>NC_139218.1:238136526-239336526 GCF_055691185.1 Crinia signifera
TGCTCATGAGTTTATGTACAGACAGAGCCGTAATGCCATTCCCCAAGAATGAGAATGAGTGAGTTTTGTGTTTACAATATTCAGCATCGGCTACGTGAACTGCAGGCGGCTAGGGGACCGGGACACTACACGGCCCATTTGCTTGTATTGTACAGTACTGTTGGAGCCAATACAGTGTGTGTGTGTATGTATGTGTGTATGTGTATGTGTGTATATATATATATATATATATATATATATATATGTGTGTATATATGTGTATATATATATATTATTTTTGGTGAATGCAGTCAATATTACATTACATATACCTAATATTCACATTTGTTTTGTTTTTGATTTGTGTTTGTTTTTTTTCTAGCACAAATGCAATGTAATGAATTGTAGTGCTAAAAAATCCCAAACTGTTTATACTGAGGCCGGCATTCATTAGCTGCCCAAATATTCCATGTCAGGAATATTTCACTGCATTCTACCCACGTCTCCAGCATAGTGATTATTTATGAGCAGGGCTTCAGAAATATTAGTGGGGACTTGTGAAAAATGTGTGACTCACACATTGACTGCCCATTATAATCGTTCCAATACAGCTAAATGCATTAACCATGTTGGATTTGTTGAATTCTTTTACATCCGACCATCTGAGATATATATATATATTTTTTTTTTCTTTTTTTTGTGACTGCCTCAAACCCAGTATTTATATAACCGGAACATATGATCTTGTTTTTCTAACAATAAAAGAAACATAAAAGCACACCAGGTTTAAGCTCCTCAACCACACGAAACCGAAAACAATAAAAGCTAAAGAGTGCGCTAATCGGATTTTCTTCTAAAATAGCTTCATCACATGTAGGAGTGAGGGAGAAAAAGAAACCTATGTATGTAGGTGCTGTGCTTTGTCTCTCAATCTATAAATCTGCTATGTTTTATATTCTAATATTGATTTTCTGTGTGACCATTACTATATTTTAGCTCAGCGTAGGAGTTAGAATTATAATCCAGTCATTGATTTTGGATAAGGACAAAACGTTTCCAACAAATGAATGCATATTAAACGCGTACAGTGGTTGCAACAAATTACACTACTAGAATACAAAATAATTAAAACCTATATTTAAAATTTAAATTACAAGTTTTATTATAATGTGCACAAACAAATAGTGTTTAACCCGTTACATGCCAAAATCTGTGACCTGTGCAAAATATCCGCTAAAAATGCCAGCGTAACATCTTCTAAATTCAAATAAATAAAAAATGTTGTATAAAAAAAAAATAATAAGATATCCTACATACAGATGTAGGGGCTGGCGGTGGATTCGCCACGCGCTAGCCCTTGCCATACTTTGGAAGGGGACGCGCGGACGTTCCCTTACAACGGAGCTCCCCTCGCCGCCGGGCCCCGCCACGTTCCCCCACCTCCCCGCTCCCCCCTAAACCCTAACCCTACCCATCTCCCTGAAACGGAGATGGGCAGGGTTCCCGTCCTCCACCGACGGTAAACTGGGATGCGCGTGCGTGTGGGACGCTCTCGTGTCCCAGTCAGATGTAGCGTCCGCTCGCCAGTGGGGGCGTTCTGGCGGGCGCTGGATGAGCAGCTCTACATCTGTAAGGTAAACATTGGGCATTGTGATGAATAAAAATGTTTGCTTGGCAATATTTACACCTATTTTCACAAATTCACTTGGCATCAAAGGGTTAAACAGCATTTTCAGTGGTTTCAAATATTTTAAAGGGTGCTCAAAGTCACAAGTGGTAATACAGTAAACTATAATAAACAGTTACAGCTCACAATCAGGTCAATTTTATGCTTTAAATACTTGTTTTAAAGTTTGCTAATCTGCTCTAATTTTTCACATGAATGTATGTTCATTTTTATGTGTTTTTTTTTATTTTATTTTTTAACCTAACCTTTGTCATTGAAGTGTGCTAGAAGTAGTATACACATGACCAGGGAATGGGAGAGTCTACAACAGAGTTTTGTTTGCAATGGTATAACTTGAGTAATAATAGAAATCCAAAGTACAATGGATCTATACTGCTTTGAGTTCAATTCTTGCAGTAGTAACAAGTTTGTTAGTGTTCTGTATAATGTAATCAATAGGAGCACTCATGAAATACATATGAACACAATGTACTGCAGGGACGCTGCATTCTTTGATAAAGGCAAAGACCAAGAATAAGATTTGTTTTTTTGTATATAGTGGGTGTGTGTTTTCAGAATACATTTGTATGAACTCTAGGCAAATTATTGTTATTATTATTTTATTTTTGATAGCTGCCACATGCAACAGCAGTTGACATACTGTAGGCAGCATACTGTATTATGATGTATGAAGGAATTTATTCTATATGCTAGATCAGAATAAAAATACGACTTTATACATGTAGTTAACCAAGACACTGTTTTATTTCTATTTGTACAGTGTCCCTGATGCAAGCATTACACATTACAGCAAAACACTTGCATAATTACTTGGCATTCAAATTCAGTGTCTGAGATTTGTACACAATTTGTTTCATGTTTTTAAAACTTTGTTTCATGCGCAAATAAAATATATTTGTGTGTATTTCATGTGTTTTGTTGTGCATATACAACATAAAGGCAAGGTACCTCATTCAGATATAAAAAACTCCAGGCAGTTAAGGCCATGTGGTGTTAATAGGGTTCATGTTGGGAACAGCTGGAACTATGACCCATCAGACCACGGTACATGTTTTCAGTTCTCTAGGGTTCATTTACTAATGTCACAAGCCCAGGTGAGATGCTGAGGTTCTTCTGGTGGGTCTACGGCTCCCATATCCCATCGAAGAGGGAACCTGAGGCTATTGAGAAGCTGATATTTTTGATCATTAAGCACATAGCCGGCTACTGCGCAGTCCGTGGTGAGTGGTAATGCGCTCCATTAGGTATTCCCGGTGCACGGCTGACATAGTAGATCAAGGAGTGTTGAATGTTCACACTACTTCGCAAATGGAATGTGCCATCCATCACCCACAGTCATGCCTCATTCGAACTTTGATCATTCATATTCCTTGCCATGAGGAGCCTAGCCACTGACTTGTGTGATTTCAGATTAAAACTGATGTAGATCTGGGCATTTCTAAGGTGTCACCGTATAGTGGCAATAAATTTACTTAGTGCTATCCCATGATTTTGTTTGGGGGTGGGCGCTTCAGTTTGTTAATGATTTGGGAAAAAATATAAATATATCATATGTATTTTTTTATATATTTTTTTTGCTTGGTGGGAAAGAAATAACAACTGGTCACACATCTTTGTTCCAAAATGACCTGTACAGCAGTTTGTGAAAAGTTAGGTGTTTTGTTCTATGTTGTAAGTGAAGAAGGCAGCTGACTACCGCTACTTGATCTTCGATGACAGCAACTTGAGTAATTTGTCATTAAGAGTAGCTGATATTGCTAATTTTTGACAATTCTGCTTCAGGCATTTTAGTGGCAGTGCAAAAACAGTTTTTTGATTATGCTGTTGGACAGAAAAATATTTTCATGAGGGTAACTGGTAATAGGCAGCCTTTTTAAATATTGTGTAGTTATATGATAACATTTCATATTTGTGTGTATAATAAATATAATGTGTATATGTGTATGTATATATAATATATGTAAGTATGTTCGTGTGTGTAATTAGTATATTATTACACACAAAATGGTAGAACAGTCCTGAACTCAAGGCTAGATTAATGTAGAAATACTTGCAAAGGTGCCTTTCCGAGAACCAATCAGGTCCAGAATATAAACCAAGCAGAGAGGCGGCACTCCAGACTATTTAGGTAAAGTAAAAGTCCTTTATTACGTACTACGGTGGGGTGTTAACTCCGCAACGCTGTAGCTGCTTACCAGTTTTCGCTACCAGTCTCTGTTCCTGTCCTCCAGTATCTGACGCCATTTCCGGTGGAAGTGACGCCCTGGGTGACTAAGAGTCATTCGGGCAACACTGGAACCACAACACGATGTTACCATGGTGACTAGTTAAAAAAATTGCACAAACAGGTGTGTACAATGTAAAGCATAAAACAGTGTAGATTAAAAAGCAGCTAGCATCTTATATAATATAGAGGCAGGGACTGCATACTTCCACATGAGGGTGATGCGAAAGATCAAGTCCAGGATTTAGAACAGCCGCAGGGCCAGGGAGTCCCAACCCAGGTTTTCCTAGGATGAATTAGGAATCACTGGCTGGTTAGCCGCACCTGGTGCTTCCTGTTATGTGTGTTCAAGACAGAAGATTGGTGTTCCCAATGGCAGTTAGTGCCTGGGAAATAGACTTGTGGGGGTCCAGAGATTATGTTACTGCTGTCTACCTGCTGAGAATAAAGAACCAGACTTCTAACCGGTTTATGTAACACCTTGTCACTATATAGACCAGTGGTCAGGGAACTCGGTCCTTATTACCCCACGCAGTACATGTTTTGCAGGTCTCCTCACAGAATCACAAGTGAAATAATTAACTCCTTATAAAATGTGTCTGTGAGTAATTAGTACACCTGTGCACCTGCTGGGTTACCTGCAAAACATGCACTGTGTGGGGTAATGAGGACCGAGTTCCCTGACCACTGATATAGACATTGGGCTGCTCCTACCCAAGGATTGCCCTTCTGTGCACAATAAGTTTCTCCACTAGCCTCCAAACATTGAAGTATTCCCTGAAAACTCACCTCTTCAGGCAAGCCTATCATATTTAAGTTCCACACACATAACTGTCTGAGGCACTTATGTATTATATAGCTTTTCTTCTGGACTTGCAACTTGGTAGGACTGCTATGCTATTACTGGTGCCTGTCGTTGTTTTTCCCTCCTATGTCCCTAGGCCCTCCTACCTCCAAGTCCGCCTGTTGTTACCCAGTTTGTTTTATCACTGTCTACTATTGTAAAGCGCAATGGAATCTGCTGCACTATATACGAAACTGTAAATAGATATAAATATAATAATTGGGGTAACAGGGTTGTAGTCCATTGAAATCTGTCCTGGTGCCAGGCCAATAAAGTTAAACACAATGCACACTTACTCCAACAACATGGATGGATTTAAAACCGGGACTCAAGGCTGAAGAAAACCTTCTTTTGTTTCATAGTTGCAAAGATAAAATACAAGTAACAAGTAGTAGTAGCAGCAACTGTTTCAACTGCTCTCAACCAGTTGTTTGATCAGAAGAAAAATTGCTGAGACCAGTTGAAACAGCTGTTGGGACAGCTGCTGCTACCTGTATTTTATCTTTGCATCTATGGAATAAAAAAAAAATTTCCTCAGCCTTGAGTGCCAGTTTTGAAGCTTCCACGTTGTGGGGGTAAGTGTGCATTATTTATAGGCATGTATTTGTGTGTGTGTGTGTGTGTGTGTGTGTGTGTGTATATGTAATATACCATTATGAAACTATTGGGTAGACCATTTTGAAAATGGGTAATTGATCTGCTAAGTGTTAAGAAATGTATGTTTGTCGTTTTTAGAATTTAATTCATTTTAATTTATTTTCATAGCAACAAAGAACAGTATACAGGCTGACTCTTGTGAAGGCTTGGAATGTGGATGAACTGAAAGCCTACTCGGACCTGGTGAGTCTTGGCAAACCGGACTTCATTGAAGTGAAGGTAAGGTGCTAGATTAAATTTTTTGGTGATGTGGTCCATGATGATGCTTGAATGTTATAATTGTATGTGGACTTGATGGTCATTAAAACGGTCTTTACGGTCATGGGTTTTTGTAAACCCATGCATGTACAACCAGGTAATGGGTTCTCTTTCTGTGTATTCTTAAAGCTTGTGATTTACAGTTATCTTCTGATCAGGAAAGTAATTTGTGAAGTTGCTAATTTGTGAAGTTGCTATGTGGTCAGCTGGGAAACATTTTAGATTGTAAGCATGCATTACATTTATAATCTGCTGCATGGTGCTGTTAACATCACTACTATAAATTGAGACTTCACTTGGTATAAACTTTTGTTATTTGTAACAGTCTAAATTCCGTTAACTTGCACATTTTGAGCATTATTTTTCAAAATAACAATTATCCCTAGAGTTGTCTAAACCACTAATAAATGGCAAATCATGAACTGCAGCCCCCTAGTAAAATCCGCCACCTATTCACTGTCAGTAAATCTGATTAAGTTCATGTTACTTGCAGTGATTTCCTATTCGACATCCACCTCAGTCACAAACTCTACAGGCATTCCCATTAAGTGGTGTTTCCAAAATCCGGAACTGCCAGACCAGCCTGCGGTAAGTAGAGGGTGTGCTGTCCAGTAGGAAGCCATTTATTGCCCTTCATGCCCCTCAACCAAGCTTCTAGGAGCTGCAGCTGATGCAGTCCATAAAGCTGCTTTTGCCTTGCTCATGTGCAGGTCCCGCACTTGCCACATCCTTTGTGTCGGAACCAGGCTAACTGGCTGTCTCCTCTTTGGAAACTGGTGGCATTAGTGTCCCTACCACCAGGAAGTAAGAGCCGCTTCTGAATAATACTCCAATTTTATGTACAGGGCAGGCAATATCAGATATATATGATATATATGCCAATTTATTCATTTAATAGACTACATAATGACGCTACAAAGAATCCGTATCAGAAGATCAAAATAACATACACTAGAAATTACAAATAATTAAAAAAATAGCAATTGAATGATAAAGTGTAAACGGGTCACCACTGATATCTGTTTTGTTCCACACAACTAAAGGGATACAATTGTGAAGGTTTGGTGTCCAGTACAGTATGTTTTTTTATTTTTATATTGTTTTTGTTTTATTTATCATGGAATTGGGTTTTAATGACCCTCGCTCTGATTGAGTGGTTTGTTATTAAGGTGCTTAGCATTAATTACCTTTAATCAAGTATGTCCATATAACTGGTAAAAGGTTTTTTGTTTTTTTTTTACACTTCCCGAACTATAAAAAGTGTGAGGTAATTTTTGTTAGGTTTTGTTTTTACTAATTTTATATTAGTGTGTTATTTTAACTTACATGGCGTGGGAAGCTATTGAGAATGCAACTGCCCTTTAAAGTAATACTTTGTCCAGTAGAAGTAACCTGCCTTCTTGCAGAATAACTGCCTTGAGAATAGAGTTAAGGAAGGGCACCACCTAGTGGCTGGAAATACACAAGTCCTAGCTTTAGTTTGAGTATACAGTTAAGACGAGGAAAATCTGACTTATACAATAAATGTAATGAGACCGTTTTCTATGTTAAGCTTTATATTTTTTGACAAGTTATCCTGTGCGTTTCCTCGGAATGGGCCATTCCAGCAACAATATTTGTAATCCTTTACAATGTCTCTATTATTATTATTATCAAACCAACCAATCAAGCATGCAAGGAACATAGCCATACAGGGGGTTGTAATAATATTTAGTACAAGTAGAATGTACAAATTGCATGTATGAGCATTGGTTCATGCCACCACATGGCTGTATGTAGATCAGAAGATTTTTGTATGGCATATAGAGTATATTACATTGCTGATTAGTTCAGCTTCCCCCTAGCTATTGTGTTGGCTACCTTGCACAGTTTGTGCTGAAGTCTCTGTCTAGGCTTAACACAGTGTGCCACATACATATTTATGTTCACATTTTTGCAAATCCATAAATAAAACATAAAAAAATTATATAAGAAAGTGCTACAGCTTTTTCATTTTCAAATTACTTTTTTTAATTCTTCTCTGTAAAAATATAAGGACAGTTCCCATTAAGTTTGTTGCATGATATTTACACTTTTAATATTTGCTTGCAGACATCAGGAATCACATACAGTAGTGTACTCAGGTTATCTGGGTTGGTTTTACACTTAGGGCAGTAAAGTAAAGTTTATCCCACAGAAAATCAATAATGAGGCAGGAACAGGATGCCAGATACATTAAGAAATGTATTGCTAACTCTTGAATAAAACATAAATAACATAATGAAAATAGATTTTCCCACCAATGGATCTGTAGTACAATTTATAGATGTTTATCATCCCAATTTTCTGTGTTTGTATACAATTCCCCCAAATAATTCCTTTTTATAAGAATCAATTATCAAGTATATAGAGATCTGTAGAATATGTACAGTTCTCACTAATATAGCACATCCAGTGTACTGAATTATAATGTTCAGAATTCCAGTCTGAGTAAATGCAAGCCCTTCGATTCTGGTGGTGGCATAGTATGTATAAGGATAAGTTGTATTAGACCCAAAGATCAGTAGTCTGAAATCCTAGATTGAGCCTTGATGGGACCTGGGATCTAATAGCTAAGATCTCTTATCTTGACTGCCAAAACAGCCTGGACTCTTCATGGCATGGGTTCAGCAAGGTCTTTGATACGTTCTGATCAATGTTGACATAACAAGATATGTCTTTTTCGGCTTTATCCTATTCATTGGTGCTCAATGTGCTGCATAAAACCTTGCAATGCAATGCTTATTTGTTCTAGTCTGACATTATTAACACGTGGTAAAATTAAATGCAACCACAGATGGCTGGGCTTTCATTGACATCATCTGGTCATTACACCTCTCTCTCTCATCCATTTCTTAAGGTGCATACACACTACAATTTTTTTTACCAATTTTGTTGAAAGACATTTCCATTGAACCCAGTGTCCTGGAAGAAAGATGTTGACAAAAGATACTGACGACAGACGAAAGATCTAGCTACAGTTTATAGGCTCTTTTTGAAAGGATTCCAAATTGAGCTGCATGCACAGTTGACAAACAATCTTGATGAACTGGCGGGTATGCGCATCATCATTCATTGTTCGTCTGTCTTCAATATCTTTCATCCAGGACACTGGGTTCAATGGAAATGTCTTTCAACAAAATTGGTCAAAATAATTGTACAGTGTGTATGCACCGTTACTCTCACTGTGGGCCAGATGCACTAAGCTTCAAAAGTGATAACATGGATAGTGATAAACAGCCAATCAGCTCCTGTCTGACATTTTTCAAACATAGTCTGTGACATGGCAGGTATGAGCTGATTGGCTGGCGGTTTATCACTCTCCAGTTTATCACTTTTGAAGGTTAGTTCATCTGGCCCTATGTTATGCTTCTGTGTCTGCATTTTAGTTCTCTCCTCTCTTTAGGTGTCTCCTGTCCCCAATCTCCTTATCTTTTTTTCTTTTTTTTTTGTCTTAGTACCTTTTCCTAAGTGGGTTTTTCTACAGTTCTTTGTTATGTCGCTGACACTGGTGATCACATGCGCTCTGCATGATAGACCTAGCCCATGCATACATTAATTGTGTTTTTAAATTTTATGGCTGGCTAGCTTTAATTATGTATTTTGGGGGGTATTCAATCCCATCAGAAATAGTCAGAATAGTAGAGTTTCGCATTTTTTCCTTTTGCTCGACAGCCAAAATGCAACTCGACAATTTGAGTTTCCACCTATTCAAAGTGTAAATCATTAGTGACTCCTCCTGTCGACATTTGATAAATGAGGTGAGCTGTAGGCATGCCGATCTCACCTAACCGCCTTGACAGATTCTTTATAAACCCAATGCATTGTGGGTAAAGTAAACAAAATATGGTAACAACAAACAAAGCATCATGGGATAACCTGAACCTTGGATACAAGGATCCTAAGTGAGGTGATTGGTCCATCCATATTGCCTCATAAATGCATAGCTTAAAAAATTGTATACAAAATACACATGAAGGAAAGAATAAAGTTAGAAAAAGCACCATGTAAAGCAATAAGGCCATATGAACTGTACAGTAAGTAGTTAAATAGAATATCCCCATTACAATAATGTTGAAATGTACTGTATAAGAGGTAAAAGGAATTTAAGCTATTCTAGAGATACATATGTACAGTAATGTGCCACTCATTGAACATCTACACTGTTCATAAGTTTTGTTTCATAATATCAGGTAATCCTCAAGCATACTTATAGAAGGCTACTGAAATAGATGCTCAAGCAGCAAACTTTGGAAATCTGAAGTACAGTATGCATTGCAATAACACAACATTTCTATCACTATTGTAAAGTAAACCATGGAATGAAAGTATTAAAAAAATAAAAAATATGAGCTTAGAAGAGTTGCATAAACAAATATATCTTGTGGTTTAAGAATGGGCATGCTTATGGGGGCAGATTTGTAAATCAAAAGTACCCCATCACGACTCCTGAAAGAGGCGAGTTAAAAAAGGAAAGAAACTGCCTTGAAGCAGTCGAGCACCTAAACAATAATCCACATTGAATAGGCATGTGAAAATATCCTGAGAAATCTCACCCAAATATGCTCGACAATTCGAAAATTGTTCGACAAGCGAGCAAAACGAATCCACAGATCAGACAAGCTTACCTTGAAAATCGAGAAAGTCAGAATGAATAGACGAGCTCTGAAAAACGAAATTTCCATTCGAACAACTTAAAAAGCTTGAGCAAATGACATGCTCGACTAGGATTGAATAACCCGTTTTGTCTAGGACATGGTCAGAGTTGCCAGTACTCAGAGTTGGTTGGATCTTGGGTCCGTTCTTTCTCTGAGATAAATGGGTGTTTCGGGGGAAACGGGGCGAACACAGAACTCTTCTGTGGAAATGTTAAGATTACTTTTTTCTTCATTGTATGTGGTCTGTTCATATTGTTTTATTTCTTCCCTATCGAATTTATACATCTTTGGTTGTGGATAATGTTTCATTATAGTTATTGGTTTATTATTAAGAGTACGTATGAGAAGTAACGGAAGTGTTTGGAGAATGTGTAGATTTTTGTGTGTGTGTTTTGCTGGAACTCTGTAACATCACGGACACTGGTGGGAGGTTTCAGACAGCGGTCACGGAGAGCTCACTTTTAAGAATGAGACATAGGGGTGACATTTCATCGGATGAGAGAATCAGAAAGTGAGAGATTTGGTCAGAAATGTCCAGGTTTTTTAAAGCGGCAATCATTTACACTGCAAAACCAGTTTGATTTTGTAAACTTACCTCTTTAGCACGCTCTTAAAGGAGTTCTATCCTCCTTTCATAATTTAACAAACTGTAGAAAGCTTATCTTACCTTTCTTTCACACTGAACTGCTTAATGCCATTTATAGTATAGTGTTGACACCTCAATAGCCAGTTCATCTGGCTATTTGGGGCCCCTCCACACATTCACATTCAAAACTGTAAGCAAAAATCAAAACATGTCCCTACTGCGGATCTGTGCCCTATCCTTCTACTTGCTCCCATGCAGTGAATGGTTGTCAGCACTCTGATTGATGGATAGTACCAGACAGCATTCTCTGTCTATTGTCTCCCAAAAAGCTGAGGGTGCACACAACCCACGACCGAATGAGGGGGGTCCTTGGTCAATACCCATTGAGTCCATAAGTTAAGATGGCCCTATATCAATAGCTTTTTTTTTTTTCTGGCTGCAACAGCATGGAGGATGCTACAGAGCCGAAGGACCTCGCTGAAGTAATGTTAGATACAAACAGCATATTTGTTAGGCATATTTGGATACTTACGATTCACCCGCATTTCTCTAAATAATATGTGCCACTGGTAATAAGGGGCCCTAAATGCCAACCCAGTACATTATTTTACTGCAGTACGTAAGTAAATTGTGAGCTGAACAGGACAGTGTTCAGTTACCAGGTTTTACAGGGAAGGGGGTATTAATGGGCCTTTTCAACTTTTACTATGCATGGTAACTGTAAAATAGAGCAAACCCTTTAACTAGTGTGCTTTGAGCTCATGTCACAGTCCTTATGCACTGTACAGTATATACGACTTGTCTTTCAGTACACTTGTTTTTATCTATACTTAACAAACCAAAAGCCACCAAAGCGTTTTATATATCTCGTTGGTTAAATACTGTGAAACAGTAAAAGTGTTTTACCAGCACATGCAGTCTTACCTTAGTCTGTGCAGAGAAATTTCTCGTGCTCCTAAATCTGTTGGAAAACTAATTGAAGTGGAAGCAAACAATCATGCCTGACCTTCCAGATTTAATATTAAATATACAGTAGTACATAAATGGAACAATGCTTATCAACCGTAATAATGGTAATTCTATACGCTTAATGTGCCTTAAAATCTATTTAATGCTATTTAAAGTAATTCGAATAACATTACCACATAATAGCTTCTGTAATAAACATCTGAACCTTGGTTATTAAATAAGAAGCAAGATTTAGTTATCAAAGCAAAAATAATCCCAATACCCTATCTTACCAACTAGTGAACACTTATGTTTAGCTTTAGAGCAGGCATGTCCAACGTTGGCCCTCCAGATGTTGTGAAACTACACATCCCAGCATGCTTTGCCACAGTTTTGATATTAGAGAATGCTAAAACTATTGCAAAGCTTGCTGGGATGTGTAGTTTCACAACATCTGGAGGGCCAACATTGGACATGCCTGCTGTAGAGGATAACATAACTACTTTGCGGTGAACAAATTCAGAAATCCCCTATTAGAATTTTTTCCCTCCAGAGTTACTTTTTTGTCTGGGCAATGGCCAATCTTGATGGCTGACTTCTCACATAAAATTTTATTATGGTACCCCAACATAACCGCCTGATACGCCGAAAAAAATAGTGAATCGGAAGCATTGAATACTAGTAAAAGTTTGACTGGTAGCCATGTGTACACATAATGCAAATATTGCAGTATAATTCTTTCATTATTGCTTAAAAACCAACAAACCATTTGTTTTGTGTGTGTTACTCAGGGTGTTACCTACTGTGGAGAGAGTTCTGCCAGCAACCTAACCATGGCAAATGTTCCTTGGCATGAAGAAGTCATTAACTTTGTGCAAGAATTAACAGACCTGCTGCCCGATTATGAAGTAGCATGTGAGCATGAACATTCAAACTGTATACTGATTGCTCACAAAAAGGTAGGTACTTTTTTAAAGGAAATAATTCTACCACAGTGGACTTTTCATTGTTTGAACACCAGTTTTTGCCTATCTAACCTTCATGATTCATTTATTGATTTTGTACCATTTAGCATTCAAGTTCTTATTTTGTTTATCATTGACCGTGATCTGGTATTTACTATTTTGCTGCTATATAGTAAAACTTTGTGGTTATTTATATACATATTTCAGAGTCTCCCTTTTCTCCTTAACTTTGTTTCTGTGCTGCTTCATTATGCATGGAGTTTCCTAACCTGTTTAGTAATAAGAAAATGCTGTTGCTCCTTTCAGCTCTGAAAGCCTGTAATCAAGTGTACATCCTATAGCAGCATCTACTGCCAGTCGCCCATCTGAGAGTTTATGCAAATGGTTTATACCACTTTGCATAAACTAGCAAATGTAACCCAGGATTTTGAGCCCATTAGCTGCTTCTATGCACTTGCCCCCTGTCGGAGTACCGGCGGTCAGGATACAGATGTCGGTATGCTGTCCATCAGCATCCCGATTGTCTGGCCGTCCTATCATATCACCCCATTCTATTTCTTAGTACACACAGCGCCTTCATGGTTCCTGCATTTCAGCCGACTGGTCAGGTGAGCAGCAGGAAGAGGGAGTGCTGGGCTGATGCTAGCAGCCCACTGAGATTGTAAGTAGGTTGGTTGGTCTGTGGAGAGGGGTCAACTACTCTATAAGATACCCTTATGTGTGTGCTGCTGTTAATGAGCTGCTTCTCTTTTGTAGAAGCTCTAAATGCTGCCTGGTCTGAGTGCAGCAGCTGCATATTAATATGAAATGTTAATGGTGTATGATGCACTATATCTGTGTTCTATTTGGGAAGGTCACAAGAACAGGCAGCCGATGCTGCTTCTGGAGACTCTGGGACCACAGCCACAAAGGGTCTACACATGTTTAAGTCACAGGTATCCCTTTCACGCTCATGTCTTTTGGTGCCTTGTGGGCAATGAGGATACACCAATGCATCGCAGACAGAAAAGTGAATGACATTTGTGACAGACATGGCACATGCTTTCTGATTGGGCGGAGAGGTTTGCTCTTCACCTGTGTTTTGGATTTTGCAAGACACTCACTGTCTGCTGATCCGCTCTGCCAGTCCCTCCATTGGTAACCTGCATCTTACCATATTCAATATAAAACACTTCTACTCACATATAAAGCTATTAACCATACTGTACCAGCTTATATCTCTCTACTTCTCACAAAATATCTCCCAACTTGCTCTCTCCACTCTGCACAAGATCTGCGTCTCTCTTCTGCACGGATCACTAGCTCCCACTCACTGTTACAGGACTTTCATAGAGCTGCTCCCACCCTATGGAATGCCCTTCCACGCACAATAAGACTCTCCACTAGCCTCCAAACTTTCAAGCGTTCCCTGAAAACTCACCTCTTCAGGCAAGCCTATCATATTCAAGTTCTATAATACATAACCCTCTGAGGCACGTATATGTATTATATAGCGTCCCTTCTGGACTTGTAACTTGGTGGGACTGCTATGCTATTACTGGTGCCTGTCCTTGTGTTTCCCTCATATCCCTACAGTAAGCTTGCAGCAGGGCCCTCTAACCTCCAAGGGCGGTATTCAATGAGCCTGATTCACCATGTTTTTATGGCGAATTTGTGCTGTTTGGCGATTTTTTGACAAAAACGGTGAATCACCCTATTCAATGACCACATGGCGAATACATTTGAAGGTTTTTTTTCGCCATGATTCACCGAGTAGCAATCGCTATCTTTTTATGGTGAAGTGGAATGTGAACTTTTAAAATAAAGTGTTTTGTTTTTTACATTTGGTGTCAAAAAATCAGGAATTTTATTCTGAGGAGGGGCATGCTATTTTTATTCATGTGCTGTAAGCACATGAATATATATTTATTTAAAAAAAAAAAATTTTTTTTTTTACACAGCAGCCAGCAGGGGGCGCCGGAGCCGAGCCGCTCATTACATATTCATATATTCACTGCACCCGATGTTACGATCGGGTATAGTGAATATACGCGGCCCCCTGCTGGCACCCCCGGGGGCAGCCTGTGCTGCCTGGCACCCGGGGAGCCCACCTGCCCCCCACAAACGTTCAGGGGCAGGCAGAGAGACTTCCATCTCTCTGCCTGGCACCCTCCTCAGGCTCCCTGCGGCATTCGCTGCAGGAGCTCATATTCGCCTGTCAGGGGCAGCGAGCCCCTGACACGTTGAATACCGGAGCCCGCCGGCTCCGGAACGTGGCGAATGTCCAGCGAATCCTAAAAAGGATTCGCTGCACCTCGCAGGTATTCACATTGAATACCGCCCCAAGTCTGTCTGTTGCTACCCAGTTTTATACTATTGTAAAGCGCAACGGAATCTGCTGCGCTATATAAGAAACTGTAAATTAATAAATAAATTCTACAGACCCATAGCTCTGCTGCATGACCGACTCCTCCATCTAAGGCCCCATGGGCGATCTTGACTGGCGTAGTGGTGTGTGCTCATTTCAGTCAACTTCAGACATAGGGCCTAATACAGGGTAAATTAGTTCTCAATATGGGCAAAACCATGTACACTGCAGGTGGGGCAAATGTAACATGTACACCGAGAATTAAGTTTGGATGAGGTGTTTACCCTGCACAGAAACAAAATAACTCACACAAATCTAACCTGCTCTCTGACCATATTACATCTGTCCCACCTGCAGTGCACAAGGTTTTGCCCATTTTGAAAACAAAATTGCCCTGCGGTCAGGTCTGCCTATAGGCAGCTAGAGGTTTTCATCACGTCTCTCCATGGATCCATCTGTATTGAAATAATGGAAATACAAAAGAAAGATACAACATAAATGTGTAGAAATAATTACTTCCCCTAAGTAAAAAGGAAAAGGCGCACTGCTTTAGGTCTTAAGATTGTGTCATCTACTTCTGTTCCCTGCCCTTCAAAAGAGTTTAATTTTCCAGGTCATAGCACCTTCTGTGGCACACAGGGCAAACACTGTT
The DNA here is from genome assembly GCF_055691185.1 of Crinia signifera. Lineage (NCBI taxonomy): Eukaryota > Metazoa > Chordata > Amphibia > Anura > Myobatrachidae > Crinia > Crinia signifera. The sequence continues at coordinate 238,152,350 of NC_139218.1, forward strand.
ATGGAGCCCACACACGCACCGATGCCGGCGGTGCGATGCTATGCGATGAGGTGAGCGCTCCCACGGCACCTCATCGCACAGTACAAAAAGTATGTGCTGCACATACTTTTTGTACTAGCTTTTTATAGTATAGCATCGCATTGCATGCACAAGGCATACGATGCGATGCTATGTGTGCTAGTTAATCCCACAGCGCACGCCGGGATCGGTGCGTGTGTGGGCTCCTTTAGTCTGTAGCCATTGTGTCAGGCAAGAAACATGGAAGGCATGGTGGCAGGATGATCCAGCCATTCCAATATCCGTATCAGAGAGGCAGATGGTGCAAACCTTACTCCCACTGTGTGTTGCAGTATGTGGGAATACTGGGCACAATGGGCATCAGGAGGGTCTCCAGATAGAGAAGTGCTGCACTTATTGCAGTTGCCCAGTTCCTGATGATAGTGCAGCTGTTTTCTTCCCAATCATTGTTTTCCATTGGATGGTCTGAGGCATCCTGACCTCAACCATGTCTCACTGATTTTATGGTTCCTTAATTTCAGATGTTCTAGGCGAGTATAATGTAAAAAATTACATAAATAAAGGCAACAGTTGTACTTCAGAGTTGAGTATTGAACCCGGGCAATGCCAGGTATCCCAACTAGCAAATGATGAAGAAAAAAAAAATGAACACATACATTGAATTTTAAAAACTAGCACATCATAGATTTCCATGCCGGAAGCATTTGTATTTTGAATACCCCAATTGCTGCTTACAACCTGTATGCAACCAAACACCCCCCCCCCCTCGTCGCCATTTCCCCTCGGATGTGCCTGCAGCTGGAGAAATCATTCGATGGTTGTCGAACATCAAATATTTCTCCTGCCTTTTGCAAATTTCGTCCGTGAAGACTGACTTATATTTGTGGGCAGCAGGATGTAGACAGGGCGGGCGGCTGACGTCCTGTGACATCAGCCGCCGCACTACCCCGACACACCTCGTCCCGCCCACAATCACATGGGAAGGGGCCAGCTTTAGCGGGCAAAGCCGTTTGCTAAAAAACTCTGCACATGCGCATAAACCATTTTGCGCAAGCGCATTACAAAAACAGTGGCCCCTAGTACGAATGCACGAGGGGGCAGAAGCAATTAGAATCACCTCATATATGTAATGTATATACACTAAGGGGTCTATCCAAATACTGTAGGTGGGGATTGGGTCCTGCAAGCTGTGTGCTTACAAAAACCTTTGGGCGTGCACGCCATTTGCAATTAAAGTTTGTACTCAGTTTTTAGTTGAATTCATTTGTAATAAATTCAGTTGCTTTATTAAGCTCAAATCATTCATTTGACCCTTTTTATTTTTTGAATAGCATCCAGAACGTTCCTTATGCTCCTTACCAGCCTTTTATGTGATTCTGCTAACAAGGTCGTCCCTTTTTGGGGGTCCAGGAAAGTCTCCTCACTTTTTTTCTTACACATCTTCCAGGTGGCATTTTGTAGATAAATTGCACGCCCTCGCTGCGGCTACCATGAGCAGACATTTGTAATTGGATCTTATTTCATGCAATGTCATATATAATATGCTATGGCAACTGAGTTTTGTTCATTGTACACCTTCCTTACATGCTATACTAGAGAGGGACTTTTGACTTTCTGACTAATGGTCCGGAGCATTAAGGGTAAATATCCGGTTTCCAGTAAAGGAATTTCACCTTCTCAATGTGAATGTCACAGTCACTCTCCTGATGATATTCTGTTCCATTATTTCTGGCACACATCTCACAATAATAATGGGAACAGCCAAAATGTTGGCAACCTTTGTACAGTTTGGGAAGCTGGTATCAATGCCTGCTATTACAGGCTTTAGCTATTTCTGTTGTAGCTAAGTAAGCACTCTATCATCCCCTTGGCTTCAATGGCCGTCTTGTGTTAATTCTGAATTTTATCAGCATCCTAATCATTATTTTACAACAATTTTGAGTTTCTAAAGGAACGCAAAATCTTTTGTATACAATATTATCAGAGCGGTAATTACCCCAGCATTGTGCAAAAATGTGATCTTTAATCTAATGTTAGTGAGAGATTAGTTCTGAAATGGATGTGGTATGCTTTGCAAAAGCACACTGCTTTCCTCTTTTGTATTTCACTGCCAGGGCTAACAGGAAGAATTTGGCCTCATGTGTTTTTCCCACATATTCAAATTTATTGGATTGGTAGCGATAGGTCTGTGTTTTTTCAAGATTTTGCAGCTAAATTTCCACCCCTATAGGAAATGCTCATGGATATATTTAATAAATGTTGATAAATTCAGGACAATCTATTATGCCTTTCAGGTGCTAAAACACATTTACTTTTATAAATACAATTTTTGTAAATGAAATTTAGCATTCAGTTCAGGCTCGAATATCAGATGTACAGCTCATGGACAACTTGTTTTTCTACTTGTATTTAGTATTTGTTTTTTCTGTATACAAAACTCAAACTTGATGTTTTCCATTCACTATTTGAACAACCAGTTTGGATGAGATCATTTTTGGAGAGCCCTTTCTTGGAATGTTTTTTTTTTTTTTTTCTACTGGGATAGTTACTATAGCCTGTACAAAAACTAGGATGCCCCTGTTAAATAGACTATTCTATGACATTTTATAAGCTGTGCACTGCCCTTCATTTATTTATTTTAGTTGCCACTACAACAAGTGAATAATCATAGGGTACGGCAGAGTTCTCTGTAATTGCTCAACATTGTTGTATGCAGATGTATGCCCCTAACTGTATGCTTGATTACTTAGTCATGGACATATGTATCTTCCAGTACATACAGTATGTGTCCTCTGGTCACACCAGATTGTGTGAGACTGTTAGTGTTGGCTGTTTTGCTTTGGTTTTTTTTTTACTCAAAAAGGCTTTTTAGTCACAACCTGCAGTAGACTGCGCATGTAGTGGTCATTGTTTGCATGCCGCAAGATACCTTAGCAATGCCGCTTGCAGTTAGGAATCAGTAGTATTGACAGGGAGAAGCTATTTTTGGGAGGTACAGTAGTTGCAAGTTTCTCCAAAAATGCAGGCCTGTTTGACTGACTACTGGGCATCTAAGCATGTGATCTCATACACATAAAACATGGTGCTAGCATTGCTATTCTGTGCAGCCATGGAGGTATTCAGGGATCCAATGTTCGTTTGTTGCACAAATGCAAACAAAATCTGTCTCAAATGTGCAAAACCATGTTGCATTGGGGGGGGGAGGGGGGTGCGGATATAACATGTGCAGAGAGAGTACCCCACATTTTTGAGTGGGATACAGTTATATTACTGGCAGTCGGGATGCCAGTGGATGGAATCCTGGCTGCCATCAGAACACCAGTGCCCGAACTTCCATGTTAGAATGCCGACACCAGAATCCCAACAGCTGGCATCCCAAATAGTATGTTTGGAAGGATATGGTCAGGCCGGGGAAGTGTGTGTGTGTGGTTTAAGTTTAGACACTAGAGGGGAACTTCGAGTTAGGTTGCAGGGGGGGGGGGGGGGGTAGGGTTAGACTGCAGGGAGGGAGGGTTAGGTTTATGTACTTGGAAGGGGGGTTAGGTTTAGGCGGCAGAGTATGGGGGTTAGGGTGCAAGCAGGGAGGGATATTGGGAGAGGTTTAGGTAATTTACGTAGCCCCTGTCATTTATTCAAAACCACTCACTTTACTAATTCAAATGTTATCTGCCTTCTATAATGTCCACACCATTGCAACAGTTTTGGAATAATTCAATTGTGGTCCATACTGTATGTTTTGTCTAATATTATACTGTTGACCGTCCATGCTGTAAGTCAACAGCAAGACAGTGACTGGACATTGTATTTAAAGCATTGTAACAGTGTCACCTTTCTAAAGCTATATATAGCAAAATATATAAAACTGCTCAAAAACAGGGGTCTCTTCCACGTATGTGTAGTTTAAATATACGATTAGGAAGAAGTGTACATTCAACTCCTGTGGGGCTGACGTTTCGGTCCCTCAGGACCATTCTCAAGGCAGCAGCAATACAAACAGCGTAGCAGAGTGTCTAACAGGTAACAGGGACCTGTTAGACACTCTGCTACGCTGTTTGTATTGCTGCCTTGAGAATGGTCCTGAGGGACCGAAACGTCGGCAGGCTACTCATTTGAATAAACCTAATGACTTTACCTTGGTGACCTTATCCAAAAAATCTGGTGAGTGCTGTTTTCCCCCTTGGGGAGTTTCTATAGAATATCTATCTATATCTAGATATTTATCTAGATATTTATATAGAGATATATATATATATATATATATATATATATCTTTATATCTATATATCTTTATATCTATATATATATATATATATATATATATATATCTTTATATCTATATATATATATATATATATAATCTATATCTGCAGGTATACTAATTATTAATTAATTGTATTAACTGATCCTTGTTAAACACAACCTGGTTTGATTGGTTTGTTTCCTTGGTTTAAGTTTGCAGATTTCTTTAATTGAATGGAAAAATACCCATTGTGTTGGCAGAACTGTCCCTGTAAAGGCTTTGGGGTGTATTCAATCTCTGCTGCTATTTCCATCAGGGGAAATAGCTGTGGGTGCCTTTTCAATGCAGTCCTTTCTGACCACATTGAAGAGGCAGCTCGTCAGAATGGACCCGACTTTAAAAGCAGTTGTGCCCTTTTTGCCGAAAACGGCCTTGTATTGTCGAGATCACAACCAGATCTCAACAATTCACTGACGTTTTTCAGACACGCCCCGTTTTGCCAATCAGCAGGTGGGACATTGAATCCCACTTGTCTATAAACTGGCGAGGGGGGCAAAAATAGGCCAGGGTCCCGGCCGTCCGGAAATACCTTTTTATCTGCTACCCAGATAAAATATACCGCATTCCTGCTATTTGGTCTTCATGATATTTTAAGTTGTGTAGTGCATTTGTTTAAAGCCCCATACACACTAGACAACTTTTTAAAAGACATTGCTCATTTTGGCTTTCTGAGCAATACGTTTTAAAAATTTGCTTTGTGTGAATGCTCAATATCGTTAACTATGTGCGCGCTCGTACATCATTAACAACCACCCCCGTTGTCTGTGCAGCATGCCCAATGTTGACTATATAGTCAACAAAGTGTGCTGTCAGCAGGGGCCAGGTGACATCCCTGACGATATTGTTTACATATATCGTTCAGTGTGTATCGTTCATTCATAGAGCCGGTTGGCTCGTATGTACAGGGCTTAAGTATTTTTGTTTTAGTAATGCTAGCTAATGCTATTTTGCCAGCCAAACATTTTAAGCATTTGGTACTCTTCATTGTTATTCTATTCAAAATATAATACTATGTAATGTAATTTCTTTCTAAAATTATTTATTTGATTATTTTTTTTCCAGTTCAAGATTGATGGAGAATGGTGGACCTGGATTGATTATGACAGATTCCAAGAACTGATACAGACATATGAGAAGAGTGGCGGGAACAAGACATTCACAGCTTTGGACTACATGGCCAAAACCCCAAAGTGGGCTCTGTTTGGTTCCACAGAGAGGGGCTTTGATCCTGTAGATACGCGTTTTCAACGGAAAAATAAAACAAAGGACATATCTGGTTGTTAGTTTACAATTGCATTTCTTATGAAACTACTAGATCTACTCTGGCGCAATGTGTCTTTTGTTGTTTGGGTTCTTCCTTTTTTTCTCTCCCTTTATTTTAACTACAGTTAGGGAAATATTAGAGCTGTAATAAGGACATTTTAATGTTTTTTTTTTTTTTTTTTTTTTTTTTTATACTGAATAAGGATAATATCCACAAATTTGTGTCTTGAAACTGTTTTTAAATTAACTTGACTAACATTTTTGTAACTAGTTGACTGAATGCTGTGTCCATATTTTTATTGTGGCAGTCATTTAAAAGACCTAGGTTGCCTTGGCCTTTTAAATTATTCTTGCTTTAAAAACACAGGCAAACTCTCACTAGAATTGCGTCTGTGCGTGCGTCTCACAGGATATTACATAAGGCCCTGTATCTTCATGCCAAAGGAAACAAATGTTAATTATAATACATTGAAATCTTTTTTATGAAAGTGAACACATTTAGAAGACTTGAAACTGGTACCAAGCTCAATTTAGATTAATCCACACCATAAATTTTTTTTTTTCGATTTTGAGAAAATACTGTTTATTAAATATAGTTTATTTTGCCTGTCAATGAGACTATATAACTTGCCTTTATTTTAATAAATGTGTATATTGGGTGTCAATTATTATTAGCCAGTAATACTAAGCTCCTATTAGTTTTCTTTAGCAGTTTTTTCGGTACTTGTTTCCTAGCACGGCCACAACGATCTTAATCGCGGTCATCGGTGGTAAAATGGGGGCCATCGCGGGCATCACGGCCGCTAAAAAATCGGGTGCGATGGGCCAGACGCGATGCCCGCGAGTTCCCCATAGAGAACAATGTTAAATGCCTCAATTTACCCGCGATGACCACGATTTTCCATAGGAAACAATGTGAAATGGCTCAATTTAGCCAAATTATCATAGGAACAATAGTAAATGGGCCAAAAACACCCCTGAACATTGAAATGTCCCCCCAAAAGTAGTTGACGCCACCCCGCCATCAACGTGAACCCGAAGCGTGGCGAGCGCAGCGAGCCCGCGACGGGCGGCGGTACGCGTCCTCCGACCTTTTCATGCCCTACTATCCACTAGGGCGTGGAGTGAGAATAGAATAGTGTGGCGAGCGCAGCGAGCCCGAAGCGTGGCGAGCGGACGCGGATACCTTCACAGTTATACGCGTCCCCTCGCGGGCTTCCCAGGTGTCCATGGCGACGCGGACACCTGGGAAGCCCGCGAAGGGACGCGTTTACCTGGGAAGGTATCCGCGTCCCCTCGCGGGGCTCGCTGCGCTCGCCACGCTTCGGGCTCGGTGGCTCGCTGCGCTCGCCACACTATTCTATTCTCACTCCACGCCCTAGTGGATAGTAGGGCATGAAAAGGTCGGAGGACGCGTACCGCCGCCCCTCGCGGGCTCGCTGCGCTCGCCACGCTTCGGGTTCACGTTGATGGCGGGGTGGCGTATACTACTTTTGGGGGGACATTTCAATGTTCAGGGGTGTTTTTGGCCCATTTACTATTGTTCCTATGCTGATTTGGGTAAATTGATCCATTTAACATTGTTTCCTATGGGAAATCGTGGTCATCGCGGGTAAATTGAAGCATTTTTAGGTGCACGCGACGCGACCGACCCGATTTTTCACTGTTTTCAATGCATTTCAATGGAAAAATCGGGGGCATCGCGTTGGTCGCGTCGCAGGCCACTCAAATTACCCCCGATGGCTAAGATTTGTGGCCGTGCTAGGAAACAAGTACCGTTTTTTCTCTCTCCATTTTTCAAGGTAAAGCCCTAAATACGGATGTCAAATTTATAAGGGACCACAAGTGTGAGTGTAGCATTTTTGTGGGACCTTTAAATGTAGCTGTTACAGGATGCAGTGCAGGGATCCCGACACCTGTCAGAATGCTGACACCGTGATCCTGATGACCGTAATTGCTGGTTAGGGTTAGGCTGCTGTGAGGAAGGGTTAGGGGTTAGGTTGTGGGGGATGGGTGGTGGTGGTGAGGGCGGGGGGGGGTAGTATAGTTGAGCTCACCTATCGGGATTTTATGCAGTCAAGATGGTATTCTAACCTCCACCATCTTCACTGCTGGTATCCTCTATTAACACCATGATTTAATTGCAATCTAAATCTGTACCTGCATTTGCTGGCTGCGGCTTATCTAGTATTTTGTTTTGCCTGCCTCAGGTAAGTTAAGCAAAGTCCCTGGAAAAAAGCACAATTTTGCAAGGAAAATGAGGATGCAGCAGCCAAAAAGCATAAGTCCTCCAAAAAACACACAGATTCAGTGAAACCTCTGTGCTTTCAGGACAACTTGTGTGTTTTTTTTTATCAAGTACTCTGTTATATACAGTAGGTATATTAGGATATCGGTATTTGAGTCTCAGCAAAAAATTATGTTTCCAACAATGCTAATGCCATGCTTACTCCTCTGTACAACTAAAAGTATTCTATCTTGGGATAAGTTTAAATTATAAGCAAATGTAATACCCAAATTTACTCAATGCCCAAAGGTATATAGAAATATATAAATCTTCCTGGTTTCCCTAAATGTTTTTTTTATTTGTTAATAGATGTATTAGAAAAAATGGAAAATCTTAATTTTACTAGAAGCTGTTTCTCGAAGTAAAGCAATAATGTATTTTTGGTTGTAAGAGCTTTTTCGTTTTACTAGGAAAAGGCTTCTATAAAGCTTCCATCTAATGAGCATATTCACTGAAAAGTTTATTTGAATTTTTTTTTGTAAAATAATAAAGTTGTTGGCTATAATCGGTGTTACTTTTTTTATTGAGTCATTTTTTTATTAAGTATTCAAATAGAGAAGAAGAACAAGCTAACATACAGGTCCTGACATAGACAAAATGGGCATAAAGCAAGTGGGCGCAGACAATAATTTGTACATACGTATAATAATAGAATGAAATCGGATGAATGAAAAAGTACTGACCTTCGTCTATATAAATGAAACATGGTTGCCCGAAGGAGCCATCCAGGCAACGAAGACAGCAGGAGGTATAGGAGCACAGTAATAGTCCTAGTATTGGAAAATATACTGTATCCCAATAATTTAGGAGAGATCAACTATAAATTAGATGGGTTTAGGATGGGCTGGTTCGGACTCAGGTGAAATCTCCCAGTGCTTGTAGCAATTTGTATGGGACTGTAGATTCCCTCTCCTCCACCAACGTCTGCCAAGAACTCTATACTAAGACCTAAAATACACCTACTTATTACTAACAAAATAAATTCCCCAAAACAAACCTCCCCATAACCCCCCACCCTGTATAACCTACCCCCAAGTTAGGCATACCTGGATCCCATACCCACCAACCCCTATCTCGCTAACTACACTTTCTAAATCTAACCCATTAAACTTAAATAGGTAGTAAGTTAGTGGTCTTAACCAAAACCTAGTCTGTGTTTGCCAAACTTACCAAAAAATAAAAATAATCTAACCTACCTCCTCTATCTCTCCCCCCCCCCCCCCCCCCCCAATTGAAGGATAACCATTTCATGGACTAATTGGGCAATGGACTTGTAGCATCATAGCATCGAAAGCAATATTAATGCCCTGGTTATAATTCAAGTAATGACCTTAAGCTAAAGAAGCTGGAACCCAGCTCTCCCTCAGCAAATATATATGCAGTTCGCATATAGTTGGAATAAATCCAGGATAGTCAAATATTGAACTGAGGAAACAGGAAGCTGTAATCTGGTATTGATCCATCCATAGGAACATGAAGGGGCAGTGACACAGTGGTCATTTAGTATACAAAACCAGGATCCATCTAGGTCACAGGTTCTCAAACTCGGTCCTCAGGACCCCACACAGTGCAAGTTTTCCAGGTCTCCTTACAGAATCACAAGTAAAGTAATTAGCCCCACCTGTGGTTCTTTCAAAATGTGTCAATGAGTAATGAATGCACCTGTGCACCTGCCGGGTGACCTGGAAAACGTGAACCGTGTGGGGTCCTGAGGACTGAGTTTGAGAACCTCTGATCTAGGTCATTAAATGGTGCAGTTGTAAACAACAGAATAGTCACTGTGACAGCATATTTGGAACAGGATATATAAATGCACGGTATTATAAAAAATAACAAAAGATACAAAACAGGTATAGAAGACATCTTAAATTTGTAATATCACGGAAAACATTAATCCGGCCAGCTGTCAATCCCTGAATCCTGGAAAATAGAGCGTCCACCAAAGTCATTTAGCAAAAGTCTGGATGGCACCATTTAGTAGGAGGCAAACTGTTATCAGCTTCCTGATATGCTCATCCCAAGTCAAAGGGTGTATAGGAGAACATCCAGGATATGGTAACATCATAGTCCAGGATCCCAAAATTGAAACCAGAGGTAAAGGAGGGTGCTTTATGTGAACCGAAATACTAATAGGAGAGTCCGGTATGGGGCAGCCAAAAGTTTCTATTCCGGTGAAAATCCATTTGAACATACATGGCCAGAATATAAGCACAGTGTAGCTCTCATCTGTGGTATATGATGAGGGAGGGACAGCACCCTGTGTGCCGTCTAGCTTGTCAAGGAGCCTGTTAGTAGAAGCATAGATTGCATGCAGGATTTGTGAGAAAGAAGCTTCCATGTTCACATATATATATGGAGAGAGAAAAAACGTGTTTTCTGCCAATGCAGTGATATACTCTGTCATACTATGTTTTATGCGAAAACTGTGTTATAGCGATATAACACATCTACTCTTGTGAGTGTTTTTTACCCATCAGTAAAGGATTGTTGTTTTAACCCCTTCACGACATTTGACGTATATATACGTCATGGCCGGGAAGTACTTCCCGACACATGACGTGTATATATACGTCATGACTTCAAACTGTCACTGCGTCTAGAGACGCAGTGACAGAGGGACGATGTCTGCTGTCCCTGACAGCAGACATGTCCCTGCATGCCCAGGGGGGGCTGCGATGCCGCCCCCCCGTCGGCGATCGCTGTGATTGGCTGTTCAGTGTGAACAGCCATTCACAGCGTTTTCTGTGTCACCGGCGAATAACGTTCGCCGGTGACACGGGATCGGAGGTGATTGGTGCTGTAAAGTACAGCACCAATCACCGCGGGGTGTAAGGGTGACACTGGTGTCACCCCACCTCACCCCGCCCGCCCCCAAAGGCCGTGATTGGTTCGTCGGACCGACGGACCAATCACAGCCATGGAGGGGGGTTTAAACTAACGGTGACTGCACTGCAGACGCCATTCCGGTCTGGAATAGCGTGCAGTGCGGTCACCGTGCCCAGCTGCCGCCATACACTGACCAGAACCTTGCTCAATACTTACCTGATCACTGCTTGGGATCTTGCTTCATCTTGTGACATCCTGTGCTGTGTTGTGCTGCTGCAGTGTCATCAGTGTCATCTGATAGAGCGAGAGAGATAGAGAGGCCTAGTGACAGAGAGTGCTATATTTTGTGCTGCTGCAGTGTAATAGAGTTATAGATAGAGAGATAGAGAGATAGTGACAGATTGTGCTATATATTTTTTATATAACTGACTGCTGCCCCCCCTTTTGTGCTGATCAGTATAAATTAAATGATCAGCAACTTTTTGGGGGCGCAGGTTTTTTTTTATATATATATATACCTGTCAGTGCTGCTGCTGCAGTGTCATAGAGTGAGAGATAGAGAGATAGTGACAGAGAGTGATAGAGACTGCTATATTTTGTGTCTGCTGCCCCCCTTTTTTGCACCCCCAGCAACTTTTTGGGGGTGCAGGGGTTATTTTTCATATATATAACTGTCAGTGCTGCTGCTGCAGTGTCATAGAGTGATAGATAGAGAGAGATAGTGACAGAGAGTGCTAAATTTTGTGTCTGCTGCCCCCGCCTTTTGTGCTGATCACTATATCTGAGGTGATCAGCAACTTTTTGGGGGTGCAGAGGTTTTTTTTTTATATATATACCTGTCAGTTGCTGCCAGTTGCACTGTCAGTTGCACCAAAGGTTGTGCACCTGCTGCCCCTCACTGGTAATCAGTGTCGCATCACTGATCACCTTTTTTTTTTTTGTGGGTGCTGTGGGGTCTTTTTTTAATTTTTTTTTTACACACACTGTGATTTTGTGGGTGTCCTGTGGCCACTGTGCGCTGATCAGTGACGTACATCACTGATCAGCTTTTTCGGCACAGGGTTGATCTATTTTTTTTTTTTTGATCAAATTCCTGTTGCCTTTGAGCGCTGTTCAGTGACGGACGTTACTGACCAACATCTGTGCTCAATTTTTGGCGCAGGACCTTTTTTTTTTTTTTAACCCCTTCAATTTTTTTTTTTTTAACCCTTCAATTTTTTTTTTCTGCACTACATACACACTACACACTACATACCCCCCGGGTTGAAATAAAGTTTGTACCCCCCCCTACACTATACACGTGTTGAAACATTTCACTACCAGTAACACAAAAATAAAAATGGCATCCCAAATGTCATCCCAGTCATCCAGAAGAATGTATTCAGTGGAGGAGGCATATGCCATGCTTGCCTCTGACTCTGACACAGCCAGTGAGGCAAGCGGGGAATTTGAAGGATTCGTCTTAAGCTCCTCTTCCTCCTCTGGTGACGCCCCCGTAGAGCAGCTGAGACCCCCCCCCCCAATAATTGATCTCGTATGGACCCCACCACCAGACAATTTTGAGCCCCAGGTTCCTGAGTTTTTGGCCATGCCAGGAATCCAATTTGATTCCACAGGTCTCAGAGAAATTGACTTTTTCAAATTATTTTTCTCTGATGATTTTATAAATTTAATGGTGGACCAAACTAATTTATATGCCCAGCAGTTTATTGCTCAAAACCCCACGTCATCATTTGCTAGGTGGACCCCTGTAGATGCAGTAGAGATGATGACGTTTTGGGGTCTGGTGTTTCATATGGGCATAGTAAAAAAGCCACAAATTAGGTAATATTGGAGTACAGATGTTCTGTACAGCACCCCATTTTACCGTATGGCCATGACTCGGGCTCGTTTTGAGGCAATCCATAAATTTATACATTACACCGATAATGCACAGTGCCCACCCAGAGATGATCCCACCTTTGACAGGCTATTCAAAGTCAGGCCGGTCATTGATCATTTCAGTGCCAAATTTGCAGAGCTATACATCCCTGATAAATGTATTAGTATCGACGAGTCCCTTATACATTTTAAAGGAAGGGTTAAATTCCGCCAGTACCTTCCCAGTAAGAGGGCAAGGTATGGCATAAAAATGTATAAGCTGTGTGAAAGCACCACAGGGTACACCCACAAGTTTAGGGTATATGAAGGGAAGGATTCAAGAATTGAACCGCCAGAATGCCCCCCCTCCCTCGTAGGTGTTAGTGGAAAAATTGTCTGGGATTTAATGCACCCCTTCCTGGATAAGGGTTATCACGTCTATGTGGATAACTTTTACACCAGCATCCCCCTGTTTAAGGCCCTTGGTTCAAGAGGTACAGCAGCTTGCGGTACTGTGCGCAAGAACCAAAGAGGCCTCCCCAAAACGCACATTGCCCAAGTACTAAGAAGGGGTGAAAGCAGGGGAATATGCACCGAAAATATGTTGTTGGTCAAATATAAGGACAAGAGGGATGTCCTTATACTGACAACAATTCATGGAGACAGTACCACCTCCATCCCTGTACGAGGTACCAGTACCCACACCTCAAAACCAAATTGTATCCTAGATTACAATAAGTACATGGGCGGAGTGGATCTTTCAGATCAGGTACTGAAGCCGTACAGTGCCCTGCGGAAAACAAATATCTGGTACAAGAAGCTGGCCGTGTATATCATCCAGATGGCACTGTATAACGCTTACGTGCTATTCCGTTCTACCGGCCAGAGGGGGACATTTATGCACTTTCAAGAGGAAGTCATAAAGGGCCTAATATTTGGGAACCAGCAGGCAGAGGGCCCCAGTACTTCTAGTACTGGCCCCCGTATTGTACCAGGGCAGCATTTTCCCAACGAAATCCCCTCCACTGCAAGAAAGGGCAGGACACAAAAAAGGTGCAAAGTTTGCTATAAAAAGGGAATAAGAAAGGAAACTATTTTCCACTGTGAAACTTGCCCCGACAAACCCGGCCTATGTATAAAGGAGTGTTTCAAAATATACCACACATCTATGGATTATTAGGTTCATCATTTCACCGTGCTTCGGGGGTCTTGCTAATGCCACATAGCACCCACCATTCATTCCACCAGAATCTGAGCTGCAAAATCCAAAAATCACTCCTTCCCTTCTGAGTCCTGCCATGCACCCAACTGGTATTTTTTGGTCACATGTGAGGCATTGCCGTACTCTGGAGAAATGGGGGCACAGATTTTGGGGTGCTTTGTCTCCTTCATTCCTTGTGAAAATGAAAAATTTTGAGCCAGAAGTACATTTTTGTGTAAAAAAATGTAATTTTTCATTTTCACAGCCCAGTTGTACCAAAATTGGTGAAACCCCTGGGGGTTTGAAATGTACACTATACCCCTAGATGAATTCCCTGAGGGGTGTAGTTTGCAAAATGGGGTCACTTGTGGGGGGGTTCCACTGTATTGGTAATGCAACATAGCACCCACCATTCATTCCACCAAAATCTGTGCTCCAAAATCCAAAAATCACTCCTTCCCTTCTGAGTCCTGCCATGCGCCCAACTGGTATTTTTTGGTCACATGTGAGGCATTGCCGTACTCGGGAGAAATTGGGGCACAGATTTTGGGGTGCTTTGTCTCCTTCATTCCTTGTGAAAATGAAAAATTTTGAGCCAGAACTGCATTTTTGTGTAAAAAAATGTAATTTTTCATTTTCACTGCCCAGTTGTATCAAAATTGGTGAAACCCCTGGGGGTTTGAAATGTACACTATACCCCTAGATGAATTCCCTGAGGGGTGTACTTTGCAAAATGGGGTGACTTGTGGGGGGGTTCCACTGTATTGGTGCTTTGGGAGTCTTGCTAATGCAACATAGCACCCACCATTCATTCCACCAAAATCTGTGCTGCAAAATCCAAAAATCACTCCTTCCCTTCTGAGTCCTGCCATGCGCCCAACTGGTATTTTTTGGTCACATGCGAGGCATTGCCGTACTCGGGAGAAATTGGGGCACAGACTTTGGGGTGCTTTGTCTCCTTCATTCCTTGTGAAAATGAAAAATTTTGAGCCAGAAGTACATTTTTGTGTAAAAAAATGTAATTTTTCATTTTCACAGCCCAGTTGTACCAAAATTGGTGAAACCCCTGGGGGTTTGAAATGTACACTATACCCCTAGATGAATTCCCTGAGGGGTGTACTTTGCAAAATGGGGTGACTTGTGGGGGGGTTCCACTGTATTGGTGCTTTGGAAGTCTTGCTAATGCAACATAGCACCCACCATTCATTCCACCAAAATCTGTGCTGCAAAATCCAAAAATCACTCCTTCCCTTCTGAGTCCTGCCATGCACCCAACTGGTATTTTTTGGTCACATGTGAGGCATTGCCGTACTCGGGAGAAATTGGGGCACAGATTTTGGGGTGCTTTGTCTCCTTCATTCCTTGTGAAAATGAAAAATCTTGAGCCAGAACTGCATTTTTGTGTAAAAAAATGTAATTTTTCATTTTCACTGCCCAGTTGTATCAAAATTGGTGAAACCCCTGGGGGTTTGAAATGTACACTATACCCCTAGATGAATTCCCTGAGGGGTGTACTTTGCAAAATGGGGTGACTTGTGGGGGGGTTCCACTGTATTGGTGCTTTGGGAGTCTTGCTAATGCAACATGACACCCACCATTCATTCCACCAAAATCTATGCTGCCAAATCCAAAAATCACTCCTTCCCTTCTGAGTCCTGCCATGCGCCCAACTGGTATTTTTTGGTCACATGTGAGGCATTGCCGTACTCGGGAGAAATTGGGGCACAGATTTTGGGGTGCTTTGTCTCCTTCATTCCTTGTGAAAATGAAAAATTTTGAGCCAGAACTGCATTTTTGTGCAAAAAAATGTAATTTTTCATTTTCACTGCCCAGTTGTATCAAAATTGGTGAAACCCCTGGGGGTTTGAAATGTACACTATACCCCTAGATGAATTCCCTGAGGGGTGTACTTTGCAAAATGGGGTGACTTGTGGGGGGTTCCACCCTATTGGTGCAACATAGCACCCACCATTCATTCCACCAAAATCTGTGCTGCAAAATCCAAAAATCACTCCTTCCCTTCTGAGTCCTGCCATGCACCCAACTGGTATTTTTTGGTCACATGTGAGGCATTGCCGTACTCGGGAGAAATTGGGGCACAGATTTTGGGGTGCTTTGTCTCCTTCATTCCTTGTGAAAATGAAAAATCTTGAGCCAGAACTGCATGTTTGTGTAAAAAAATGTAATTTTCCATTTTCACATCCCAGTTGTACCAAAATTGGTGAAACCCCTGGGGGTTTGAAATGTACACTATACCCCTAGATGAATTCCCTGAGGGGTGTAGATTGCAAAATGGGGTGACTTGTGGGGGAGGTTCCTAACTTTTAGCACTTATGGTGCCTAGAAACCTACATGGTGCCTAAAAAAAAATCTCATAAAAAGGAGGCTCCAAAATCAAGTAGGTGCTCCTTCTATTATGAATCCTGTGGTTTGGTCAACGTGCACACTAGGGCCACATATAGGATATTTTTGAAAACAAAAGAATTGGGGGAATCAATTTTTAGTCACATTTCTCTAGTAAAATCTACTGTATTCGTTAGAAAAATGTATTAAAATTGAAACTCTGCAAAAAAAAAGACATTTTGAAATTTCACCTTCACTTTGTTTTAATTCCTGTGAAACACCTAAAGGGTTAACAAACTTCCAAAATGCTGTTTTGAATACTGTGAGGGGTGCAATTTTTGAAATGGCATCATTTATGGGGGTGTCTCACATACAAGTCCCTCAAAGTCACATCAGAACTGAACTGGTCCCTAAAAAAATCAGTGTTTGAAATTTTCTTGAAAATTTGAGAATTTGCTAGTCATATTTGAAGCCTCCTAGTGTCCAAAAAAATGAAAAGGAGGTTGAAATAATGATTGCAACATAAAGTAGACATATGGTCTTTGTTAGTTATTAACTATTTTGAGTGGTATGATTATTTGTCTCACAAGCAGAAAATGTGACATTTTGCATATTGCTAAATTTTCCATTTTTTCACGATATTTTGGTATTTTTCACAAAAAAACACAGACTGTATCGACAAAAATTTACCACTAACTTGAAGTACAATGTGTCACGAGAAAACAATCTCAAAATCACTGGGATAAGTAAAAGCAAAAAAAAGTTATCCCCACTTAAGTGAGACATGTCAGATTTGAAAAAAAGGGCTCTGTCATGAAGGCACAAACTGGCTCTGTCATGAAGGGGTTAAAATCTAAAATACTACACTATGGTGCGCCTCCTTTCTTTCTACTTTTCTATGCATACAGCTTGGGCTAGTTGGAAGAGCCCTTTGTAAGGAGAGCAGCACAAGCCTGAAATAAATATCTCCTGGATGATATTTGTGATCTACAGACGATCAGCGCTTTAAGGATACTCTTTGTTGCAGATTGTGGACTTCCTAAAATCCTGTAGCAGCGATTGTATGTAGAAAGATTATTTATTGATTGAATTTTTATTACTATTACTGTTGTTATTTATTTTCTGCAGTTCTTAAGTGTATATAGCAGTAATGTCACGTTCTGAATATAGAACAAAGCGGAATGATGAATGTCATAGGATTTTTAATGATTGCTTGAAAAAAAACCCAAGGGGGGACGGTGAAAATCACAAATGAGGACATGGATATTGAATCCATTTGTGATTATCAGGAAAAACTCCTAATTAAAGAAATGAGATTAAGTTGGGAGGTCACTTCTATAGAAAATTATTTAGAAGTAGGACGGATCCCGAGGGGTCTTAGGATTCATAAAAACCCCACCTTTGGCAATGAAAGAGCAGAATTTAAGGAAAAACTGGTTTAATATTTTGGATAATTGCTCAAAGGAGCTTATGAAATTAATAGTCCTTGAAAGAAAAAGGGAACTTACTGAATTGGATAATGAAATGAGTGCATTGTTGGTAAAAATAGAACCAATGAAAAATCTGGAAGATTATAGAGAGATTAAATAATCAATTGATATTAAAGTGGACAAATTAGAGAAGGATATAATAGAGACAAAAGTCTCAAAATGTAAAAGAGATCTAATGGATTATAAGAATGATAAAGTAAGAAATTGGTCAAATTATAGAGAGAGAGTGAGAAATGGTGAAAATAATTCATGGAAACAGGTACCGTATAGAAGGAACTATAGAAGAGAGGAGAATAGAGAGAGAGAAGGTAGATTTGAAATACCCCTGTCAAATAGATATGAAAAAATAGAATCCCCACAGGTTCAAAAAAACGAGAGACAGAGAAATTTCTCCAACAAAGAAAAATTCCCAAAAAGAAGTTTCAGAACAAATTGGAGGGACACCCAACAGGAGAGCCCCTGCCCACAAAAAAGAAAAAAAGAGGTACACGACGGGGAAAGAGAGGAGGAAAACGGAAAAAGGTGGAGAGGGGGGAACAATCGATAAATCACGGTATTTTCAATTTGTCTAATTATAATCTTAAAAAAGAAGATATACCGTATTTATCGGTGTATAACACGCACTTTTTTCCCCCTGAAAATAGGGGGAAAAGATGGGTGCGTGTTATACGCCGATATGCGTGCTATACGGCGGTAATTTCACCCGGCGGGTACCTGTAATGCCTGTAATGCCGGGTGTTGCTGTTATGCGCGTTGCTGTCATCCACGGGACGCCTACTAATCACGCGTTCTCTGCTGCTGCTGCTGCTGCTCAGCGTCGGGTCCTCGCAGCAGCAGCACGCTTAAAACTCCTCCCTGTCATCCACGGGGCGCCTACTAATCGCGTGTTCTCTGCTGCTGCTGCTGCTCACCGTCGGGTCCTCGCAGCAGCAGCACACTTAAAACTCCTCCCTGCACAGTGACTCCTTCCTCCCTGGCTACAGCAGCGTCATCAGCCTTCCCAAGCGCTGGCTGTAGCCTGGAGGAGGAGAAGGATTTCTGTGCTAACTGTGCTGCCCTGCTTCTGTTATTCAAGGTGGATTTTTTTTTTTCTTTTACAGATAATCAATTATGTTAATAAACACTGTAATAAAGTTTTTATTTAGAAATCCCCTCTTAAAATGAAGGTGCGTGTTATACGCCGGTGCGTGTTATACGCCGATAAATACGGTAAATCTTTTAAAAAGAGGACTAAATTTCGCACCTAGTGAAGGTCCCAAGGACTTCGACTTATTTATTGACGCTAATAAATTTATACGAAACATGACACTGAAGCGCCATTTTTTAAAATCAACTAAAACAATAGATAATGTAGAACCTCTAGAAGGTGAGAATATGTCCTTGACAAAATTGAAGAAAAAATCATCTTTTTATCCCACCGAATCAAGGGGCAATTATGTCGATGCATTTTTTGATTTAATAAAAAAAGATCTCAGTGATCTGGGACAAAAGCCAAAAAATAAAACAAAAAATTTGAGTAATTTTGAAATAAAAGCAATGAAAGACCTAGATAAAAATGAATCCATAATTATAAAAAACGCAGACAAAGGTGGAGGAGTTGTTGTGTTAAATAAAGATGATTATTTAAAAGAAGCTTGGCGAATTTTAGGTGATGAAAAAACATATGAGAAGGTAAAGACAGACCTAACAGAAAAAATGGTTTCTGAAATTAATACTGTGCTCAGAAAAGGATATAGAGATGGTTGTATTTCTGAAAATGAACTGAATTACTTGCTGGTTGATTCACCTAGAATGCCAATTTTCTACTATCTACCGAAATTGCATAAGACATTAATTAACCCCCCAGGTCGCCCTATAATATCAGGGATCGGCTCTGCCACCTCAAAACTCTCAGAATTTGTGGACCTGTGTATAAAGGATTATGTTACAACATTAGACACTTATATAAAGGATTCGACACAAATTCTGAAAATCCTTGATGAGACTAGGTGGGATCCATCTTTCAGCTGGTGTACAATAGATATAGAGGCATTGTACACCAGCATTCCTCATGAAAAGGGATTAAGCGCAGTCAATGAGTTTCTTCTTAAAGACAGTAGTTTGAAACAGGAAAAAAGGGAATTTATTGTTGATTGTATGCGTTACATATTGAAAAATAACTTCTTTAGGTTTCAGGAGCAATACTTGGTGCAGAGGTGCGGCACAGCAATGGGCACGCCCTTTGCGCCAAGTTTTGCCTGCCTGTACCTGGGAATTTGGGAGCATAAATTTATCTTCAATACTCTGACAAACCCATTCTTACATCATATAAAAATGTTTAAAAGATACATCGATGATGTGCTAATAATTTGGGGGGGGGACCCCAATTGAATTTGGTGATTTTGTTAAGTTCCTGCATGAAAATGACATGAATTTAAGGTTTACGTCAAACTTTCAAAAAGAGAAAATAGAATTTCTTGATCTAGTCCTTGACACCTCAAAATGTGATTCTGATAATAAACAGATTAATACGTACACATATATTAAAAGTGTTGACAGTAACAGCTATGTCCACTTCGAGAGCTGTCATCTGGACAAATGGAAGACAAACATACCATTCTCTCAATTTGTTAGATTAAGGCGTAATTGCCAAGAAGACACAAAGTTTTTTGAGCAAAGTGAGATATATGGTAAAAGATTCAAGGAAAAGAAATATCCAGAAAAATTTATTAAAGACAGCGTAGCTAGAGCTAATAATATTCCAAGAAAAGAGTTACTAAAATATAAAAAAAGGGAACCCTTATTCTCAAACAATGATTTTTTTTGTACCCTTTGTAACCAAATATAATGATAAAAGCGGTGAAATTAAAAGGATTCTTAAGAAGCATTGGGGCATTCTGTCTCTTGATCCGATCCTTGGGAAGGTAATACCATCACAACCCCAAGTGATCTTCAAAAGAGCCCAAACATTAAAATCACGACTAGCACCAAGTTTCCTTCCAGTAGCTACCAATGATGCCACATGGTTGGGATCATCAAAAGGATTTTTTCCATGCTCCAGATGCTCAGTATGCCAATTTGCCAGCAAGGAAAGACTCACTTTCAAAAACCAAACTGATAATAAGAGCTATCAAATTAAAAGTTTGATGAATTGTCAGACCTGTAGCGTAATATACATGTTAGAATGTGAATGTGGAGCCAAATATGTTGGTAAGACCAAGCGAAATCTAAAACTACGTGTCTTAGAACATAAAAGAAGTATTGTAAATAAAGATCCAAATTCAAGCGTTGCACGCCATTTCTTGAATTGTCAAAAATCCAGCTTAAAAAACTTTTCCTTTAAAGGAATTGAACATGTTAAACTCGATGAGAGAAAGGGAAGTCTCCAAATTAAATTAGCAAAAAGGGAGACCTGGTGGATACACCAGTTAGGTACAATGGGCCAAGGAGGCTTAAATGAAAACTGTGACATTGTACCCTTTTTGTAGAGGTCGGAATGATGGACCCCAACCGATGGTGATAGGTATCTGGATGAGGGGGATCAGTAGTTGTTGGATGGAAACATCCCTACTGGTTCCTAATTAACTCATCTTTGATGCCGTTACCAAAAGGTGTCCTTTCATGATCGACCTTATAGTTGAAGATTATTAAATAATTAGGAATGTACAATATGAATAACTGCATCTTCCCTTTTTTCCATAGATTCATATCTCTTTCTCTTTTTGTCCTCTAAGTATATATATATTTTTCTTTTTTTGTTCTTATATTTATATTCCATTATAATTTATCTCTTTTTTGCACCTTTTTGCACATTTTTGTGTATAATGTATGTATGCATATGTAATTATATATATTTTGTATTTTTTATCTATATTTGCAATCATGTAATTACCAATTTAAGTATACCTCTAGAAAAAGAAACCAGTTTTCATGATAAAGAAATTATGTCAATATACCTTTAAGACAGACATTGAACCACTATTGTATTATTGCTAGATGAATTAACGTGACATATGAAATTGTATAAATTGTTCGTTATTTTTGTATTTTATATGTGCTATTTTATGAAATTTTGTATATGTAATGATTAATGTATATTATATGTATTGGTGCTATAGCTAAATAGCTCAAGGGTGCTGCCTAATTGAAATGCCGTGCTAGATAGAAATAAATAGTATATATCTGAGTTTTCGTTTTTAAAATGGCCGCCATGTGAACTGGGGATAAAATCGCCCAAAAAATGGCCGCCGTAACTACTATTAGATATACCATCTCAACTGAATAATCACTGTGATCAGTATGTCTAGCCTCTAGTGAGGAAAAAACTCGGGTACTTGTTTCCTAGCACGGCCACCCCGATTTACATCGGGGTGGTCGTGTCGGAAAAATCGGGTCGATCGCATCGCATGCGATTTGGTCGCATGCGATGCGATCGACGCGACCGACCGATTTTCGACCCGATTTTTTTATTGAATGAAATGTAAATCGGGTCCCTGGGACCCGATTTTACATTGGATTCAATGTAAAATATTCCCAACCCCCCCAAATTTAATGCTGTAAACCCCACCCCACGATAGACGCCAACCCGAAGCGTGGCGAGCGCAGCGAGCCCGCGAGGGGCGGCGGTGCGCGTCCTCCGACCTTTTCATTCCCCTACTATCCACGTCGGCGTGGAGTTGAGAATAGAATAGTGTGGCGAGCGCAGCGAGGGGACGCGTATACCTGTGAAGTTATACGCGTCCCCTCGCGGGGCTCGCTGCGCTCGCCACGCTTCGGGCTCGGTGGCTCGCTGCGCTCGCCACACTATTCTATTCTCAACTCCACGCCGACGTGGATAGTAGGGGAATGAAAAGGTCGGAGGACGCGCACCGCCGCCCCTCGCGGGCTCGCTGCGCACGCCACGCTTCGGGTTGGCGTCTATCGTGGGGTGACGACGGGGACATCTATAATGTGAAATGGGTCATATTGGCCCATTTCACATTTTTCACATTTTCTCAAGATTTCAATGTTAAAAAATATTTTAACATTGAAGCCTATGGAAAAATCGGGGGGCATCGCGTCGGGACCAATGTTAATGGTCCCGACCGACGCGATGCCCCCGATATTTTACCTTTCCCGACACGATTTCAATGTTAAAATATTTTTTAACATTGAAGCCTATGGGGAAATCGGGGGCATCGCGTCGGTCGCGTCGGGACCAATGTTAATGGTCCCGACCGACGCGATGCCCCCGATATTGTGTCCTAGCCGGCAAAATGGACCTGATTTCAAAGGAAATCGGGTCCATCGTATGGATCGTGTACCTTAACTTAAAGGTACACGATCCATAAGATTGTGGCCGTGCTAGGAAACAAGTACCAAAACTCGGCACTCCCATAAGGCAGCGCTCGTAATGACGCGATGTTAACAAGCACCAATCAACACTGCTATAAATATGCATGAAGTCCGTGACTTAAACACACCCACTGACGAAGTCCCTATAGGACGAAACGCGTTTGGGCGGAGCTGAGAGGACGCTTGCTGTGACGCGGTGACGCTGTGACGCAGCGAGGTCCAGGAGCCAAACTGGAGAGAGAAAAAACGTGTTTTCTGCCAATGCGGTGATATACTCTGTCATACTATGTTTTATGCGAAAACTGTGTTATAGCGATATAACACATCTACTCTTGTGAGTGTTTTTTACCCATCAGTAAAGGATTGTTGTTTTAAAATCTAAAATACTACACTATGGTGCGCCTCCTTTCTTTCTACTTTTCTATGCATACAGCTTGGGCTAGTTGGAAGAGCCCTTTGTAAGGAGAGCAGCACAAGCCTGAAATAAATATCTCCTGGATGATATTTGTGATCTACAGACGATCAGCGCTTTAAGGATACTCTTTGTTGCATATATATATATATATATATATATATATATATATATATATATATATATATATATATATAATACGGTTGGCTGGAATATATAAGTAGAAAAAAAATGCAGAGTAAGATCTCAGGACCCAGTCACAGCCAGCAATCACTAGCAGAACACAGGCTACAGACTGTCAGCAGGGCTCACTATACATATATTATATGCATGGAGCAGAGCTGTCCATATATACATGTAAATTGCTGTCCAGGACAGTATACCCTCCAAGATGGCCACCGCTCAATTAGGCCACACCCCTTCACCTTTGAACATGGATGCCAGCAGCCCTCAGCGGAGGAGGATGAATAAACACTCCCCCACCATATACCGCTACAGCGGGGAGACAGGGCGTGTGGCAGGCCGAGATCGCTGAGCCGGGATCCTGCAGGCGGGCGCCGGAGGTCACCAGGGAGGTAGAGATTGCCGAGCCGCTATAATAAATCTACCCCACAATTCCAGGCACATTACAACTTCCCTTGTTGTAAGGTGAACCTTTTATAGAGAAAAATTGGGACATGCATCTTTTATCTTACACCCTCCTACTGCTAGATTTCAGTCAGAGACCTGAATAAATATCATTGACGTTTGCTACCTGTGCAAGGCATTGGAAAGTGCTGTTCAAGATTTCTGTGAGCTAAGGACTGCTTACTATATATACTGTATTGCAGGGGTGGCCGGACTTTTGTAACATGGGATCTACCTTTTGTACACTTACCAGTGATCTACCTGCATCTCCCCCTGTGCAAAATATTCCGCTCCCAGTGCAATATGCACCTTAAATATTATGATACACAGAATATTCCAAAATTCACATTACAGTATGCCACATGGAATGAGGCAACATTCACATTGTGCCACACAGCATGAGCAAAAATTAACATTCTGCCAAACTGTACGAGATAAAATTCATTATGCCACAGAGCATGTGCCCAAATTCACATATTACAACATGGAATGCGCCAAAATTAAGATTTTGCCACATGCAATGAGCCGAATTCCACGTTATGCCACACAGAATTACGCAAAATTCTGTTAAACGGTGGGAGGGGGTCACAAGTGTAACTTCATCCAAGTTGCTGTCTATGATGGAATTTTGTGCTCCCTTAAAAAAATATAGATCTATAGATACACGCACACTTTTAAGGGAGACACAAAACTTCACCACAGGCAACAACTGGGATAACATACACTTGTGAAGAGACCCCCTCCCCCTCACATTGCATAACAGCATATAGAACCCCCCCCCCATGCAGTAAATGACCCCACTTTAAAATCTTACTGTAAAATAGTCTGTCTGGAATGATCCCTGCTGCTTGGGTGCAGATTTTTTGCGTGCCTCTGCCGCTGAGCCTCCCCGCTGTCACTGAGTACTCCTGCCCCCGGCAATCCTTCAGCAGAAACTTGAATAGCACACTATTGGCATTTGATCGCGATCGACCGGTAGATCGTAATCGACTGTTTGGCCACCACTGCTATATTGTTTATCACAGCTGTCGGTACTTATGTAATATCTGGGCTCCCATTTTTCTTATGAGACCGTGTCCCCTTGCGGGGCTCGCTGTGCTCGCCACGCTTCGGGCATGGTAGCTCGCTGTGCTCGCCACACTATGTAAAATCAACTCCATGCGTAGTTGGATAGTAGGGGTATGAAAAAATGGGGTGCATTTAACATGGGAGCCCAGATAATACATAAGTACCCAGCTGTCTTAATAAAGTGTATATTGGGTGATGATGATTCAAATATTGGAATTTCTTCTGTGGACATCCTCATTCTGTATAGGCTTTCCTCTTGGGGGTGGTAGGGGATAACAAGTTATCAAAGGTGGGGGGCGCAAATGATGAGTTGCCTTATCAAAGCTGCTGTGTACTAAAAAGGGTGGTCAAACCCGTAAAGGTGGACAGGACAAATGGATGGTGTACACTGCGCTAGTGAATGAATATTACAGTTACATTCATAGATAGGTGCCAATATTAATCAACAAAATCAAGTTATTAATACATAATAAAAAATGTAGATAAAAACTGAATGGACGTGAATAACAAGACTAAGTGGCATTGAGTGCTCAAATATATGGAGCTTCTGGGAGGGAATGACACCTTGAAAAAGCCTTTTCTACAGGCGAAACGCTTTGGTGGAGGAGAGGGAATCTACAGTCCCATACAAATTGCTACAAGCACTGGGAGATTTCACCTGAGTCCGAACCAGCCCATCCTAAACCCATCTTGTCCTTTCCCCAAGTTTTGGAGAGTTTGTCCTGAGTCCACTGTGCCAGCCTTACCATCTGGCTGGGGAGTGCTACCCCCTAAAGACATCACCATCCTACTAGGAACAGGACCCCCCATTGAACGGGACTACAACCAGGACATCCTTAAAGGCACCATAGGAACGGATCTCATCCTTTACTCCCTAAAGAAATACGGTACCGTAGGGACTGATCATTAACTGTCATTCCCTCCCATAGGCTTTCCTATATTCTACTTGTAGAGTGGGAATTTAATTGGTTACATAGAGTACCTCTCCTTTTCTAGGTTGATAGCAACTGTTTCAGTACTGTACATAAGTCATATTTCTGTAGTGGTAGGTATAACATTGTAACGTTTTCTACTTTTAATTGTCACTTGCTCCTGAGGAAGCCGAAGGTGTATATTCCGGGGAAACGTGTTGAGCTTTTATATTTGTTGACTCCATCCATCCACCTGCTGTGACCTGTCCATCATCCCTCTGACGTCCCCCACAATATTTGAATACAAATCGTTTTTGGGTTATCTGCATTATCCCTAATTATTCCAGGAAAGAGGAAGACCGTCAAATGGGAACCTTGAGCCCTTGAAAATATAGGGCAATCCAGGACTTTTGAGCCACATATTCTGGACAAACATCCTACCAGAAGAAAACGGATGGTAATTTATCCACCTCACTTGTCAGCCTTGTCTATTAACAAAATCTTATTATGCAAAAGTATTCCTGTGATATTATTTTTAAGAAGTGCACAATTACTTTTTTAAATGTCAAAACGATGCACTTATTTAATTTTTATCTTTATTTTTATTTTTTAATAAAAATGTGTTTAAATGTACTTAGAGAACCTTGTTGTCTAATAATTGGGACAGCCAGCGCTGGCACTCACCCTTTTTCTTTAACCTATTAGGGTTTGACAACCCTGTGCCAGCAGCTGTAGTTTGCACACCACTCACCACCTATTTACCACTGAATGTGTGTTGTTTGTGATAGTTTGTGTCTTTGAATCATGCTCCTGTTTAGGCACAGTAATACACCTACTGTGTGAATAACATGCATAAGGGGTGTAGATTTATATTGGGGGATACCAAATAACCACCTTTCTCTGAGTGACCAGAATCTTAAGGCCCCCATACATTAGGCTGACTTGTCCTAAGGACAAGTCAGACCTGATTTCCCTGGTAGCTCCCCTGGAGGTCTCACACGTGATGAGGCAATTGAATTTATCACATGTAAAATCCATAGAACTTTAGGTGTAGAGAGCCAGGCAGGGGGATGCCAAGGGAGCCGGGATTCGGACAGAGGGAGTCAGGATCTCGGAGTCCCTGCATCGGTTCCACACATCGTAGGTGCTTAAAAGCACCCATGATGTGCTGCTGATGGCTGCACATAACATTTATCTGATGTGCAGCACGTATGATTTCTGGATCCAATGCGCAGGGGGCCGACTTTTAAGGCCCGATCCACAGGAATCTAGTGAAATCAGGCCCAAATCGCATAGTGTATGGGTAGCCTTTAGTTTCAGCACTGATGTAATGGCGATTTTATCAAAAGTCACATAACTGTCAGAAGTGTATCTGATATGCCATCGGGTTTATTACATAATGGTCATATGGCCCTGTATAGGGGGGCCCAGAGATTTGTTGCCGGCCCTGCCTTCCCTACCCTTAATCATGTTCTACCTGGCATGTTTGAGGTAGTTCAGGCATTTCTGCAGAAGTTTACTAGCATGCTAGTACGTGCGTGCGTGCGTGCGTGCGTGTGTGCGTGCATGCGTGCGTGCCTCTCTGACACTGGCAATGGCTTTTCTTTTGCTGTAATATAAAAAGCTTTGAGATTACATTTAATCTTTTTTTCCACACAACATACTACTAAGCTTATATTATCAGACAGATGTTAAAGTACTTTGATTCATATATTACATATGTTTTGTAAATATTGATATACAGTATAACTGGTTTTGTAAGACCTACATCAAAGAAATAAATTAGATTCACTTAAAAATAAAAAATGCGCTTAAAAATAAAAAAATAAAACTGAAATCCATTTCTTTCAAAGAGCAAACCTCCTTCAGTGATGTCTTGTAAAGCTTCTGCGATCTAGTTGTGTCCTTGTTTTCCAACATCAAGTAACATAAAATGAGATTGAACAGCCAGTTGTCATTGGTTTTATATGCCAGTGAAATTACAGTAACACATTTTGACTCGGTTTGAAATGAGAAATCTTCCATGTGTCAGCCGTGGGAATTTAGGTTAGTGTAGTAGCGCTGGGATTTAGTCAGTCAGCTGTTCTACTATAAGCACTACTAGCGTTAACAATACAAGATGCTTAATAGGCTAGACGCTTTAGATTTGTGATGTATTGTAAATACTTTAATATCTGGGCCGTCAAAAATATATCATTCTAGTTATTGTATATCTTCATTTTTCTTCAATAGCGTATCATCTTTCTCCAGTTAACTATAATCAATTCCAGATGTTCTAAATAAAACAACAGGCTGTGTTGCATATTCTTCAGTTATTTCTAGAATATCTATGCACACGTCCCAAAATCACAAGACCGTACTAAAGATGCTTCTTAAATCATATCTGCTTTTGTCTGATATATTGCATTTTAAAAGCCTTTGTCGTTTATCATTTCCAGACTGTTGTGTCTTTACCTTGTGCAGCAGGTCAATTGCAAATTCTTTTGGACAGAGCTAATAGCAGCATGTTATACACTTTAATTTGTGTACACATGGACAGACTATAGATGGGAAGACAATACTTAAGGCTTTTATTAAAAGGTTGCCGGGTACTGTATTTCCCAGGCTAGTAGTTAGATGGAAGATAGAAGGAACAAAAATGCAGTTATCCTTCTGTAGAGAAATGTAGGAACATTGTGACTTCCTAATGATCTTATTAATGATATCACATTGGCACATTGGAACACAGGTTATAGCAGTCCATGTCTGGATATTACTTGCCCTTCTGTACTAGTACACACCTGGTGTGGGGAATGTCACTGGAACATTTTGTGAAATAGAACTGTATATTTTGAGAATATAATTGAGTGTATTTCTTGGCATTCTAATTTACTCATCAAAAAATTGGGTTAGTAGATGAGCGTATGTGATTTTGGGATAAGATCGCATGTCTCCCACATGTACTCTAAACCATGCAGTGTGTCAAATGGATGAACTGATATAGGGCCTAATTCAGAATGGATTGCTCATGTGAGAATTTGCCGTGGAGTGTGGGGAGAAAGCCGATGTCCACACAGAAAGAGATCATGGGGGAAATTTACCATAATAGGCATATTTGTAGGCATTCATATTGAAATACGTGATTTTTTGGCATTTAGGGCCTTATTCTAGTTCACGCTTTCTGACAAAATCCTTCTTAGATGGACAAAACCAAGTGCACTGCAGGGGGGCAGATGTAATATGTGCAGATAGAATTCGATTTGGGTGAGTTATTTTGTTTCTGTGCAGGGTAAATACTGACTGCTTTATTTTTACACTGCAATATAGATCTCACTTTGAAGTAAAACCCCACCCAAATCTGATTCTCTCTGCACAAGTAACATCTGCCCCCCTGCAGTGCACATGGTTTTCTCCATCTAAGAAGCATTGTGTCAGAAAGAGTGAACTAGAATAATGCCCTTACTATGGCTGGTATATGGCCATTTGTATTCTTTCTACAGGCATATTCGTATTCCTAATGAGGAATACAAATGTATACACCAATGAAAGAATACAAGTAGGAATCACCATTCAGTCGAACAGTGATTCCTAATTTACTAACTGGTCATAGTTAATATATGGCCGGTAATTCTGGGGAACATATGCCTGCAACTCATTTTCCAGGCATATTTGGCTTTAGCCTGCACGGATTAGTCAGAAGCCTGCAGGCTTCAGTGTAAAAAAAAAAAAAAAAAAAACTGGAGTGGGGACCCCCCTACAACTGTAACTCAAAGAGCCGGTTCTGATTTAACAAACAAAAGATATAGGGGTTCCCTTGAATTTTTAAAACCAGCACAAGGCTCAAGGGCAGGTCCTGTTTCCCAAATTATGGGGGATAAAATGATTAGGGGTCCCCTGTATTTTGAGAACCAGCATTAGGCCCAACCAGCCAGCAGGGTAATGCTACAGCTGGGGGAAACTTTATTTTAGTTCCCCCTGGCCTAAGCATTAAGCCCCTTACTGGTCAGCAAGGGGCAGGGACCCTGAGGGAGTGGGGGTCCCCCCACCAGAATTAACCCTACCTGGTCTGAAACCCAGGGCTGTCCCCAGTGCCCCAAGGCGGTGGACACCAGACTGATTCTAGTGTAAATAATATATAAATCAACTATTTGGTTCTGCTGTGGTACCCAATAAAAACACATGTAATATCCATAAGGTGCATAAGGAACATAGACTGTGTTACTGTATATTTCTCTTAGAGAATACTGGATTTTTGTGTTTTTATCTATACTGTTGGATCCCCACAGGGGACATTGTTGGTGTGATTGAAATATAGTTATTGATATTTCAATGAGCCTTCACGGAAGGTAGCAGAAACTTTCATAGGAAGCAGCAGGGTTGTTATTTAATGTATTCCCTGAATTCCTGGAGGGGGATGCTACTGGAATAACCAGAGACGGCTCGATGGACTAGGAAGGGACATTGGATGGAATCTACTAATAGACAGCTCAATTAATCTGGGGGAACTCGCGACCAGCGCGAGACCCCGCTGAACCCACTCAAAAATGGTACTTAATAAAGTTTTCTTGCTCGAGGGCAGAGCGGGCTAGGAGTGGGGCGCGTGTTGAGGAGAATAAAATGAACAGCCGTTTTTCTAAGTGCGCAGTTCCCCTGAGAGAAAGACGGGTACCGGCAGAGCTGTGCAGCAGGCAAGGCGGACAGCCGTGCTAAGGAAGAGAGATACCTGCGGCTCCAGTTCCCGTGACGAGTCCCCCCGATATCCACGAGCAGCAGTTCCGGTGTCCGGCTGTGCGCAGAGTCCAGTAGTCAGCAAGGAGACGGACGGCGCCATTGAGTCTACCGGAGGAACGGTGAGAGGAAGGAGGCGGGCGCGGCAGTGGAGAAGCGGGAGTCCGTGACGTGCAGTCTGTGACGGCCGGACTTGAGGAGAAGGAGACCTGGGCCGACGCCGACCGCGTCATCCAAGAGGGCGGAAAGGAGGCGTCGTCAGAGGCGGTAATCAGCCGGGTCCTGCAGTATAGAAGGGGACGGCGAGAGGTGTGGTGAGTGGTAACTCAGCCCTTATTGCAGTACACTCCTCCCATTCCAGTCTTCAAGCCTAGCCTTATCCTAGCCCACACACTTATGTTGAATATAGACTGCATACTGAACAGTCTCACCTGTAGACCATACTGTGCATGAACTGCTAATGACAAACCCCTCTGGGAAGGGCAGCTTCATATCCTCAGCTACCTCTCGGCAGTAATAGGCATACAAGTAAAGGCAGAAGCACACTGACAGGGACAGGTATATTGCAAGGTTAATGCAAGGATTAGGGGTGTTAAACCCGGCTCAGCAGCCAGGGGACACATTCCTGAGTCAGACTCATCCAGAGAGCCTCTGTACTGCAGAACTATAGTTCAAGTCATTTCAACTTGGAGAAAGGGATAGCCAAACCCGGCTACTTTGGCCTGGGGAAGCTAGATAGAAAAAGTTAGAATACTTACTACATTGGTGCAGGAGATTGCCAAACAGAGAGAATACTACAGAGATTGTATGCAAGGAGCCAGCAACTAGAAACCGTAGCCACGGTAACCAAAAAGCTATAGCATCTCAAGTAAAGCAGCTTCTCCTGTCACCGGGCTTGCCCGCTATAGACAGATTGTATTAATAGTAGCCTGTGCCTAGTGGAAACCTATAGTCAGGGGGACAGCTGTACAGTGAGGAACTAAGTTATTCCGTATAACAATCTGGAAGAGTGCTAATGGGCTAAACCCGGCTCTAGCCAGGGGACGCCCTGCAGGACCTCCTGTGATTACCGTATCGGTATTCCTACAGTACTCTAATCTCTACACCCTACAGTTAAACGTGGCTGGTTTATAACAGAACTACCTATATACTTACCAGCGACAGAAGATAAAAGGATTCCTTTCTATCGCATGTAGACTTGTGGGACTCAGGTTATTGGGTGATCACCTAAAGAAAATAAAAAGCGCTTGTTAGTCTTATAGTATATACCTTAGAAGGGATAGAGGGAGTTAAGATATTATTGCGCAATAATAGAGTGGCAATAGACTTGATACACTTATTTAACGTTTACAGTAAATTAAATACTTGATGTAAGGTAATTGCAATATCCGTTTCTAGGAACCTTGTTTATTGCCACTAAACGTTTGTATTAATTGCATCTCTCGGTTTCAGTAAATACGGTAAGGTGTTATGTTTGTTTAATAGAGGAAACCTTGGCAGAAGGAGATTTACGGAGGAAGCATACATGTTCCGGCCTAATAAAAACAACTCGTGTACTGTATTGTTTATCTAATGCCAAGAATTGCTACTGTGTATAGCTATTGTTCTGCAAGAGTATTTGTTAACTCGTAAAAGATAACCAAATTGTAATAAAAAGTTCTAAACCTTTCTGTGATCTTCTGTGGAGAGAAACAACGCATCGCCTTACCACAAGGTACTACACACACACACAAGAAAAGTAGAACTTTATGATCCCATATATACTGATACTCCCCTATAGTACCTTGACCTGAAGAATCGGTTCATAGAATTCAAGTTTGAGTACCTGTAGAAGGAAATTACACTAGCCCATAGACGCTCCGTTTTTGCCGGCTCCGTTCTGTACTATGCGATGCGTGCGCCCGCGCATCGCATAGTACGGTACAAAAAGTATGTGCTGCACATACTTTTTGTACTAGGTATACATCGTATCGGATCGCAGTGCATGCACAATGCATGCACAAGGCATGCGATCCGATACGATGTGTACTTTAAAAGTAAAAAACGGACCGCAAAAACGGACTGTGTATGGGGGGCTTTACCAGCTCCTATGGTGTGGACCGGACCTCTTGGTTCCATGTAAGCATCCACGTATTTGGCAACACAACAAAAGCCATACGTGAAGCCAACATGGACTCGGAGAGGCACAGAATGCTGTTGTTTACATTCTGCACTCCTCCCTCCAAAGTTTTGTTAATCTCATCTCCCGATTTGCTGCATAACACACTTTGGGGGAAGGAGTGCAGAATGTAAACAACAGCATTCTGCGCTTCTCCCAGTCCGTGCTGGCTTTGGGCCTTATTCTAGTTCACTCTTAGAGGCAAATTCCTTCTTAGCTGGACAAAATCATGTGCACAGGTGGGGCAGATGTAACTTGTGCAGAGAGAATTAGATTTGGGTTGGGTTTTTCTTCAAAGTGAGATCTATATTGCAGTGAAAAAATAAAGCAGTCAGTATTTTCCCTGCACAGAAACAAAATAACTCACCCAAATCTAATTCTATCTGCACATGTTACATCTGCCCCCCCTGCAGTGCACATGGTTTTGTCCATCTGAGAAGGAATTTGCCTCTAAGAGTGAACTAGAATAAGGCCCTTTGCGTACGATGTTTGTTGTTTTGCCAAGTAGGTGGATGCTTACATGGAACCAAGAGGACTAATCCATGCAATAGGAGCTGGTATGTATAATTTCCTTCTACAGGTACCCGAACTTGGATTCTACTGGACAAGTGGACTGATTCTTTGTGTCAATGTGTGTGTCTTTTAATTAGGCTATTGGTTATTACTGCAGACAGGGCATCCCAGCATCTCATCTTGCACTAGTGGTCAATCTCCCACAACAGGTATGACAGGTGTTGAAGAATATCTGGCTGCTCCCAACTTTATATTATACACTGCACATAAGGTGTGGTAAGCAATATTGCTTTACTTACCCTACACTAGCACAAAATTCCCTCCCTCTTTCCTTCTCTCTAAACTTGGAGGCACAAAAGTCAGATATGTAGAAGTCTGTGTCTAGCTGAACGTTCCCCGTATGTGCCCTATTAATTTCAGCTTTCTATTGTGATCCAAACATTGTCACACCTCTGATGGCTATTGATGCCACAATATCTCCTTTGCAATGCTGGGGAGCAGCTACTGTTTGTCCTGAAAATGAGTGCCTTTCACATTGATTATTTACTCCTCTGACATGCTCTACCAGACTCTCTTATACCCCTTTCAGACATACTACCTGGGATTTTAGACCCGGTTAAAAACCCAGGTTTTTAAAAATCCCTGGACAATTGCAGGTGCGCAGGACCCGGGATTTTAGAGGACTAAAATCCCGGGTAGAGCCAATTAGACATACGCTAGTCCCGGGATTGTGCGCGTGCACGTGAAAAATCTCGTGATTTTGCCATATGTCTGAAAGGGGTATTATTTTTGCAAGTTTTCATTTGGTGAACGGTGTTTCTGTGACCTCAGCTTTTAGTAAGGTAGTTTGTTTATAATTAGTTATAAAAGAGAGTCTCGTATACAGACATCCTGAGCTTCAATCTTAGGGGAGTATTCAATGCTCCGGAGAGCGCAGGGGCAGTGAACACTTTTATGCGTTCACCTGCGCTCGCTGGGCTTTCATTGTCCTCCCTGTCTGCCGCCAGCCCTCCTTTTCTCCTTATTCAAATTGTCAGAGGCTCACTGCCCCTGACAGCGAACCGGCGGAAGGCAGAGGGATGGCAACCTCCCTGCCAGCACCGCACGCAGCAGCAGGGGGGGGATGGCAGCGGAGGAGAAGGAGGGCTGGCGGAGAGAGCCCTCCTAAATCAAGAGCACCTAAATCAGGCATGTCCAAACTATGGCCCTCCAGCTGTTGTGAAACTACAAGCCCCATCATGCCTTGCAACAGTTTTGCTATTACAGAATGGAAAAACTATGGCAAGGCATGCTGGGATGTGTAGTTTCACAACAGCTGGAGGACCACAGTTTGGACATGCCTGACCTAAATGAAGCTGCTGGCGGGGAGGTGCTGGGAGTGCAGTGAATATTTAATAAGCGGTCCCCCTTCCCCTGGATATTTAATGGGGAACAAAACACAAAAAAAATCTAAATATATTAATGTGCAGCTTGTCAAACAAAAAATAGCAAGATCCTGCGAACAATAAATAAACTGATTTTTCTACACCAAAAAAATGAAAAGAAAACATTTATTTTATAAGTACACATTTCAGTTCTACAAACAAAGAATGCAAAATGATGAGATCACGGTAAAAGCAGTTCTCCATTTTAGCATTGAATACACTTTCGGCGAATTTGAGTCAAAACCCTATTGAAATACACCAGCGAATATGAAACGGAGAATTGGCCGGCGATATCACTGTTCGCTTTCGGCGAACAGTGAACACTGACTACAGTGAATATAATTTTCAGTGAAAAAATTCACAATTTTGATGAAAAACAGCCCTGTTCACCAAAAAAAGCGGTGAATCAAGAGCATTGAATGTCTACCCTTAGACTTGGCTTTTAGTACTGACTGCTTTTGGAGGGGAAATTAGGCGTTATCCAGTCAATAGATCGACTACTGTTTGTTGACAGGCAATAGGTTGACACATGAAAAAATTCGATTAGCAAAAGGGCGGCATGTTAATAGTCCACACAGGAAAATTTAGACCCAAGTTTTTCATGATTTTTGTTTGACTTGTTCTTATATCATGATCCAAGCGGGGATAAAGTGAGAATTTAATAGTGTGCCGAGCGTAGTGAGGCTCTGTGCCCGAAGCATGGCGAACACAGTAGTACACTAATACGATGTACATGTAGACACATGTCGATGTAGCCAATAAAAAAAACCTGTGAAACTTGACCTTTTCCTGTGTCTACCATTTACATGTTCACTTTTTACTTGTCAACATTTTTCTTGTATCGGCCTGTTGACTTATTGACCGTCAACCTAATAATCCACTCCCAGTGAGGCACCAATCACTATCTAGTCTATGGATGGCCAGAATGAAGAAACCTCACTGCTCCAGAGTCCTTTTATAATGGCAAACATGAATGTTCTGCCACTTAAGTGACTCTACAGGTGTCAGAGAAATAATTTAATAATAATTTATTATTTATCAATAATCTAGAACAGTGTTTTTCAACCACTGTGCTGTGGCACACTAGTGTGCCTTGAGCTGTTCTCAAGTGTGCCCCCAGATCCAGAGATGCCCAAACCAGGTTACAGCCACCACCAGTTCAACTGTTATTTACTGGTCTCTTCTTTTCATGTAAAGGGCCAATGTATTTTATTTTTGTTACCTGTGGGGTCCAGTGTGCTTGATTTCTATATGGGGGGGCAATAGGTTTGTTTTTTTCCTGTGGGGGCCAATGTGTTTTGCCCTGTGGGGATCTCATGGTGTGCCTTGGCAATTTTAAAATCTTATTTAGTGTGCCGCAAGGTAAAAAGGTTGAAAATCACTGATCTAGAACCCTGTGCAATGAGCAAGTCCTGATTTGCTTTGTTTTGCATATAGCTGTCCTGATTAGCACAGTACTTTAAGGATGTTTTTTATTATATACTCTTCTTATCCTCCTACTCTACTACCTCTCCTCTTGATCCTCTACCTGCACAAGTCATTAAAAATCTATCTCCTGTGCTTATTCCAACCTTAACTAAAATCTGCAATCTCTCTCTTACTACTGGTACTTTTCCGTTTCTGCTCAAACATGCAGCGATTACTCCCATTCTGAAAAAACACAATTCTGACCCTAACTCTCTCTCTAACTATTGTCCTATCTCTCAGCTCCCATGCCTCTCCAAGCTACTCGAGAGACTTGTCTACTCTCGCCTAACAAACTTTCTTAACTCCAACACCCTATTAGACCCACTTCAGTCAGGCTTTCGCTCTCAACACTCCACTGAGACAGCACTGACTAAAGTGGTGAATGATCTGGTAACAGCTAAGTCTAAAGGCCATTACTCACTGCTTATTCTTCTAGATCTTTCTGCTGCGTTTGACACTGTGGATCACACTCTCCTTTTACAAACACGACACTCCCTAGGTCTTAATGATACAGCCCTTTCCTGGTTCACATCTTACCTATCTGATCGCTCTTTCACTGTTCGCTTCTCTGACTCTACTTCCTCTTCACTACCTCTGTCAGTCGGAGTTCTGCAAGGCTCAGTCTTAGGTCCTCTGCTATTCTCAATCTATACCTCCTCGCTTAGCAAACTAATCAGCTCTTTCGGATTTCAGTATCACTTATATGCGGATGATACTCAAATCTATCTATCAACCCCAGAGTTGTCACCAGTGGTTTTGGGCCGAGTCTCTGAATGTCTCTCTGCCATCTCACTTTGGATGTCTTCTCGCCAACTCAAACTCAATATTTCCAAAACAGAATTACTTATATTCCCACCTGCCAAGAACAATTACCATCCTGATATCTCCATCACTGTTGACAACTCGACAATCTACCCTACCCCACAAGCTCGTTGCTTAGGGGTCATCCTCGACTCTGACCTGTCCTTTGTTCCCCACATTCAATCTGTCTCCAAATCATGTTACATGCATCTAAAAAACATATCCAAAATACAGGTCGAGTATCCCGTATCCGAATATCCGTTATCCGAATTATTCCGAAATACGGACATTCCAGAAAGTTTTTTGCTTAAAACTCACTGGGGACATTTGTAACAGCATCACTGGGGACATGATATGTAACTGGCACTATATATGTGCAAGACAATGATTGCTTGGCATTCAAATTCAGTGCTGAGATAGTACACACATTTTGTTTCACGTTTTGAAACCTTGTTTTTTGAACAATTAAAATATATTTGTGTGTATTTTATGTGGTAAGAAAATATATTTGTGTGTATATTATGTGTTTATACAGCATAAATGCAAGATACTTCAAAATACATCATTGAAATATTAAACTATTCCGAAATACGGAATAATCCGTTATCCAAAATTCTCCTGGTCCCGAGCATTTTGGATAAGGGATACTCAACCTGTACGACCGTATCTCACACAAGACACTACTAAATCTCTTATCCATGCACTCATTATATCCCGCATTGATTATTGCAATAGTCTCCTAACTGGACTTCCCAAGAACAGACTCTCACCACTGCAATCCATTTTAAATGCTGCTGCTAGGCTGATCTTCCTTGCAAGACGCTCATCGTCTGCTGATCCGCTCTGCCAGTCCCTCCATTGGTTGCCTGTATATTACCGTATTCAATATAAAACACTTCTACTTGTATATAAAGCTATTAACCATACTGCACCAGCATATATCTCTGCACTTATCACACAATATCTCCCATCTCGACCACTCCGCTCTGCACAAGATTTGCGTCTCTCATCTGAGCGGATCACTAGCTCCCATTCACTATTACAGGACTTTCATCGGGCTGCTCCCATCCTATGGAATGCCCTTCCATGCACAATTAGACTCTCCGCTAGCCTCCAAACTTTCAAGCGTTCCCTGAAAACTCACTTCTTCAGGCAAGCCTATCATATTTAAGTTCTACACGCATAACCCTCTGAGGCACTTATGTATTATATAGCTTCCCTTCTGGACTTGTAACTTGTTGGGACTGCTATGCTA
This sequence comes from Crinia signifera, assembly GCF_055691185.1. Classification (NCBI taxonomy): domain Eukaryota; kingdom Metazoa; phylum Chordata; class Amphibia; order Anura; family Myobatrachidae; genus Crinia; species Crinia signifera. The sequence goes on from NC_139218.1 coordinate 238,190,594, forward strand.
TTACTGATGCCTGTCCTTGTGTTTCCCTCCTATATACCTAACAGATTGTAAGCTTGCAGCAGGGCCCTCTAACCACCAAGTCTGTCTGTTACCCAGTTTGTTTTATCACTGTCTACTATTGTAAAGCGCAACGGAATCTGCTGCGCTATATAAGAAACTGCAAATAAATAAAAAATAATAAATATATATATATTATCTGGTTAGTTTTATTATGTTACACTGTAAAATACGAAGAAATCTGCACCATTTGTACATTTGTCAGTTATCTTTCTCTGAAAAAATTTATTTTATATTCAGAAATATAGTCTAAAAATAGCAACTGCACCAACCTCTTACGAGCAAAATGATCAATTGTACTGTAAAATCCTTTAATAAAAATATATTGGAAATAAAATACCTCATGATACAATTAAATCCGTTCCCAAATTCGGTGGAATATGAAGAGCTAAGATGCCTGGATCTTTGAGGTGAGGTGACTATATAGAGTGCATTACCATACAGAGACCAGGCTTGTCAGATCCAAAGGATCTTAGAGTATTTGTTTCTAATGTTGGTTATCACTATGGGTTTTTGCTTTTTTAAGTATTTCACCTCTTCCTGTAAAATTGTTCTGGAGTTTACAATTCTGCTGCAGAGGAGATATTTTCTTTTTCGGTACTATAACAAGACTAATAACAGCAGGCCACTAACAAAATAACACATCTGGGATATAATGTCTTGTTTGTTTAGTGCTTTGTCTTTAAAAGAGTGAATAATAGCAAGACAAAAATCAATAGTGAGGTAAATCAATAATACAATGCTCATTAACATGTTTATCACATTTAATAGCTGCTCTGAGAGACTTCTCCGTTGCACTTTGATGTGCATTTCTCTTGTCTTGCACACATGTGATTATCTCTTTGGAAGCAGTTAATACAGTAATCCTTTGCCTCAGGCAATCATTGGGGAGCTTAATGTATGATCATTGAGCAGGCTTTAATCATGTTTGCAGTGGCACGAATGAGCTTCATTGCAAAATCATCTTAGATTGTTTTTTAGGAATGATGGTTGAAGAGTATGATACAACTAGAGTCCATCGCTTGGCGATATAGAAGTATTTGTGATTGATGATCTGCGGGGAGCATGGTACCAAATCCCACATGTGCCATCACACCATTATTATTTAGTATAAATTCTTAGTATATGGTGCTACTAGGAAATGTCATTAACTAACTGGAAATAAATAGTAAATGTAAGAGTCTATAAGCACCAAACTGACTTTGGAAATAGCTGTATAGAAGAGGGATACACCTACACTTCTGCAACACAGCGTGGAAACAGATACTACACCACTTTAATGGGCGGCCAACTACCACTTTCTGACTGTTGGGTGATTACATTTTTAGAATAAATGAAATACAGTAAATGTTAGATTGAAGGTAAATAGAAAATGAGTATACACAGGAAAAGGAGTATCACTATGTGGTGCACCAAGAGAAATCACAGTAAAATATAACCTTTATTATTTAATTGGTAAAAAGCATTAGCGAGATAAAAGACAAGATACGTACAGATACAAACATTAAACATGTAAAAATAAAAAGGATACCACTATCCTCACGACGTGGGACTCCACTATTCCACTTATGGGGATTTTAAATTTTCACTGTAATAGTGTCAATTAAATGTGTTTTATTTGTTGCAGTTTATTAATATTAGGTATGGGAGTTGTGGTATCTGATTGGGTTAATAGATAACAAGCCGTCTGTTCAGTAGGTCAGACTGCTATATGACAGCTATGTCTGAAAAAGACCCACGGTCCTCTACTCAAACAGAGGAGTATTATACCATAGAGTGATATTTTATGCGCCAAACAACCACTGCACCTTGGCAAGTGGTATCTCACTGTGCTGGTGTACTGCGTCTGATGCTGTCAGTACGCATTCACAGACCGGGCGAATCGCCAGACGCCAGCCGGACTGTCAGCTCCGTGGATGACGAGGTAGTCGGCAATGAACGCCGCTCGGTCAGTCACCGTGTCTGTGCTGAGGATAGCAGTGCAGACGTCATACGCCGCGTATCCAGCAGCCGCACGTGGTGGTATGGCTGACCGAGTCCAGTCAGGTACCACTAAATATTACGGTATCTCACAACAATTTAAATACACATTTATCAAAGTGGGGAAGGGAAAGTGGAGTCAAAACCATGAAGTGTGCGGTCGGCGCACGCTTCGCTATGGAGCTTCGTCAGGGTCCTGGTAGAACTAAAATCAGCTTCAGTTCTGAAGTAGGTGTCGGAATTGTCGAGGAGACTGAAGATGAAGTAGAGGAAGGGAAGAACAGGGCAGGAACACTGGTGAGGTAAAGAGGTAGGGTGAGTACGTGAGGAAAGAGGGCCCTTCTCAAGAGTTAACAGACTAAAAGGAGGTGGATGGACGAATGAAAAACAATAGGATAAGTAGGAACGGATGGAGCGATAGGGTAGGCAGGATAGGAGGAGCAAAAGTCCCAGCTTGCGGGGGAGGCTTGCTGGGACTCAAAGTGCCCCAGTATTAGACAATAGATTATTCTTTTTTTTACACTTTAATCAGCTCGATGCCCACCGCCCAGGGGCATCGAGGACAGCACCAGGCTTCAGCCTGGTCAGGTAAGTCCTGGAGGGGGGGACCCCTTCATTGGGGGGGTCCCCACTCCCCCAGGGCCCCTGGCCAGGCTGACTGGTCGGTAGGGTTAATGTTTTGGCCGCGGGACCTTATATCATAAGTGTCCCCCGGCTGTGACATTACCCTGCTGGCTGGTTTGGCCTGGGGCTGGTTCTTAAAATACGGGGGACCCCTAATCATTTTGTCCCCCGTATTTTGGGAACCAGCTTCGGACCTGGAGCCTGGGGCTGGTTGTTAAAAATCGGGGAACCCCTATTTGTTGGGTTCCCTGATTTTTAATTACCGGCCCCGGCTCCGTCAGCCTGGTGCTGGTTACAGCTGTGGGGGGGACCCCACGCTGGTTTTTTTTTAAATATTTATTTTTTTTTCTATTTTTTTACACTAAAGCCTGCACGGATCTGACTGATCCGTGCAGGCTTCTGCCAAATACGACAGGGAAAGCAAGGTGTATTTTCCTGTCGTATTTGCGTGGGTGTTTTACACCACTTAGCAGCCGTATTATCAATACGGCTGCTTAGTAAATCAGGAACCACCATTCTTTTGAATGGTGATTTCTGTCGTATTCTATCGATGGTGTAGACATTTGTATTTGTAAATACAAATACGAATGTTCCATCTTTAGGAATACGAATTGTTGTATTTTCGGGATTGTAAATCCCGAAAATACAAATGTGTAAAAAATAGGTGTATTTCTGCCTACGAATACACCTATTTTTTACGAATCCATTTTGGTAAATTTCCCCCATTATCTCTTACAATATAAAAGTGTGTCTCCCACAAGGAATCCTTCCTGTGAACAGCTGCCCACTCTCTAGTGTTTGGCTGTTTCTCCCCCTATTCTAGTACTTGATTCCTGGGGGCACCTCCAACATTAAGTAACTATCGTATATTATCAATATTAAAATAGGTTACATTGGTTATTCATAAATTATTTTGCTCTATGTTTGTTTTTGTCCTGTGCATGATACAAATTCCCCTTGCTACAGGCTACTGATGACGTCAGCAGCCCTCCCTCCCAACATACGAGGACACCCACAAATGCCCGCCGCCTTTCAATCAACTTGCATACGGCCAACACAGTCATTCGATAATAGCCAGTGCTGTGAAATGCAGACATGCGATCAGGTCTGAATTGGGCCCTGAGTTCAGGAATTTAGGTAGATCTTTTGCACCAAGGATAGGGCTGGAGCAAATGTCTGCTGTTACTGATGACTGCTGGTTTCACAAGTGAATGGATACCGGTATGGCAACTGCTGAGTTGCGTATTCAGCCATACACGTTACAATATTCCCATGCGTTTTGAACTAGATTGCATCGTATCGCATCGGGACCTAGTTTAAAAAGCACTGGCTACACAGACTTTAAGTGCTGTGCGATTGGATGCCCGAGGAGTGTGCATCGCATTGCACACTACCCTCGCACCGTGTATGGGCACCTTTATTGTTAAAACACTTTCATTAGATTTAAAAAATAAAACTGAATGTGTAATATGAAATCCTGTGTGTAGGATCTAGGCACATTTGAGACACTTTTTTGCCATTCAGTTTCCCTTTAATTGTACAGAATATTAAACATTGCATTTTTTTTTCTATTGAGATTTTTGTTCACCAAAGTCTTTTGGCTTACAATCTTCTTCCTCTCTCTTTCATGTCTAAAAATGCAGATGGCCCTTTCTCTAAATGGCACATGAAAAGCTGTGCATTACTTTTGAACTACATGATGAAGAACCCATTCATATTTTTACTGCCAATAAAATGTTGTTTCTATGGACACTAACGAGTCTTACAACTGTTGTTGAAAATTCAATATTGGACACAAATGTTTGTAATGAATATAGCAGAAGAGAGATAAAATGAATGGTCTCCCCGCAAGTGTAATCAGGAGTATTCTTCAAACTTACCCAACATCTTTTTTTGGATAGTCATTGTTTACACACTCAAAAAAATAGTAATTAATCTTGCAACTGTGCTTGTATTGTAATCCACATAGTAATGATTGTGTATCAAATAACCAACAGAAAATGTTACCCATTTCAGAAAATAACTTGGCATTCCTTAACACATAATACAGATACAAAATACAGTTATGTACAGTTTTGGCATTGATGCTCCAATTACGTGAGGTGGCCAAAATTCTGGCAGACCGCATTTTGACAGTCAGAAGACCGATAATAGGGTCCCAGCTGTTTATATCATGATGGATCCAGGAGGTTAGGGTTTGCCTGCGTAGATTGAGGAGGATAGAGTAAAAAGGTGGCCATACATCAGAAAGACATTGCACCCATTTATACAATCTCAATGGTTTGTAAAATGGATTGTATGCAGATTGTGTGCACATCGTGTGTATACAGTCATACAATCACACAATCTCCTGACCTCGGGAGATTGGAGGATTGGTCCTCTGATCTGATGTGTTGCACGTCAGATCAGTTGGGAATGGGAGCAGATTGCATGTGCTCTTAAGCACATGCAATTTGTCTTTACATGGCTCATACAGCCAGAGTCATGTGACACTCCCTCCCTGACTAGCAGAGAAGAGAGGTGCAGCTTCCCGGTGGCCATGGCAGTGAACATGCTGGGAGCCGCAGAAGTTTCCAAGTGGCAGACGGACGGGCTGCTGAATAGAGCGGTGGACGTCCTTTTGCACAATTCTGTCACTGCTCTGAAAACAAGAGGATTTAAGAGGATTGCTGCATTAGGGCTATTTAATAATGGCATAACACAGCAGATGTGAGCAGATTGGTAGTTGTGGCAACCTTTAAATTTAAAAAATAAATAAAAAAACAGGATTTTTTGTACTCTTATACTTTTGATCCTAGTAGGCCAGCCCCCTATTTAAATGAAGCTTCAATCATACAATCATGCAGCAGATGGATTGTATGATGGATTGTATGACAGATTGCGAGTACATTATGTGTCCAAAAACCACCAAGCGATCCTTCACTCCCCTTCTTCTTTAAGTATGGTCACTCAAAAAAAGGGGGATAGGAAGACACAATAGTGCAAATACCTTTTTATTTTATTTTTAAAAAGCATAAAATTAAACAATCAGATTTCGAATCAAAGGACTCTCACCATGTGGTTTTGTCCACAAGAGATGCAGACAAAATAGCGCAAGTGTGTAAAACCAAACAGGCGTCCCTGGGTGCTGGTCCACAATGGGGGTCCTTAGAAAAACGTCCTCTGCCTTCCCAAACCAACCGGTTTCGATACTGGATGTATCTTTCTCAAGGTGATGTTAATCACCTTCTATATACTAACCATGACGTAACTCCAGATTAAGGCTGCGCTGTACACCATACACTAGAATGGGCTGCTGTACATTGTAACCAGCAGTTTTGGCCAATCTTTGAATAAATGCCACTAAAATTATATGTGTTTTTTTTTTTAAACTCTTTATTTAGACAAATAGAGCCAGATTAACATTTAGCATATTAGAGAAGGAATAGCTGTATGCAAATAGCTCATACATTAAGATACAACAATATTACGGACAAATAAAGTAAAGGAAGGAAAGGGGACGGGGGGAGGGGGGGGGGGGTCAGGTCATGAATGACAGTAATAGATATGTTATGGTGGTTTCTGAGGGGCAGATTTATTAAGCTTGGAGAAGAGATAAACTGGAGATAAAGCTGAGAAAAGGTAAAAAGGCACTGGCCAATCAACTCCCAACTGTCTTTTTCAAACACAGCTGATTGGCTGGTGCTTTATCTCCTTGTACCTTTTCTCTGCTTTATCTCCAGTTTATCTCTTCTCCAAGCTTAATAAATCTGCCCCTTAATTACTGGAAAGCTCGATAGCAGCGTTGTATAGTAAACGTGGATAGAGCTGAGGACATCATGCGAGCAGACATACAATTGGTAGATCAACAATATCGACAGCTCCTGTGCGTCTTATCAGACTCAGTTAGAGGTAGGATGGTTTGCTAATATCCAGGGGCTCCAGATTAGGTTACATTTATGGGGGCAGTCATGGATGTAATAGCTGATCTTTTTGCATATTTGCTATATATCCAATATAGTTATTTAGTGCCTGTAGGGTAGGGGGAGAGGATGACTTCCAATTTTTTGCTATAAGGGATTTTGCAGCAGCTAACACATGAGAGAATAGTTTGTTCATGTGGGGGTCTAGGTTCTGAAAGGGTCGGGCCAGCAAAAAGGACAGTGATATGTATTTTATATTTGTCAGCAGAACGGGTTCAGGTCTTTTTGCCAGTAGAATGGCCACAATATTTTCCACAAAAATATACAAATACATTGTTTAAAAATCATACAATGTTATTTCCTTTTTTTGTTATAAATTTGTGGTTATAATTGATTTTGTTATTTCCTTTGGTTGATGGCCATCCATATGTAAAAGACCATTGATGGTCCACAATCATCAATGGTTTTTGGTTAATGCAGAATACTGCTGCCCTAGGTCCTGATTTACCCACAAGCCAGTTAGTCATAGTCATCTATGAGCAAAACCACTGATGGTCATCCATTGTATATTATGCTGCCATCAACAAGCATTTGAACTATCACCATCAATGTGGAACACACCGATGGCCATCCCTACTTTTACATAGTTAAATATATGGTCTATTATTTTCCATGCAATTAGCCAATTGAAAAGCAGCTTATAATTCATTAATCTAAGCTTAGACTGCTGCAGTAGGAACCCTAGTAAGATAGAGATTATATAGACCAAGGTGTGGATATAATAAAATGTTCTTCAGTATACGAAATACAAACATAGAATGCTATCTGCAGACAAATTGTAATTTCTCAATGAACAGGATGAAATCAAAAGACTATGAATGGATATTGAGATTTTATGCAAAATACAGTAAAAGCTGAATTCTATTTTGCTTACGGTCACTACTGAAAAATGCTTTCCAGAAAAATCTTGAAAACCTGGAACTTAGGGCAGCAATGTGCTGTGTGCCTTCAATACAGGGCCTAATTAAAGGTTCCCGGTGCTCTAGGCTAATGCACACGTAGCTCTTCTTGTAATGCTGCTAACACACATGTATGGGGACTCAGGGACTCGCCAGTCATACTGCCCAAAGAGGTTATACAACTGGCATGTAGGATCTAATGCTTGTGGTGAGGAAAGTAGGCTTTGGCTTTAGGCTGTCCAACTGGCGCTGTAGCACAATCTACATAAATATACAAAAGACGGTGACACCACTTAGCGCTAATTGTGTGATAAAATTTATATAATAAAATACATATCCTTGTTGAGGAAAACAGCAATCCTGATGTGGCTCAGGGATGATGGATATCTAAAAACAACAAGAAATGATACACCCCTTCTCCCACGTTGGGAATTAGAATAGGGGTATATCAAAGAAGGCGATCATTGTGCAGTATCCAGGGGGTAACAATAACTTTATTTGATACAGGAAACTCACAGATTCGATGATTAAAAATCGCATATAAAACAAGGTCTTTATGTAGAGCTGCTGCAGGGTTTTTCTCCTCCAAAACGGGAACTGGATGTTTCAGGTAAGTGGAAGACTCCGGGCACCGGTATCCCAGTCCTCTATCAGTCCAGGTTGGAGGTTAGCAGTCCAGCATCAAAGTTTCTAAGTGTATGCCTCACTTAATGCATTTCGGACAGGGGTTGTCCTTCTTCAGAAGTGTGAGGCATACTGAAGAAAAAGTCCATTTATACCAGTGTTACCTATAATTGGGGGGATCCTATTGGTGGTTCCCTCCCACATGACAGCAGTGCACGTGGAGACGCGGGGCAGCAATGGCAGCCGTCGACTTCCGCCGGAAGTGACGCACCCGCGTTGTACACGGCTTCTCCTCTTCATTCGCGATACCTCACTTCCGCCGGAAGTTGTATCCCCGACGGCGTCCATGGCAACAAACACTTAGGACGGAGGTATATGTATCCAGGCGTCACGTAGCCATGGATACAGTGGCCATTTTATATCGCTTGAATGTTTGTATATCTAAATGAGATCGAGAAAAGCAGCATTAGGTACAAATAAATATATGGTATAAATGCATAAATATTTTAAAAAGGGTAAAAATGATACAACATTAAAATACAAATAGAAAGAGTAAAAACTGCGCGGAGTGACTTTATTCTAAAAAGCTTTTTAGCTCAAAATCCGTATTTAGACCAGAGGGAATGAGTGTTTTCAATTTAAAAATCCATTCCATCTCTGTTTGTGAGAGTCTTTTTTCTATATCTCTGGTCCTAGTTTTAGGTAGAATTTGAGCAATGCCTAGGAAATTTTTTATATGGCATTCGTTTTTATTGTGAATGAGTTTGAAGTGGGATGGGACTGAATGGGTGTCTAGTCCTTTACGGATATTGTATATATGTTCGGACATACGGACACGAAGGTTCCTGGAAGTTTTGCCCACATAGAACATATTACATGTGCATTCCAGGAGATAGATTACGTTCCTGGAATTGCACGTAATCAAATTATTAATTTTATAAATATTGCCATTCACTGTGAAAGTTAAAAATTTGGATGTGTCACTCCGCACAGTCCTGCACATTAAACAAGACCCACACCTGTGGAATCCCCTAGTACGTATACTTTGACGGGGTTCTTCCTCTATGCTACTTTTCACCAATTTGTCTTTTAGACATGGTGCCCTTCGATAAATAAAACTAGGGCATTCTGGAATGTGATTAGCTAGTATGGGATCTTGAAGAAGTAATTTCCAATTTTGATGGAAAATTTTCTCGATGTTTTTAAAGGATGAGCTATATTGGGAGATGAATGACCATTTGAATTTTTCATCAGTATCCTTTTTTGGTTTTTCTGTTAAAAGGTCATTTCTATCTATATTATGTAATTTTTCTTTTGCCTTGTTAATTTTGGTAATTTCATAGCCCTTATTTACAAATCTATCTGTTAGTTCATTTATTTGCTCTTCACAGACTCCATTCTCAGTGCAGTTCCTTTTTATTCTGGCAAACTGACTGAAGGGTATCCCATCCAGCCAGTTTGCATGGTGTTCACTTGAACGGTCTATGAAGCTATTTGAATCCGTGGGTTTACGGTAGCATTTAGTTAAAATTTGATCATTTTGAATATAAATAAGTAAATCTAAAAAGGATAATTCACTTTGGCTAATGTTAAAAACCAATTTTATGGAGCGGTCATTGGTGTTTAATGTTTGACAAAAATTTGCAAGTTCCAATTCGGAACCGCTCCAAATAAATAAAACGTCATCTATAAAACGTTGCCAGGATACCAGGTTCGCCCCAAGAATGCCATCATGCCAAATCTGCTCTTCCTCCCAATGTGCCATAAACAGATTTGCATAACTTGGGGCGAACCTGGTACCCATAGCAGTCCCCATAATCTGGAGATAAAAATTCCCATTAAAAACAAAATAATTATTATCAAGAATAAAATTAATACTTTCTATGATAAAATTTTGTAACGGTAAAGACAGGTCTGATTGATTTAAAAAGAATAAAACCGCATTAAGACCCTTTTCTTTGTTAATGATGGTGTATAAAGTGCTAACATCAGCGCTTATTAAAAACATCCCATCTTTCCAAACAGTACTAGATAATTTTCTTAATACGTCTCCCGTGTCTTTAAGGAAGGCTCTGGTTTTTCGTACCAGTGGCTGTAGATAAAAATCAATAAAAGCAGATAAGTTGGAGGTAATACTATTGCAGCCAGATATTATGGGCCTCCCTGGAGGATGTAGGGGATCCTTGTGTATCTTAGGTAAGACATACATTGTGGGAGTCGAGGGATTTTTAATATTAATAAAATCAAATTCTTTTTTATTAATCACATTATCCTCCAATGCTTTTTGTGTTAGTACAAGTAATGCTTTTTCTATTTTTAGAGTAGGGTCAGATTTTAATTTACGGTATGTATTTCCATCATTGACCTGTCGATATATCTCAGTGATGTAATCGCTTTTATTCATCAGGACCACTGAACCGCCTTTGTCGGCCGGTTTTATGACCAAATCAGTGTCTTCTTTTAATGATTTAACGGCCAACATTTCTTTTCTTGTTATATTGCACTTTTTGTTATTTTGATATTTCTTTTTATCTTTATCCATCTCAATCCCCAACAGTTTTTCAACTTCATTACAGACAATTTTGTTAAAACAGTCAATGCAACTTCCCTTGGCCTGGGTGGGGTAAAAAGTGGAAGGAGTTCTAAAGTGCGTTGTGCCTATTTGAGGTACCATAGTGTCATCGTTTTTACTAAGGAAGAACCTTTTAACTGTCAATTTGCGTACAAACTTTTGTATGTCTAAATAGATATCAAACGCTTTAGGGCAATGTGATGGGGCAAATTTTAGTCCTTTCATAAAGTAATGGTTCCAACAGTATGTTACATTGGCACAACCATTGGCGCAGTCACCTTGAGAACTTTACCCCCCACAGTACAGCGAGATAAGTGATATCAAAGAAGTGTGAAATTATTTTTTTCCTCGGCTGTCACCTGCAAGATCCCCCCCAGCCCTGGTATCCTAGACTGCAGCCTAATCAGCCTATTGGTTAATCAAGCACTGATTCAATATGTGAAATATCCATATACTGTAGTTATTTTAACCTTTTTTAAAGACACATTTAAATCCCCAGTTTCTGCTTTTAAATGGCAAGAGAGTATTTCATTATTTCAGAAACTCATTTCTGTGTTCCCTCAGGCTATGCTTAAGTATTATATCAATGGAATCAATGTTTGCTAAGTGCTTAGCAATGGAGACACATAATGGGAAGTGCAGTTAAGACACAATGTTGGATAATGTTGGACCTAGGGGCAAAGATACAGTGATGGGCAAAACACCATCATTTTTAGTGAGCACTCCATGTTGAAGTTCAAGAACTGAAACATTTCATTTTGAAACTAGAAAGCTATTGGTTTTTTTTTTCTTTCCTCTGTAACTGCAGTTGTGCTAACTGTCAAAATATCATGCTTGTGAGAAAATAGCTGTTTACGTGCAGGCCGGAGAGCGGGCCAGCCTGGCTACTGCTCGAATGTGGCCTAATTGTGCAACATTGCACAACCCCTTGACAACAAGGGGACAGATCAAGGGCGACCGCTCTCCTCTGCACATCATGCAGGGACAGAACAAGGCTGCAGCTATGAATTGGAAGTATTGTGTATGCAGCTGGTGATGCAGTGTGCAGAGACTCGTGCTCCTTCTGCCTTCTGGATTCGGCCCACAGTGGTGGCAGACTGCCTTTTTGTTCTGTTATAATATCATCTTATTTCTTATAGCAGTGGTGTCAAAATCATGGCCGTCCAGCTGTTGTGGAACTACACATCCCAGCATGCCCTGTCACAGATTTTATATATTGGATAGCTAAAACTGGTGCTGGGCATGCTGGGACGTGTAGTTCCACAACAGCTGGAGGGCAATTGAAGTTGACACCACTGCCTTATAGCGTCAAAAGACAACCTATAAATTACGATACCTATCATTGTAAGTATAGAGACCTCTCTGTTTGTTTTACTTTTCTTACTAAAATTTAGTGAATCAAGAATTTTTCAGAATCATTACTTGTTCATGATACCAGCAAGTAATCAGAGTTTATGAACAGCACATATTTATTTTATTTGTGTCGGTTTCAACAAGAACACAAATTAGGGAGGCCCATGCACTTGGACATTATGGCTGAGCAGCTGCTCATAAACCTAATCACAAAGGTATAATGCAACCCGGTACTTCCGATGGCGTAACGAGCGCAAAAACGGAACTTTAGAACAATTGCGGTGGTGGAGTAATGAATCTGGACTTACACTTTTCAGATCCGATAAACGTGTTTGGATTTGGCTATTGCCAGGAGAACATCTGACACCAGAGTGTAGAGCTGTGGTTCCCAAACCTTGTCCTCAAGTTCCCCCAACAGTGCACGTTTTCCAGTCACCCGGCAGGTGCACTCATTATTCAGGCACATTTGAAAAGATCCACAGGTGGAGCTAATTATAGCACTTGTGATTCTGTGTGGAGACCTGCAAAACGTGCACTGTTGGGGGTACTTGAGGACCAGGGTTGGGAACCACTGGTGTAGTGTATCTACAGAAAAGCATGTAGGTGGTGTTTTGCTGTGAGGCTCTTTTTGCTGGGTTGGCATTGGCCCATTATTTGTAATGCATGGTCACATTAACTCTGATAAGTATAGTGACGGTATTGATAACTGTGCTCCCTACATTGTGGCTTCATTGCCCACCCACCTGCATTCTGCAGAAAACTTCATAAAGAAGCAAAGCAGGAAAGAAATAATGGCAGGATCGGTACAGTACCTGTTTCAAACATCTACTCCATGTTTGAAGTAGTGCTGCTCTGCTATTTTGGTATGTCCCCCTTAGGGAGACAAAGGAATGGCTGAGGGCTCACTCCATTGCAGTAGTTTATATTATAAGACAATTGCTGCTACAAATTAGTTCCCTTCTGTACATCTACACATTGGCGGATTCAGGGGGGGGGGGGGGGGGAGGCACCCGGGCACGTGCCCCCTCTGTCATTTCATTTTGTAGCTGAGGACCAGGGCTTTCCAACGAGCCCAGCCCGTGTCTCTAGCCCCCCCCCCCCCCACCGGGAAGGGAACCAGAGATATCGCCTGGCAAAGCTGCAATGTTTTTCCCCATAGGATAATAAGGGAACCGTTAATTGCGACCCCCACCCAGTTCTGACGGCTGCCAGTTATCCCCCTGGCATCACAGAAGCTTGTGGTTGATCTCATTCAATTCCAAATCGCTGGGCCTTCAATATTTTTTTTAAATGTAATTTCATGGCTGTTTATGTTCTTTGAGGGCAGATTACTCTGGAACCAAACGTTCCAGTTTAACTGGGCCAAAATCATTCAAAGCCCACTCAAAAGTTCTTCAATATGACACTTGTCTCATGTAAATGGGTCAGTTGGTTCTGAAGATATAACCGGTTAAATGAGATAACTGGTTAAAGGGGGGAGGGGTAGTTTTCTCTCCCCCTCATACCAGAACATGCAGGGACTAGGTTGGTGTAAAAGGGGCCAACCTGGGAATGCATTTTCTGGTGTGAAAGGGGTATTATTTCAAATAGACGGGACCTGCAGTGTTCTGAATACAGCCAGGCTCTGCCACTGTCAGTGGCTATCACTTCTGCCTGGCGGTGGCTGTCCCCCATTTACCGCAAGCATGTATTCCCCCTTGGCAATGAGCATGTAATCCCACATGGCAACGAGCATGGAACCTCTGGCAATGAGCATGGAACCCTTGGCAATGAGCATGTAGAACAGCAGCACTTAAGTAGCATAATTATTAATAGGCATTATGGTGTTTGGCATAATACATAATGGACATAATGGCGTGTAACTTAACGTGTAATGGACATTATGGTGTAAATGTTTAATGCACGCCTTTGGTGGACAATGTCCCTGTTTATGAAGCGTATTGTGAATTTTGGCTTAGTCTATGTGGCATTATGTGAATTTTGTCTCAATCCATTTGGCATTATGTGAATTTTGTCTCAATCCGTGTGGCATTATGTGAATTTTGTCTCAATCCGTGTGGCATTATGTGAATTTTGGCTCAATCCGTGTGGCATTATGTGAATTTTGTCTCAATCCGTGTGGCATTATGTGAATTTTGGCGCAATCCATTTGGCATTACGTGAATTTTGGCTCAATCCATGTGGCATTATGTGAATTTTGGCTCAATCCGTGTGGCATTATGTGAATTTTGGCTCAATCCGTGTGGCATTACGTGAATTTTGGCTCAATCCATGTGGCATTACGTGAATTTTGGCTCAATCCGTGTGGCATTACAGTATGTGAATTTTGGCTCATTCCATTTGGCATCATGTGTAAGGGGCAAGTATAATGGGATCTAGTATTTTGTTGCATAATATGTAGAAGTTGTATATGGTGTTGTACACTACACTCAAGGACATGCCCCCCGTTCAGTGGCCACACCCCCTTTTCCGGAGCGCGCCTTTGGCGTGCGCACAACTACAGTCTTCGCTTTTGTCGCCATGGTGGCCCTGCATACTTTAAATGCCAGGGCCTATTTTTAATCCCATTCCCACCCTCTCTCTGCCGCTCTCTTAGCATTTACACTGGCACCACGAACACCGCCCCTCCCCCACCCAAACCCTCTTTTATCCTGGTGCCCCCCCCAGTCATTTTATCCTGGATCCGCCCCTGCATCTACAGTATGTATCTGAAGTGTAAACACCTACTCTCAGCATCCTCATACAACGTAATACTGATTGACGCCCTATCAATCACACCAATGAAACTTGCTTCAGCTTTATAGTAGACGCAGTTTCTTTGTACAAATATGGCCTCCTGTGTGAGTGGTTGAGCAATTATGCAATTACCTGTCTAGCTTTTTCCATGGTTTTGATGCATGCTGCAGTAGAACGTATACTGTACACTTTGGGCTGAGGATCCTATGCAGTCTGCATACAGTCGGCCACCTCCACATCCGCCTGACATCAGCTGGTGTGAAATTGTGAGAGTGAAAATTAGTTTGATTTGGTGGATTCCAAACCTGTGGGTGCTGTGTTACTAAGATGGCATTGGAGATATCAAATTTGTTAGGCCCCCAACCAATTTACAGGAAATGTACTTTGTGAATGGAGATCGTCTCAATACATTGTGCGATGTAAGGGGTATGACTAAGAATGACATACACTGGATCAGGGCTATTTTTCAGCAGGCTCCAGCAGGAACTGAGGCCCTTATTCTAGTTCACTCTTTCTGACAAAATA
This sequence comes from Crinia signifera, assembly GCF_055691185.1. Taxonomy (NCBI): domain Eukaryota; kingdom Metazoa; phylum Chordata; class Amphibia; order Anura; family Myobatrachidae; genus Crinia; species Crinia signifera. Next base: position 238,205,926 of record NC_139218.1, read on the forward strand.
TTTCTTAGATGGACAAAACCATGTGCACTGCAGGTGAGGCAGGTGTAAAACCCCGCCCAAATCTAATTATCTCTGCACAAGTAACATCTGCCTCACCTGCAGTGCACATGGTTTTGTCCATCTAAGAAATATTTTGTCAGAAAGAGTGAACTAGAATAAGGGCCTCAGTTCCTGCTGGAGCCTGCTGAAAAATAGCCCTGCACTGGATATAGATGAAGTCTGGGTCTCTGTTTTGTAGCAGGTAAACAGAATACCAGGATAAAAGCTCGGCAAGCAATGTTACAGCATCAGAGAATTTTCCACAGATTTCGCAGTCAGGGTCCACTCCAAAGCACCTACATTAATATTACTTTACCAGTCTATCACCCAGCTACTTTTCAGCATAGTAACCAATGAAATCCTGCCTTGGACACACATATAACAGGAAACAACTGGTGCTGCTAATCAGCCAAACCTTTATTAGACTAGTTTAGGAAACCTGGATCTAATTTCCCTGCTTCTGCTCTAAAACCTGGACTTGATCTTGCCGATTACCCTTATGTGGAAATATGCTGAGCACTCTGATTATTGGACCGTCGCTACTAATCACATAAGTCTGCCTGGTCAACCTGCACTAATCATATAGGGGAAGATGTACTAAGAGTGGAGAGTGATAAAATGGAGAGATACACAGTATCACCCTTTAGAGTGTAATTTCTCTCGAGCAGGACCCCCTTCCCTCATGTGCTTTTCCTTCTCTTACTTATACCATCTTTGATGGCACCAAATCCTGTGGTTTTCTGCAATGCTGATACTTATTTCAGAGTACTCTGCTGATGCAGCTGTGTCTATGTACTGTACCCTGTAGTTGTCCTCTACTGTATTCAACTGTAAGTCACTGTTTTTCTTATTTGTTTCTGTACTCTGTAATTGGGTGCTGCGGATCCCTTGTTGTGCCATTTAAAGGATAATAATAAATAATAATAATAATCTGCTCCGAACTTCCAGGTTGCAGGCTGTGTTTGAAACAGGAGTTGATTTTTACTTTATGTCTCTTCACTTTATCACCCTCCAAGGCTTAGCACATCTGCCCTTCAGTGCACTGCTTACAGGGCAGATTCTGTTAGCTGTTGTGTGTGTCTGTGCACATTTACAGAAAATACCGTAGATAAAACATTGCTCATTTTGCTTTCCCCACTAAGAGCACAAACAAAATTAAACAATGTATTTATTCCCTTACATCTCATAGACTTTTAGAAGTTTATAAGAAATATTTAAGATTGAAAATGAGATGGAATACGTCATTTTTTAAATCTGTGTTCATGGGGGTCATATTCCCCAAATGTAAAACACTGGTGCAGGAGACATACTGTAGGGCATAATTATCTATAGGCAATACCCAAGGTATGTTTCTTTAACCTGAAGCAATAAAAATGATTGATTGCCGTTTGTCATGTCACACTGGTAACATTCCCCATGGAGGCATCACATTCAAGGTTTTGACATGCCATATGCAGGCATAATTGTGTAGCTTTCCTTTTGGGAGGAAGAAAGGAATAGTTTAATTTTTATTGAAGAACCTGGGAATCTTAATAAAGATTTACAAATTTGTTCGGAATTAAAATAATAATAATAATAATAATAATAATAATAATAATAATAATAATATCCAAAATAGCAAACCAATGCAGGAACAACAGTATTTCCTTGTTTATGCATATAACAGCAGTTGAACATGGATCCAGTCTGGGTTTTGGTTGAGGTCAGGACCGCAGCTAAGTTTATTAGTTACACCCATACACCCAGGGTCGGACTAGCTCGGCAGGGATCCGGAGAAATCCCTGGTGGGCCCTTCCGATTCGTAGCCACACCCTATTTTGCATGCGGGCGTGGCTACCCTCACTATCTGCCGCCGCCGCCGCTTCAGAGGGGAGGGGAAGAGAACGCTCAGCACAGGGCGCATATTTCCTAGTTTTTTCCCTTCACTCTGTCTATGATTTTGTCCCTGTCCCTGCCGTCAGCCAATTGGAGCTTGCAGGCCGGCTCCTGATTGGCTGCGGGACCGTGAGCCAATCAGAGATCGCAGCCCGGCAGCCAATCAAGAGCCAGCCTGCGAGATATGATTGACTGACAAGGAAAGACTTATAAAAACAGTGAGGGGGAAGGAGATATGAGTCCTGCGCTGAGCGCTTCCCTCCCCTCTGAAGCGGCGCAGTGGCACTGGTGGCAAGAGACACAGGACAGCAGGCCAGGGGGGCTCCAGCCTGGGGTGTGGGCAGCAGGGGCATGTTCTGAGCTCTCCCCCCCTAGCAGCAGCAGCATCAGCAGATGGACAATGGTGAGTTGCTGGTACTGTGGGGGCATATGTGTTCTGGCACTGTGGGGGCATATCTGGCACTGTGGGGGCATATGTGTATTTGGCACTGTGGGGGAATATCTGGCACTGTGAGGGCATATGTGTATCTGGCACTGTGGGGGAATATCCTGCACTGTGAGGGCATATGTTTCTCTGGCACTGTGGGGGCATATCTGGCACTGTGGGGGCATATCTGGCACTGTGGGGGGCATTTGTGTATTTGGCACTGTGGGGGAATATCTGGCACTGTGGGGTCATATGTGTATCTGGCACTGTGGATATCTGGCACTGTGGGGGAATATCTCCCACTGTGGGGGCATATGTGTATCTGGCACTGTGGGGGCATATGTGCCTCTGGCACTGTGGGGGCATATGTCATCTCTGCCAGATATGCCCCCACAGTGCCAGAGACACATATTCCCCCATAGTGCCACTGTGGGGGCATATGTTTAATTGACATCACATTGTGCGGTGTAATGGGCATCATGGTATGGGGCGTAATGGGCTTTACGGTGTGGGGAGCATTGGGTAATTGCCATCACTGTGTGGGGTGTAATGGGCATCAAGGTGTGTGGCATAATGTGTAATTAGCATCACAGTGTGCGGTGTATTGAGTAATTAGCATTGCGTCGTGGGGCGTAATGTGTAACTGGCATTACGGCATGTGGCTTTATGTGTAATGGGTATTACAAAGTTCGACAAAATGTGCAATGTGCAGGTACACAATACATTCATGGTACAGACTACGCCCCCTTATGATACACCCCTACTTTTTCACAAGCATTCCATCTTCCAGGAAGTTGGGGGGGGATTTTGACACCATGAATTCCTACACCGGGTGACACCAACCCTAGTGATGCCACTGCTCACATTGATGACCACACCTACCAGTGGTTGACCACACCCCTTCAGTGGGCCCCTGCAGCTACATTTCCCTGTTGTGCCCTTAATGCCCCAGTCCGACACTGGTTACACCTGTTAGCTGCGCATAATAATGCTGTCTCTACACATATATAGGACTCCTGATGCTGGATACATTTTGGATCTACATTAACTAATGTGTCAACATGGTGGTTACCAGTGGCGGCTCCAGAGGTGGGGCTACAGCGCAGTTCAAAATTCAAATAGAGGAGAAACACCAACTGCCACCAACTACTATTCCGAACTGACTCACTAGCAGTTGGTCTTTCTTCTCTATTTGAATTTTGAACTGTGCTGCAGCCCCACCTCTGGAGCTGCCACTGCTGGTTACCATTACTGTGTTCCATCACTGGGTTTAATAACAACCATGCAAAGTTTGTGTGTAATGTTGTGTAGACAGAGTGGATAGTTTTGTATCACTATATATTTGTATTGAAAAGCATCTAAAATTAGAACAAAAAGTTAAATCCGTAAAATCCCCTAAAACTCAAGGGGACTATACAGTTACTCACCCATTCCCTTACAATTACCATACTGCCTCTTCTATGTTTCCACTTTGACCAAAGCCTATACGTGTAATACAATATGTTGCCTGCCGATTGAAGCTTACATTTGCACTTCAAGTAATGCTATATAATCAGCCACACTTGCCAACTTTGAATAATTGCCCTCTGGGGAACCCCAGGGGGCACAACCATGGGGTAAGTGCACAATGCCGCAATTTTTGTTTCAATGCAAAGGGCATCATCATGTTTCCGGAGGCTTTTTTTTTTAAAGTCCAGAAGACTCCAGAAACTTATCACTCTTCTAGACATTCCAAGAAAGCAACTAGACATGAACAATCATGAATTGCACATCATTTCCAGGTGATAAGACCTAAGACCTATGTCTTCCCACTGTCATGTTTATGTAAGACATGAAATAGATTGAGGAGACAAATGAGATACTATAAATAAGCTGGTACTATAGCTTGACTTTGGCATGATCCTTGACTGTTTCACAACAGGACTAGAAGTAGTAAGCATCGCTTCCATGATGTAGAGAATCCCACCATTTACAGCATCTATTCTAATTGTATTTGCTCCTACAGCTGCAATTTGTATTGCAAAGAAAAGCTCTTTTGATAAGAACTTGGTGGCTGTGAGCGTTGGGGCATATCGATATTGATTGGATCCCTTTCTGGGTAAAATGCGGAGAGAAGCACATAGGCTTCTATTGGTATTACAAAAGGTGGCATTATCCACCACATTCCGGTGCTTTGTCCATATGGGAAATGCAACTAAAGACCAAAAACTACAATTTTCGTGGTTTTGGATGCATTTTTCATATAGTAGTGTATATTGTAAAAACTGAATTTATGCGGGTGATTCTAAAGACAGAGAAGTAGGATTAAACCTTGATTTGTACTTGAAACACATGGGGGCACTTTTGCCCACATACATGTAGCCTCCTTGAGCGTTAAACAGCCCTTCAAGTATGGCCATGCTTGTGCTCCAGTAAAACACTGTAGTGTAGCATTTCATATCAGATACGTCTGCAGTTACACAGAATATAGGTACACCCAGGGCTATTTTTGTGCAGGCTCCAGCAGGAACTGTGGCCCTTATTCTAGCTCACTCTTTCTGACAAAATATTTCTTAGATGGACAAAACCATGAGCACTGCAGGTGAGGCAGGTGTTACTTGTGCAGAGATAATTAGATTTGGGTGGGGTTTTACTTCTGCCTCACCTGCAGTGCACATGGTTTTGTCCATCTAAGAAATATTTTGTCAGAAAGAGTGAGCTAGAATAAGGGCCACAGTTCCTGCTAGAGCCTGCACAAAAATAGCCCTGGGTACACCGCATATACTTTTAATCAGCAGAAGCTGATTGTGCTTTAAGTTTTGCCAAGGAAACACATTGTAACAGAATAAATTGCACGCAAAGATGCTCAGAGCTAGCGAGTCACATTGAGCTAACGCGTTATGTGCAACACAACTTGAAACACAGGGAGGATAGATGTACTGTATGTGGACATATCTGTCTCTTTTAAAGACCACTTTACAAAGGTTTAGAAGTTAAGTACATGCATTGTTTGAAGAAAAAGATCTATAAGAATGAGTAACCTCTATTCATTGAGACAACATAGAAGCATGGTGCTCAGGAATGATTTGTCTGAGCTGGAATGGCTTGGAACACTGTAATAGAAGGAAATAATTGAAAAATGATAAACTAAACTAAGTAAACATTATATTTGGATGAATATAAAAGGATCAATTTAAAACAACTAAAGAGCATAATCTGTCAGTAGCAGATAATGGAAAATAGTTAAAAAGAATAAAATAGAAATTATATTGCTGTAGTTGTGTAAGCGTTGCCTGAAGCTTATCATTTAGAAGTACAAATATTTGCTTAGCGACAGCCTGGTCTAGAATTTCCTAATATCCTTAAAAGATTTCATAGTGTTGATGCTTTGGGTGTTAATAGTCTATTACTGTTTTTACCCTCATTAATCTGTCTTGATACTAGATAAAATTTAAAAATACACTGCTTAGTGGGTGGGTGGCCACATTACTTATATGTTGTGTACAGCTCTCTATTGTGTCCCATGCATATTTCTTTTTTGGCCTAAATCAGAGGCGGAACTACCATTGGTGCAGCAGGTGCAGTACACCGGGGCCCCTGAGGACTGAGGGGCCCACTGCTGCCCTTGTCACTCTTCCTGTCACACACCATTTTTCCCTGTCACTCCCCTTGACTCTCCCTGTCATCCACTGCCGACTTGCATATTGCAAACTTGGGTTGGGGTTGAGGAATGGGGCCCAAATATATTTTTGCACCTGGGCTCACCACCAAGTTCCGCCACTGGTCTGACTGATTAGTATCAGTGTTGCCACAGCTCCATGTGCATTTTTTTCCCAAACAAAAAATGTGAACCAATAACTTTTTTACTACCACACAATCTAAACTGGGTTTACATCTTGGTTTTCATAAATGGTGCATTGTGAATAACGGTATGAAATACTGCGTTTGATATTTGAGTTAGGGACAGATTTATAAGCATGGAGAGAGACAAAGAACCAAAAAATCAGCTTCTATTGTAACTGATATTTTTGAAAAAAAAAAAATGGACAGATGTATTAAGCCTGTAGAAGTGATAAAGTGGAAGGTGATAATGCATAGAAACATAGAATGCATTAGCCAATCAGCCCATAACTGTCATATTCAAACCCAGACTGTAACTTGACAGTTGGGTGCTGATTGGCTGGTGCGTTCTCATCTTCCACCTTATCACTTCACCCGCTTAATACATCTACACTACAGTCTGTAAAATGACAGGAGATAATTGGTAGGTACTTTATTTCTCTCCACTATATCTCTCTCCAAGCTTTGATAAATCTGCCCCATGGACAATAAAAAGGTTGACACTGGAAAGTGAACACTGTTAACTTAAGGCCCCCATACATTAGTCCAATTTGCCTTAAGGACAAGTCGGACCTGATTCCCCCCTGCAGCTCCCCGGGAGGGGGACACACGATTTGGCACTTGATGTGCCAAGTTTTGCAAATGATACATCGCATGCGATGTATCATTTGCAACTCCAGGGGAGCTGCAATGTGAAGGGAGCAGGGGGCAGGGGGACATTGAGGCGGCTGGGGGGACGGACGCTGCGGCAATTACTTACAGCTGAGCCGGGCAGGGGGAGCCGGGAGCTGTCTGTACCGAAGAAAAAAAAAAAGCCCATACAATGAATGGGCAGCCTGTGATTGGCTGCTGAGCGCTCTATCAGCCAATTGCTGACTGGCTGAGAGAGCGCTCAGCCAATCACAGGCTGCCCATTCATTGTATGGGCTTTTTTTTTTTTCCTTCCGTACTGACAGCTCCCGCTGGCTCCCCCTGCCCGGCTCTTTGCCGCCTGTGTCCCCCGCAGCGTCCCCAGCCCCCCCTGCTCCCTCTACCGCCGCGCCGCCCCACTAGGTCCCAAGTCGGGTGGTCGGACGTGCAGCAGGTCCGACCACCCGACGCAGATCCGATGCGCACAGGACCGCGCATCGGATCTGAGGGGACATCAAAACTAGCCGATTTTGGTCCGATTTCGGCCAGATCCGACTGATCTGGCTGAAATCTGACCAAAATCGGCTAGTGTATGGGGACCTTTAGAATGCAGGCTGCAGACCTCCTTATAATGGTATTTACAGCATTTTAGGAGTGTCAGCTCAACAACTTCAAACATGATGGCAAATCATCAACTGCCACTGTGATGTTAGTGTATTAGAATGCTTAATATTTGTAGACACTTACTAATATGTGTAAGCCTAAATCTTCGGTGATGGTCCCTAGGACCAGGGGAATGCTGGGAAGTGGGTGTTCCTGTGGCAGTGTTTCTGGAGTTGGATGGAATAAAACAGCACAGCAGTGACCTCACATCTGTGACCTTATGACTGGATTTGCAAACATATGAACAAAACATGGTGTCAGAAGAAGTTTAACTTGGACTGCTAGTGCTCTCAGAGTGAAAGATCCTGCAGCAGTCTGTAAGACTGTGATACTCAGTGTCTGCAAAGCCTGCCGTGTGCTCCTCTCTTCAAGCAGGGAGTAACCATGGATAAACAGGCATGCTGATGTCTGGTAACTTGTCTGAGAACTGGAAAAGATTTAACCAAAGGTTTTATATATATATATATATATATATATATATATATATATATATATATATATATATATATATATATATATATATATATATATATATATATATATATCTGCATGTGGAGCTGATACAGAGGCTGACAAAATGAATACATCCATTTTCCTCCCTGTGATAGGAGAGGATGTGCTGGACATTTATAATAGTTTTCAGTTTGCTAAGGGGCAGAATATGGTGCTATCTTCTATAATGCAGAAGTTTGAAGATTACTTTGTGCCAAGGAAAAATGTGACATTTCAAAGATATAAGTTTTTGACATGTGATCAGAAGTCTGGAGATGGATTTGATCAGTATGTTACAGAGCTGCAATTTACTGATTAGAGATCGTATTGTCTGTGGAATACCTGATAATGGACTCAGAGAGAGACTGCTGAGAGAGCAAGACCTAACACTAGACAGGGCAGTGACTATGTGCAGATCTGCAGAGATAACTAGATTTCAAGCCAAAAAGTTACACAAGGAAGATGATGGTGCCGTACATGTAGTGCAGAAAACAGAGCCAAGCAAACTTCCATTCTCAAGAATGAAGCAGTCTAAGCCACAGTCTAATAAGGAAATTTGTAGTAGATGTGGAAATGCTCACAATCCTGCTTATGGTAAAACCTGCATGAAATGTGGTAGACTTAATCACTTTGCCAAATGCTGTAAAATGAAACAACCAAAGTGCATGCTTTTAAACAAACAGAGGAGTTCTTTGTGGATTGCATTGAACTTTGCAGTGCAGATAAGAAAGAATGGATTGTCCCTTTAACTGTGAACGAGATTGCCATTCCTTTTAAGCTTGATACTGGCGCGCAGGTGAATTTAATATCAAGACTATAAGACTTTTAGAGTAAAACCTAAAATTCTTCCAGCCAAAGTGAAAATTACAGGGTACACGGGATGGAAATTCCTGTGAAAGGTACATGCTTGGTGACTGATATATATGGGACAACAGTTTAAAACATCTCTACTGATTGTGGATAAAAATGTGCAACCGATTCTAGGATTAAGTTCCTGTGAGAAACTAAGCTTGCTAAAAAAAAGTTCTTACGGTGACATCACAAGTAGAAGATGACCGCAAATCAATGTTTACAGAATACAGAGACTTGTTTGAAGGTCTAGGTTGCTTGCCTGGAGAGTATAAAATAAATTCCATGATGCTGTACATCCCTGTAGAAAAGTGCAGTTTGCTCTGAGAGAAAGACTGAAACAAGTGTTAAATCACATGGAAGCCTTGGGTGTGATACAGAAAGTTGATGAGCCTACTGACTGGGTAAGCTCCTTAGTAATTGTTGAAAAGAAAAATGGACAACTCAGAATATGTCTAGACCCCAGAGATTTAAACAAAGCTATTAAACAAGAATATTTCAAACTACCAACTAGAGATGAAATCATGTCGCAATTTGCGGGAGCAAAATGGTTCAGTAAATTGGACGCATCATCAGGATTCTGGCAAATGAAGGCCAGCTCAAAGCTTTGTACATTTAATACACCAGAAGGTCGATACAGATTCCTTCGACTACCATATGGAATTTTGCCTGCTCCAGAAGTATATCACAAAAAGATGCACATGATTTTTGAACATATTCAAGGTGTTGAAACAATGATGGATAACATTATTGTCTGGGGATCTACAAAGGATGAGCATGATTCTAGATTGAGACAAGTAATGGAACTCGTCAAGAAAGTGAATCTAAAGCTAAACAAGGACAAATGTGAATTTGGCCTGAACACACTTACCTTTATGGACGATGTTGTCTCGGATCAAGGTGTAAAACCAGACCCAAGGAAAATATCAGCCATAGTGAACATGGAATGTCCTAACAACAAAGACGACGTCAGAAGATTCCTAGGAATGATTTCTTACTTAGGAAAGTTTATTTCTCAACTATCTGAATGAACAGATGGTTGTTGGCCAAAGATAACGAGTGGATGTGGTCACATGTACAAGAAGAAAGTTTGCAAAATTTGAAACAGATCATTACAGAGAAACCAGTTCTAAAATTCTTTGATCCTGCGAAAAGAATAAGAATTTCAGCAGATGCTTCACAATTTGACCTAGGTTCAGTTTTGTTACAAGAACACGAGGATACATGGCAACCAGTAATCTATGCATCCAGAGCACTGACAAGTGCTGAAACAAGGTATGCTGAGATAGAAAAAGAACTTCTAGCGATCACAGACACATGTGAGCGATTTCATCAATTTGTGTATGGTCAAACATTTACAGTGGAAACTGACCACAAGCCATTGGTAGCTATCATGACTAAATCATTACATAACTGTCCCATGAGAATTCAGTGCTTATAGGACTATAGAAATATGATGTACACTTGCTGTACGTTCCCGGTAAATACATGTACACCGCTGATACACTTTCTCATGCTCGTGGACAAAAGTGAAGGCTCCAAAAGTCTGATGGATGAAGAGATAGAAGCCTATGTTAATTTAATCGTAGCTTCTCTACCAGTGTCTCTTGTAAAACAACAATAGATTAGGAAAGAAACTGAGACAGATGACACAATGAAAGTGTTGAAAGATATCATTCTGAACGGTTGTCCAGCAGAAAAACATGCATGCCCACTGTCTATTCATGATTATTGAATGTACCGCAGTGACCTTACAGTTGTCGATGGTATTATTTACAAAAGGCAATAGGTTTGTCATACCTGCACAACTTAGAAAAACTATGCTGTTCAAGCTTATATGAAGGCCACTTAGGAGAAGAAAAATGCAAGCGGCCAATTATGTATTGGCCAAGAATGAACCAAGACATAGCACAGACTACAGCTACATGTGAATTACAGTATGTTTTACGTATAGACCAAAACAACAAGTCGAGCCACTGAGTCATCATGCAGTGCCAGAGAGACCGTACCAGAAAGTTGGCGTAGATTTGTTTTATTGTAATGGGAAAATGTACATTGTCGTGACTGATTATTACTCAAACTACCCTGAGGTGAAGACACTACATACAACTAATAGTAAAGCTGTAATCAGTTGCATTAAGTCAATCTTTGCGAGGCATGGTGTTCCTATGGAAGTGTTCACTGACAATGGTTGTAAGTTTTCCAGTGCTGAATTTAGACAATTTGCTGATGAGTGGGAATTTGTCCATACTATGTCAAGTCCCCACTATCCACACTCAAATGGGTTGGTGGAAAGTTCAGTAAAAACTGTAAAGAGTCTCATGAAAAAAGCTCAAGAAGGTGAAGAAGATTTAGACAAAAGTATTTTAATCTACCGCAGTACACCTTTACAGAATGGACTTTCTTCTGCACAAATGCTGATGGGAAGGAGGATTAGAGAAAATCTCCCGATACATGATGAACTGCTTAATACACATAACTCAGCATTGGTCAGACCTGAGTAAGGAACATCAACAGGTAAAACATAAACTGTTCCATGATAGGCGAACAAAAAGCTTAACTGATCTAAAATCGGGTAACCAATTCCATCTCAGAGATCATGAGAAAGGTATTTGGGTGCAGAAAGGTATTGTACAAGCACAAGTAGCACCAAGATCTTATACTATACGTACAGAGCGTGGAACGGAAGTAAGAAGAAATCGGGTGGATTAAAGATCTCAACCTAACCATAATGAAGGTAACATGACTGAAGAATACCATTCATCTGACATGTATGATGATCCTGATAATGGTGAACAAACCACGATTCTAGAAAGGTCCAACATGGTCGATGAAACACAGACATGGTATGAAAGACCCAAAAGGGAAATACGCAGACCTGAGAGACTCATTGAAAGGTGTTAGATGATGTTCTTAATATGACGTTGTTAACTAAATTGTTGCATTGAAGCGGACAGAACTTATCTTTAAAGAAAAGAGGATGTGATGTTAGTGTATTAGCATGCTTAATATTTATAGACACTCCCCTACTTATATGTGTAAGCCTGAATCTTCGGTGATGGTTCCTAGGACCAGGGGAATGCTGGGAAGTGGGTGTTCCTGAGGCAGTGTGTCTGGAGTTGGATGGAATAAAACAGCACATCAGTGAACTCACATGTCTCTGTGTCCTTATGACTGGATTTACAAACATATGAACAAAACAGCCGCCATCAGTTCCCTTGTCTACTTTTTCCTTGCTGTGTGTGTGGTGTGCGCTTTAGGCTCAGTATTTTGAGGCCGTCCTCTGCTGTGGACTGCTATTCAGGCATGTGCAAAACTGCTTGCTTGCTGGTGCCAGGCACCTGTATTGGTTTCCAGAGCTTGTGTTCCATTGGCTGTACAGTAGTTCCTAGGAGGTGTTTCAGAATCTGTTTGGCTATCCGGTTCTTCTTGGGGTCTTCCCTGACATTCAGAGTATGCCCTAATGATCTGGTGCTGGGAGTGGTTGTTCTGCAGCCCAAACCTCTTCATTACTGCAATGCCCTGGCTTAATGATGTTTACAGACACAAATGTCTTTATATATATATATATATATATATATATATATATAGAGCAGGGTAGGATTGTTTAGATCCAATAAGGGCACTCACCAGCGTCTCATCATGTAGAATTTATTGGTACATTACCAGTCACAGAAAGGATGTAGGTCTACGTTTCGGCCACCAGGTGGCCTTTCTCAAGACACACAACAATTGACGTCTTCACAGCATGAGGGTCAGGATACACTGACACTGTTTCCCCTTGTTCCTTATAAAGCACAGGTCTCTGATTACATCTAGCTCAGCTGTGTTCAGCTGGTACGGGTGCCTGAGTGTCTCACCACTCGGCGCCCCATGTGACTGCAGCGTGCCTTCTGATAGGCTAATAGCGGCAGTTAATCTCAAAAACAAAATGGCCGTGCGTTCCAGACGCTGTCTGGTGCGTTCCAGACGCTTATTCGTGGTCTGGGGATACTCCATGCGGGCGCAGGTGCCAGTATGCACCTACCTAGATAGCGCTGGGCATCTATTCAAAGGATACAGTATGAAACAAATATGTGTAAGGCGCACTCAAGCCCAGAAACGGAGCCAGACTGCTCACCATGCACAGTAAAAAAATGGCTGTGCGTGTCAGCTGCCGATTTTGCGTTCCAGCAGTTTAGGGCAATTTCAGTAGTGTCTTATATATAAGGAAATCTGGGGGACAGTATCAGTTAACAGTTCCCTGGAATATACAGTGATATTAAATAAATGTTATCATGACATTATTTATAAAAAAACGTCTTTGTAAAAAAGACTAAAAATGAGGATACAGTTGATAAGGAACTTGTCTATTATATGTCAAAAATAGGAGGGGGAAATTACATGAATTCTCTATCTACTATATGGTGCAATTCATTCGTTTAAGAGCTTGTCAAGAGGAGTTAATTCACTCAGTTGCTCTCGCCTGAGTGCAACATATCTCAAACTTGAATATGTGCAGAAAACTATTTCATATATATATGCACTTATATATCATTGAAAATTATATAATAATAAATCAATACTTAGGGATAATTAAGCAAGGTAGGGGGGATGTACTGATGGTCCGTACCACCCTCTTCAGCTCCACACCATTGATCACCACAGGGTTAGATTTTCCAAAAAATTATGTAAATCAAAGAAAACAATTGAGTGGGTTGTTTTCGTTTAAGCCCCTTGGGGCTACTGTATCAAGATCGAAGATCCATCGAGCTTCTAGTTGTTTTAGGGTCTTAATCCTGTCACCACCTCTTGGGGGTGCAGGGACGTGGTCGATGAGCATAGACTTGATTGTTGCCACCTGGTGTCCAAATTCCATGCAATGTTTGGCAACCGGTTTATCTGTTGCACCAGTTTCAAGGGCAAGCCGGATGGTGTAGCGGTGGTTTGCCATCCGCTCTCGGAAGGGTCTTGTCGTCATCCCCACATAGTATGAGCCGCATGGGCATACCAAAATATAGATTATGAATGCTGACATGCAGGTTAGCCGATGTTTAATTTTGTAGCGTTTCCCACTATGCGGGTGTGCCACTGTGTCTCCTGCCAGCATTGCATTGCATGTAGTGCACCCCTTGCAGCGCACACATCCCGGCTTGGCCGAACGTAGCCATTGTGTGCCCTTTGCTGTGGGTTTCATAGTTGGGCGCATGAGAATCTGTTGGATGTTTGCATTTTTGCGGTATGCCATCATCGGAGGGGGGTAATTGCGCAGTTTGAGTGACGTATCGCTTTCGAGTAACGGCCAATACTTATCGTAGACCGCCTTGGCCTCATATGCTGTGTGGTCGAAAGTGTTGACATGTACCAATCTGCCATCCTTACCCTGTATTTCTTTGGGGTTAAGGTGGCGAGCTCTAGCTTTGGTGAGACATCTCTCGATAATCTGTGGTGAGTACCCACGTTGTAAAAAGCGTTCTTTCATCTCTGCAAGTTGTCCTGTGGCCAGTTCCATTGAGGAATTGGTGCGCAGTACCCTCAGGAACTGAGAAATAGGCAGGCTCTCCTTGAGTTGGACTGGGTGCTGGCTTCTTGCTTGCAGTAGGGTATTCCTATCAGTTGTCTTACGGTATAGCGTAAAGCCCAGTTTATTCCCATCTTTAAAGATCGCCACGTCAAGGAATGTGATGGTATGGTGGTCAATGGTGTGGGTGAAGCGGATAGGCTCTGGTACTAGGTTAAGACCCTGTATCATCCCCAAAAAAGTCTCTCTTGTTCCTGACCAAATCAAAAAAATATCGTCTATGAAACGAAAATAACATAGTAATTTATTGCCGTGCGGCGAAACAATATACTTCTTTTCATAGTTGGCCATATACAAGTTGGCGTATGCGGGCGCCAGGTTCGACCCCATGGCGGTGCCGTTCACTTGTAAGAAGTGTTCGGCACCGTACATGAAGTGGTTCTTTGTGAGAACTAGTTCTGTTAACAACATAATGAATTCAATGGGAGGCTGCGTATGCTGGCTAGCCACCAAGTGTTCCCTTATGGCCCGCATCCCATCACTGTGGGGTATCACTGTATAAAGTGATTGTACATCAAGAGTGGCCAACCATGTTTCCGTATCTGGGAGCTGAACACTGCGGATTTTATCCAAAAAATCCGGTGTGTCCCTGATATAGCTAGGTGTCCCATGGACAAGCGGCTGCAGAAACCGATCAACATAAATGGCTAACGGTTGCAACAGTGACCCCCGGGCCGATATAATCGGTCGACCGGGGGGACTGTCCAATCGTTTATGCACTTTAGGTAAAGTGTAAATGATGGGTGTCACAGGGTGATCAACCATTAAATATTTGGCCGTCTTGGCCTCGATCCACCCCGCTGACACTCCCATGTTGATTGAATTATCAATCTGCTGTTTAAGTGACACAGTTGGGTTTTCACCCAATTTGCAATATGTTTCTGTGTCACTTAACTGGCGTTTAATTTCGGTGTCGTAATCGGACCAATCTTGTACAACAACCGCCCCGCCTTTGTCCGCGGGGCGTATTACCACCTCAGTATTAGCTTTGAGAGAGGATAATGCTTGCCGTTGTTTGTATGTTAGATTTTGGTATTTCGGTTTTACGACTAAATTCTGTTTCATGTCATATTCAGTCATTCTAACGAAGGTATTGATGCTGGGGTTAGTGGCCGGTGGATCAAATGTACTAGATTTCAGATTTTTTGGTAGTACAGATCTGGTCATTTCGGGTTGTGAGTCTGGAAAAAATTCACGTAGTCTGAGTTTTCTACCAAAACGGTAATTGTCCACTACCCAGTCAAAATGGTTGTGAGGGGTTGTCGGTACAAAAGAAAGACCTAACGACAATACTGAGGTCTCTTCTTCTGTTAATTTGTGTTTAGACAAATTAAACACTAGGTCTAGGTCCGTGTCTTTTTGTCTTTTTTGTCTCCACCCACCGCGCCTCTGATGGGACCTATAGCGCCTCTGCCGCCCTGGTTGCGTCTGGAGTTGGGGGGCCCTAAAAAAAGACCCTGTTCACCCCTGTTGTCACTGGAATCAGTGAATTCCCCTTCAGAAGAGGATTTGTTAGAGTAATTATTGGGGTTACTGCGCTGTCTGCGGTATCTGGGTGGTTTACGTCCTGTTGGTCTTTGCCCCTCCCCCACAAGCCACCTATAGACTGTATGAGTTTTATAGTCTGTATTTACGGTCTCAAGCTTCTTTCTCTTAAAGTGTAATAGTTCTTGGTGGTATGTTTCAATTTGAGTTTTAATTTTGTCCAACCAGGCCTCCGATTTGTCACTATTGAGTTTTTTTAGGGAGGTGGTCTTAAAACTTTCTATCTCAGCACGCACTTTAGATAGTTCACTCCCCACTTCACCAACAACCAACAGCAGTAAATCAGCAGAACACTTGTTTAAAACACCACACCACCTTGAGCAGAATGATGGATTATTTCTGCCCAAGGTGGGTATATTGGCTATACGGAAACCGCGGGGAATCTTCTTGGACCGATGGTATTCACTCAGGAATTGACCATGCAGCAGGAGATCTGTTTCACGTCTCCTTAATCTTAATAGTTTGTGATACAGATCTGTTGGAGTTTCTGCTGGTAATTCTGCAAAATCTATCTGATCAAAATAGATCTTGTCAGCATCATCGTCTGTTAACGAGATAAAGGTATTCTGCGCTGCTGCTAGTAAATCATCGTCCAAAAAGATGCCCGCGTTCTGTGACATAGTCAAATATCTCTAATCTAAGGTGCAGGAACAAGAGGACCGAGTTAGAGATCAACAATTTTTGAGCCACAAAAATCAAGAAAAACTATCAATGATAATAACTATAATTTATAAAAATTGCAAAAATAGCAAAAATAGAACCAAGGAAAAAATCAACAGAAAAAAAGTACATATAGACAAAGTCCGTGATCAATCCTGTATTAATCCAGAACTGTTATCCTTGACATCCAGCTGTATTCAATGAAGATATAATACAGAAATGTTCATTTTTGTTCGTGGGTGCAGGATAAATTGAACCCAGGTTACAAAGTCCAGGTCAACACAATATATATTTCGAGATTCCGCACTCCCAGCCAGCTTTGAAAAAATGTGGGGTGCTCCTTTAAGGCGACACAGATGTGTCCCAAATATAGAGCAGGGTAGGATTGTTTAGATCCAATAAGGGCACTCACCAGCGTCTCATCATGTAGAATTTATTGGTACATTACCAGTCACAGAAAGGATGTAGGTCTACGTTTCGGCCACCAGGTGGCCTTTCTCAAGACACACAACAATTGACGTCTTCACAGCATGAGGGTCAGGATACACTGACACTGTTTCCCCTTGTTCCTTATAAAGCACAGGTCTCTGATTACATCTAGCTCAGCTGTGTTCAGCTGGTACGGGTGCCTGAGTGTCTCACCACTCGGCGCCCCATGTGACTGCAGCGTGCCTTCTGATAGGCTAATAGCGGCAGTTAATCTCAAAAACAAAATGGCCGTGCGTTCCAGACGCTGTCTGGTGCGTTCCAGACGCTTATTCGTGGTCTGGGGATACTCCATGCGGGCGCAGGTGCCAGTATGCACCTACCTAGATAGCGCTGGGCATCTATTCAAAGGATACAGTATGAAACAAATATGTGTAAGGCGCACTCAAGCCCAGAAACGGAGCCAGACTGCTCACCATGCACAGTAAAAAAATGGCTGTGCGTGTCAGCTGCCGATTTTGCGTTCCAGCAGTTTAGGGCAATTTCAGTAGTGTCTTATATATAAGGAAATCTGGGGGACAGTATCAGTTAACAGTTCCCTGGAATATACAGTGATATTAAATAAATTTTATCATGACATTATTTATAAAAAAACGTCTTTGTAAAAAAGACTAAATATGAGGATACAGTTGATAAGGAACTTGTCTATTATATGTCAAAAATAGGAGGGGGAAATTACATGAATTCTCTATCTACTATATGGTGCAATTCATTCGTTTAAGATCCGCATACGCCAACTTGTATATGGCCAACTATGAAAAGAAGTATATTGTTTCGCCGCACGGCAATAAATTACTATGTTATTTTCGTTTCATAGACGATATTTTTTTGATTTGGTCAGGAACAAGAGAGACTTTTTTGGGGATGATACAGGGTCTTAACCTAGTACCAGAGCCTATCCGCTTCACCCACACCATTGACCACCATACCATCACATTCCTTGACGTGGCGATCTTTAAAGATGGGAATAAACTGGGCTTTACGCTATACCGTAAGACAACTGATAGGAATACCCTACTGCAAGCAAGAAGCCAGCACCCAGTCCAACTCAAGGAGAGCCTGCCTATTTCTCAGTTCCTGAGGGTACTGCGCACCAATTCCTCAATGGAACTGGCCACAGGACAACTTGCAGAGATGAAAGAACGCTTTTTACAACGTGGGTACTCACCACAGATTATCGAGAGATGTCTCACCAAAGCTAGAGCTCGCCACCTTAACCCCAAAGAAATACAGGGTAAGGATGGCAGATTGGTACATGTCAACACTTTCGACCACACAGCATATGAGGCCAAGGCGGTCTACGATAAGTATTGGCCGTTACTCGAAAGCGATACGTCACTCAAACTGCGCAATTACCCCCCTCCGATGATGGCATACCGCAAAAATGCAAACATCCAACAGATTCTCATGCGCCCAACTATGAAACCCACAGCAAAGGGCACACAATGGCTACGTTCGGCCAAGCCGGGATGTGTGCGCTGCAAGGGGTGCACTACATGCAATGCAATACTGGCAGGAGACACAGTGGCACACCCGCATAGTGGGAAACGCTACAAAATTAAACATCGGCTAACCTGCATGTCAGCATTCATAATCTATATTTTGGTATGCCCATGCGGCTCATACTATGTGGGGATGACGACAAGACCCTTCCGAGAGCGGATGGCAAACCACCGCTACACCATCCGGCTTGCCCTTGAAACTGGTGCAACAGATAAACCGGTTGCCAAACATTGCATGGAATTTGGACACCAGGTGGCAACAATCAAGTCTATGCTCATCGACCACGTCCCTGCACCCCCAAGAGGTGGTGACAGGATTAAGACCCTAAAACAACTAGAAGCTCGATGGATCTTCGATCTTGATACAGTAGCCCCAAGGGGCTTAAACGAAAACAACCCACTCAATTGTTTTCTTTGATTTACATAATTTTTTGGAAAATCTAACCCTGTGGTGATCAATGGTGTGGAGCTGAAGAGGGTGGTACGGACCATCAGTACATCCCCCCTACCTTGCTTAATTATCCCTAAGTATTGATTTATTATTATATAATTTTCAATGATATATAAGTGCATATATATATGAAATAGTTTTCTGCACATATTCAAGTTTGAGATATGTTGCACTCAGGCGAGAGCAACTGAGTGAATTAACTCCTCTTGACAAGCTCTTAAACGAATGAATTGCACCATATAGTAGATAGAGAATTCATGTAATTTCCCCCTCCTATTTTTGACATATGATAGACAAGTTCCTTATCAACTGTATCCTCATTTTTAGTCTTTTTTACAAAGACGTTTTTTTATAAATAATGTCATGATAAAATTTATTTAATATCACTGTATATTCCAGGGAACTGTTAACTGATACTGTCCCCCAGATTTCCTTATATATAAGACACTACTGAAATTGCCCTAAACTGCTGGAACGCAAAATCGGCAGCTGACACGCACAGCCATTTTTTTACTGTGCATGGTGAGCAGTCTGGCTCCGTTTCTGGGCTTGAGTGCGCCTTACACATATTTGTTTCATACTGTATCCTTTGAATAGATGCCCAGCGCTATCTAGGTAGGTGCATACTGGCACCTGCGCCCGCATGGAGTATCCCCAGACCACGAATAAGCGTCTGGAACGCACCAGACAGCGTCTGGAACGCACGGCCATTTTGTTTTTGAGATTAACTGCCGCTATTAGCCTATCAGAAGGCACGCTGCAGTCACATGGGGCGCCGAGTGGTGAGACACTCAGGCACCCGTACCAGCTGAACACAGCTGAGCTAGATGTAATCAGAGACCTGTGCTTTATAAGGAACAAGGGGAAACAGTGTCAGTGTATCCTGACCCTCATGCTGTGAAGACGTCAATTGTTGTGTGTCTTGAGAAAGGCCACCTGGTGGCCGAAACGTAGACCTACATCCTTTCTGTGACTGGTAATGTACCAATAAATTCTACATGATGAGACGCTGGTGAGTGCCCTTATTGGATCTAAACAATCCTACCCTGCTCTATATTTGGGACACATCTGTGTCGCCTTAAAGGAGCACCCCACATTTTTTCAAAGCTGGCTGGGAGTGCGGAATCTCGAAATATATATATATATATATATATATATATATATATATATATATATATATATCGTGGTAGGCGCGGCACTCTGTTCTTTCAGAAAGAAATTAGACAATACAGTGTTTGTATATCAACGTTTCAGTGCTTTATTGTATGCACTATCTTCAGGAGACCTGTAGGTATCTTTGGGGGGGGGGGCAAATTATATTTTCTAGGGGTTGTAGATCTCCAATTTACATCAGTTATTGCTTGCTCTTTTTTTTTCGTTATTGGAAATGGTATAATTTTTACATTCCAGTTTATTTCTTCAATTGTTCATTTCAACTATGGCTTCTACTGTGATACAACACTATGCCAGTGTTTATACACTTGAATTTGAACAGTCTTTAGTCTAATGGGTACATTTACTAAGATGGGAGTTCTATTAAAGATGGGATGTTGCTCATAGCAACCAATCAGAGTCTAGCTATTATCCTCTAGAGCACTGGTTCTCAACCTCGGTCCTCAGGATCCCACACAGTGCTTGGTCTGGGCCCCTTTATAAATATATAGTTTAGTGGGGGTGTGGCTACAGAGCTGATGGAGTAGTCTGTGCTCTCCTGTTGCACTAAAACCATTCATCCTGCACAGCGTCCCCAGCCCTAATACTTGCACACTGCCTGTGGGAAGGTGAGAGGGGAGCAGCGGCACCCACCAGACCCAGTTACGTGGCAGATTCCTGGAGTTACGGGCTGTTGCAGCTCGAGACCCGAAAGAGTGTGAAATTTGCAGGGTGCGGCCTTTCCCTTCCTATGGAGCATAGCCACGGCTGTCTGAGCTTGCTGGAGGGAGCCACAGACGCAACAGGGCGGCCACTGACTAGTTTGCCAGAGGGTTCCTGAGGATTGCTGATTGTGCCTGGTCCCTGAGGTCTCTCATTACACTTATATTTGCCTCTATGGTTTAGTGATCCATTATAATGCTGGTGTTTATAGCTGCTGGTCTTCTCTATACACTTGGCGGTGTGCTAGCCACTGCTATCTTCCCTTGTGGCCCATCTGCAGTTACACTTTTGCTGATTCATGTTATTGAGATACCAGCCAAGTGTGTTTTTTGTTTTTGTTTAAACATGGCAGCTTCTTTTCAACATATCCTGCATGCGGTCTATGCCTCTACTGATAGGCTTTTCTCCTGTGCCTATGATAAGTGCCACTGTGTTTGAGGGGGATACGCCTCTGTGTACTGATCCTGTGGTCTTTTCAGCTCCTGTCTTCCCTTTCCCTTGTGGACCTGCCCAATGTAATTTTTAATATTTGATATGTGATAATATGATTCTGCGTTTATTATACTGTACGTTGTCTTTTATCTTGCCAGAACACAGTGAGGACAGTGCTGGGAGTGACACAATTAAGAACCAGTCAAGAATAATTAATAAAAATAATTTTCATTAATAAAAAATAGACAATTTAATACATATAAAGACATAACAAATGTAAATGCAAATATAAAAATATAAAAAAAATTATCAACAAAGTGATGAATCAATATAGTATGTACCGGCCAATACAGTAAAAGAAAAAAAGAAAAAAATCAATAAAAAGAAAAAAATATTTTGTTTTTAGTTAAAAAAAGGAGATATAATTGATCCAATGATAATTGGAGTGAAAGAAGCTGTCATGGTTAATATTGTTAGTATAGTTGCAATATTCCTTAATAAATGCCAACCAGTTGCTGAGAATGGTTTAGTAGGTTATTAGAGTGATTAGCTGATATGCAGCACTTGCAAAAGAGGTCACAGTCTTTTATTAATTAGGCAAGTCAGTTAGTAAGATTTCAAGCAGTATTTGTAGTTGACCAAACTGAGAATGTAATGCACATATGTATTAAAGTGCCAGGGAGACAGTCGTTCATTACTCACAGAATGCAGTATCTGTTGATACATTTTGTATTTGTTGATACATTTTTTTTATATATTTATATTTTTTATGTCTGTATATGTATTAAATTGAAGAAAAGAAAAATAGAACCAGTCTTTACTGGGGCTTGGAACTTGGTGGGCACTCAACACGAGTGGCCTCTCAGCAGCTGCAATAAACAGGTTAGTTACTCCTGTATGATAAAACGTGTAAAAGAGAAGAAAAGAAAGCAGCACTGGAAATAAAAATTAGAATTAAATAATTGGATGATCTTTACATAATATTTAATTGGCAATGAATTAGGAATAATATAACAATTAATACAACTCAGTTAAAAAAGCACAGTAAATATAAAATGCCCACTTCCACAATGTAGCAGCATTAATGGAGAGTCAGTTCCTAGTAAGGCCCAAAGGATCAAACAGTATAAGAGTGAATAGTTACCGCCCCTGGTTTGATATGCTGTTGGAGGTGTCCATAGGTCCAAGTAATCGGCCCAAACATGGCAAAAATAACCAATATCCACTGAAAGGAAATTCCTTTGGGGAGCACACAGGGTGTGTATATCCTAAATCACTGAGAAATGAAGTCTGAGGAGCGGTAATGATTGGATAGATGGTGTCCAGGTAATGAAATGGTGAGCCTGGGTTTGCATATGTATTAAATTGTCTATTTTTTATTAATGAAAATGATTGTTATTTATTATTCTTAATTGTGTCACTCCCAGCGCTGCCCTCACTGTGTTCTGTCTTGTTTTCTATTTGGGAGAGCGTGATTCCATGGTTGGTTAGCAGCTGTAGTGATACATAACCCCTTAGCGCTTGATTTGTTCTCTTCCTATTTTGTTTTATCTTGTCACTTTGCCCCTTCTTTATTATCTTACTCAGTCTGCCCAAATGGTGGTATTGTGCTTTGCTATTAGTTTTGTATTGTGCTTTGCTATTAGTTTTGTTATATATCCTTATTTTCTTTTATTTGTCCCATTCTACAACATTGTCCTGTTCTGGCTATACTCACTGTTACGGACTTGGGGGTTACCCACCGTGGAAATCCGGAGACAGTACGTGAGGATGCAGGAGGCAGGGAGCTGGAGATCAGGCGTGAGCCCGTAGCCGGGACCGCTGGTTAGAACGGCCACAGCGAAACCCTACACTGACTCTGTTGAGTCCCCCGGGCAGATGGAATACCCCTGCGGTAGTGCTAGGCTTCGCCTGTAGCCGCCGCGTTCGAAGGAGCCGGTTAAGCCTGCTCCGACCCCGATGCAGCCAGGTGTTATGTGGTGACAAGGGGTGAGCGATCGCCAGGGGGTATCTCAAAAGGCAGATCTAACTAACGGGCCTACCTGAAAAAACCCCTGACTAACCGGCACCAGGCCAAGGACGGGACAGCGCGACCGAGTCGCAAACACCAGAACAAGCAACAATAGGGTGCCACCAAACCAAACACACGCCAACATAAAAATAGTACTCTTAAAGTGACGGTACCCCAAAATAGACGTAAACCCACAGTTGTGGGCCTCTCCGAACCACGGAGAGCAGAACCAGGATAATAATGATTATAACTAAGGAGGAAGGGCCGCTTGCCCGTAGGAATAAAGAATAAGGAACCAGGCTCCACTGGAGCACTTACGTGACCGGCCCAAGACTGGACACTGACCGCAGCAATCGGGCGGCTGGATAACGGCTGGACTACGACTGCACAGTGACCGCAGTGAGACGGCAGCTGGACAATGGCTGCACCACGGCTGGAGGTCCCTGGACTAGGACAGCAAGGGGACAATGATATTTGATCCAGACTGCAGCAGGATAGGACACTTGACTGGACCCAGACGACACAGGACAAGACTGTAAACAGGACCCAGACTGAAGTGAGGACTCCGACAGAATCCAGACTGAATGGAACAGGAGCAGGACCTAGGACCAGAGAGCAGTATATCTGCAGCTAACAGCAAGCTATCACTGGCACAGATCCCCAGGAGAGCATGGCTTATAAAGGCCTCAGGTGATTGAAACAGCTGGTGAATCTCCAGGCTGCTCCTGATTAACGAGCTAATACCTCACAGCCTGTGAATAATAGCTCAAAGAACACAGGGCTGTAATGGCAACAGGCCTACCACTGGAGGCCACCAGTGAGTCAAAAGCCAAACAGAAACAAAACAGATTGAACCATAAAACCTGGCTCCTGACAGTACCCCCCCCTTGAGGAGGGGTCAACAGACCCCAAAATCCAGACCTCCAAAAAATAATGAGCATCTGGACCCTGGAAAGAAGGGGCAAAAGCAAAACTAAAACAGACACAAGCTGTAACCACAGCTTTGACAGTGCACTCCTGAGGGTGACCACAGGGCACAACAGAAAAAAAAAAAAAATGATGATCCAGGAGAAAGATTAATGTTTCTTTCTTCTCTTTTTCCTAGACTTCGAAGGAAAAAACAATTTCAGACCCCACACATTATCAGATCTGATGGTACCCTCTCCCAAGATACCGCTATGGGTTACCAAATCAGAATCAGAGTTGAAGTCTCGATCTGAGGAGATCATGAGAGTCTTTTTAACAGATGGAATCTCAGAAAGGGAAGAATGTCTTAATTGGCCATAGGCAGAACTCTTATTGGATTCCCTAGACCCAGAATTACAGGTACCAGATGTGTCCAAAAAATTTTTGTCAGGAGTCAGTGAGACAAAACCAATAGCTAAACTCCTGGATTCCGGACCAAGCGATGAGGCAGAAGAATGAACAAACAGAGACTGTGAGTCTCCAGAAGCCAGGTCCTTAAGCCCCTGGCCTATGCTGGGCACCACATCTCCAGGAGCTGGTGGAACCCCATCCCCCTCCTTGGGACTGAACTTCTTAACAACCGCATCACAAAAAGAGGAGAGATCCTGAAGGCAAGGGTCACAACACCTGATCAGCTTGTCTGAGGTCTACCCCTAAAGGAAGAAATGAGGAGGTATATAATATTAGTCCAAGTGACCCCTGAAGCTGGTCCTGATTCAAAAAGGGAAGTATAGTGTTTAACCAGGGCAATAAAATGGGCAAGATCTCCATCAAAAATGATGGACATCCACCTCTGGGACCTCAGAACTGGAATTCTCTATGGGAAAAACAACCTTTGGGTCTAAGATTTCTGAAGCCTCCCGAGAAGCTGGCAAGACAGAAATGCTCACTGGGTTTGCGGCCCTCAAGAGCCTCGCTGAGGCTGTGGTCTTTGGGACCTCAGACAAGGATATGGCCACCCCTTCCGGGGACACAGCTTCTATGATACCACTTGAGGCTAGATGGACTAAGCCCCCCTCAGGGCCCGGACTGACAGAGTCCCCCTCCGGGACCGGACTGGCAGAGTCCCCCTCCGGGACCGGACTGGCAGAGTCCCCCTCCGGGACCGGACTGGCAGAGTCCCCCTCAGGGACCGGACTGACTTGCTCCCCTTCTGGGGCGAAACAGACTTGCCCCCCTTCTGGGGCGAAACAGACTTGCCCCCCTTCTGGGGCGAAACAGACTTGCCCCCCTTCTGGGGCGAAACAGACTTGCCCCCCTTCTGGGGCGAAACAGACTTGCCCCCCTTCTGGGGCGAAACAGGCCTTTGGGCCCCCACTCGGGGCTACGGCCTTTGGGCCCCCACTCGGGGCTACGGCCTTTGGGCCCCCACTCGGGGCTATGGCCTTTGGGCCCACACTCGGGGCTACGGCCTTTGGGCCCACACTCGGGGCTACGGCCTTTGGGCCCCCACTCGGGGCTACGGCCTTTGGGCTGAACACTTTCCGCACGGTTTTTAGGAAACCCGGAAGATCCCTTAGGATGGGATCGTCAGCCTCTATGAGAGGTTTAACCCACTCCAAAGCTCTTCCTCTAAAGCATGATAAGAGATAACGGACAGCAGAAGAAGGAGTTATCTTCATATTATGTAAGAAGTCCATTTTAGCGAGGAATTGCTGAGCAATTGGTCGGAGCTGGGCCAAATCTCCATCGAAGTATGGAGTGTTATGAGTATCATCAGACACGCCCGACGGGCCTTGGGCATCAAATTGGCTCGACTGACCTCGAGCACCACAAACGTTCAATGAGCCCCAAGCGCCCTTGCCGCTAGATGAGCCCCCGGCATCGGACTCGCCTAAGGAGACCGGGACTCCTGGATCCACAACCTCAGAGGCAACACCGAGAACCCCAAGATCGGGGAAGATGTCACTAGAAATCCCGGCTGAGACTGATGTCAGGGATTCTTTTTTCGGAGTTATGCCTCCCAAGGCCTCATCAGGAGCAATGACCTCGATAACTCCATGTGGGGTTAAGTTCCCCAAGACCCTCTTAGGGGCGACTGTTTCAAGGACCCCCTCTGGGATTATGCCACTTGAAACCCCTTTTGAGGGAAAAAACCTGAGACTCCTCTACAGGACTTAGCAACTCCAACATTGAAAGAACGTTGAGCTCCCTGACTGGAAGACTAGCATCCAACGTCTTTCTGTCTGGAATCTTTGTGGATGAATTCCACATTCCCGTCTGATTCCGTACCACAACATGGGGCGCTCTAGTCCTAGGACCCCAGTTGTAAGTCGGAGCGCTACGTATGTGGGGGGTGTGGTCAGGTTCCTCCTGCTTAGAGGAGACAGGTATAGATGTAACCTCCTGATACCACTTGGATTGAGGAAAATCCTTCCCGGTACCACCACCAGGTCTGCGCAATTCGCAATACTGGAGAAAGTGGCCTGATTCCCCACAATACAGACATAGGTTAAAGTTTTTACGCCGTCGCCGCTCTTCTGGTGTGAGCCTTGGCCTTAAAAAACTTCTATGTCCCTTCTGAATCTCCTGATCTGAAGTTTGACTGACTACCCCCTTAGCCAGGGTCTCCCTAGGAGCTGGTTGAGCCCCAAAAACCTCAGACAGATCCAGGAAAATTTGGGTTAAAAGATCTTGCAATTGCAGAAATGACTGCTGTAGACCCTTAACCCGCTCAGGTTTTAATTCTGTAAAGGCCGTATTTAAGGCCATCAAGGAAGCTTGCAAGGCCTGCATGATTAAGTACAGCAATGAAACAAACAGACAAGACCAACTGGGCAAGCTAAATAAAGCAAAACCCTGTAACGGGCAAAATGCGGGAAGAAAAAAAAAATCTTAATATGGACAAATCTATAAGTCCCGCAACCAATCAAAAACACCCAAATCACCTTGAAACAAAATTTTATATATGCATGTATACCTATGACTACTGTGAACACATGCATATATCGGTATGGCCAGTGATAATGTTACGGACTTGGGGGTTACCCACCGTGGAAATCCGGAGACAGTACGTGAGGATGCAGGAGGCAGGGAGCTGGAGATCAGGCGTGAGCCCGTAGCCGGGACCGCTGGTTAGAACGGCCACAGCGAAACCCTACACTGACTCTGTTGAGTCCCCCGGGCAGATGGAATACCCCTGCGGTAGTGCTAGGCTTCGCCTGTAGCCGCCGCGTTCGAAGGAGCCGGTTAAGCCTGCTCCGACCCCGATGCAGCCAGGTGTTATGTGGTGACAAGGGGTGAGCGATCGCCAGGGGGTATCTCAAAAGGCAGATCTAACTAACAGGCCTACCTGAAAAAAACCCTGACTAACCGGCACCAGGCCAAGGACGGGACAGCGCGACCGAGTCGCAAACACCAGAACAAGCAACAATAGGGTGCCACCAAACCAAACACACGCCAACATAAAAATAGTACTCTTAAAGTGACGGTACCCCAAAATAGACGTAAACCCACAGTTGTGGGCCTCTCCGAACCACGGAGAGCAGAACCAGGATAATAATGATTATAACTAAGGAGGAAGGGCCGCTTGCCCGTAGGAATAAAGAATAAGGAACCAGGCTCCACTGGAGCACTTACGTGACCGGCCCAAGACTGGACACTGACCGCAGCAATCGGGCGGCTGGATAACGGCTGGACTACGGCTGCACAGTGACCGCAGTGAGACGGCAGCTGGACAATGGCTGCACCACGGCTGGAGGTCCCTGGACTAGGACAGCAAGGGGACAATGATATTTGATCCAGACTGCAGCAGGATAGGACACTTGACTGGACCCAGACGACACAGGACAAGACTGTAAACAGGACCCAGACTGAAGTGAGGACTCCGACAGAATCCAGACTGAATGGAACAGGAGCAGGACCTAGGACCAGAGAGCAGTATATCTGCAGCTAACAGCAAGCTATCACTGGCACAGATCCCCAGGAGAGCATGGCTTATAAAGGCCTCAGGTGATTGAAACAGCTGGTGAATCTCCAGGCTGCTCCTGATTAACGAGCTAATACCTCACAGCCTGTGAATAATAGCTCAAAGAACACAGGGCTGTAATGGCAACAGACCTACCACTGGAGGCCACCAGTGAGTCAAAAGCCAAACAGAAACAAAACAGATTGAACCATAAAACCTGGCTCCTGACACTCACCTTTTATATAATCACCATAACTGCTTGTTTTTTTTTATTACTATTATTCTGTTGTGGGTTATGTTTTTATTTTTGGAGGAATTTTTTTTTAATTACTCAATTAAAAAAAAAAAAAAAAAAATATATATATATATATATATATATATATATATATATATATAGTTTAGTGCGTGCATGTACCAGATAAATAACCCCAATGCATTGTAGAAAATACACAATAGTTGGTACTTATGTATTATCTGGACTCCCATGTTAAATGCACCCCATTTTTTCATACCCCTACTATCCAACTACGCATTGATTTTATATAGTGTGGCGAGCGCAGCGAGCAACCGTGCCCGAAGCGTGGTGAGCGCAGCGAGCCCCGCGAGGGGACGCGGTCTCATAAGAAAAACGGGAGTCCAGATATTACATAAGTACCCAATAGTTCTGTGCAATAAAAGGTAACATATGTATGATAGGTAATTCATGTGCACAGTCTGGAACCTGATCCTTAAAGGAGGAGGTAGACCTCCTGGTAATCCGGGCCACTGGGGAGGGGTGGGTGTTCCCCTGTTGGCCAGTCCAACCCTGTCCATGCAAAGGGCAATAAATCAGCCCCAGTGCTAATTGGACTGTTTGTCCAATTTTTTATAGATTACAATTACAGTGTACCTCAATTTAATTCTCCAATAACAGAACAATGGATTTATTTTTACCAAACACATACATTTCTGTTTTCAGTTGTGTAGACATTAATTTCTGTTATATATCATTTAGAAGTTATTTGCTTGTTAAAGACTCCTTACAACCTGATACATCAATATGACTGGGTTTAATGCTCTTCTTAGACATGTAAAATAAGTAGATGAAGAAAGCGTGTAATCTTTCTTTTTTAGAGTTGACAGCTCATCTCATGACTGTTCTATAACAGAAACACATTTTGTGATGGAGGAACTGGGAATTGTGTTCTTTTGATTTCTTAACAGCTTTTATGGCATTTTCAATACATTGTTAATAAACAAAGGAGTAAACAAAACATAATAGAGAGCAGGAAAACAGAGAAGAAAATTGGGAATCTTGTATATTTCAATAAAAATGTACCTGTTTTATGGCTTCCATTCATATTTAGGTGTATTAATTGTTTCTTTTGTTTTAAGTCAGGAAACACAAGTGCCATTGTCCTAGTATTATAATTTATTATTACATAAATATGCCCAACAGTATAGAAAGGCATCGTTACAAAAAGTAGTCTATTGGTCAAAAATGAAAAAAAAAGAACAGTGTATTCTGTACTTCTTTTCTGCTTCATTTTTGCCATATCTCCGCTCCTCTTCCCCGTCTTTTTCCCCGCTCCTCCTCCCCGCCTGTTCCGCACAGTGTCCTGGTATTTTAGTCTTAAAATAAAAAGGTTCCTTACCCTCTCTCACTCTCAGTGAGGTGCGAGTTTCTTATAGGATTGGCTTTGTGTTGGTCAGGCTTTAAATTAGATTTCTGTAGTACATTGTTTATATGATGCCATAAATGCTGCTTAAGTTGCATTACATCTGGGAGATGACTGCATGTGCAGAACACTGGGAAAATGTCCGCCGTGACATTTTACTAGTGATTTCTGCAGTGCTGCTGCTGCTGACATGGAAGTCTAGAATGTAAGGACTGGAAAATGGGCACACTCATTCTAAATATGCCAGAGAGTGAAAGCCACTTTTTCTCATATACTGTATGGTGGATTTTTGGCTGCTCTGGTTGTATAATCATAACCTTGGATGGACACACCCAACACACATTATGTGCACACCTATGATACCTTTCCAGTTATGTAAGTTTAATTTATATAGTGCACTTTCTCCAACAGGACTTTCTGAAATCTGAAAGAAAAACAAGATACCCAGCGCAAAAGTCCTCAAAGTAAATATATGTCCACAGTATCAGTCAATGTGTGCAATCTTCTTCCAAAGGATCGTACCAAGATCCGAGTAGTACACTTGCAAAAAAACAGAGAAGAGACGCAACCATGAGCATATAATTCAAGACAATTTTACTGCACAATAAGGCTCACGTACATTAAAAGTTTAAATGAATATGCTTGCCAGCCTAGTAGAAGCCTAATCTCGGTGGACCTTGGGATGTACCAGAGCGCCGCCGCTCAGCCGCAGACCCATTGATCTTTGAACCAAGCCACAAAGACCTTGCCACACACGATCAGGAGCACCGGAACCACAAGTGGAATATAGGACGTCACTCCGTCAGCAGGAATAAGCCACGCCCACGGCAAATTTATCTAGCTCTCATTCCTTTTTTCCCCAAAAATGTAACAGTGTAATTTGGGCTAGGTGTAATGAGGGAGATTACTAGACTAATGATGGAGAGAGAGAGATTGCGTTTATTTCAGGGAGTCTTCTGCCGAATGCAGGAGGGTAGGCAACTATGGGTAGGGGTGGGGTGTGCAAGTACACAATGGGCCCCTATTGCTTAAAATAAAGTATATTCTTATATACAAGTACACACCCACACACTATACACCCACACGCATATACAAGTATACACCCACAACCAGGGGCGGGCTGGGCCGGGGGGCAGAGTGCCGTGTGCCCCCCGGGCCGCTTGATCAATTAGCACTGCGGGCCGCCTGGTGCTCCAGCGTGTATTGTCCTCCTCCCGCTGTCAACGTCACAGAGCGTGGCTTTAGGAACATGGCACCGGCCTCCTGCACTGAGGACATATCTAGTGCAGGAGGCCGCTAGAGAGGGCTGTGCTGTGGGTGGGAAGTAGGAGCAGAGGCTGAACTACTGACCCATGGAGTTCTTGGGGCCTGCTGCGCTGCAGCCTGCACCGTTTCATTACTTTTTATATGTTTTTTAAACTTTAAGCCAGCACTGCTATAACGGAGACGCTGGTGCCTCTGTGCCGCAGCAAGGAGAAGGTGTTAGACACTCAGCGCCGGCTCAGCAGGGAGCTAGAGGAAGAAGCCGACATCGCGCACTCACCAGGTCCACTATGGTGAGGGGGGAAGACACCAGCCCCACTATGCTTCGGCAGGTACTGTAGATGGAGGAAGAAGCTGGCGCTGCTCAGCCCCGGCGGGCTGGAGAGGGGAGAAGACGCCAGAGCTCAGAGAGGGATTAAAAGGGGGGAGGAGGGTGTCTCATGGCCCACTGTTGATAATTCCACTGATGCCGTGGAGGAGGACTGCAGAGGATGTGGCCACTGGCCAGAAGAACTGGGGAAGGGCTGCTCTGTGAATGTGGTCAGTACTTTCATTACAGTGGATTATTTTAAAGCTCTGTTATGCTGCTTTCACACCGCAAAACCTGCTTTAGACCAGGTATTTAAAACGTTTTTTTAAAACGGGTCAGAAGCAGTTTACCCCCTTTCACACCGCACCTAAATGCCTGGTCTAAAGCAGTTTTGCGGTGTGAAAGCGATGTTAATAACGGTAAATTCTGGGCAGCCTCCCCTCCAGATGACAGATGATTTGGATGACACCTGGGCAGCCTCTCGCCCCCCCCCCCCAATACATTAATCATTTGTGCGGGAGGACCCGCAGGCAGCCTCTCGCCCCCCCTCCCCCGGAGATCGGAGCACGGACCGGCCACAGTGCACGGGGAGCAGGACAGAATGAGAGCCCCTGAAACACTCACCGCAGGAGCCGGCTATCTGCAGCACTCCGGTCTCCGACGATACAGGCGAGAGGACGCACGGTATGGACACGGGGGGGGTGGCGGCGGCGAGGGGGACGAGGGGGAGAGAGGCTGGCCGGGGTCCTCGTGCCCACGGTATGGACACGGGGGGGCGGCGGCGAGGGGAGAGAGAGGCTGCCCGGGAGTCCTCCAGCCCCGCAGCATGGATCCTACCTGGGCAGCGCAGCGCAGGGGGTCCCTACAGTGTATGTTATATCAGTGGCGGGGTCCCTGCAGTGTATGGGAACTAGTAACTGCAGGGACCCCGCCACTGATATAACATACACTGTAGGGACCCCCCAGCGCGATTATTCCCCTCCCTGCGCTGCCCAGGGGGGAGGTGGGGGGGTAGTAATCCCGTTTCAGATCCGTTTTGACACCAAAAAAAACGGGTCTGAAACGGGTAGGACCCTGCTTTTTTACCGTTCCCAAAAACCGTTTTTTTGGAAACGGTAAAATCACTCTGCACCTTTCAGACCGCACAGAATACCGTTTCAAAACGGTTAAAAATCGGCAATATACCGGTTTTTTAGTGCGGTCTGAAAGGGGCAACAGTAACTCTCATCCATGTGTCTCATCCATGTGTCTCATGCTATCAGCCATATGTCCCCTCCTCACACCCTTATCTCACTGCACTCTTCCCATTTGTCCTGGTGCCCACCATTCATAAAGTGTCTCCCACAATCTCACTTACTCTCCTATCCCAATGTCTACCTCCCTAGTTTCAACCCTCGCTTAACCAGCCCACTGCCCCATCTAATTGCTTCTCAGCAAGAATTCCCTTCCAGCCAATCCAATCACAGTACCCCCCATTTAGCCCAGTGTACCACCTCTCCAGCCTAGTGTTCCATCCTCTCCCACCATCTCACTGCTCCCTTTCCATCCAGCCCAGTGCCCGAAATATATCACCCACAACCTCTCCCAGTCACCCACTCACTCTCTACTTCTGACACCCACTGCCTTTCCCTATCACTCAATCTGTCTCTACCTGACACCATCTGCCTCTCTGTGTCACCCTCTACCTCTCTATCTCCCACTATCTCTCCTATCATCTACATCACCCACTACCTTTCCCTGTAACCCATTGCCTCTCCCTGTCACCCCACAGCCTCTCCATCTCCCACAATCACGGCAGATCACCTCTCATTCCCATACCCTCTTCCTGTCAGGTTGGCATGCGTTGGGGACGAGTTATGAAAATTATGGAGAGGCTCATGAATGAATGGCATTCACATTGAGGCCATGCCCCTTATAGTGAGGCTACACCCAGTTATTTTGATTTCCCCCTACTTCCCTTGTCATAGGGCAGCCTATGGTGTCCTTGTATTATTATACACCATTGTATATATACAGTATATATATTTTTTTATGAAAAACCTCCATTTAATGATGCGCTGTTACTTATGGGCCAGTGCTCTGGACTTGTCCCCCAGACTAAAAGTTGCCAGCCAGCCCCTGCCCACAACACCTGCAGGGGATTACCAACATTAGTGTACCTTTGTGTGCCTACTGTCCTTCACCAGCCTTTTTTTTTAATTAGTATCTAAGTAGGAGATACAGTACATAAAAGACAATAATAATTATATCTTAACTGGGGGATAAATACTTAAGTATATCTGCTGCTACATCATCATGAAGAGGATTCCGTGACATTTTGCAAATAAAGAAAGATAAATAAGAGAGAATAAAATGAAAGAAGTAAAAAACAAAATAAAACCAAAAAATAAGAACAAAATAAAATACTGTAAAACCAAAAATAGTATATTAATTCCTAAATGCCTATTTCAATTGTTTATCTTGGTTGTACTTGGGAATGTATTGCTCTACCTATTAATGTCCCTGTTTTAAATGTTTTATGTTTTACTTAGAAACATAGAATTTGGTGGAAGATGATAACCATTTGGCCCATCTATTCTGCCCTAACCATATGTACATGCACACACTTACACACTAGGGTTCATTTGTATCAATAGCTAATTAATCTACCTCTATTTATTATTGTGAGAGGAAAGCCATGTTTTACCCAGTGGAAAGCCATGCAGGCATATATACAAACGCCACAAAGTTAGGGCCATGTTGGGAATTGAACCCATGACACTATTGCTGTATCTATCAGGTTGGGTACATCCAACTTGGGTACTGCCCACCACCGTGACTCCACTGAATTAATCAGAAAAAGAGAAAGATAAGTGATGGAAGAAGTTAGGGGAGGAGTAGATATGTGAGGGGCACACTGACAAAAATGGGTTATTAAGCAAATCTAATAAACAATATATACACTATACAAAATGAAACAATATATACTATACACTAAGCGTGCAGCCCCCGTGAAAGGGACTGCAAGCTTAAATGCATTAATCAATTCATGAACTAAGGGCCTTATTCTAGTTCACTCTTTCTGAGAAAATCCTTCTTAGATGGACAAAATCATGTGCACTGCAGGTGGGGCAGATGTAACTTGTGCAGAGAGAATTAGATTTGGGTGGGGTTTTACTTCAAAGTGAGATCTATATTGCAGTGTAAAAATAAAGCAGTCAGTATTTACCCTGCACAGAAACAAAATAACTCACCCAAATCTAATTCTCTCTGCACATTTTACATCAGTCCCCCTGCAGTGCACATGGTTTTGTCCATCTAAGAAGGATTTTGTCAGAAAGAGTGAACTAGAATAAGGCCCTAAATCTTCACTATTTATTCATATCAGTTAATTTGGTGTGTGCAGAGCCCCTACAATGTCTGTTTAAACAATGTGGTCACAAGCCATAGGGCACCCCAAAACTTAGAAAAGTGAGTGCCAATGTTTAGTGTATATATTGTTTATTAGATTATTTTTTTTTAATTAGTCTTATTGTGGTCACATTCTCTCATGCATCCTGTTTTAACCTATATTTCATAGCTTATTTTTTTTCGTTTTAATATAAATTTAATTAGTGATGTACTAAAATACAGAAAATAAAAAAACAGTAAGCACACACACAATGAAGATCCTGCGCAGAGGATCAAAGACTGATTAAGATATAATCAGAAACCACATATAGAGGCATCACTATATTTTAACATTAATTATAAGAATGAAGAAAGAAGAGACCACAGAGGGGGATAGCTAAAGGATATAACATGATAGCCTAAGAGAATAAGGGACATTTATTGGGAAGGAAATATCTACAGAAAATCTAAAGGGAATTAGAATAAGAAAATATGTATGGAGTTAAGGGAGGAGAGGAATAATGGGAAAAGTATAGAGGAAAGAGAATAGGGACGAAAGAAGAGAGAAAGAAAGGGAGGGGGAAGAGGAGACGAAGGGGGAGGTGTCCCACCGACTGGTTTATCTAAACTCTATATGATGTCAAAAATAAAAATTTGGTGGGTCAAAGCCTCAGTTCCTATACAAAAAGCTGTGGGTACATTAAAATGACTGGTCCAAGGTTCCCATATCTTAATAAATTTTTTTGAGGAACATTTCAATATGCTGGTGATATACTCCATCGAGTGGATATGCCAGATCTTAGCAATTACCTCAGTCAGAGGAGTAATTGTTGAAGATTTCCAATGACTCGCTATACAGGTCCTGGCCGCCAAAACCATGTGATTAAACAATTTGTTTTGGGCCCGAGTTGCGTCCGGGACATCCATCGAAAGGAGAAAAAAAAAACAGCTTTAAAGGGAACATTGAGAGATAAAATAGAATTAGCCAGAGCTAACAATTCTTGCCATAAGGGAACCAAAACTGGGCAATCCCACCAGATATGAAAGAAAGTGCCATCCGAGGTCTTGCATCTCCAGCATAGGGGTGATATAGCTGAATTCATTTTATTAAGCCGAGTTGGGACATAGTACCACCTATAAAGAAGTTTGCATGCATTCTCCTTCAACCTTACACAAATCGAGCTGTAAGAGACACTAGAATACATGTCTGTCCATTCTTCATCTTTCAGCGTCTCACCCTGGTCAGATTCCCATGCCCTCTGAAATGAATTTCTAACATTAGAGGTTTGAGGTAAAAGTGAGAGGTATAAAGTCAAAATAAGGCCTTTGGAAGAGGCCCTGCGAAAGACCAGGTATTCTAAAGAGGTAAGTGGTCTGGCAACCAGTTGGGTGTTAACTGAGGCGTGAAAATGGCGCAATTGGATATTGAAAAAAATTCCTGTGAGGGATGGGGTGTTTTGTTTGTATGTCCGCAAATGTAGGTGGCAGTTTGAGAGATGTCGTTAAGGAAATTAATCCCGTTTGTCCACCAGTCTTTAAAGGACCCTGGGGAGCAACCCGGGCGAAAATTGGGATTATCAAATAGAGGGATGAGGGGGCTGGGAGAGGGTGCAAGCTTTAATAATCTATTAGCCATGTCCCAGATATCTAGAGAGTGAGAAATTATTGGGTGGAATCTTATTAATTTTGGGCGGATAGTTCTAGATACCCATAAGAGGGAGGAGATGGAGTGAAGTTTGAGAGCTTGAGATGCGATTCCGACCCAGACCCTCTCAGAGCTGGGCTTGTTCCAAAGGACACACTGGGCCAGTCCCGCCACCAAATAATATGATTTGAAGTTTGGGACACCCAGACCACCGCCGGAAGAGAGTCTTTGCATAACTACACGTCTCACTCTAGGCTTTTTTTTTACCATATAAAGTCCATAATATTCTGCTGCAGAAGTTTAAAAATGCAGGGGGGGATGTGAACTGGCAAAGTTTGAAAATAATAAAGTAATCTTGGTAGAAGGTTCATCTTAATAGCATCAACTCTACCGATCCAAGAGATGTGATACGCACCCCAATCACCTAAATCCTTTTGTAAGCGAGCAATTAATTTAGGATAATTGGCTCGGTAGAGTTGGTGATAATTTTTAGTAATGGCAATGCCCAGATAAGTGAGCTGCTGTCTATTCCAGCGGAAGCCATGGGATGACACCAGCGCGTCCTTTACATGTTGAGGGATGTAAAAGTCCAAGACCTCAGTTTTAGTGGGGTTGATTTTATAGCCAGACAGTGCCCCAAAGATCTCTATCTCTTGAAAAAGGTGGGGAAGAGAGTTAGCTGGATCGGAAATAGTTAATAAGACATCATCCGCATAAAGGGCTATTTTATGTTCTACTTCCCCTATCTTGATACCTCTAATGTTAGGGTTGGCCCTTATACATGCAGCAAGAGGTTCGATCGAGAGGGCAAAAAGGGGGCACCCCTGATGAGTCTCGTTAGTAATAGAGAATGGAGATGAAGCTATCCCGTTGGCCAGCACAGCAGCACTAGGTTTTTGGTAAAGGGCCGAGGTTCCTTGAAGAAATCTGTCCGAAATGCCTACTGAGCGGAGTGTATGAAACATAAAGGGCCACTGAATCCGGTCGAAGGCCTTCTCAGTGTCTAAACCCAGTATCAAGGCTGGCGTCTTCTGTTCATGAATAGCATGGATCAGGTCCATTGTACGACGCATATTATCAAAAGCCTGACGACCGGATATAAAGCCCACCTGGTCGAGATTAACCAAATCTGGGAGCAGGGGCCCCAATCTGTTCGCCAACACCTTTGCATATATCTTGATATTAACATTTAACAA
Organism: Crinia signifera; assembly: GCF_055691185.1. Classification (NCBI taxonomy): domain Eukaryota; kingdom Metazoa; phylum Chordata; class Amphibia; order Anura; family Myobatrachidae; genus Crinia; species Crinia signifera. Next base: position 238,243,556 of record NC_139218.1, read on the forward strand.
AGAAATAGGTCTATAGCTGGAGACCAAAAGGGGGTCCCTATTTGGTTTAGGTATTACTACTATGTTGGCCAAGGAGGTCAGCGCATCAAAGGAGTCGCCATCTAGAAGACCATTAAAAAAAGGATTTCAAGAAAGGGGTGAGAACTGCAGCAAATTTTTTTATAATATTGAGGGGTAAAACCGTCTGGACCCGGTGCAGAGGAAGATTTAATGCCGCGTATAACTGAGAGGATTTCCTCTGCAGATATATCAGCACACAACTTGGACAGCTTTTGGTCAGTGAGAGTAGGTAGAAGGCCGTTGGAAAGAAATGTAGAGAGAGAGAAGGGGAACCAGAGGTGGGATTGTTAATGTTATTTTGAACTACAGTAGATCTGAGAGATCTTTTAAGTTATACAGTTTCTTATAATAATTATGGAATTCAGCAACTATCTGTGTTGGATCATAAGTAATATTCCCAGAACTATGGCCCTTGACCATGGCAATCAAGCTAGAAAGTTTCTTCTGTTTATTTGCTAAAACTGAGTCAGCTTTGTCAGCCTAGTCATAGTATTTTTGTTGCAGCTTTTTAAGAAGATTAGCAGATCTTTGAGATAAGATTGTATTAAGACTCCCTCTAAGAGCATTAATTTGTGTGAGCAACGAGGGCATTGGGTTTTGTTTATGTTGGTCAAGAAGCAAATAAATCTCCTGTTCAAGACAAGAGATCTCCCTTTGGGCTTGTTTACGCCAGTAGGCAGCTTTACTAATCAGTTTGCCCCTAATCGTGGCTTTATGAGCTTCCCAGAATCACCCCCTTTGCAATTTCATCAGTTAGATTCGTATCGAAATACTCGGAGATAGATGCTTTAATGTCTTGCAAAATAGAGGGATCCAACAATAAATTATCGTCTAGGCACCAGGAGCGAGATCTATGTTGGAAAGTTAGCGAGTCTAGGAGGATGTGAGGGCCATCATGGTCGGTCCACGAAAAGGGGGATATACCTGCTGCCGATACAGAGAATGCTATAGAGCGAGAGACAAAAATCATATCAATTGTCGAGTATAGTTGATGAGGGCCGGAGAAATGAGTGTAGTCTCTGGCAGTTGAATTCTTGAGACAACAAGAGTCAAGGACCGATAGTTTATCTAAGCCTATTCGGAGATTATGTGATGCGTGTAGAACTTCTAGGGAGTGTTTAAGAGGGCGTACAGCTGATTTGTCCAGACAAGGATCTATAACCGCATTAAAATCACTGCCTAAAATTAAATGTCCTTGCGTGACTTCAATTTGTTTAAAAAGCTTAGAAAAAAGAGGCTTGGGTTGGCATTGGGGGCATACAGATTGACTATAGTGATTTGTTCTGAGCCAATGGAACCTATAAGAACCAGAAATCTACCGTCCGGGTCTGTTATTTGTTTATTTAGAACAAAGGGGACAGATTAAGCAAATAGAATAGCGACCCCCCTCTTCTTACAACTGGCCGAGACAAAATGTGTTTGAGGGAAATATCTACCCTTTAGTTGGGAATGATCACCTGTGAGGTGGGTCTCTTGCAAGAGGACAATATCTGCCCTTTCGCATCTACAAGCACTTAAAACCTGGGTGCGAAGTATGGGTGAATTAAGCCCATTAATGTTTATTGATAGCACTTTTAATCCCATGGCAAGAAAAAAAAGGTAGCTACAAGACGGGATACGGGGGACCCCTTGCGGAAAAGAAAGAAAAAAAAAAAAATTAGACTAGACAAGGAAAGAAATATACCAGAAGAAAAGAGAGAAAAAGGGAAGATTAGGAGAGAAAAAAAGAGAGAAAAAGTAGAAGAAAAAGTAAAGACCTAAAAAGGTCGAAACCCTGACAAATATAAGCCCTATAAGAGGGACTAAACATTATAAACTTTAATTATAGTCTATAACTGAAGTAGGGATAGTGTATATGGAGAGAACCCATACACACCTATACTTAAATATGAAGGGGGGAACTATAGTTTTCCCTTGCAAAGAAACCCAGCCAGGGACCCCCACACACATCTAGAACTTCAAAACGAGACTTCCTGAGGAGGCACTCCGACAGGCTTGAGAAAATAAAGGTGGTTAAGTGGCTGGTGCCTTCCAATGAAGGAGCGGGGTCCCAGTCCTTAGCATGTACAGGTTGATGGGGGCGGCGGCACTCAGCAATATTTAGACACGGAAAACCAGCAAGTGACTTGCCAACGTTTCAAAGCCGTGTGGCTTCTTTATCACAGTATGCCTTGATAAAGAAGCCACACGGCTTTGAAACGTTGGCAAGTCACTTGCTGGTTTTCCGTGTCTAATTATTGCTGAGTGCCGTCGCCCCCATCAACCTGTATATGTATATATATATATATATATATATATATATATATATACACAATACATAGCTCAAGTGAATCTTATTAAGGAAAACAATCTCCGGTACTTGTGTATTTTGGCGGCGCCCGTCGTGGGCATCGTGTGCCTTAACTTTAAGGCACAGGACGCGACGCGATGGACGCGATTTCTCCATAGGCTTCAATGTTGAAATATTTTTAACATTGAACCCGATGGAGAAATCGGGTCCATCGCGTCGCGTCCTGTGCCTTAAAGTTAAGGCACACGACGCGACCGACGCGACCGACACGATTTCTCAATATTTTTAACATTGAAATACTGTCGGTCGCGTCGGACTTGTGCCATTATAATGGCACAAGATCAAATGTAGTTGATAAAGTCCATCTAACATAGAAAACAATGGGAAATGGGCCAATATGGCCCATTTCTCATTGTATATGGCCCCGTCATGTCCAAATATAAATGCCCCCCATTGTCAGCGGCACCCCAGTATTGACGCCAACCCGAAGCGTGGCGAGTGTAGCGAGCCCGCGAGGGGCGGCGGTACGCGTCCTACGACCTTTTCATACCCCTACTATCCACGTCGGCGTGGAGTTGAGAATAGAATAGTGTGGCGAGCGCAGCGAGGGGACGCGGATACCTTCACAGGTATCCGCGTCCCCACGCGGGCTTCACAGGTGTCCGCGTCCCCTCGCGGGGCTCGCTGCGCTCGCCACGCTTCGGGCTCGGTGAATCGCTGCGCTCGCCACACTATTCTATTCTCAACTCCACGCCGACGTTGATAGTAGGGGTATGAAAAGGACGGAGGACGCGCACCCCCGCCCCTCGCGGGCTCGCTGCGCTCGCCACGCTTCGGGTTGACGTCAATACTGGGGTGCCGCTCACAATGGGGGGGCAGTTATATTTGGACATGACGGGGACATATACAATGAAAAATGGGCCATATTGGCCCATTTCCCATTTTATTCCATGTAAAATGAACTTTATCAAGTCCATCTTATCTTGTGCCATTATAATGGCACAAGACCGACGCGACCGACACGATTTCAATGTTAAAATATTTTAACATTGAAGCCTATGGAGAAATCGCGTCCATCGCGTCGTGTGCCATGTTAATGCACACGACGCGACGCGATGGACGCGATGGACCAGATTTTTCACACACGATGGACGCGATCCTCATCGTGGGCGCCGCCAAAATACACAAGTACCCAATCTCCTATCTAGAACATCCTAATCAATTATAGCAATAACACGAGCATGTAAAAAAAGCATTCTGTTAATATATTGAAACATTACAGTTAATAAAACCAATATTTAGCAAAACATATTCAAAAGGGTAGCTAGTAGTAGCGGACAACTTTAAATGGGGTAGGATTACCTAACCCAAGTCCCGATCAGGACCCAAAAGAAAGACAATATAAACTTAACCACTTTTCCACTGTTAGGAAAGAGAAAGGGAAATAGACAAACCCCTTACGGCAGGGCTGGGCCACACCGGCCCTCTAGATGTTAGTGAACTACACATCCCAGGATGCTTTGCATTAGTTTTGCTATGTGGCCATGCTGAAACTGATGCAAGGCATGCTGGGATGTGTAGTTCACTAACATCTGGAGGGCCGGTGTTGCCCAGCCCTGCCTTACGGGGTTGTTCATCATTGTTCAGGGAGGAGCCGGATCCTCCCCTCTACTCCTACGGACTGTAGACCACTGGGCCCCAGTGGTGACTTTTAGTTGGAAGGGGAAGTTCCACCGGTACCGTATGTTATGTTGACGTAGTACTCTGGTGATGGGTTGAAGGTCTCTCCTTTTTTGTTTAGTGGATGGGGCTAGGTCCTGAAAGATCTGGATGGAGAGGTCTTTGAAAGAGATTTATATTGTATCTCTGGTTGCCACCATCACTTTTTCTTTTGTACGGTAATAGTGTAATCTAGTGACAACGTCTGTAGGTGGTTGAGCAGGAGCAGGTTAGATGTCGAGGAGGAAGTCCTGTCGAGGAGGAAGTCAGCCAGCAGGAGATCTGGAAGAATATGTCTGAGATGGTCCTGTAGGAATAATGGGAATTCAGAAGGGAGGATAGTTTCAGGGACATTTCTAATTCTGAGGTTATTCCTCCTTGATCTGTTCTCCATTACCTCCTGCTTTTCTTTGAGATCAGCAATCTCGGAGTGGAGAAGGGAAAGCTCTCTGTCTATCGTACCCTGGAACTTGCAGAGCTCATCTGTCTTTGATTCGAGAGCGTCTGTGCGGGTACCAATTGAAGTCAGTTCAGATTTAAAGTCGTCTACGGCTTTTTTGAGCTCCTGTTGGAAGGTAGATTTGATTCCCTCGGCTAGGGTGTTAAGAACAGTATGAATGGATGGGTCAATGTCTGTTTCGGGGGAAGATTCGGGAGAGGATGAGCTGTGTTTTTCTGATGAAGGTTGAGAGCCTTTATTCCTGGGGGTAAACATGGCTGGAGTAGAAGTTGCTGGAGTTTTTTTTATTTTGTTGGTCAGATTAATAAGATGCTCCAAGGATAGGTGTAGTGATGAACGGACTCACACTCTACTATCATACATGATGCATGGGGGGGTCCCAAGGTACACCTTCAGCCCATAATGAGGACATATAGGGTAATATGCTAATGAGAATTCAGATCAAATGACTTGCAGATCTCTCTCCAGGCACAAGAGGGAGCCCTTGTTTAAGGTATTGCAGTGATATAGGGAAAAGTGTTAATATGGGCTTTTTTTGAGGTGTTAAAGCCTACAGAATACTGGGCCTTATTCTAGTTCACTCTTTCTGACAAAATCCTTCTTAGATGGACAAAACCATGTGCACTGCAGGGGGGCAGATGTAAAATGTGCAGAGATAATTAGATTTGGGTGAGTTAATTTGTTTCTGTGCAGGGAAAATACTGGCTGCTTTATTTTTACACTGCAATATAGATCTCACTTTGAAGTAAAACCCCACCCAAATCTAATTCTCTCTGCACAAGTTACATCTGCCCCACCTGCAGTGCACATGATTTTGTCCATCTAAGAAGGATTTTGTAAGAAAGAGGGAACTAGAATAAGGCCCATAGTGAGGTTATTTCGATAGCATACCCAGAGTCCTTAAGTCAAAAAGCCAAAATGTCAAAATTAGAAAGCCCAGAAAGTTAAGCCTCACAGTTTGAGTGAACCGGTGAAGGCAACCCAGAGGGTACCCCGTAGAGGGCTAACATATAAAGAAGGTTATATAAAAAGCACTGTGGGTACTTAAATGGGGGCTTGAGTGTTTGAAGGGGGGCTCAGATCCAGGAGCACCCCCAGGTGTGCCGAGGGCCCTCGCAATAACGGCGAGCCCCAGGTCTGAGTATAAAATATTCCCTTGGTGGACCTCAATAGTGGGGGGATTCCTTAGAGGTAGTAAATTAGGACCCTCTATTAAAGTAATAATGTGGGGTCACCGCATGCTTACTAGACCTCCTTCAGACCCCAAGGCCTTGCTGTGCCTAATTTCGGCGGTAATAGCGGACTCTGGGAGGAGAGATGGGATGTGCCGGACCAGGCCCCGGACTCCAGAAGCCTTCTCCCCAGGTCGTCCCCAGGCACCCAGTGGGAGGCGCGGCTTTGAGGTGAGCGACGGGCATCAGGCGCCGAGAGCAGGCCGCGTCCCTCCAGATCTTCATAGCTTATGTTAACCACTTCCCTAGATGATTAGTGACAGGTGTGTTGGTAACTGCTCACCTTTAAAACCATAGTCTGCTGGGAGCTTTAGACCAGATAGCATGCCTGGAATCAACTATTAATAGTTACATAGTTACATAGTAGGTAAGGCTGAAAAAAGACTTGCGTCTATCTAGTTCAACCTGGTATAGATATCCATTGCTGATTTGGTAGGTTCTGATATTTTACAGACAAATTATATTTCTTATTTGTACCCATGGATGTTTTTCTCCAGTAAATGTTTGTCCAACTTTGCCTTGAATGCATTTAATGAGCCAGCCGTTACCACCTCTCTGGGAAGAGAGTTCCAGAGTTTGACTGTTCTGACCGTAAAGAAATTCTTTCTACTAGCTGAATGAAATCTTTTTTCTTCTAATCTATACTCATGCCCTCGTGCCCTAGATTCCTTTCTAGTAGAAAAGAGGGTGTGTGACAGTTCCTTATATTGGCCCTTGATATACTTGTACATGTTGAGCATGTCCCCCCTTAAACGTCTCTTTTCTAATGTAAATAGTCCCAAATTGCTTAATCTCTCCCCGTATCTTAAATTCTCCATTCCCCTAATAAGCTTTGTTGCTCGCCTTTGGACTTTTTCTAATTCTATGATGTCCTTTTTATAGTGTGGGGCCCAGAACTGCACTCCATACTCGTGGTGAGGTCTCACCAATGCTTTATACAGTGGCATAATTACCCTTGAGTCCCTAGTTTCCATTCCCCTCTTAATACATGCCAGAATTTTGTTGGCCTTTTTTGTAGCTACATTACAATGGGCACTACATCCCAGTTTGCTATCTATTTGGACTCCTAGATCCTTTTCAAGTATGAAATTACCCAGTTCCTCTCTGCTAAGGTTGTAACTTGCACACTGGTTGTGTCTCCCAAGATGCATAACCTCACATTTTATTGTGTAAAAATGTTTATTGTTAAATGTTTATTTATAATGTGATAGCTATGTGTATTGTAGCCATTTTGAGCAATAGTGTTAGAAACCTGCAGAAAAGTGGGGTCCCGTGAAGGGGGCTGCAGGCTTAAATGCATTGATCAATTCCTGAACTAAATCTCCACTATTTATTAATATCAGTTAATTTAGTGTGTGCAGAGCCCCTACAATGTCTGTTTAAACAATGTGGTCACAAGCCATAGGGCACTCCAAAACTAGGAAAGGTGAGTGCCGATGTTTAGTGTATATAATATATATATATTGTATATAATATATATATATATATATATATATATATATGCTGTATGCGCTTTCCACATATAGTTGATTTAAGTAATAAGGGAACTCATTACCGTAATTTGAGGGAAATACATCCCCCCCCAAAACAAAAAAAACAGCTCCATAATATGGATGTTATTGAGACCTTTATTGTTGTTATAATTATAAACTTCTAATACAGCATTACATTGATTGAGGTTTTTTTGCTACTGTATATTGTTTCTTGATGATGGTCTTCTTTGCTTTAATTTTGTATTGTGTATTCTGATATGATCTATATATATATTTTCAGGCCTGTGCACTAACATCAAAATGAAAGAAATCAACTCCAGTGGGTGTGAAGTCTTAAGGGGTTATGGTATTTAATCTCATGGCAGTCATTTAGATTAATGGCCTTTATATGACATCAAGGATAAAGACTATTTTGAAAACTACAGACAAGAACACTGTGATTTTTATTAAATGCTGTGTTTATGCCATCAGTGGTCCAGGGATTTAGATGAGACATTGTTCTCCAGGGATGCAGTGTTTAAAAGCTAATTAATAGCAAGGAGCTGTGGCTTATGCGCTGGTATAGTGTGACAGCTGACATCAATCACTGCTCGGAAAGGTTGTACTCTTATTTATCACACTTGTCATGTTCCTGATTTAAGAGGACAGGATCTGTTTTCATGCAAACCAACTGTATCTACTACGGAACATCTTCTGTCTCCAATTTAGAGTTCATTATAATGCATAGGGATTGCCAAATTGAACTTTATACTGTACGTCTAAGCATAAAAGTGACCTTCAGCCTTCTTGCTTTACAGTACATTGTGTACACTGTAGTAGCAAAATAATTACATTAAAGTCAATGTTGAGTATGGAACAATCTCTATTGGTATTCAGTTTAATGCTATTTAAAGGTCACAGATGAACACTAAAAGAGGACACTAAGTTTATTATAAAGTATATTTGTTGGACTACTTTTGCTGGTTTTGTTCAGGAAATCGTGTAATAGTTGGTCAATGGTTATACTTCCCCTCCATGTACAAAAATTGCGAGACGCAATGTAAAAGGTAAATGCCCTTCCATGTACAACAGATCTAAGAAAGTGATATCGGTACTTATGTAATATCTGGACTCCCATTTCTCTTATGAGACCGCGTCCCCTCGCGGGGCTCGCTGCGCTCACCACGCTTCGGGCACGGTGGCTCGCTGCGCTCGCCACACTATATAAAATCAACTCCATACGTAGTTGGATAGTAGGGGTATGAAAAAATGGGGTGCATTTAATATGGGAGTCCAGATAATACATAAGTACCGTGATATCTTTTATGAAAGCAACATTTCTGAGTATAGCACTACCACAGCCCCAAAATATGACAGATCTAGAGAACATCTGCTTGGAAGTGTGGGCCAAAATACCTGCTACAGTGTGTGCAAACCTGGTCAATAACTACAGGAAACATTTGACCTCTGTAATTGCCAACTGAGGTTATATTACAAAGTATTGAGTTTAACTTTTTGATTCTCCAAATATTTATTGTTTAAAAATCATACAATGTGATTTCCTGCCCCCCCCCCCCCCCCCTGACATTCTGTCTCTCACAGTTGAAGTGTACCTATGATGGAAATTACAGACCTCTCTGATCCTTTTAAGTGGGTCAACTTGCACAATCGGTGGCTGTCCAAATACTTTTTTGCCCCACTGTATTTCCTAAAGGCCAACTTTCTTGCTTGCACAATGCTTGCTACTTCTTTCGCAAACCACACTGGCTTCCTTTTCCTTGTGTTTTTCCTTACTCATTGACACAAAGTTCTGTTGCTTTTAGTATTGTACTTTTTAATTTTTCCACTTCTCCTGCACTCCTTTGAAGTTCCTCCAATCTGCCAAAGAATTGCTTACAGAGTTTTCCATCTCTAAAAAAAATCAGCCTTCCTAAAATCTAACACTGTTGTTTTTGTGTGATGAATCAGTCTCTGTCTTTATTCTGAACCGTACTGCTTAATGGTCACTGGATGCCAGGTTTCACCCACATTTACATCAGATATTCTGTCACCATTTGTAAGTATTAAGTCCAATATTACATCCTTACGAGTGAGCTCCCTCACCAATTGCTTGACGGATGCGCCTTGGAAGGAATTCAGAATGTCCCTACTTCTGGTGGAATGTGCAACAGACACATCCCAGGTCACATCAGGTAGACTAAAGTCTCCCATGATTATTACCTCTCCTTTTAATACCAAGTTCCTCTTCCTGGCTTGGTGGTCTGTAGATCGTCCCTATATGAAGAATCGCCTTTTCCCCTGTTTCTATGGTTCCCCAAAGGGCCTCAGTTTTTTCTTCAATACTTTGTATTAAGGTAATGTTTATGCTATTTTTTATATATACCTTGCTACCCCTCTTCCTATTCTTCCCATTCTGTCCTTTCTAAATAAAGTATATCCTGGTATAGCTATGTCCCAGTCATTGCACCATGACTCTGTAATTGCGACAATATTCAGTTCATCTCTTGCCATTATTGCAATTAGTTCTGGGATTTTATTTCCTAAGCTCCTAGCATTTGCACACATAGCTCTTAAAGTGGTGTTCACCTGGTGCTAGCTATGTTCATCTTTCTGCCTATATCTATTTGGTCTTGATCGGCATTATCTTCTGTTGCAGTGGATAGGCTTCCTATTCCATTTGCCTGCAGAGACTATACTTTTAGGTTGGGGGAGCAGATTTCTTTATTATTATTTGGTCCACTGCCCCACTCTGCTAGTTTAAATCATTGCAATCCTCTTCCCCAGCTTCCACAAGCACACTGGTAAATACAGTATGACCACAAGCATTCAATATTACTGGCTTGTAGTGACAACTTTTCTAAAATAGACCTGTCCCAGCAATGTAATCTTTTCTGGGTTTCAAAACCGGTGTTTGAATTACACGTGTGAAAATTGGCCTGTGCATGTGCAAGTCCCTCTCCATGGATATTTACTAAAATCTCACCATGGAAGGGAAAAGTACATATTTTCTTATCTGTTGTAAGAGCACAGTGCTATGCAAAACCATCCACAAAGCCACTCATCTGCTGGTAATACCAGCAGATGAGCAGCTTTCCCGGCGATGATGCGGGAGTGTGATGATATTTGAAAGCTTATTAAAAGCCCCCGGCGATGATACGGGGGGCTTTTAATAAGAATTGATTAATATCATGTTTACTATTTGCATCTACACTGTATTGTACATCTACATTTGTGTACATATCTTTACTATGCATTGTCCACATTGCTTTACTATACATTTTCCCATTCCCACACTGTTTGGCTTTGTTGGTCATAAGAGTTGGTAAGCAAGCAATTGCGTATTGGTTTGTTTTTATATACCAGTGCATATGCAATATACCCAATAAAAACTGGCATAGTGTCCCTATTTATTATTATTATTTTATTTACAAGTGTTTCGCAACACCGTACAAAGGAACAGTACAGAGAGACAAAACTTCCCGTTACAGTAAATAAATAACAGAAATAGATTAGAGGTAAAATTAATGCCACAGTTCAATACAAATTACAGCTTAAATGTAAGTAGTGAGGACTTGATCAACATACTACGTACATCTGCTTTAATTCATTGGCACTCAGAGCTGTAAATAAACTACTGTAACAAGAACTTTACAGCAGTTCACAGCAGGTTTTTCTAATAGGGTGTGATTTTCTTTAGAGACCTGTAAGTTCCAGAACCCCTAACACCAACCCCTTTCACGCATACCACCTGGCCAGCTTGTCCAACATAAGGGGCCCTGTTTTTGAAAGAATTTTAAAATCAACTAGCTGACAGGTGTATGCAATCAGGCTTGATTTAGATTTGACCACACCTAATTTTTAGCCCAGATTCAATGGAAACATACCTTCCTCTTCTATATCTCTACCAGGTATATTCCTGCTGACCCTGTGACACTAGTCAAAGTTACAGCAATGCTTGGTAATTATGGGATTCAGATCGGATCAAAATTGAACATATTGGTAAATACAGTTATAGGAGGTTAAGTATTAGTGTGTGTGGTCTTTTTCCAGTGATCTTGCCTAGCATGTCTTACAAGTCCATGTCTGCCAATTTGTGGTGAGTTTAAGTCCCCTGCTAGTCAGCAGGGGACTTAAAGATAATATGACCACCTATAAAAACTATATCCATCCTGCCATTATTCCCGGCTGTAAGAATTTTCCAGTAACTTGCTTTTTCTCTGGGTTTTCATTAGCAGTGCTGTATTGGGCTGCTTACAGTATTTTATTTCAGTATTCCATACATGACAGCACAGATACATGTTTAGTGACAAGTCATTTCATTGGCATGAGGATGCTTTTCAAAACTGCAGCATTTGGCAACTTATACTTACTCACTGCCAACTCAACTGGGCAGCCAAGCAATTTTCTGGAGCTTGCTAATAAGAGGCAAAGGAAAACAGTGAGCTCTTCATATATTTTTTCATTGTGCAATTTTAAGATCACAAATACCCATCAAGAGATCCCTTTGTACCATTAATTAATTAAGTAATAAATTGACAATATTGACAGCTGTGGGGATATTTGGTTTTATGAAGCCTGTATTGCAAGAGCCAGCTCTAGGAATAGACAAACTAGGCTTATGCCTAGGGCATTTAGAATGCATAGGGGCATGCAGTTCATACAACTGAACCAGAAGCAGAGAGAGTGCCAGTGCAGGGAGTGAAGACAGTATGGGGTGTGGCGAGCATTAACAAAAATGACCACCTTCCCTAAAGGGGGGCTGCTGAGCATGCCCAGCCACAACAACTCCTCTTCGTTTGCAGAGTCCAACAGAATGAGCTTGCACTTGCTGGCTCCCTATAGTAAGCCTAATCCTTAGTATCTGCAGAGTTCAGACCGATGAGTGTTGTGCAGGGGGGAGGAAAAGGCTTCAATAATGTAAGCAGCATTACTGTGTGCAAATATGTGTATAAGGACATTACTATTGTGCGGGATAATGTTTAAGGGATAATATATACTATGTGAAATTATGTATATAAGTGTAATTATTTCTGTGTGGCATGATGTGTATAAGATGCACTATTTTGTGGTGTAATGTGTATATGTGGAATGTGTGTGGTGCAGTGTTAATGAGGAGACATACCGTGTGGTGTAATGTGAATAAGGAGCAATGGAGTCATGGGTGGAACTACTGACAGCACTAGTGGGCACTAACCAAATATCTTGCCTAGGGCATCAAATTAGATAGGGCTGGCTCTTACTGCAAGGAAAAATAAATGTAAATACTTACACTGGAGAGCTGTAGTTTGAACTGTTATGGGGGCCCCTTTGCTACCAGCAATAATAGAGCAACATCCAAATGTCTACCATTCACAGCACTCTTCCCCCCTTTAAGAAACACCTAACCTAACATCTCTTCAGTAATCAAGTAAGAGAACCCCCACTTCATTAATCATGTAACAGCACCCCCTCCCATCCCTTTTCAATGAACATTAGACATTAGATTAATTCTCGTCCTAGGCTGCCTTTCACTATTCATTGCTCCCAACCTCCTTCATATTGTGGGCCCTCTCATGCTCCGCTATTCCTGGGAATGTCACTTTCAGCATCTGCCTGTTGGGATGCATGCCTCCGCGAAACCACGTCCAATCCCGCAAAGCATTGCCTCTTTCATCAGTGGCAGATGTACCAGGTGTAAAGGATGCCAATGCTGTCACTGCAGCTGTTCAGGGGAGAGTCATTGCCGCACCTGGGGAACGACGGCACCTGGGGAACGACGCCACTTTTTCTTGAGCCTTTCAGGGCAAGCTGGCACTATAATTGTTAGTGACATTGAGAGGAAATTTCTCTACCCGAGCCACCAATTTCCATTTCTGGCACAGGGCACCAAAATGTCTAGTTACGGCACTGATGGTAGATAAGCAATAAATTTAAATTGCAATCACATTTGCTGAGTGGCTAAATAGTAACTGTTTCATGTTTCATGCAATATATTCATTAAGCTGAAACCCCATTAGTACACTCACAAGCATAATAGTGTTGTTTTGCCCTATACTGTACAGGGTTACCGTCTGCAAGAAAATACTGTAACTATCAGGCTGGGAAAATTACCAAGATATTTAAAAGTTTCAGATATATTAACACTAAAAAGAAGCAGGGAAGTTATTGAAAAAGTACATCCTGGGTTTAATGAGGCAGCCCCCCGCTGGTTTTTGCATCCTTTGATTTGACACTGCTTTGAACATATTCTTTTCCCAGAAGAAATAAGAATAACTACTATTTATAGTGCACCTTTGCATTTTTAGGTGATTTTTAAATCAACATTTTTTTTTCATAGAATTCATCAATGCGAATGTGTCAACATTATATAATATACTTTCCACTGTATTTTTCCTGTTGATTTGTATTTCTGGGTACTATACCAAAGGATTATTAATAAGACATTGCTTATTAATATATATATATATATATATATATATATATATATATATATATATATATATATATATATATATACAGCCAGAGAAGGTGCTCTGAAGTCTTCCAGCTTTGGACTTCAGAGCTAACACACCTACCTAGGACCATTGTAAATTCCTTTGTGGTTGTCTGAATCTTTCAGAACCTACTGCTGGGCTGTTTAATCTGTTCCTGATTGTATGAAGGAATTCACTGTTTTGATGATCATCGATCTGTTTTGAATTTCATATTGGATTCTTGTTTAACTAACTCCTAAGAAGGAGATGCTCCTACCTACCCTTATGGTTATATCCATATTGACATCTTACTAGTATCATTCATTTTGAAACTACTATTCGCCCCTGATGAAGTCACCTAGCTGACGAAATGTGTTGGGCCAGATTCATATGTTTTGATCACATGCTGTGAATGAACCACATACAGGATACGAACTGAATTGTATTTGTTTATTTTTAAGGTAAAACCTGTTATAAATAAATATTTTTTACATGATATGCATATTAGTATATCATAAGCGCACTCTGTACCCTCTCTTTGTTCATATATATATATATATATATATATATATATATATATATATATGCTTTTACATGGTGTTGTCCATCTAAGAAGGATTTTGTCAGAAAGAATGAACTAGAATAAGGCCCTTTATGTAGGATGTTGCAGGTGCAATCATACCTGAATGACCCCCCCCCATAGTCTTTAGGCATATAATGTTCCTATAAACCAAAAGGAAAAAATGTAAGTCACGCTTAACTGAATATGTTTATGTTGGATGCGCAAGAAGATGGAGCAATTCCCAATGGCAGATTAACTCCCAAACATTCCAGAAATCTCTGTTACTGTGGGACTACTTCTAGCAAATTCCTTTGCGTATAGTTATCCTCCAACTCAAACACCTGCTTTCTATACATATCCTGGAGGGTTTGATACTAAATCCAGGCGGTCGGAATCCCGGCATTCAAAATCACAACGCCGGAATCCCGACCGCCGAAACCCGACAAGGGGGGGACGTTGATCGTGGACACCCGTAGAGGGAGAAAATGTTGGGATTTCGGCGTCGGGATTTTGAACGCCGGGATTATAACTGCATCCCATCCTGGACACTCCCTGCTGAACTCGCTGCTTGGACACTGCTTGCTGCACTTACTGTATTCCAAGTTTTTGTTTTTTTTCTACACATCTTTGTATCACTTCTGTGCCAAATTTATTTTATACTAGCTGACCCGCCTGGCGTTGCCCAGGAAAACCTTGGGTTTTTATTATTTCCAAAATTGCTGAAAAATGTCATCTTACAGTATGCTGTGCCAAAGACCTAAGATTGTAATTAGTTATAGATTCCACCATAATGTTAGAATGTGCTTGCATTGATACTCAATGATGGCAATGAAATCAGGTGTGGTGTTGTTGTTTGAAACACAGCGCTCCTGAGTTGATAACTTGTATGTGTTGATAAATTCCACATCCACTCCTGAGATTTAGCACCTATGACATACCTTCCAACATCTGAGGGTCAGAAATTGGTACAAAATCAGAAAGGGACGTGGCCACAACTCCATTTCTATACTTTCAATGGTACAGTTTTAGGGTGTGTAATTACAGGCACTGAGTGCATGGAGACCGGGGTGGGCATTACTTCCCGCGCCATAATTAATTAAAAATTCACCACTCCCTGCCACTGACGCTCCCCTCACCGATCCTGCCAGCAACAGTCTCTGAGGTCTGGAGATCTGTAAAGCACATGCACCAGGCATCTCTACCAAACAGTGGGGCAGCCACTGAGTGTGGGAGCAGGTCCGCGGGCCTGGCCACATGACATCATGACTCGATGCACGCTAACCGCACCACTGCAAAGCACCACTGGGAACGGGTGCAATGGGCCAAATTCTTTCCTACACCCACCAGGACAATACACCGATCCAGCCATCGCAGTCATAAATGGGTGCATTGATAAGGTTTGGAGTGTAATAAGTTGAAGAATAAGACTGAGAAAAAGATTTGCCATGTTAAAGTGTACAATTTACACAATAAATTGTGAAAACATATATACGTGTACATAGAAGTACAATTAAAAAATGAAAGTAGGATTAAAAAATAAGTTCTGATTCAAACTGATAATTGTTTGGATGGGGGTGGGTTTCGAAACAAATCTATAGGTGGGTGGGAGTATGGATATTGTGGGCATAATTGGTGTTTGGTACACCTACAGGGGGTCCTCAATTGATGGGATTTTCAGTACAGTGTCACAGTGTCACCATAGCGGGATTCCCAATTGGGGTCCAGGTGGTCTTTCAGGGACCCTTACAATCCCATAGGTCTCTCCTCCTTGAGCCTACAGTCTCCCTAATGATAGTCAATCACTGAGGGAGACCGTAGGCTCCAGGAGAAGAGACCAACGGGATTGTAAAGGGACCCCTAAAAGACCACCTAAACCCCAATTGGAAATACCCCTATAGTGACACTGAAGTGAAAATTTCTCATCAACTGGGGACCCCCTGTGGGTGTATAAAACACTAATTATGCCCACAATATCCATACCCACTCCACCTATAGATTTGTTTCGCAACCCACCCCCATCCAAACAATTATCAGTTTGAATCAGAATTTATTTTATAATCCTACTTTCATTTCTTGATTGTACTTCTATGTACACATATTTATTTCACGATTTATTGAGTAAATTGTACACTATAACGTGACAAATCTTCATCTCAGTCTTATTCTTCAACTTCTTACACTCATAACTTCAAACAAATACATGCAGCGCTCATGCCCATCGACCAAACATCATCTATGAGCCAAAAGAGTCTGGGAAACCCTTAAGGCAGAGCAGTGCCTAACAGTGCAATGGCCAGGCCAAAGATTTCTCAGTGCAACTGGCCGGGGTGCGCAGAGATGGATATGGGAAAAAAAGAAAAGCCGGTACATTAGGTACAGTTTTTATTAGCCGGTACAGACTGTTAAATAAACGGCAAATTATTTTTTTATGTGTTTGTGTGTGTTACTATTTTTGTGTGTGTGTTCTAGTGTATGTGGTTGTGTGTGTTGTGTTGTATGTATCTGTCCAATGCGTAAGTGTGTGAGGTGTGCTATGTATATACAGTATGTGTATGTGTGTGTTGTGCCTTTGTGTATCTGTGCAGTTCTTAAGTATGTGTTTTGTGTGTTGTACTGTTTTTTGTGTGTGTGGTGAATGTGGGTGTGTGTTGCGCTGTTAGAGCTATGTTATGTGTGTGTGTGTGTTGAATGTATCTGCCCAATGTGTAAGTGTGTAAGGTGTGCTATGTATAAATGTGTGTGTGTAGTGTGCTGTGTGTATCTGTGCAATGTTTGTGTTCTTTGTATTGTACTGTTTTTGGGTGCGTGTTGTAGTGAATGTGGGTGTGTGTTGTACCGTGAGTGGTGTGTTATGTGTGTTTGTTGTGTTATGTGTATCTGCTGACTGTGAGGTGCACTACATATATATGTGCGTGTAGTGTGCTGTCTGTATCCTGACAATGCTTAAGTGTGTGTGTTCTGTGTGTTTCTGTATCTGCACAATAATGAAGTGTGTGTGTTCTGTGTGTTTGTTGTACTGTTTTTGGGCGTGTGTTGTAGTGTATATGGGTTTGTGTTGTACTGCATGTGGTGTGTTATGTGTGTGTTTTGTTGTGTGTATCTGTCCAATGTGTAAGTGTGTGAGGTGCGCTACCTATAGATATGTGTGTTGTGTGCATACGTGGTGTACTGTGTGTGTGTGTGCGCGTGTACAATATGTACGTGTGTGTGATGTGTGGTCTATGTATATCCTCAGTTATTCCTAATTGTTTAAAGCCTTCACCATAATGTAAGAATTTGTAATGCATACTCAATGACAGCAATGATATCAGGTGTGGAGTTGTTCCTTCGACAACGGTTTCCCCGATCGTCAATCTTTTCCCCAGATCATCAATGAAGGCAAATTAAAACTTGGTGTTTTTTAAATTTCTAAGTGAAATTTCCCAAAACCGGCTTCGAGGTGCACACCACCAGGTCCAGAGGTACCTTGTTGCCAAATTTGGCAGCTCTGAGTGCCACGGTGTGCCCGCAATGCAACGGACACGCACACAGACTCTTCAACTTAGTTATTATATAGATTTGTAGCATTGTAATTTGTACCTGCATTGTCATTGTTTGTACCATTGTTTCACAATCATACAATTTAACATTATTTTTTGAATGTTATGTTCCTGCACCCATAACAGCTCCAGGCTATTCATCTTCATAATACCTATACTATTGTAAGTGTGCCTATACAGTATATTTACTGGCACTGTTCCTTTTACCTGCATTTTTTGCATTTTAACTGCATTGTTTGTGTATCTCACACTCTCTAATACTGCTGCAATTTATTTAATCTACACTGTGGGCCTGATTCTGGTTCACTCATAAAAGCAAATTCTCTCTCTAATTGACAGAGCCATGTGCATTGCAGATGAGGCAGATGTAACATGTGCAAAAAAGTTAGATTTGGGTGGGGTTTGTACTTCAAACTGATATCTATATTGCAGTGTAAAAATAAAGCGGCCAGTATTTACCCTGCACAGAAACAACCCCCCCCCCACACACACACAAATCTAACCCTCTCTGCACATGTTACATCTGCCCCCCCTTGCAGTGCACATGGTTTTGTCCATTAGAGACAAAATTTACTTTTTCTAGTGAACCAGAATCAGGCCCAGTTTCCTCTCTTTTTCAACTCCCCTCTCACACAGCAACTAGATTCTCCCCTCTTCTCTCACCTGTTCCCACTGATTTCCTCCCCTTATCCTCCCCTTATTGCCTCCTCTGTCTCCCTTACACCCCTCTGGTATTCTCCCTCTCATAATTAGTTCCACTATATTCATATTATTTTTTGTGTGTGTCAATGTCGACAACTGTGGACATTGACACACAATAGCACATAGCTTGCCATGCGTTGAGCACAGTACCTCGCACGTATTCTATTCTCCCTTCCCTGGGATCGTAAAGTATAAACAAGTCCTTTTTTTTTTTAAATGTGGGAAAAACTCATGTCGACCATTTTCATGATGACCTTTTCCATGTCGACCTTTTGCCTGTGTTGCCCATTTGTCTATGTCAATCTAATGCATGTCAACCTTTTTATTGTGTCAACCTTTGGCCTGTCAATCAATAGTCGAAATAATGATTGTAGACCATATGACTGCATCCCCTGCAAGTTTCCCTGCAATAGTCTGTATAGCTTGGTGCTGGTTGCAGTGGGGACCAGACCAGGCTGCATAGTGCTAGTGCTAGTTATTGAATTTAAGAGGGAGGGGGTGCCACACAGTTTAGCATTTATTTAGCTAACAAAGACAGGTACAGCAGCCATCTGCCATCTATTTTTACTGTAGTACCTCCAATATTGTAAGATTTAAGAACACAACAGGTTTCCAATCTAATTTGTGTTAACGTTAGAAACCTCAAACTGCGAAACAATGTTCCTTAAAGCCGTCTCAAGAACAATTTGCAGTATGTATAATTTGGATGTAAAGCTTTTACTTTGTAAAAGCAAAATAACAGTAACAATAATGGTGCTGGGAGTTAAAACAAAAGATAATGGGCCTTATTCTAGTTCACTCTTTCTGACAAAATCCTTCTTAAGCCCCTTTCACATTGCAGTTTTAACACGGCATATTGCCAATTTTTAACTGATTTAAAACGGTACCAGCTGCAATATGAAAGCTCCACAATCAATTTACCGGTTACAAAATACCGGTATTTTGAAACGTGTTAAAACCAGGATCCTACACGTTTCTGAGCCGTTTTCCCTGTAGTCTGAACAGCTCAGAAACGGTATTTGCTACAAA
Organism: Crinia signifera; assembly: GCF_055691185.1. Lineage (NCBI taxonomy): Eukaryota > Metazoa > Chordata > Amphibia > Anura > Myobatrachidae > Crinia > Crinia signifera. The sequence continues at coordinate 238,263,073 of NC_139218.1, forward strand.
GGATAACCACACTTGATCCCCGCCCACAAGCAGGAAAAAAACATTTAAAATTACATTGTATGGCTTTCTATGGGTGAAACGGGTTGAATCTGAAGGTACAAAAACAGTATTGAAACTGCAATATACCTTTACAACATGCAGTATGAAAGGGATTTAACTGGCTTTTGACCCATTTTAAGACACGTTTGCAAAAACGGGTTGAAAGCAGGTTTTTGCAATGTGAAACCAGCTTTAGATGGACAAATCCATGTGCACTGCAGGTGGGGCAGATGTTACTTGTGCAGAGAGAATTAGGGTGAGGTTTTACTTCAAAGTGAGATCTATATTGCAGTGTAAAAATAAAGCAGCCACTATTTTCCCTGCACAGAAACAAAATAACACCCAAATGCTGCTTTCACATTACAAACCTGCATTCAACCCGTTTTTGTAAACGTTTCTTAAAACGGGTCTAAAGCCAGTGCACATGTTACATCTGCCCCCCTGCAGTGCACATGGTTTTGTCCATCTAAGAAGGAATTTTGTCAGAAAGAGTGAACCAGAATAAGGCCCAATGTCCCTATGCATTATATAACCCTGGGAAGACATTCGCTCTATTTTATGCATGCTATTTAAAAAGTATTTGGCTAATCAAACACTCTAAAGACAATATAAAACAATGAAGCTCCGGATACAAATGTATTTATGTTATAACAAATGATTACCATACAGTTCATCTTGCAGTACGCTTTAAATCATTTATTTCTGCATTGTGTTGGCAGGATTCCAGCGAAAATGGAATTTATTGACTTCTATGGACCCCGTGAATCTATTCAATTTCAACATAAGAAAGTCTGTCATACCATATTGCGCCAACAAGAATCAATGCAGGCCAGCATGTGGTAATCTGTTACCCGCTTTCATGTGCGTTGCCTTAATTATAGCCAGTAATTATGCTGGCATGCTAATCTATTAGCAACCATATCTAGTAAATGGTTAATATATCACAACAGGTTTCCAGTATTTTTCCATGCTATTCCTGCAAATGAGCATTTCTGCCAATATATATATTACAATGAATTGTTATTCTGCTGCTATATCCACTGTTGTGTTTAACATTTATAGCGCATATAGCAGCCATTAATAATTTAACTCCGTTTACAGTATATTATTCCAACGTGTTCTGCTATGAGAACAATGATATTTCCATTACTCAAAAGAGTCAAATTATCAGATGCTGCTGAATGGTTTATTACATCTAAAGATTAGACAAATGTAATCTTTAGAGATCCACGAAAGCATACTGATAATGCTTAGCTTTAACTTTCATATGGCTTTCATAATCTGAGAGACAAGAGCAGTGCCTAGCTTGGCAAAAGTAACTGGTTCAGGGGGTGCTGGAGTAACTTAGGACACTGAGACTAGATAGCAGATAGTCTCTGGATACTGATGAGCGGTTGGATAGCTGATAGTAACTGGATAGCTAACAGCAACTTGATATCGCATAGGGACTGGATAGCTGATGTGCAGCAGACTCCCATGGTTTGTTGTGGAGGAAGTTGTCTCATCGAGGAGGAAATCCTGTCATTGGATTTTAATCCCTTGAGAGGATTGTCATTGGATGAGAGTAAACAGCAGAGGTGTATCATGTGATCAAATTTAGATGGCGACACCCAGACATGCCAGAGAACAAGCCGTTGTTTGCGACCCCTGCTGCCGGACTTGGCCAGTCAGTCACATTTCAATCAAATGAAGGGAGCAATGTGCCCAAAGGATAAGTATGCATGCCCTGGGTGTGAGAAATGTAGATCTAGCAAAATATTGGTTGGTAGAATTACTACCATTAAGGATCCAAGAAGAAAGTTGTCTCTGAAATATATGAATGTTTGTGTTGACTTCTATTTCCAAAAGGAGGGTTTTATTAAAGGAGAGTTTAAGTACTATATAGAGATGTGCGGGCTCGGATTTCAGAGATCCGAGCCCCCACGGACTTCATCATTCCGAGCCCGATTCCGAGCAGCGCTCGGAGATTCCCTCCTGACTCGGTCCGTCCGCGTGATTAGAACGTCATCTCCCGGCGTCGGATTTCGCGAGGCTTTATAAGCGGCTGCCGTGCGCGCCATCTTCACTCCAGTCAAGTAGTGGGTTGGGAGAGGGTGTGTTGGTGCTGCTGCTGGAGCTTAAACTTGAGGTTGACCTTGAGCTTTTGCAATCGCTGGTGCTGTCTCTCAGTGCTGCTGTGTAGTAGTCTAACTGTGTACTTGTAGTACTACTGTCTCCTCTGTGCGGTCTACCTCTGGTGTGCTGCTGTGCTGTAATTAATTATTTTATTTGCTGGGACTGTCTCCCTCATTGCTGCTGTGTACTCTGTTCTCTGCTTAGGAGAACAGTCTAACTGTGTACTTGTAGTACTACTGTCTCCTTTGTGCGGTCTACCTCTGGTGTGCTGTGCTGTAATTAATTATTTTATTTGCTGGGGCTGTCTCCCTCAGTGCTGCTGTGTACTATGTTCTCCTCTGCTTAGGAGAACAGTCTAACTGTGTACCTGCCTGTAGTACTACTGTCTCCTCTGTGCTGGGGCATACCTCTGGTGCTGTGCTGTGCCATTCATTATATATATTAATAATTAATTATATTAAATAAATATAAATAAATATATAGTCCACTGGTGCTGCCTGCACTGAATCTGCCAGTCTGGTGGTCTGTGGTCTGTGGTCTGGGGCTCACTGCCTAATAAATAATACTGCCGTATATCTAGTTACCTGTGTGGTCTGGGGCTCACTGCCTAATACTGCCGTATCTACCGTCTGGTCTGGGGCTCACTGCCTAATAAAATAAAAATACTGCCGTATATCATATTATCATTATCTACCTGTGTGGTCTGGGGCTCACTGCCTAATAAATAATTAAATACTGCCGTATATCTCTACCTTTGTGGTCTGGGGCTCACTGCCTAATAAATAATTAAATAGTAAATACTGCCATATACCTCTACCTTTGTGGTCTGGGGCTCACTGCCTATGTACCGTCTGGTCTGGGGCTCACTGCCTAATAAATACTGCCGTATATCTACCTGTGTGGTCTGGGGCTCACTGCCTAATAAATAATTAAATACTGCCGTATATCTCTACCTTTGTGGTCTGGGGCTCACTGCCTAATAAATAATTAAATACTGCCATATATCTCTACCTTTGTGGACTGGGGCTCACTGCCTAATAAATAATTAAATAGTAAATACTGCCGTATATCTCTACCTTTGTGGTCTGGGGCTCACTGCCTATACTGCCGTATGTACCGTCTAGTATGGGGCTCACTGCCTAACAAATACTGCCGTATATCTACCTGTGTGGTCTGGGGCTCACTGCCTAATAAATAATTAAATACTGCCGTATATCTCTACCTTTGTGGTCTGGGGCTCACTGCCTAATAAATAATTCAATACTGCCGTATATCTCTACCTTTGTGGTCTGGGGCTCACTGCCTATACTGCCGTATGTACCGTCTGGTCTGGGGCTCACTGCCTAATAAATACTTAAACTGCCATCCTGTCTGCAGCTGCAGTGCCACTCTTACATGAGCCACGTGTTTGTGCCGCACACTTGTGTGGCTTAGCATAGTTATCCAGCTACCTTGGTGCAAACTTTTGCCCTAAAAACAATATTGTGAGGTGTTCAGAATATACTGGAAATGAGTGTACATGAATGTTATTGAGGTTAATATAGCGTAGGAGCAAAAAAAACCCCACCAAATTCTGCGATTTTAGCTGTTTTTATGCTTTTTTAACAAAAAAATCAGAACCCAAAACCCAAAAAATCCAAACACAAAACACTTAGGAGGTGTTTTGCCAAAACCCATTAGAACCCAAAACCTCAAGGTAATCAGAACCCAAAACCCAAAACCCGAAAAGTGGCCGGTGCACATCTCTAGTACTACTGTATATAGGAAAAAAGACTGTACACTAAATATTTTAAGAAATTATTTGCAAATACCTGACCAAATCAGACCCATCTCATTATAATATGTTGCAGCCTGCTAAACTAGTTTATGCCAGGGGGGCACTTTTTCAATAGATTTTGTAGTTCTACAAGTTCCTGTGTGGTAAATAATCAATGCAGACTAAGTAAGTGCCAGACAAAGTATGACAAGGTCATTACACAGCAAATTACAGACTGACTAATAGACCCCATAACATCCACCACTGTGCGCTGATTTCTCCCTCTGGCACATGAATGATTGGTTTGCTGCTTTGTACAAGAATAACCATTTTCAAAGTAAAAATTGGAGTTTAGGAGGACCCATGAGTCTGGTTTAATGATTTTCCTGACCTCTATATTTTGTGAGGATTTACTGCTATTTCTGACTACACTTAGGAATGATTGTAGAGCTCTCAAGAAAGAGCACATTCTACAGCACCCCAAATAAAGCAAATTTTGCCAAGTATTATATCCGTCCTTCCTCATGTGTATAATAAAACAATCAGCCTTTATTCTGTACCCACAATCCTTTTTTCTGTTTCTTGGCACTGATCACTGCTGCCATGCAATATATATAAACTACTCCTTAGCCATTGTTCTCAGTTCAGTGTGACAAGTGATTGGCTGTCCAATTCTCTAACAGTCTTGTTCGATTGCTTTTCGCATGTTGAAGCAATGAGTAAATGGGAATGGGATGTCAATCCTTCCACATTCAACAACATCTGGTATTTTCTATTTATCACTCTTTTAATAGACTGAAGTTTATTGAGGAGATTGAGTCATACTAGTCAAACTACAATTAGGATTATTGAAGTAATGTCCGCGATTTAATTGAATTGTAATTGTATTTACCAAAGTAGGAGGATTGAGTGGTGTGTATATATTTTTAAATACATAATAATGAAACAATTTATTAAATATAGAGTTATGTAGGTTCGATCACAGCTTACACTTCCACATTCGCATTCTTGGGGAGGCAGGTCGGGAAAAAGATGGGACACACAAGCATATAGTAGAGTAATGTCATATTCTTGTAAATACAGTATAGCCACAGTATATCTTCATACATAAATACACATGGCTGTCAGTATCTTTTTGCAGGTGCTGATGCAAAAGATAAACCTGGAGTTTACTATAAGTTATAGAATGTGACACATCTTAACCTGTGAGTGCCAACAGATCTGTGAGAGCTGTTCAAAATATCCACAAAAATTCCAGCGTCACTCAAACTTGTTATCTAAATTAAAATAAAAAAATTTGTTTAAAAAATATTTATTTTTCCTATACAGGTTGAGAATCCCGTAACCAAAATGCTCGAGACCAGGAGAATTTTGGATAACGGATTATTCCGTATTTCGGAATATTTTAATATTTCAATGATGTATTTTGAAGTATCTTGCATTTATGCTGTATAAACACATCAAACACATGAAATGCACACAAATATATTTTATTTGTTCAAAAAACAAGGTTTCAAAACATGAAACAAAATTTGTGTACTATCTCAGATATTGAATTTGAATGCCAAGCAACCATTTTCTTGTACATATATAGTGCCAGTTACATATCATGTCCTTGATATGTCCTCCCCCCCCCTTTCTGGAATGTATGGTTTCGGAATAATTCGGATAACGGATATTCGGATACGGGATACTCAATCTGTATAAGGTAAACATTACAGGCCATTATGATGAATACAAATGTTTGCTTGCCAATTTTCACACCTATTTTGACAAATTAACTTGGCACACAAAAGGTTAAGATACAAACACACAAATTAAACTTAACCTTTATTATAAAATGCATATATGAAGCTGTTTATAGCCATGTAATTAGTGTAGAATGATAATAAACATATAATATGGTCAGAGTGATATATTATTGTTATACACTAGATGCCAATGACTGTGGCAACCTGTCACTGTGACCCAAATCTATCTGGAGGAGCAGTGTAAAGTTGACCTCCTGATCTGCACCTATATGAATAATGATGTCAATATAGTCAATATGTCAAAATATTGTACAGACAGTTTTGAAAACCATAAGGCATACAATATCAATCCTATGTTTAATCACATCATACCATCAATAAAATATGCATAACCATCAATTATATAGCTGTGCATTAAAAGCATGAATAACATTGCATCAAAGGCATAAGTCAATGGTTCCCAAACTTTGCACCTAGGCACCATGTGGTGCCTTGGAACACTTGCAGGGGTGCCTCGGGTTGGCGGTCCAAGACCAACTCAAATGATGTATGGCCAATGTAATAGGCAAAACCAGTGCTTGTGGCTTCCCTTAATAAAATATTTGGACAACCAGTAGCGAATCCTGTCCCTCACCACATAACTAAAAGACAAATAATCACAAATTACCTCATTTAATTTTTTTTCCTGAATTTCTCAGTAAGAAACATTTGGCCTAGGGGTGCCATGAAAATAAATTCTTATTCTCTAGGGTGCCATGGCTCAAAAAAGTTTGTGAACCCCTGAGATATGAAATGACGAGCCAAATGTGTGTACTGCAGTATCTACTGTATGTGTCAGATAAATTTACAGTGGGGGAAAAAAGTTAACCAAAGGTGATGAGCTTCTTCTGTCCCTTATGTGTTGCAGTACAGTTAAAGGGGGATGAAGGCACTCCCTGGGAAACATACAGATGACCAGCAATTGGGATACTAGAATACCAACTCCCGGTCCCAAAGGAGGAATTCCCGACAAGGGTCAGACAAGTAATCTTACTTTCCCTCTGCCCTCCACAACACTAACCCTCCCTTCCTGCAGCCCAACCCCACCCCCCTGTAGCCTGATCCTAATCTTCCCTGCTAGTGCCTAACCCTAACCCCCACTCCCCGCCGCCTAAACCTATTCCCCTGCCCAACAGATTAACCCCCCTTTCTAAGTGCCTAAACCTCCCTCCATGCAGCGTAACCTTAACCTTTCCCTCCCCTCCCCCCCACAGCCTAACCCTAAGTCCACCTTCTAGCACCTAAACCTACCCCCCTGGCCTAACCCTAACCCACGCCGGCATACTTACGTTTGGCATCTCCGCTGCCGAAATTCCAATGCTGGCATCCTCATTGATGTCAGGATTCCAGCACCAGTTTCCTGGCGGCAGTCGAGAAGTCGGCATTGGTATTGTAAATGACAGAATCCCGACCGCCGCCATGCTGAACGCATCCCCTATATATGATGAATATATTGCCTGCATTTGCTCTCAGTCAGAGTTATAGGAAGTCAAATGAAGCGAGTTACCTTGTTTCAAAGCTGATGAGAAATAAGAATAAAAAAAAGTAGGTACCTGTATGTAAAGAGTGGCAGCATGAGCTGATGTGTATCAGGAGGGTCCCAATGGGGTACACAAAAGCATATGATGCACGTTTTGCTGTAACTGACTTGTACACAGCATAGACATGTACCGAGTAAGCACACAGTATGCATGAAAACGAGCTTACAGTATCCTGTGTGTGTTGCCTCATCTCATACATGTTCCCAATGTTATGTTATTCCCAGCATTTAAAAAATAAAACATATAGCCTACATTGCTGACAGTACTTATTCCATATGGGCTACTCTAGGCTTCCTTTTGGGGTACAAATTTGGCAAAACAATAAAGGCATAGTCTCACTTATTCTGTTCATAAAGGGACAACAATTTTGTTAAAAAAACACAATTTTTTAATAACAAAAAAATATTCAGTAGCAAATAAACTGGGACGCTTTGGACCCAACATATGTACTAGGAAATGACAACAGCCTGTTTATGAGAAGTGGGACAGTCTCCATATTTACCTAATGCTAAAGAAATATAATGCTTCTAGTCCACAATAATAAAATTCAAATTATCAAAGTCGATATAGTTCATACCATACAATAAAGAAGGATCTGTAAATTGCTATCTGTGCTACATAACCTTTTTCTTGGCACTGAAAAAAAAGACTATAAATGAGATATATATACATCTAATCTCATTTAACGCATACTGCTTCACAATCTTTATCTGTACCTCTCAACCTGTCTGGTAGTCAACATATAACAAAGACCTTTCAAAGGACAAATTCACTGCAGATGCATCAGTTTAAGAAGGTATAATGCTAAATGGCAAAAAAACATGTATTTAAGAGTAGTGCAAACTCCTAGAGTGTGTCTACCGGAAGTTAATACGGCCCGGGGCTAGGAGAGACGGAAAAGGAAGAAAGGGGCTGATTTCCGAATTTGACCCTGTCTCCGATGGTGGAGATTTGTGCATGCGCATATGTTCTAATGCACATGTGCAGACCCCCGCAGTGAATGCCTTTGGGAAATTTTTCATTAGCCAGTGCGCTCACTGCCTGATTGGCAGGCAGGTGGTGTACCGGGGTGGGCACCCGGCGTTTCATGGGTGTGCTGACAGAAATGGGGGGCGTGCACATAAAAACACAGGGTGGACCCCAGCGAAAGCAGCATGCGTGCCCCTACCTGCTCGGGTCATGCGGATGATGTCACATGACATCAGTGCCAATCCCCAATTTGCAGAAGACTGTTCATCTGAAATGTAAGTCCTGGGTAATCATTCAAATGATTTCACCTCTGTACGGGCGCATCCGCTCGCAGTATAGGGTGACGTCAACCTGCTCGCTAGGCTCCAAATATATGCAGACTAGCGAGCAGGCCTGAATCAGGCCAAAAAATGCGGGACTGTTTCCCTGGAATCCGATAGTTGGCATAGACGATATGCTCCTGGTGATTGCTTTACATGAACTCACCCCCGCATGCATGCACTTGCTCCAGGCACCATGACAAGGTCCACAATCACTGAGTATATGTACAATGAGATGTATAGTAGCACCCCACACCCCATACCTTCCGAAAACTGTATAACACAACAAATATAAACCGTATACACACAGTACAATGATATGGCAAATTATCCAAACAAGTGGCCTATAAACAAATGATAATGATCACAATAAATGCAGAAAAAAATACACACTCATCTTCCTGATTTAACCTTATTTAACACACACACACACACACACACACACACACACACACACACACACACACACACACACACACACACACCCCTTATTATGACCAAATAGGTGTAAAGATTTGCCAGGCAAACATTTGTATTCCTCATGATGACCTGTAATGATTACCTTATATTATATATTATATAGAAAATAGAATCCCCCCCCCCCCCCCCCCCCACAAAAAAAAATATTTGAACTTAAATAACAAATGTGAGTGACGGCATTTTTAGCAGATATTTTGAACATCTCTCACAGAGATGTTGGCATTCAAAGGGTTAACATGTGACTTGTGCATGAGTTTCTGGGATTTGGAGTTGTGCTTCTGAGATAACATTAAGAATAGAACACAACAGAGATAAGTGGGATAACATTAAGAATAGAAAAGAACAGGACTACAACTGCCAGCAAATCATATAAAAAATGACATTTGACTGCACTTTCAGACACAAGGGGTGAAATGTAATAGGATGAGAGATTCAGAAAGTGAGAGATTTGGTGAGAAATCTCCAGTTTTTTTTTAAAGCAGCAATCATTTACACTGCAAAATCAAACTGGTTTTGCAGTGTAAATGATTGCAGCTTTAAAAAACCTGGAGATTTCTTACCAAATCTCTCACTTTCTGAATCTCTCATCCTATTACATTTCACCCAAGAATTGCAAGCAATTGCGAGTTACCTTGAGGCTTGACTTCGTATGTATGTGAAACTGATTTATCTGAGTTCAGAATGCTCATCTCTAGGTAACCCTGGGATATGGCAGTTTCTGTTCTAGCGTTCAGTTTTATTTGACAGGTGTTTGGTTCTTGTTGGCAGATTACAAACAAGCAAACAATAAAAAATCGCCAAAAGATATTTGTTATAAAAGGAAAGTAAATATATTATATGCCAGTAAGGAAACGTAAATATAACGGTACATATAGTTATCATTTAGAGCAGTGGTAGCCAACTCCAGTCCTCAAGAGCTACCAACAGTTCACATTTTCTAGATCACATAGCTGGTGCACAGATGCACTCATTACTGACTGGTACATTATAAATGATCCACAAGTGGAGCTGATTACTTTACTTATGATTCTGTGAGGAGACCTAGAAAATGTTAACTGTTGGTAGCTCTTGAGGACTGGAGTTGGCTACCCCTGATTTAGAGCGTATTACACATTTTAACAACTATTGCATTATTGTATACAGGTTAATACTAAACATACAGTACTCACCATCTTGGATATTTATTGTAAGTAATTCAAGATTAAGGCTGTTTTCTCCCCAAGGATACTATACTCAGATGGGTAGTTATTATTACATGCTGCTTTTCTACATGGATATAAAGGTTGTGCATTATTCCAATCGAAAAAGCATCATCCAACTCAGTTTATTTTATAAAATGCAAATTTAATTACCGTATATACTCGAGTATAAGCCGAGTTTTTCAGCCCTTTTTTTTGGCTGAAAAAGCCCTACTCGGTCTATACTCGAGTGTGAGTCTGGGGCAGTAGTGTTTTACCTGTTAGAAACCCAGGGTGACATTTATTAGAGGTCGATGTTGGGTTTTTGGTGATTTTTATCGCAAAAACGGCCGTTTTCGCACTTTTTTCCGAATTCACATAATTAATGAGATGCGAAAATCGGCAAAAAATGCGGGATTTGCAGCGAAATCGCACTTTCTGAAAGTGCGATTTTTTTTTTTTATTATTGAATTCGCATCCAGATGTTTTCCCATTGAAAAATATACAATTTGCATATTTAATGAGATGCGAATTTGGAAATCGCCAAAAAAAATGGTCTAAACATCAAAAAAAAAATAGACCTGATCCTGACTGGCGATTTTGTTAGAAACATGGCGATTTTGTCAGAACCATGGTTCTTTGGTAAAATATGTGTAAAAGTTTAAAAAAAAAAAAACGCATGGGGTCCCCCCTCCTGTACATAACCAGCCCCGGGCTCATTGAGCCGGTCCTGGTTCCAAAAATACGGGGGACAAAAAGCGTAGGGGTCCCCCGTATTTCTGAAACCAGTCCCGGACTCTTGGACCGGTCCTGGTTCCAAAAATACGGGGGACAAAAAATCTGGGGGTCCCCCGTATTTTGAAACCAGCACCGGGCTCCAACAGCCCGCAGTGTCATGCCACAGCCGGGGGACACTTTTTACACAAGGTCCCCCGGCCGTACCATGAGCACTGTGGCTGGTCAGCCTTCGACAGGGTACCTGGAGGAGTGGGGCTGAAGCCCGGGGCTGTCACCGGCGTCCCTGGCCATTGGACGCCGGCCTGATAGCGTTAAATTCACATTCCTAACATTGCTTAATACAGGAGAACTACAAGTGCCAGCAGACCTTCCCCGCATGCTGGGACTTGGAGAACCACAAGTCCCAGCATGCGGGGCATTAATGGGCCCGCTGGGACTTGTAGTCCACCTGTAAAAAGAATGTTAAAATAAAACACACACACAGAAAAGTAAAACTTTGGCCCTTATTCTGGTTGGTGCGGTAATATCCGCGTGCGTTCGTGCCTGTCGATGTTTTGTGTCTGCGCATGTGCAGAGGCGTCTCTGCGCATGTGCGAGCCGGACGCACGGCCACATTCCGCATGAAATGTGTACACTACGAACAGGGGGTGGAGAGGGGTGTGAAGGGCTGTTTGGGCTCATTACCATATGTTTACACCCCGCGTTTCATGGGCGTTCCCATGAAAACGCTGGGCGTACGTATGGTAATGCGGCCGTGACGCACGTGTAGGGGGCGGACATATGACATTGCCGGATGTCAGCTGCCCGCCCAGATCCCTGCTTTTGCACAGAGAAATGCCCATGTGGTCTGAGGTTGCGGGAGCTGCCTGGCCACTCGGTCCTGCATTCGATGTTCTGCGACCATCGAATGATGGGGGAGGTTCCCTGAGATGGAAGTGAAAAAACCAACACACTATATAGAAGGATTTGGCATATTGGATACGAGTGATCAGCGATCCAGCCGGGACTTGAGATAGTATGCCGACACTATAAGAATATACATCTTTAGACCCTAAGGGAATACAGGTTGTTTGCGTGTCAGAACCATTCAATTATCCTAAAAATCAACACGAACTCCCGTCAAACAAAACCGGATATGACGGAAGCTCTCCATGGTTACCGTCAAACAAACTCCAGGACGCGGCGGTGATCACTAAGGTTACCACAAAACTTCCGGCAAAGACGAGACAATACATCACTTCCGGTGACGCTGCCTGCAGACGGGCGGAAGTCATTTACGGACGAACTCAGAGGATAAAAGGAGGAATAGGACGGCATAGCACACACGCAGAAAGGAGCCTTGATAAAGACCGTATACCGGTCGAAACGCGTCGGCGTTCCCCAGAGAGGAGTTACGGGCTGTTTTTGGTACTTACCCGCGGACTTGTGGACCAGAGTATATGCTGCCCGGGCTGCTGCCCTGATTTCACTAATACGCGTTTGAACTGTTCTTTTACCAGACAGTTCCACCACATCTGGTAAAATCCAATACAGCTGTTTGCCTCAAAGGGGGGGACTTTTTGTGCTTGTGTGCTTAAATCTTGTTACTTGTTTAACAGATTTTTTATGTATTAGGAATTTTTCTCTTTTATGTTGTTGAACAAATTAAAACTGTGCTACACTATTACTGCACTTTCTTTTGCATATGAATCTATGATATTCTGAATTATATTGAATGGAACTACATTGATTCCAAAGGATCTATTATAATATAAGGTACGCGCAGGTGGAGGTTTTAAACACCCTTTTTTTGTCACACTTATGCTCGATATAAGTTTTAAGTCAATAAGTTTTCCCAGTTTTTTATGGTAAAACTAGGTGCCTCGGCTTATATTCGGGTCGACTTAAACTCGAGTATATACGGTATATTCTCTGAAATCAGTCCCATGAAAACCTTGGGTCTGTTATAGGCAGAGCTGGATTATCATTATACCCCTTTCACATTACAGCGAAAACCCGGTATATAACATTTCTAGCTGTAATGTGAAAGGTGCATTCTGAATTTACCGGTTTTAGAAAATCGGTAATTGAAAACGGGTTAAAAGCAGTGTCCTACCCGTTTCCGAGCCATTTCAGTGTGTACTGTGAACGGCTCTGAAACGGTATTCTGAACACATGACTGTTATCAGGCAGTTGATAGGCTATTTCCCTGCCTGATTACAGTCAGGGACCCTGCAGAGGATGGGCAGATAGCGACGGGGTCCCTGCAGAGGATAGGAACTAGTTCCTATTTCCCATCCTCCACAGGGACCCCACCGCTGGGTGGCACTGGGGAGACTCTCCCACTGAACATTGACAGGCAGTCCTGCAGCACAGCAGCAGCTTCAGGGACTTATTCTCCGGTAATACACGGCAGCTCATCACCACCTTATGGCTGCCTGCATAGGCCAGGCTGCTGATCAGGAAGGGGACCGCTCCAGATTGGCTAGGCTGAGAGCCGGTATCAGACAGCCTGCGCCGCTCCACCAGGTACAAGGGGGGCATCAGCCCATCAGCTCCCTCTCCCTGTAGGACACGGTGCACAGCACGCTGCACCTCTTCTTGGGCTTGTACCTCCAGGGGCCCATCTCCTTGATCTCTGTGACCCTGTCTGTAGGGGGGGGGGCCACAGCACCCGCTCCTCGGGACGCTGCTCCGAGCTGCCCACTGTCTGTGAGTCCAGCACCCCGGTCATAGCATGCAGGCACAGGGGCTTTGGCTGTAGGCTGGGGCTATGCCCGGGGTGCTGGACTCACAGACAGTGGGCAGCTCGGAGCATGGTTAAAGAATACTTTTGGACCTCGGCGTGTATTGTTATAGGAAGTAAGACTATGAGTAGGTATATCGAAAATATAAACAGTTTATTCAATGAGGGGGTTACACACCAGTGCACATAAACTGGATCAGATTCCTGAGTAAAGAATCCACTAATTGTACAGTTCAAAAAATACTGAATAAAACCTATGTATACAATATGTAAATATACTCCTAGAAACACAATAAATATATAAGAACAGGTTTCATATGCAGAATAAAAAATGTATATATAAAAAACACAGAATAAAAATAGATAGAATGCTTCGCTTATAGGTAGGAAGTGAGGTAGGTCTCAGAAGCTGCCCAACATGTTTCAGCAATTGTGACTTCCTCAGGGGGTAGGGACAAACTGGCAAGCACTCCAATTTAACAGGAAGGCAGAGTTACCTCACTTCCTGTTGTCTCATTATTTAATTAATACCTAAGTGTGCCTATACATAGTAACTAATGTATTCTGTTAGAAACCCAAAGTGCATAGTGCGATTACAATAAGTCCATATTCAAAGTCTTATAGCTAAGTTTTATAACTCAGCAGAGCATCATCCAAATTATATAATTGGTATGTGTGATACGGCGCTGTGGGGCGAGAAGTCACTTCCGCCCCACATCCGCCATCATCACCGTGCATCTGCGCATGTGTGTGTGTTGTCCCAGCCTAGGAATGCTCAGTCAGAGGCTTTGTCATACAATGCTGTCCGTCATCCATGAGGGCAGGCCGGAACACGGACTTTCTCCGGTTACTGTGTGGAACGCAGTTGATACGCAGGGATTGTTTGTGCAGTGCTGTCTGTCATCTATGTGGGCGGACTGGAGCACGGACTTCCTCTGACTGCTGTGTGTAACGCATTTGGCACGCAGGGCTTGGTTTGGAGGACCTCTAGTGATCACATGTGTAAATTGGCACTTTGTCTTTTTTAATCTCATGTAGCAGTGATCGTAATTTGTATAACAAAGAAAGGAGACATAGTTATTCTCATGCAGCCGGGATCGTAATGGGCATAACACAGCAAGGAGATTTGCTTACATATAATTAGTGCTCTCTGTACAGAAGAGTGGACGTACACAGCCTATATACACAAATAAATATCCTGGGCGAAATGTAATAGGGTGTGATTTTTGGACATGTGCGATTTTGGGTCAAAAACGGCCGAAATCGCACATTTTCCGAAAATCGCACATTTAATAGGTTGAAAATCGCGGTAAAAAATCGCACTTTTTACCGCGAAATCGCACTTTTAGAAGTGCGATTTTTAGTCACATTTCAATTCGCATCCAGATGTTTTCCCATTATAAAGTATACAACTCGCAAATGTAATAGGGTGTGATTTTTGGTAAATGTTACCAAAAATCGCAAAAAAAATAGACCAGGTTCTGACAGGCGAATTTGACAGAACCATGCACAGATCATTGAGATCTGTGCATGGTCCTGTTAATAAAAATGTGTAAAAGTGTTTTTATAAAAAAAAAACGGCGTAGGGTCCCCCCTCCTAAGCATAACCAGCCCCGGGCTCATTGAGCCGGACCTGGTTCCAAAAATACGGGGGGACAAAAAGCATAGGGGTCCCCCGTATTTCTGAAACCAGCCCCGGGCTCATTGAGCCGGACCTGGTTCCAAAAATACGGGGGGACAAAAAGCATAGGGGTCCCCCGTATTTTGAAACCAGCACCGGGCTCCAACAGCCCACGGTGTCATGCCACAGCCGGGGGACACTTTTTATACAAGGTCCCCCGGCCAAAACATGAGCACCGTGGCTGGTCAGCCTTGGACGGGGTACCTGGAGGAGTGGGGACCCCCCCAATAAAGGGGTCCCCCCCCCCAGGCTTCACCCGTCCAGGGCTGAAGCCCGGGGCTGTCACCGGCGTCCGTGGCCAGTGGACGCCGGCCTGATAGGGTTAAATCGATCATACATATCATTACATTGCTTTATACCGGAGAACTACAAGTGCCAGCAGACCTCCCCCGCATGCTGGGACTTGGAGAACCACAAGTCCCAGCATGCGGGGCATTAATGGGCCGCTGGGACTTGTAGTCCACCTGTAAAAAGAATGTTTATAAAAAACACACACAGAGAGAAGTACAAGTTTATTACACACACACACCTCACTTTTACACCAGCGTTACTTACCATTCCTGGATCCAGCGCTGGTCTGGCTGCTTTACAGCCGGCTCCCCCCGCACTGACAGGCAGCGGGGAGAACCGGCTTTCTCCGTTGCCTCTAACAGCTTCTGTAGCGCTGTTCCAGCGCTACAGAGGCTGAGAGCGCGATTGGCCGATACGTCTCCATGGAGACGCATAGCTCAGTCCTGATTGGCTGAGCTATGCGTCTCCATGGAGACGCATAGCTCAGCCAATCGCGCTCTCAGCCTCTGTAGCACTCGGACAGCGCTACAGAAGCTGTTAGAGGCAACGGAGAAAGCCGGTTCTCCCCGCTGCCTGTCAGTGCGGGGGGGGAGCCGGCTGTGAAGCAGCCAGACCAGCGCTGGATCCAGGAATGGTAAGTAACGCTGGTGTAAAAGTGAGGTGTGTGTGTGTAATAAACTTGTACTTCTCTCTGTGTGTGTTTTTTATAAACATTCTTTTTACAGGTGGACTACAAGTCCCAGCGGGCCCATTAATGCCCCGCATGCTGGGACTTGTGGTTCTCCAAGTCCCAGCATGCGGGGGAGGTCTGCTGGCACTTGTAGTTCTCCGGTATAAAGCAATGTAATGATATGTATGATCGATTTAACCCTATCAGGCCGGCGTCCACTGGCCACGGACGCCGGTGACAGCCCCGGTCTTCAGCCCTGGACGGGTGAAGCCTGGGGGGGGGGACCCCTTTATTGGGGGGGTCCCCACTCCTCCAGGTACCCCGTCCAAGGCTGACCAGCCACGGTGCTCATGTTTTGGCCGGGGGACCTTGTATAAAAAGTGTCCCCCGGCTGTGGCATGACACCGTGGGCTGTTGGAGCCCGGTGCTGGTTTCAAAATACGGGGGACCCCCAGATTTTTTGTCCCCCGTATTTTTGGAACCAGGACCGGTCCAAGAGTCCGGGGCTGGTTTCAGAAATACGGGGGACCCCTATGCTTTTTGTCCCCCCGTATATTTGGAACCAGGTCCGGCTCAATGAGCCCGGGTCTGGTTATGCTTAGGAGGGGGGACCCCACGCCGTTTTTTTTTAAACTTTTTTTTTTTTGCACAAAATCGCATTTATGAAAATGCGCACATTTTCATGACTAAAAATCACCCGAAATCGCGGCAAATCGCATTTTTTGCCGCTAATTCGCATCTCATTACATATGCGAATTCGCTGCAAAAAACGCGATTTTTAAAGGTGCGATTTCTGGCGAGTTTGGAACTCGTCCAAAAATCACACCCTATTACATTTCGCCCAGGTGTGTTTTCCATACTCTCACAATGAACCCTTTTGTGAGAAATGGATCTAATAGTTTGTAATTAAATATAGTTCCAGACCGGGTAATGTCTGTAATAAATTAATCTGGTCTAAATAAGACCTGTATCATCTATGGATTTCTTCCCTGGGGTTGCAGATATACTGAACAATCAGTGGGTATTTATATGTAATACATTACTACAGTCAAACTTTGACCTGTCGCACCTATGGATTTTTTTCATGTAGTGAATTGTAGTGCAGAAACAGTGAATACACCAAAATTTAAAATATTTGGTACAGTTAAATAACGGATTCTTACTATGCAAGTTTTTCCAGTGTTACAGGAAAGTTAAGGCATGTCAGATTCGTACGTTGCAAGGACTACCCTTATTTATGTGACCTGTCCGTCTTAAATATCATGGAAGACTTCACTTGGAATGAGAATTACTTATGGGCCACCATAGACATACAAATGCTGCATGTCTGCACTGGATATACTCCCATACATAATGTATAACACACAACGGTTACCAGGGATGATATCAGAAATTGTGAGGTCCAATGAAAACAAAGCAGAGAAAAGGCCGAGAATTATTCATATGCTCCAAGAATGACCTTTAGGAGGGATCAGAGTAACAGGAGTAAGAGATACACTCAGGGTAGGGAATAGTGTAACTTGTGCCTTATCTATAAAGTGGACATTTGCCTTTGAACATTGATACCAGACACCAAAATATATATAAGCCTTGCCAGACAAGACAGAGACAAATGTTGTTCCAAGGGCAGTGTCTTCTTCATATAGATTATTCATATCCTTTAAAATTTGAAGTAGCAAAGTATCCAAAGATCTGGATGTCCCACTTGTGAGCATATTACATAATAATTAAAGGTGGCCTTCACAGTACTGCTTAACTGATTAGGCACATAGTACAAGGCATTCCTCCCAACATTTGAAAGTAGAAAGTTAGGATCTGCCGCGCTGAAGGGAGCAGGGTTACCAGTGGGGGTGTGGCTTCGGGTAGAGGGGCTTGGTCTATCACCTCGTCCTCTGTTTTGGCATTTTCAGGGGTGTGCCCACTGCTCCCCTAGCAGTTGGGAAGCCCCCAGGTCCCCCCGTCCCTCCCTGCACTGAAGAGATTACCTGTACAGGCACCTGGCATCTCTTCAGCGATCACCACTGCTTAGCAGAGCAGAGTAGCGGTGATCAGGGCAGCCGAGAGGGGGAAGGAGTGGGTACCAATTACCCAGGCCCAGGCTTGCTGGAGGGGCCCGGCAGGGGCCCTGGTCCGACCCTTCCCTTCCCCCTCCATCCCTCCCAGGCAGAAGCAGCAGCACACACCTTCAGCATGTGCTGTGCTGATAGCAGACTCAGCATGAGCGTCTCACTGACATCATGATACTGTAGCTCATGCTGAGCCTGCTGTCAGCACAGCACATGCTGTAGGTGTGTGCTGCTGCTGAGTTTAGAGTTTTTAGAGTTTTCTTTCACCCCCTGTAAACAATTTTAGAGTTTTCTTTCACCCCCTGCAAACATTTTGGGGCGTGTCCTAAGCGAGGGAGGTGGCCACATCTCCCACACGTAGGCCACACCCCCAAAATTTTACCGAGGCCCGGCATTCTTCTCGACTGCCCTGGCGGTGATATCTGGCTCCCGCAACCGCTCCCCCCACCCGTGGCTGAGAATGTATTTGCAGCCGCCAATTCAGAAACACTTACTATCAACTGGATTTCTCCACCAAGTTTAGACTTCCTCGGCACTGCGATGACCATGGGGAAATCGAGGCCACTGATCGGTGACCGTCAAATGATTTCTCCTGCAGATGAGACATGCTGCGGGGGGGGGGGATGTGTCTTTGTTACACAGCCCCTTGCATGGTTTCGAGGGGAATTGATGGCAGGGGAGGCGAGTACTCGGCAGGATGATGTCACAGGCACTCGGTAAGCTGCGACAGGGGGTATAAATTGGAGGCTGGAAAGACAGAATAGACTGGTTTAATATCTACGGTGCATTGCTGTTATTAAAGTGACACATTATCTCACATCCACTAGTAGTATTTACTATATAAATATATTTCTAAAAGGGCCCAAATCATGCACTGTTATGGTTAGCCAAGCCTCTGCGGCAGCTGACCACACCCACTTTAGAGGCTGTCTATCCCACCATATGTATCCTTACCACAGCATTCCCCCCATGGGCCCTTCATGCCCCAGTCTGACATTGCACATGGGACATGAGTCTGGTTGAACCCCTATTTTATGATGATGACATGGTTATAGTCTTACAGAAAATACATCTTCCAGACCATGTGATTTTCTACATGAATAGTGAATACCGGTTCAATACACTGTCAGTCCTGGGATAAGTTTCTTCAGAGGTTCCCCATTACAGAGAAACTACCATATACTGTAGGTAAGGTGTATTTTGAATGTAATGGAGATGACTGCTCCTAGAGTGAAATCAGTGGGGTACGCAGGGGGGGGTTTTGAGTACCCAGAAACCCTCCAAGGAATCTAAGGGCCCTAGACTGAAAGCTGAGGGTTCCCTCTTTCCAAGGGTGCAAGAATTTAAAAAATCGGCCTTGGGGAACCGGAGATCTGACTTCAAAGCAGTGGTCCCCATCCAAGTCTGTTAATTGCACTTTCCAGTCAGATATTTCAGGTTCTGTCTGACATAGAGTTTTCCTATGGGTATATTCCAAAAGCTGGGACTTTCCCCCTTTGATGGACACTAGTAGCTTGTCATTACTTTGCCCAGAACCGGAGATATCAGCCTTCCAGCAGCTGGTTACTGCTCCAGCTCCACACACCTGGTATTCAGTTTGTATCCTTGTTGGCGGATTGCTCTGCCTCCTGAACTCTGATCCCATAGTCCCCAATATCATTTGGTAGGTGGATTCTCTAGTTTTTAATTCCAATAAAAGCTAAGAAATCTAGTTCTGGGAACAGAAGATATATGCAGTCAAGCAAGCTGTCCTCCCAGCAGAAAATTATGAATAATAAGCACACTCCACTATACACCCCTCCTCTGTGTATTAAACATCCTCTACCACCCTGGAAGTTATGTATCAGTGCCCCTTAATTCAGCCCAATTCCCCCTTCTCCCACCTCATCTCCCACCATCTGTGCAGTAAAGGGATAATTAGTGGAAATTACTGATCCAGGCCCTACATGCTGAGTGGTTGATATAATACCCCCTACCTCCCGAGGGACATCAAAGCTTCCCCCACCCTTACCGCTGGAGGATCGGTAGGGGCCCCAATACATTGCTATGCCCAGGGGTCTACACTGTTGTTATGTATGTATGTATGTATGTATATATATATATATATATGTATCTTATTATCTTATTATTATTTTTATACATTTGGTCTATCTATAATACAGATGGAGCGGGAAACATCTTTGGCCGGCGCTCGCCAGATCCCTTGCACTGGTGAGCGCCGGCGATAGAGACTGGGACGCGCGTGCGTTTAACACGCACGTGCGTCCTAGTTTCCCGTCGGTGGGGGGACGGGAACCCTGTCCATCTCCGCTTCAGAGAGACGGACAGGGTTAGGGGGGGGGGGGTGCGGCAAGGCGGCGAGGACCATCGGTGAGGCTGCGGGGACCCAGGGGGAGCCCTGTTGTAAGGGGACACGCGCACATCTCGTGCGGGTGCTTTCCCTTACGGCGACTGGCGGGGGATGGCGGGTGGCGACTCTTCCGCCATCCCCTGCAAAGATGTCTCCCGCTCCATCTATACTTTAACTGACCCGGCATATACTGGGTCACCTAAGTGTCCATCTCCTTGCTTTGCTCCGCCCCTCTCTGGAAACCCCCTTCTGAAAATCCTGCGTTTGCCCCTGAGTGACATGCCCATCTTTTGAGGAACCATGCCCCTTTTGCACTTGGTAACGCTTCTTGTGAAGTGTGGCCCCTTCATTTTTGTGTCCATGTACAGCACACACTCATGAAACCCTAAGAAATGTATTCTACCAACATCTGTGTAATACTGTTTCAGACAAGAGTCTGTACCAAAACAGCTCTTATACAGAAATAATCAACAGAAGGTGGGGGACATATAGAAATAGCTTAAACCAACTCCAAATGCTTAATCTACTCCCTTAGCTATAGAACAGCTGCAAGTTCTCAACACATCACTAGTTCCATGAAAAGGGGCTTATCTAATTAATGTCAAATTTGCATTATCTTTCAGTTTTTGTTAACTTAAACTTTATTTTCGTGAACCGCATACTGTTGTACTAATTCAAGTTTCTCACTGGTCTTGAATTATTGAGTATGAACCTTAAAATGCAGTGTTATTGTACAAGGCCTGTCCCTAGTTGTATATGCGCAGTGGGATAACCTTGCAGCCTGGGCCATGGGTCAGATGGAGCTGCAGCTCCAGGCCTCCACATAAAAATAGGCCCAACATAATGACAGCATGGTGCTCACCAGACAGGAACCTGCTGGCCATAAAGCATAAGTAATGAAAATGACATTGCTTTTTTACACCTTTATGCAATACTTGTACTTTTATATATTCAGGGAGACGTTGGGGTGAATAATGTATGGGTCCGCATTGGCTGCCCCCCCCCGGTGGCGACTCTGGCAGCAGTTATGATTAATGTAATGTCTGCACTAGGCATGGAGTGGGTTAAACATCCAAGCTGTGTGTACCTTGGAAAGCATGTGACTCGGTTACCCAATAAGGATCCAGGGAACGGCAGTGTTTGCTGGGATATTAATGCAGGAAAGGGAGGAGTCTTCCTCTCTTTCCTGAATTGGTTTTCCCACCCTCCCTCCCCTTTAGGCTTGTGGTTGCGTGGGTGTTAATCGCGTTGGCTGATAGGCGGGAAATAACGGCAGGTTTATGGAATTAGTTCTTCTTTAATTGATGATGCAGCGTATATGTTTGTTTTGTTCCGTGCGCTTGCCTCTCATTGGCTCAGGCCTTTTGCTTGATCACCCGCTCAGGGGCAGCGACCCCACCTGGATGGGTGGTAGTTAATGTAGTAGGGCGAGTGGATACCGCTTGTTAGGGTAGGTTTGTTTACATATGCAGATTGTGGGGTGGAGTTTAGTTAATTAGCCATTCTTTCTGGGCCACCATTAATTAATTAATAATTAACAAATTAATTTAGCTTAAAAGGTTTAAATAAATCAGCTAACAATTTCTGCCAAACCTATGTCTCCGAGTCTTTATTTCAGGTTTAGTGTTAAGTTACGAAATGACACAGTCGACATGGAGAAAGAAAAAAAAGCACCACATCCACTTCAGGCTCGGGCACTATTCTTTTCTCATTCCATGCCCTAGTGGATAGTAGGACATAAAGTACCGCCTGTCGGCACATGTTGGCTCAAAAAAAACCCTGAAAAACCCATGTTGACCTTTTGACTGTTGACCTTACCATTGCTGGCCTAATGCTTGTGTCTACCTTTTGTCCCTGTCGACCTTAGGCATGTCAACCTTTTTCATGTGTCAAAGTAAGGCATGTCGACCTTCAATGGTCGACCCAATGTATGTCAACCTTAATAGTGTCAACCTAACGACCGTATAACAAGTGAATCTCTAGATTCACGGCGCTGTCTTATTCTAATTAATGCATAAAATGGCGAATACGGTAGATGGCTTCTCCCCCAAGACTTCAAAGGTCCAGACTTCTTCTTTTATTAATTAAAGTAGCATAACTGACCTTACTAGAAGGCCCTATAGGCACATAAAGGTATCTTTTGCCTTCTAAATACTTCATACATTTACTCCCATATCTCACCTGCAGACACTGCCCTATGTTCACTGAAAGGTATCTTTTAAGGCGTCCTCCCCAGCAGGTGAAAATTATCTAGGTAAGTTTAAAGGAATTTCTTTAAAAATTCCACTTTATTCCAAAAACACCACGCAATTCAACAAATTAGAGGATAAAAAGTACACAGAGATGTATACCACAACCCACCGCTCACCCGGAATAAGCAGTGGTAGGTTCCTTGAGATGACTGCACAGGACCAAGACAACAGGACCGCAAGGACACCAGCCTCCATGGCACCAATGCGTTACAGGCTTAAGCAGCCCTTTTTCAAGGTGTGGAGGTATAGAGCAATGATCAGGTATATATATCTGTATTATTCTAGGGTTCCGGTAAGACCCGTGATAGACAAACCAATAAACATACATCAATACTGGTAAAACTTAACATACAATCCTAAAATCAGAAAGCACAATACATATTTAAAACCATGATCACAATATACATAAATATTAAAAGTTATATACAGAGAATGTGATGAACCTAAAATGATCCAGTACCCATATTTTCCATAAGCTTGTATATTCACGGTGCCAAAGTCCGATCACATGACCGCAAAATCAGATGCAGAAAGAGGAATTATTCTTCAATATCACTTCCGGCTCCTTGGAAAGCAAGCCACGTACCTTGAGCCACACAACGGCCGGAGGTTGGACGCACAATGTTCACCGATATAATTTCCGGCTCCTTGGAACGCAAGCCTCGTAGCTTGAGCCGCACAACAGCCGGAGCTTGAGCCGCACAATATTCCGGTCTGGTGGAACGCAAATCCTTTGTTATACCACTTTGTTGCAATCTTATAAAGTGTCCATTTTCTTTTCAATTAGGTGTGGTATAATGAATAAACAAAAGTTCATAATCAGAGTGGCTGTTTTATCAATAAAAGAGTCCTCCATTTTATATTTTTAGGTACCGGAAAAGGAATAGAGAAATGAACACAATTCGTAATATATCAATATTAACCAATTAAGGGAAAGTGGAAAAAATATTGGTTATGACAAGGGAATGAAATAGCTATTATCAAAAATGTATATTCCCACACGTTACAACCCATAAAGAATCTCACAAACACTTCATAAAAAGCACTTAATCTCGAAATCTGCATTTAGGCCATGGGGTGCCAAAGTCTTTAGCTCGTATATGGTTCTCATTTCTGTCTGTGACAGAACCCGATCAATATCATTATTCCTCCAATGTGGTTTAGCCACTTTAATCCCACAGAATGAAACAAGATGTTCAATATTAAAATTATGGCATTTTTTTAAATGATCAGCCACATTTTGGCCTTCTAGCACTTTTTGATATGGCGCACACGTTCTGCCCATCTAGTTTTTAAAGCCCTAGAGGTCTTGCCGACATATTGCTTATTGCACTTACATTGAAGTATATAAATGCAATTTTTGGTGTTACAAGATATGAAGTTGTCAATATTATACATTTTATTCCTTTGTTTGGAGCAATACTCTTGGGTTGCTGTCACCGAACCTCTACATGCCCGACACATGCTACATAAACCACACCTAAAAAAACCTTTTGATTTGATATAATTATATGGGGTGGGTGTATTTATGGCACTGTTTACAATAACATCTTTTAGATTCCTCGCTCTTCTATACACAAAAGTTGGATGCAGTTCTATATGTTTTTTAGGTAGAGGATCGTTAGCCAAAACCTTCCAATGATCACCAATAATATTTTCAATTTCCTTATATTGGGTAATAAAAGTCACACTCTGTTTCTGTTTTTGAGGTGATTTTGACGGTCTCTTCCCATACTTCTATCCATCAATAGATCTCTACCCTTATTTTTAGCTTGCTGAATGTTTCCCATATCATATCCTCTGCCCAAAAATTAAGAGTCCAAACGTTTGGCATTAAATTCATAGGTAGACAGTTGGGACCTTGTCTTGAAGACAGTAATTAAACTGAAAACATTGTCTGCTACAACAGTAGTCATTTTCTTTACTACATGAGTCCGAGTGCCGCACCTCCATTGCTTGTGTTATCTTACCTGTGAGGGCACCGGATCAATCTATTATTTGGAGTGCCGGACCTTTCCAGGATATTTATATATATATATTGCTGTCAACCGATGGCAGTGTTTCAGTGATACACAGACACTAGACATATAGATGATATGTCTTTCTTTATTTTCTTTTATTTATCCACTTGTTTATTGATACTGTTGTAACTATCAGTATTGCTGTGTTATTTATTTGTTTTTGTGCATTTACCCTTGAGCTTATCTTTCCTGTTAAATGGCTGGGAAGAGATCCAGGGTTTTAGTAAAAACTGTATATTCTGTGTGTATCTGTGATTTGTTATTTGTTCATATTATCTTTGAAATCACTTTCTACAGGCCACAATGTAGAGGGAATGAGGAAATGCAGAGGGGTAGATCCACTTAGTTAGATTTCAGATGTTTCTTTTTAGATACTTTTCAAATGAATGACATATTGTCTAGATTTAAAGCATATCAGTGAACTGCAGTGTGCTAAACGTAAAATGAAATGCTCAACATCTTAGTGTAAATGGTTAAAGCTCCATAATATAATCTACTTTTCTGACATAACACAGCAAGCAACACTGACTAAGACAAATCTTTCATATTTGTGCATTAAAAGCCAATGTGAACAAAGTACACTGGCAGCTAGACCTGGGGTCCCCTCAACTGTGTCCGGAACTGTAAACTCTGCTGCTGGTAATCTGCAGTCTATTGATTTGTGTTTAAGTACTGTGACAGGAAGCATGACCATGTAACAGCTGGTGCCTGACTATATGTTAGGGGCATACTTAGTACATACTTGCCGACTTTTAAAATAGCCTCTCTGGGAGAAGCCCGGAGAGGACAGCCGGATCTCCTGGTCAGGGGGCGGGGACAGGGCTGATAACTAAAAGCCCTGCCCCCAATCCATGCAAACGCCACCATTCGTGGTTCCGCTCGTAGGAGGCGGGGCTAAAATGCTGTGATTTGCATCATTTTAGTCCAGCCCCCTCCCACAGACCCGCAAATTTCAGCATTTCTTTCCAGGCGGTCTCTGAGGGCATGCAGGAGATTTGCCCACCTTCCTGGGGGCCCATGTGATAGTCAAAACCAGTGCTGGTGGCTACCAATAATAATATTTATGGACAAACAGAAGTGAAGCCTTGCCCACCACCACTTTATGATGACAAGTAAGCAGATTTACTCAATTTAATCATTATTTTCTGAATTGCAGAGCAGTGGTGAGGATAGAGCAGAGGATCAGAAAATATCTCAGATAAATGTATAAAAAATGCAAGCATAAACAAATAAAGTTACTATACACTCACACACACTGCTTTTCACTGACACTTCATATATAGGGCATGATGTACTAAGACGAAAATGTGGTAAAACCCCTGTTTTACCGCATTTTCCAATGTACTAATACCTGACCACCACATCATCGCAGGGCAGGGTATCGCCACCTTTGGCAATACCCTATAGAAGCCTATGGGCTTCTATTGTCACCCGCTACCTGCTCCCCGAGCAGCATGTCACAGCCGGGGATGTCCTTCCGGAGAAGGAGGAGACACCGGGTACCGCCTCAGAGCCCAGGAGGTAAAACCCAGCACACCACATCACAGGTATCGCAGGTGGCCTCCATCACCGCACTGTGATGCTAGCCGCATATATTAGTACGTATGCGCTAGCATCGTGGTGGGAGCATGGCAAGGGCCGGCGATGTATGTTATTACATCCCGCCCATATACTTATATATAATATAAATACCACATTGTTAGCTCCTCAGAGCAGGGCTATTTTCCCTCTTGCTTCCTCAAAGCCCTCTTCTACTTACATTTCACTTACAGCTCTCTCCTGCTACTTACTGTACAGCTAACCTGCAGGATGTACTGAATTGTAATGCTTTTTGTTACCGGCACCCAATTTTTGTTATTTAAATGACAGGTACTGTAAAAGCAGGGATTTAGGGACATTTCTGTGTGAAAGCAGTATAAGACATGTATTATTCAAGTTTCCCTGGTTTTAGAGATCAGTGTTGTTGTTCTAGATTACTCAAAAGCAAAACATCTTGAGACCATGGACTCTGGGAAACAGTAAAATGGTATAATACATGTGGAGATGAGCACCGGGCATTCGCTTAGACTCTTAATTTAGCTATTATCAACAGAACCGTAAAACATTGTCTTACTTTTGTTTCAACAATTCATTTCCTCATGTATAAAAGGAATAAAAAAAGCAATTTAAATAAATAATGGTAGATGACTGCCCCACAATGTGAATGTCATTAGTTTAGAACGAATCTATTTGAACATTTTAGAGAACAATGACAAGAGAAAACGTGATGCACTTACAGATGAGTTACAGCAGGAGTGAAAAACCTGAGAATCAATGTTACCAAAAGAAGAGAGAGTTTGGACTGACAGACGATCACTGTAATAAACACAGTGCAGACGTTTATGGTAAAATATATTGGAGGTAGCAATGGTAAAATTATCACCAAATTGTCTTATACAGTATGTACACTGAGTGCAATCAATTCATCCTTAAATCCAGTCAATTAGTGATTATGGATTTATTGATTGTGTGGTCACTTCTATGATCCATTTTGTTATTTGATGGCAGCAATGGTTTATAGTCTGTTTGACTCTCTCATTTAAATCCAGAAAACGGTTGCACCTCTTATTTACTGTCCCTGTCAACTTTTTCAATGTTCACGTTTCTCACAAATCCAGTCAAGATGGATGGTGCTGGAACCAGTGGCGTAACTAGAAGTTTTGATGCCCCAAGCCAAAAATAGTGTCCGGCGCACTGGGTGTCATGCTCGTTGCCAGAGGTTAATGCTACTTGCTAGGGTTTTCATGCGCTGGGTTTCATGCTCGTTGCCAGTGGCATTTTTTACCTATGGGCTGCAGGGCTGCAGTCCCCCCCCCCCAGGTAAAATCTGCCACTGTAGTGAAGCCAGGTGCACCCTGTGAGACTTCACTGTGACTGGCAGTGACTTTCTATTGGAAGTCCGACCTGCCAGTCACCAAGGCAGTGCCATGGCAGCCCATAAAATCCGAAATCTGTGCATGTGCAGTACCCACGTCTGTACTGCCCATGTGCTGGTCCCGGTGCCTGTACAGGTGCCGGGACCATGATTTCCCTTCTATGGGTTGTTGCTGAAACAGCCCATAGAAGCTGTGGCCGCATGGTCAGTATGGAGGTCCGTACTGCGCATGTGCCAGTCCCCGCGCCTGTCATCTTAGTACAAGCGCCGGGAACGCGAAGGAGCCAGGAGGAGCAGCGGTGGAAGGGGGGTTTGCCAGAATTGTGACCAATGGCAGCCCCCCTCCTGTAAAAAGGTACCAGCCGCCACTGCTTATAAGGGAGCTAAATATGACTTATGTTGCCTAGCCTTAGCACATATAACGTCGTACTTACAACTTTATGGCTGCTCCCTCTGGGCAGGGGACAGCTAAATGTATAGTTATGGCACATATGAACAATAATTGCTTAGATGGCCTATTTTATAGGTTGCATCCTGTATATAAAATATGTATTTATAACCAGTGGCGTAACTATCAAAACCGTGACCCCCCCCACAGTAAAGCTAACAAACACCCAAACTGTCTGCTCTATGGGGGCGGACATTTTATGAGAACAGTCTGCTCTATGAGGGCGGACATTTTATGATGGTTCATTTCAGCAGAAAGCCAGGAGGGGAGACGGCTGCGGGTCCCTGGCACTGAAGGACAGCGGAAAGTAAGGCACGGGGGAATGGGGTGTGTTTGTTTGGCATTACAATAGCCCAGCAGACCCCTGGCGCCCGCACTTACACAGCACCCCCCCACGACCGCGGGGTCTGCGGAGCAATTGTTACGCCACTGTTTATATACAGAAAAAAGAAATAAATGGATTGAGCGCTGATGTTGTTCTCATGAAATATAGTCAATGTGAAAATTCACAAATAAATGTCACCAATGGGGTCCAAGATGAATGGGAATCCTTAAATGTAAATGGATCCTCAATAAACCACGTCCTCTCAGCAGTGGGGTATGATATGGAATGACACAAATGGGAAAATATAGTGCATAACTTTTTAACCAGTGAGCTTTAATAAAAGATGTGCACTTACAATTAGAAGAAAAAAATACAAGCATGTATTAAAAAGGTCACTCAAGGCAAGGCTGCGGTCCAGAAGTAAAGTCCAAGGTGCAGAGTCCCACCAGGTCCGGTAACTGGCAGGGGCTGGATCCTTAGATAACCACAGGGCAGAGTCCTTGAGTGCAATATTTAGACAGAACACGCCACTGTTTATAACCAAAGTCTATGGATAAGATGGTGCATTTTTGTGTGTACTAATGGTTTTAGCAACATTCATGTCTGTAAAAATATTGGGAAAGTTTGGATCTCTGATAATGGTAACTATGAAACTCACCTGGACATGTAGTTGATGTAGACCATGTCTCATTCCTTATGCACAATGGGGGTGATTCAGATCATCTTGTAGCGGGCCAAATTCTGCCCCTTCCACAATGTTTGGGGTTTGTGCATGTGCAACGCATTTATGCACATATGCAAACCCTATATGCAAACCCTGGGAGTGAACAGCTTTGGTGGTTGGCGCTTACCCGCTCGCTAGGCAGCGAATATACGCTGCCTAGTGTGCAGGTTTGAATCAGGAACAATGGGCCAGATGTATCAAGCCTCAAAAAGTATAAAGTGGAGAGTGATAAACAGCCAGCCAATTAGCTCCTACCTGTCATGTTACAGTCTGGGTTTGAAAAATGACAGGTAGGAGCTGATTGGCTGGCTGTTTATCCCTCTCCACTTTATCACTTTTGTAAGTTATATACATCCGGCCCAATGTGAGTAAATGGAACTACTGGCTGGAACTACATTGGTTTAACAATTTGGCCCAAAATATTACATTTAAAGACATGATTAAATAAGAAATAGAAATGACTGCTGGACGGCTTAAATTATTCGGCAGAATAACATGCAGGAAGATAATTCATCACCCGCCATCTTAATTCATTTGATGGAAGATAAGGGCTCTTCTACCTATCATCTTGCCATCTTATTGCCTTTCGCTAAACATAATGTATTTTCATTCCATTTGCTTTTCACTATCTGTGTCTTTTGTTAACCTAATACCACCCTTTAACTTACCCATTTAAAAAAAATATATACTTCTATCTTCAGTCAACCAGATTATAATCAAACTTTCATTTAAAAAAAGATTAAATAAAAAAAGCACTACAGTTGTTATTCTCTTGAATTTGCAAATTACTTTGACATGCTATGTATTACGGACAGTCTATATGTCCAAGTTACCTAGGGGTTTATTTACTAAGATCTGTTGATGATGGGATGTTGCTATGGGCAACCAGATTCTATCTAGTATCTTCTAGAAGGTGCTAAAATATATATATATATATATATATATATATATATATATATATAAGAAGTAGATTCTGATTGGTTGCTATGGCCAATATCCCATCTTCAATAGAACTCACATCTAACCCTCTGGAGCAGTGATAGCCAACTCCAGTCCTTGAGAGCTACTAACATTTCATATTTTCTAGATCACCTCACAGGTACACAGGTGCACTCGTTACTGACTGACACATTATAAATGATCCACAGGTGGAGCTAATTACTTCATTTATGATTCTGTGAGGAGACCTGGAAAACTGTTGGTAGCTCTGGAGGACTGGAGTTGGCTACCCCTGCTCTAGAGTTTCCACGGCACTATATCAAATATTCTAGAATTCAGCTACAATGGAATGCCAGATGCAGTATATTCAGTTGATTATAGAGCTCACACAGTGGCATGATCCTTCACCAAACATATTTTTATCAGCCTTATAAAAACCAAAAAGACTTTTTTGTACTTGTGTATTATCACGGCGCCCACGATGTGCATCGTAGGGCAGGTCATTGCATTGCATGCCATATAGTGGCATGCGATGCGTTTTTTAATTGTACAAGCACCCTGATGGGTGCTTACAATGTGAAATACCCCCCCCCCATTGTCAATACCACCCCCAGTATCAACGGCAACCCGAAGCGTGGCGAGCGGCGGCAGTACGCGCCCTCCAACCTTTTCATACCCCCACTATCCACGTCGGCGTGGAGTTGATTCTAGATAGTGTGGCGACCCGTCGAGCGCAAAGCGCGGTGAGCGTAGCGAGCCCCGCAAGGGGCAGCGTATTACTTTACATGTATTCCGCGTCCCCTCGCGGGGCTCACTGCGCTTGCCATGCTTCGGGCTTGCTGCGCTCGCCACACTATCTCAACTCAACTCCACGCTGACGTGGATAGTGGGGGTATGAAAAGGTCGGAGGACGCGTACCGCTGCCCCTCGCTTGCCACGCTTCGGGTTAACGTTGATACTGGGGGTGGCGTTGACAATGGGGGGGGGGGCATTTCACATTGTAAGGACCCATCAGGGTGCTTGTACAATTAAAAATCGTATACTATCGCATCGCATGCCATTTAATGGCATACAATGCGATGCGATATTTTATTGTACAATATCGCGTCACATCGCATACCATACCATCGTATACCTTATTTTGTGTAATGGTATACGATGCGATGGGCTCCGTGATAGTACACAAGTACCAACTTTTTCTGGGCAATATGAACATTTTGAGTATACACCTATAGATGTTGGGCAAATCTAGCATCCACAATTGTCATGGAAAAACAGCCACCCTATAGAGGTCCTGGTTTATTATTCTGACATTGCTTTCCATCCCAGCTCTGTTATCATGTAACATATGATATTACATCCACGTTCCAGTACATAAAGCTGATGGTCCTTCGGCCAGTATCCTGTTGGGATTTCATACAAAACCTGATTCTTCAGTCACTTTGGTTACTGCGACATCTATGGCCCTGCCTTGATGTATAATAAAACCAATCTGCACAGTCACAGCCAAGTAAGTCACCATTATGTATAATGAGAAGGGCAGGGGTCATAATTAGTTATGTTATAAACACTCCAATTTCATGTGAATTATTCAAATGAACGATACACGGCCATTGTTATATATAAGAGTAAATGAGTGGCTTTACTTGCTTGAATTTGTTATACTGTAAATGTGCAAACAAGGAACCAAAAAGATGAAGGACAGAGCAAAAGAGTGGGCAAAGGTATAAAGAAATTACCATTTTTAATTATTAAAATAGAAATATAAATGGATGGGTATTTCAGAAAACTATGGCTTAAGCCAGGGGTGTCCAAACTTTTTGCGACGAGGGCCAGATTTGGTGAAGTGTAAATGTAAGTATGAATAATTATTAACATCAGAATGGTCCCCCACTCTGCCCCCATTCACTCGATGTCCCCCAGCCTGCCCCTTCACTGTATTTCCTCCAGCCTGCCCACATTCACTGTATGTCCCCCAGCCTGCCCACATTCACTGTATGTCCCCCAGCCTGCCCCTCCTTCACTTTATGTCCCCCATTCGCTGTATGTTCCCCACTCTGCACCCATTCACTCTGTCCCCCAGCCTGCCCCCCCCCCTTCTCTTAATGTCCATCAGTGCCTCCATTCATTGTATGTTCCCAAGCCTGATCCTCCTTCACAGTATGACTCCCATTCACTGTATGACCCCCATT
The DNA here is from genome assembly GCF_055691185.1 of Crinia signifera. Lineage (NCBI taxonomy): Eukaryota > Metazoa > Chordata > Amphibia > Anura > Myobatrachidae > Crinia > Crinia signifera. Next base: position 238,295,597 of record NC_139218.1, read on the forward strand.
CACTATGTATCCACCAAACACTGCTGTCACTGTGATAGTGGAGTATGGTGATATACGAATGCAGCAGCAGGGGTAGGACGCCAAACAGATCTGACTGTGGTGGCCGGCACCTACTCACTGCAGCAAACAGCATGTTACATAGTTACATAGTAGGTAAGGCTGAAAAAAGACTTGCGTCCATCTAGTTCAACCTGGTATAGATATCCATTGCTGATTTGGTAGGTTCTGGTATTTTACAGACAAATTATATTTCTTATTTGTACCCATGGATGTTTTTCTCCAGTAAATGTTTGTCCAACTTTGCCTTGAACGCATTTAATGAGCCAGCCGTTACCACCACTCTGGGAAGAGAGTTCCAGAGTTTGACTGTTCTGACCGTAAAGAAATTCTTTCTACTAGCTGAATGAAATATTTTTTCTTCTAATCTATACTCATGCCCTCGTGTCCTAGATTCCTTTCTAGTAGAAAAGAGGGTGTGTGACAGTTCCTTATATTGGCCCTTGATATACTTGTACATGTTGAGCACGTCCCCCCTTAGACGTCTCTTTTCTAATGTAAATAGTCCCAAATTGCTTAATCTCTCCCTGTAGCTTAAATTCTCCATTCCCCTAATAAGCTTTGTTGCTCGCCTTTGGACTTTTTCTAATTCTAGGATGTCCTTTTTATAGTGTGGGGCCCAGAACTGTACTCCGTACTCGAGGTGAGGTCTCACCAATGCTTTATACAGTGGCATAATTACCCTTGAGTCCCTAGTTTCCATTCCCCTCTTAATACATGCCAGAATTTTGTTGGCCTTTTTTGTAGCTACATTACAATGGGCACTACATCCCAGTTTGCTGTCTATTTGGACTCCTAGATCCTTTTCAAGTATGGAATTACCCAGTTCCTCTCCGCTAAGGTCGTAACTTGCACACTGTATGTCCCCCAGCCTGGTAAAGGTACGCTCACTGGGGCCCCACCTATAGTGTCCTGTGCTGTGCTTCCCACATCTAATGCTCTGCCCTCTTCCAGCTGGAGGGCAGCACGGGCCGCATTTGGCCCCCGGGCCTGACTTTGGACATGCCTGGCTTAAGCTATAAAACACATGGAGACATCCATTTGGAGTGCAAATGTCATTTCTAGGAAGTGTATGGAATGCAAAACATAATTTTCGCTCAAACAGAACCCGTAAGTATTGGTTTACTGCCATTCAGAACTTAACTGAGGACTAATGAAGAGGGTATGTATATTGTAGCTATGACCTTTCATGACAACAGTAACTATCCGAAATGCGTTGCCTTGAGGTCATGAAGGAAACATAAGGGGGGTTGCTGTACCCAGACCACCTGTTCTAATGTCATCTACTTTGAAATAATTAAATAAAATCTATAAAATTAACCCAATTGATATTTAGATGCCCCATCACTAAATGATAATTATGATGTCAGGCATCTCTCATTATATTTTGATTGGCCTCTGAAAAGGTAAATTCTGGAAATTATTGAATACTATGCTAATAACATATTAGACATATCTGAATATAGCTGATCTCCATAATACAACAATGGCAATATTTGTTGTTTTTCTAAAAACCTACAACCATTGGCAGGATGTAACACAGTCGTAGTTTGCCAGATTGTGAGTGATGCCAGCTGAACTTGGAATTTATTTTTATAATGGCAATCCTTACAAGGCATGCTTTTGCCTTGTGAATAATGCCAAACTCGGACTCTGGGCCTTATTTTGGTTCACTCTTTCTGACAAAATCCTTCTTAGATGGACAAAACCATGTGCACTGCAGGGGGGCAGATGTAAAATGTGCAGAGAGAATTAGATTTGGGTGAGTTATTTTGTTTCTGTGAAGGGAAAATACTGGCTGCTTTATTTTTACACTGCAATATAGATCTCACTTTGAAGTAAAACCCCACCCAAATCTAATTATATCTGCACAAGTTACATCTGCCCCACCTGCAGTGCACATGGTTTTGCCCATCTAAGAAGGATTTTGTCAGAAAGAGTGAACTAAAATAAGGCCCTCTGTTACATACTGCCATATGTGTTCTCCCGAAACAACTGTAAAGAGACTTTTTTTGCTGTTGTTTTTGTGCTGTAACATTGGTTGTGAGTATTTTGGTTTCATCTTCTTATATATTGATGAGTGCACTGCTTGAGCTTTGTTGTGGCCGTCTGGTTCCTATAGTGACTCAGTAGGGTCTGGTGTACGCAAAAGGGCACATTTTTTAAGGAAAAAGGCAAAGCACTGGGTGAAAGCTCTGCCAGGCCATGGTTGCATACCATGACTGTCATGGTTTGCTCCATTTTGGGAGTTTTTGAATATCAGCACCTTTTATGCTTTAGAAACATAGAAACATAGAATTTGATGGCAGATAAGAACCACTTGGCCCATCTAGTCTGCCCGTATTTTAAACAAGTCAAACATATTTGATCTCTATTGTTTTGTAATGATATCAATATGCCTATCCCATGCATAATTAAATTGCTCTAATATATTTGCCTCTGATTGGAGGCTATTCCACTTATCTACTACTCTTTCTGTGAAGTCATTCTTCCTCAAATTTCCCCTGAATCTTCCTCCCTCTAGTTTCAGTGCATGTCCTCTTGTTCTACTGCTCCTCTTCCTGTGAAGAATGTCTCCCACCTGAAAGTTTCTATCATGTCCCCCCTTTCCCTTCTCTGCTCCAAAGTATATATATTAAGATATTTTAGTCTTTTCTGGTACATTTTGGGCCTTATTTTGGTTCATTCTTTCTGACAAAATCCTTCTTAGATGGACAAAACCATGTGCACTGCAGGGGGGGCAGATGTAACATGTGCAGAGAGAATTAGATTTGGGTGAGTAATTTTGTTTCTGTGCAGGGAAAATACTGACTACTTTATTTTTACACTGCAATATAGATCTCACTTTGAAGTAAAACCCCACCCAAATCTAATTCTCTCTGCACATGTTACATCTGCCCCACCTGCAGTGCACATGGTTTTGTCCATCTAAGAAGGATTTTGTCAGAAAGAATGAACCAAAATAAGGCCCTTTGTGATGTAGGCCATGCACCATTTTAGTTGCTCATCTTTGTACAGTCTCTAATGTATTTATATCCTTCAGGAGATATGGCCTCCAGAACTGAACACAGTACTCTAGATGAGGTCGTACCAATGACCTATACAGTGGCATTATTACTTCTTTATTTCTACTGCTGATACCTCTCCCTATGCAACCAAGCATCTGACTTGCCTTCTTCATTGCTTTGTTTCATTGCCTACATGCCTTTAAGTCCCCTGAAATAGTGACACCTAGATCCCTGTCTTCCTCAGTTGTTTCCATTATAGTGCCATTTATACTATATTTAATCTTTGGATTTTTGAGACCCAAGTGCATGATTTTGCATTTTTTGGTATTAAACTGTAGTTGCCATGCTCTTGACCATTCCTCTAATCTACCTAGATCATCACTCATTTGTTTTACCCCTCCTGGTGTGTCTACCTTGTTGCATACCTTTGTGTCATCTGCAAAAAGTCACATTTTACCCTCCATTCCATTTGCAATATCACCAATAAAGATATTAAAAAGCACTGGTCCAAGTACAGATCCCTGGGGTACCCCACTTGTAACCTTTCCCTCCTTTGACTGTACTCCGTTTACTACAACTCTCTGTTTTCTGTCCTGCAACCATGCTCTTATCCATTTAACTATCTTAAAATCCAATCCCAAGCTTTCAAGTTTATTTAACAATAAAATATAAACTACAACAATCGGGCGCGATATTTTTCTATTTACACTCCACTACTTATTTACTAAACCGAATGACATAGGTTACATATAAACTACTATGGCTGCTCCCAAAGGCAATTCTGGATATTTTCGCTTAAAGATACAGAAATTTATTGAATTATAAGGAAGGAAGTTAATTGGCTTTGTATGTACACTATATTTAATCTAATTCAAAAGAGAGCGCCACACACCTGAACATATGTCTTAGAAAATTCATATAAAAATGTATTTATAAAAAAGAAGAAAAGGACATTGAAATCACAAATAAAATAACAGAATACAATATCACAGATATAATTAACCCAATTGGGAATACAATAAAAAAATATATATTAGCCACTTAATCATAGGTTACTATTAAACCCAGCTCTTAGACAATGTCCCTGCATATGAAAAGAAAAATATCCATCAGATGTTACTTCCGAAGAAATAAACATATATGTGGGGCCAGTTAGGAAGGTGATTCTTTAAGGTCTTGGAAAACTTATCCTTTTGTAGAGGAAGATGTGCACATCTAAATGCTTTGTTAGACCGTTATTTGTTGCCAAAGGGTTTCTCAGGAGGAAAGATTGCGCTATTGTATATATTGAGACCAGTACCTCTCTGAAGTTGCGGGTACTCAAATACAGTCCCTGCGGTAGCCTTCTGTGTCGGGGTGCTTCAACCCGCCCGGCTCCAGCTGTAATCAGCGAGCCGATGATGTATTTGGCGTGGCGGGGAGCACCTTTACTGACCTTAGATGTTGTGTAGGTCCACAGTGTCCGGCTTTCCGAGTAGGCAGGTATTGTGAATCAGCTGTAATTGCCGCTTTAGAAAATGTCTCACTCTTTATATTGCGCCGTCTCCTGAAGTGCAGAAAGGATCTCAGCAGGCAAGAGGGGGGATTAAAAGTTGTAGATAAAAATCCTTGACGCGTTTCTCCGCAGGAATATAATGGCGGTTTCTTCAGAAGGAGCATCCTTCTGAAGAAACCGCCATTATATTCCTGCAGAGAAACGCGTCAAGTATTTTTATCTTCAACTTTTAAACCCCCCTCTGATGTAAGGCTCACTGGTCGATAGTTGATTACCTCTTCCTTTCTTCCACTTTTGTGCAGTCGGACTACATTCACTGTTTTTCAGTCCTCTGGGATTACTCCAGTAGCTAGTGAGGTTGAATAATTCTCTTATTGGTTTTACCAGTTCCCTTTTAAGCTCTTTTAGTATCCTTGGATGTATCCCATCTGGCCCCATTGATCCACTTTCAGTTTTGAGAGTTCTTTGAGGACTTTCTCCTCTGTAAATGTACTTGTTTCTCCCTCAGTTTTCTGACTATACTTACAACTTAACTGTGGCCCCTTCCCCTCTCTTTCAGTAGTGAATACTGAGCATAAATAATTATTAATATGATCTGCTTTGACACAAATGACCACCAACATTACAAAACACAACCTAATTTTCTACATGAAAAGTTAATACGAATCTGCCTGGAAAAAGTACACCTCTAACAAAGGAATCAAAGTTAAAATATTAGTATAGCCAGGTGTAAATTATAAACACATTCAATACTTTAATTCCAACAACCACCACAAATAAAACAAATCCCATCTTGAACTTTGTAGATATATTTAATAAGAAAGTGGAATTACAATTTCAGAATTGGGTGTCTTTATTATATGTCTGGTTTTCATCTGTTTTAATGTTTTCTTAGAGTTTCATTGCACTTTACAATTTATAGTTGCTGTCTTGATTATGATGTATAGTGTTCTGAAGCTAGCCTAGTCAATAAATTCCAAGAAATTAAATGCATTTCATTAGAACGAACTCCATACCAATCTATAAAACACAAAGCAGTGTACACAGCTGGCTTCACATATGTCATTTATAATGCATTAATTCAGTGCTTTCCAAACTTGGTACTTGTGTATTTTGGCGGCGCCCACGATGAGGATCGCGTCCATCGTGTGTGAAAAATCGGGTCCATCGCGTCCATCGCGTCGCGTCGTGTGCATTAACATGGCACACGACGCGACCGACGCGATGGACCCGATTTCTCCATAGGCTTCAATGTTAAAATATTTTAACATTGAAATCGTGTCGGTCGCGTCGGTCTTGTGCCATTATAATGGCACAAGATAAGATGGACTTGATAAAGTCCATTTTACATGGAATAAAATGGGAAATGGGCCAATATGGCCCATTTTTCATTGTATATGTCCCCGTCATGTCCAAATATAACTGCGCCCCCATTGTGAGTGGCACCCCAGTATTGACGTCAACCCGAAGCGTGGCGAGCGCAGCGAGCCCGCGAGGGGCGGCGGTGCGTGTCCTCCGACCTTTTCATACCCCTACTATCCACGTCGGCGTGGAGTCGAGAATAGAATAGTGTGGCGAGCGCAGCGAGCCACCGAGCCCGAAGCGTGGCGAGCGCAGCGAGCCCCGCGTGGGGACGCGGACACCTGTGAAGCCCGCGTGGGGACGCGGATACCTGTGAAGGTATCCGCGTCCCCTCGCGGGGCTCGCTGCGCTCGCCACGCTTCGGGCTCGGTGGCTCGCTGCGCTCACCACACTATTCTATTCTCAACTCCACGCCGACGTGGATAGTAGGGGTATGAAAAGGTCGTAGGACGCGTACCGCCGCCCCTCGCGGGCTCGCTACGCTCGCCACGCTTCGGGTTGGTGTCAATACTGGGGTGCCGCTGACAATGGGGGGCATTTATATTTGGACATGACGGGGCCATATACAATGAGAAATGGGCCATATTGGCCCATTTCCCATTGTTTTCTATGTTACATGGACTTTATCAACTACATTTGATCTTGTGCCATTATAATGGCACAAGTCCGACGCGACCGACAGTATTTCAATGTTAAAAATATTTTAACATTGAAGCCTAAGGAGAAATCGTGTCGGTCGCGTCGGTCGCGTCGTGTGCCTTAACTTTAAGGCACAGGACGCGACGCGATGGACCCGATTTCTCCATCGGGTTCAATGTTAAAAATATTTTAACATTGAAGCCTATGGAGAAATCGCGTCCATCGCGTCGCGTCCTGTGCCTTAAAGTTAAGGCACACGATGCCCACGACGGGCGCCGCCAAAATACACAAGTACCCCAAACTTTTTTGAATCTCAATGTCCTAGAGTATCAGCATGGTTTTCACAGCACCCCAGGATAAAATTCTGTTACTGATAAAATTGGAAAAACAGATTTCATTAAGTAATTGTGCCTACCTGTCCTTAAGTTCAGTCATGTGGTGGTGTACATAGTTGTTCTTCTGATGGTCCACATATCTTATAATTGTCAGCCACTGGTACAGGATTCGTCTTTGACCAAAAATAATTTAATTTGTTCCTGGACCACCAATCCAAACCGCCCCTGGTGAAAAACCTTGCAGATCCCCAGGATGCTTAGGTAATTTGGGAGCCAGTGTATTAATCTCCACACAGTAGTACCCCTTATACACATTATGCCACACAAAAGTACCCCTTATCACACTGCCCCATACAGTAGTGTCCCTTAGACATGTTATGCCACACAGTAAGCTTTTTAGTCACAATATGCCACACAGTAGTACCTCTTATAAACACACACAGAGTAGTTTCCCTTATTGACAATGCAAATCACTAATCATATTGCTAGAGGGGGGGGGGGGCATTACAAGTAAGCTATTAATCTTGCTACAAGATTGATCATTTATTTTCATGGCATCAAATACTTCAGACTCCAGCATAAGCTTTTCAACCTCACCTTGAAATTTCCACTTTTTTCATACATACTTTGTGTAGTGAAATTGAGCTGCTCCTGGTGTGTGTCTTGTTTCTTCTCATTTCTCAATCCCCCCGCACTGTTTTTTTTGTGACAGTTGACACTAAGGATGTCCAAACACCAAATTCTTGACATGCCAAACACTGAATCCCACACAAATGAATGTATTCAGAGAACTCCAAACAGCAAAATGGGACGTAGCCAGCATTCCGAGTGTATACAAGTCACCATCCTATTGCATCTACAACCATAGGCGAATCTGGAATTATGGTAATGGGTGGTCCCAGAACCAGACATAATAGCAGGGGGACCTTTGCGCGGCGTAGCCGCGCTGCAAAAAGGGGGCGTGGCCCCATGGAAAGGAGGCGTGGCATCACAAAAAGGGGTGTGGTATTACACTTTAGACCATACACGGTAATGCCCATTACACATTTTAGCAAACTCCGTAATACCCATTACACATAATGCCACACGCCGTAATGCCAATTACACATTAGGCCACACACCATAATGAGCCTTCGCTGCTGCTGCAGGGAGAGATGGAGAGCGGTGCAGCTGCTTCTATGGGGAGAGGAGCAGAGCGCAGCGCAGAGCATGCTCCCACTCCCCTCCTGGTGTCCCCTCTAGCCGAGTGGACATTTGAAATATTATGCGCGCTGTTGTGCGTGACATCGGGGGAGCACACCGGGCGCCGGCACCACATGATTAAAGGGGGGGCGGGCTAAGGTGAAAGCGGGGAGAAGAATTGGAGCGGAAGCTGCAGGGGTGACAGTTATTGACAGCTGGGCAGAGAGCAGGGGGCTGCCCGGCGGTATTCAGAGCACTGCAGGTCACGGCTGTTTGAAATAATACCCCTTTCACAACAGAAAATGCAGGGATTTACCCGGGAATGTGGTACCAGGATCATGCAGGGACATTCCCAGGCTGACCCCTTATACACCAGCCTAGTCCCTGCATTTTCTGGTGTGAGGGGGAGAGACAAACACTCCCCTCTCCCTACACCCCTTTAACCAACAAGCTATATCTTCGGAACCAACTGACCCATTTACATGAGACCAGTATCATATTGAAGAACTTTTGAGTTGGCTTCGAATGATTTTTGGTCCCGTGAAACTGGGCTGTTTGGTTCCAGAGAAATCTGCCCTCAAAGAACATAAACAGTCATGAAATGACATTTAAGAAAAAAAACAAAAAACGGTTTAACCTCAATATCCCTGGAACCAATTAACCCATATGGATCCAGCCTGGTATCAGATTGAAGGCCCGGTGATTTGGGTTTGACTGACATCAACCTTGAGCTTCAGTGATGCAGAAGGGGGAACTGGCAGCTGTTGAACTGGGTGCGGGTCGGAATTAGCGGGTCCAATGTTATCCTATAGGGAAAACGTTCCAGCTTTGCCTGGCAGTATCTCTGGTTCCCAGGGGGCTAGAGACACGGGGCTGGGCTCGTTGGAAAGCCCCATCCCTCAGCTACAAAATGGGCTAATGGGTGGTCCTGTGCACCCTCGGACCACCCCCTAGATTCGCCTATGTCTACAACCCTGACAGAGAGATGCTTCTGAAAATAGGTGAGGAAGCTGCTAGACCTGCCTGCTTATTGTAAAGTCCCAAGTCCCATGCTGATTGGTGAAACCATTTGCTAATAAGTACAAAATATTTCCAATTTGCTGTAACACATGCCATCTTTAGTAGAGTTTGGACAATAGGAAATGGACAGTTTGCTCACACTACACGTAAGATGGAAAACAGTGGAAATGCATTATAAACAAGCATTAGATTGAGGTTCCCAGCAAGCCGCACTCCTATACACGTGCCTATTAGCAAATACACCACTGTGATGGAGCATCTAGCAATGTGGGATCAGTGCACATGTTTAAAGTAATTGTCCATGTTTGCACCGTGGTTACACAGTAGACTACAGAGTTAAATTATTAAAATGAGCTGTTCAGATTAAAAGTAAAGGAAGAACCTTTTATTATTATTATAATGTTTTTGGTATATTTGATGCATATTGGATCATAGAAGAAGAACAAATTATAATAACAATGAGATCATAAAAAGCATATTGTATATCTGCATTAACCTAATCCCATTTCATGATATGGTACAATAAACCTGTTTGTTAGTTCATTTATATTAAGGAAAAATGTAATAAAGACACAGTTGTTTATTACTTCTGTTTTGTTTCTTTGTTTTATTATATGTTTTACTGCCTGTTAGCAGAAACAGTTCTCCCTAGAAGAATGTAAAATAAAAAAAGTTGTTGCTGTATCCTTTTCTAGCCTATAACTTGTATTATTGAACTTTTCTGTATGATTTGTTAGACTATACAACGTCTTACAACCTTTTTCACCAGCAGCATTAATATATTGTGTGACTGTGTAGGTAAGGATGTAGATCAGCGGGTACAACAAATATATATTCTGTCAATAATACTGCATGTATAGCCATTCACCTGCATATAGAAGATATTCATTTAAAACAGGGGTGGCCAAACCGGTCCTCAAGATCTACCAACCTGTATTTCAGGCCACCTGTGGATCTGTATAATGTGTCAGTTAGTCAGTTAGTTCAACAATAGCTGGAGGGCCGAAGGTTCCCCATCACTGGCTTGCACCTATGCATAAGCTAGGTGGACTGAAAAACATGGACTGTTGGTAGATCTTGAGGACCGGTTTGTCCACCCTGATTTAAAAAGTATCTGCCAATAACATAGACTAGACAGATATAATATTTTCTGGACCAGACAGTTATGGGGAGGAACAATACATACTGTATGAGTTTGACCTAAATTGTATTCCGACCCAGTGGGTGTAATGCAGGCATGTCCAACCTGCGGCCCTCCAGCTGTTGTAAAACTTCACATCCCAGAATGCCTTGCCACAGTTTTGATATTAGGGAATGCTAAAACTATGGCAAGGCATGCTGGGATGTTTAGTTTCACAACAGCTGGAGGGCCGCAGGTTGGACATGCATGGTGTAATGTTTAGGTAGAGCACAGATTCTCAAAGTTGGTCCTCAGGACCCCACACAGTGCATGTTTTGTAGGTCTCCTCACAGAATAAAGTGAAATAATTAGCTCCACCTGTGAATCTTTTAAAATGTGTCAATGAGTAATGAGTGCACCTGTAGGGTGACCTGGAAAAACTGTGTGGGGTCCTGAGGACTGGGTTTGGGAACCACTGAGCTAGATAATACTCCATAAACTAGCACCACTAGTTTTATTCCATATATGGCATTTTTTTTTACCAACATTTAAACAGAGAATCTTATTATGCTTAAAGTCACACCAAGGCACTCTGGAGCCACCCCATGCCCTACGCCCGCATAGTTGTGCGCAAGTGCCCAGTGAATAATCTTTCTGCTGTGGCTGCTCGCACACAGTAACTGCATATGCGCATAAATGACTATGCACATGCGCAGTTATGAAAAATCGCTCAGATTTTTCGCAACTGTGCATACGCATAGTCATTTATGCGCATATGCAGCTACTGTGTGTGAGCAGCCACAGCGGGAAGATTGTTCACTAGGCACTTGCGCACAACCATACAATGCTGGGCATTCTCATGGTAATTCCCTGACAACGCGGGTGCGGGGGGGGGGGGTGTTATCGGTTGTCAGCTGCCCGCCCGCTTCCCGCACAGGGCGCCCGCAGATCTGAGACACCGCAGAGGTGTCTCAGATCTGCGATCGCTGGAGAAATCATTCGATGGTCGCTACCATCAAATGATTTTTCTCCCCGCACCCAAGGCTGCAAATGGATGTTTATGTTAAATGTCTTTATATCATGTTTGCATGATTTAATTATTAAATAGTATTAACTATTCTAGTGCAGTGTCCATGTTCTTGTTCTATTCAAATGTCTCTGTGTGGCTAAGTACCCACATCTCACTGCAGCTCTGAATAGGAAAAGAACTATTGATTTCAACACACCAGGTGTATCCAGCGCACAGCCAAAAGAAACCCTCCTTTATTTCCTGTTTACTGTATGTTAAACATCCATTCGCAGCCAAGTGGGGGATCGTGGCATGCAAGGAGGGGGGTGGGCTGCCATGCAGGCGGGTGGCAGGCGGCCTTTGTTGGACTTGCAAGGCAGCAAAATTCACAGCCTTGTGAGCCAAAAAGAATAAGGGCTTCTATCTCTACAGTAGGTTAATGTGCCCCTCTTAAAATAGACTTTTATTTATGTCTTGATGTGAACTACATATTTTTACTTTCATGTAACTATTGTGTGAATAGAAGCATCAGGACTAATTTAATGTCATTTCTATCTATTTTGTTAGGTACTACTGTAAATTGAGTGAAACTGTATTTGTGGTTATGTTGTATGAGATGTTGTGTAGTGTCTTTTTTACAGGCATTGTCGAACTGGGACATGAAGGGCCAGGACCTGATTAAAGGTTCCAGGTGCCCTAGGATAATACACATGTAGCTCCCCTTGCTGCTAAACACACGTGTATGGGCACTCAGAGATCCGCCAGTCATACCGCCCATGTGCATGTAATCAAGGTGATACAACTGGCATGTACTGTAGGATCCAATGCTTGTGGCGTGTGAACGAAACTTTGGCTTTAGGCTGCCCATCTGGCATTGTAGCACAATGTTCACAAATGAATGGTTACATCACTAAGTTACATTGGCAAAGCCATCTGGCATTCACCTTAAGAACGCTCTCCCATAGGACGGGTGATAGTCAACAAGAATGTAAAATATTAGACGTTAATTCTATCTCTCGGCTGTTACCCCCCTCCTGGTGCCCTAGGCTGCAGCCTAATCAGCCTATTGGTTAATCAGACCCTGTGAATGGCCAACCAGGGGAGTTGCAGTGTTGGGGGCCCACACTTAAAGTTTATAGTTAGTTCCCAGAGGGTGTGAGGTCAGCCCTCACAGAGGCTTACCAGGCAGAGGGTTTCTCCAGAACCCACACCAGCAATGGCTGTAGCACAATGGCTGTGGCCAGTATATTGCACATCCGCAGGAGTCCCGGCACTCAAGTAAACACGTGGTAAGGACATGCTACATATTAGTGTTATAATTGCATCCTGCAATGCGAATTTGGCTGGTAATACATCAATGCAACTATTGGCATACAAATATGTGTCAGGAGGCAGTTCAGCAACAGTCAAAAATGAATTATGTTTACTTCGGACAATCAGGGGCCGTTTTCTTGAAAGCTGTATTCTCATAGGAACTAGTCCTTCAGCCACTGTGGGCGAGGCCACTGCTAGAGCAACAAAATACCCAGCTGACAGAAAATCATCTCATTGGGAAAAGTTAATGGGATCATTCATCATTGCAGCTATATATGAGAATTAGGTAAACACGGTATCACAGTGCTGGAGCAATGTGATATTTACATTTACTAAATAGACCCCATATAAATAAAAAGACATCAAACTATGCTTATAAAAAACATTATTACAGTATTCTGACTCCATGCATACTTTATGGTTGTCTGTCAAACATGTACCAGTTATGAATAGCCTCATAAGTGTTTGACAACCACTGTTGTGGATCCTGCAGCATTTATGTACTGAAAATGATAATAATCTCCTATTCTCAAACATATTTTTCCTATTTGATAGAAAACAATTGTCATCATGTCTGTAAACAATATGACACAGCTGTGAGAGTTCAGGCTACAAATATTACTGTAGCCAGGGGCGGATCTACGATAAAATGACAGGGGGGGGGGGCACCATGATAAAAGTGGGTTTAGGTGGGGGAGGGTGCCAGTGTACATGCTAAGAGAGCGGCAGAGAGAGGGTGGGAATGGGATTAAAAATAGGCCCTGGCATTTAAAGTACGCAGGCCCACCATGGCGACAAAAGTGAAGGATGTAGTTGAGTTTCCGCGCTCCGGAAAAGGGGGTGTGGCCACTCAACAGGGGGCATGTCCTTGAGTGTAGTGTACAACACCATATACAACTTCTACACATTATGCAACAAAATACGAGACCCCATTATACTTGCCCCTTATACATGATGCCAAATGGAATGAGCCAAAATTCACATAATGCCACATGGATTGAGCCAAAATTCACATAATGCCACACGGATTGAGCCACAATTCACATAATGCCAAACGGATTGAGCCACAATTCACATAATGCCACACAGATTAAGCCAAAATTCACAATACGCTTCATAAACAGGGACATTGTCCACCAAAGGCACGCATTAAACATTTACACCATAATGTCCATTACACGTTAAATTACACGCCATTATGTCCATTATGTATTATGCCAAACACCATAATGCCTATTAGAAATTATGCTACATAAGTGCTGATTATCTACATGCTCATTGCCAAGGGTTCCATGCTCGTTGCCAGAGGTTCCATGCTCGTTGCCATGTGGGATTACATGCTCATTGCCAAGGGGGAATACATGCTCGCGGTAAATGGGGGACAGCTGCCGCCAGGCAGAAGTGATAGCCACTGACAGTGGCAGAGCCTGGCTGTATTCAGAGCACTGCAGGTCCCGGCTATTTGATATATTGTAATACCCCTTTCACACCAGAAAATGCATTCCCAGGTTGGCCCTTTTTACACCAGCCTAGTCCCTGCATTTTCTGGTGTGAGGGGGAGAGCAAACCACCCCTCCTCCCCTTTAACCTGTTATTTCATCTAACCGGCTATATCTTTGGAACCAACTGACCCATTTACATAAGACAAGTATCATATTGAAGAACTTTTGAGTGGGTTTTGAATGATTTTGGTCCAGTGAAACTGGAACGTTTGGTTCCAGAGTAATTTGCCATCAAAGAACAAAAATAAAAAAATCGGTTTACACGCAATATCTCTGGAACCGATTGACCGATATGGAACAGCCTGGTATCATATTGAAGGCCCAATGATTTGGAATTGTGAATGAGATCAACCACAAGCTTCTGAGATGCCAGGGGGGAACTGGCAGCCGTCGGATCCGGAATTGACGGGTCCCATATTATCCTATGGGGAAAAAACGTTACAGCTTTGCCAGGTGATATCTATGGTTCCCTGGGGGCTAGAGACACGGGGCTGGGCTAGAGACAGGGGGGGGGGGCACGTGCCCAGGTGCCCCCCCTAAATCCGCCACTGACTGTAGCTATACCTAACTATAACACAACAGACACATAAATGTTGGAGAAAAGATGGCAATAATTAATATACATTTCATTTTATATTTTAAAGATACAGCATGCCCCCTCCACAGAGCGAATGACAGATTGTCAAACTGGCACTGTAATTCCAGCTCATTTTACGCTGTAGCTGGGAATGGCAGTCAGTCTGTGATGTGGTACATGGTTCCAAGCACTGACAATAAAATATCCATTGTAACTAGGTATAACAAGAATAGAGGAGGCAGGTATTTGGTGAATAGACCAGAGGTGAAGCTTGGATTTCTCAATACATGGGAGGGGTGCACCTTACAGCATAGAATTTGAAGCATAGAAACATAGAATTTGACGCCAGATAAGAACCACTTGGCCCATCTAATTTGCCCCTTTTTTAAACCTGTTACCTCAAACCATATTTGATCCTTATTTTTTTGTAAGGATACCAATATGCCTATCCCAAGCATGTTTAAATTGTACTACTGTATTTGCCTCTACCACCTCTGATGGTAGGCTATTCCACTTATCTACTATCCTTTCTGTGAAGTAATTCTTCCTCACATTTCCCCTGAATCTTCCTCCCTCTATTTTCAGTGCATGTCCTCATGTTCTGTGCTCCCTGTGAAGAATGTCTCCCTCCTGTACCTTGTTAAAACCCTTGATATATTTGAAATTTTCTATCATGTCCCCCCTTTCCCTTCTCTGCTCTAAACTATACATAGTAAGATCTTTTAGTCTTTCCTGGTACATTTTGTGATGTAGGCCATGCACCATTTTAGTTTACCTTCTTTGTACAGTCTCTAATGTATTTATATCCTTCTGGAGATATGGCCTCCAGAACTGAACACAGTATTCCAGATGAGGCCATACCAATGACCTATACAGTGGTGTTATTACTTCTTTCTTTCTACTGCTGATACCTCTCCCTATACAACCAAGCATCTGACTTGCCTTCTTCATTGCTGTGTTACATTTCCTACCTGCCTTTAAGTCCCATGAAATAGTGACACCTAGATCCCTCTCTTCTTCAGTAGTTTCCATTATAGTGCCATTTATACTATATTTAGTCTTTGGATTTTAGAGACCCAAGTGCATGATTTTGCATTTTCTGACAGTAAACTGTAGTTGGCATTCTCTTGACCATTCCTCTAATCTAGCTAGATCCTCAATCATTTGTTTTACCCCTCCTGGGGTGTCTACCCTGTTGCATAGCTTTGAGTCATCTGCAAAAAGGCACATTTTACCCTCAATTCCATTTGCAATATCACCAATAAAGATATTAAAAAGCACCGGTACAAGTACAGATCCCTGGGGTACCCCACTTGTAACCTTTCCCTCCTTTGACTGTACTCCGTTTACTACAACTCTCTGTTTTCTGTCCTGCAACCATGCTCCATTCAACTATCTTAGAATCCAATCCCAAGCTTTCAAGTTTATTTAACAGTCTGCGATGTGGGACAGTGTCAAAAGCCTTACTATAGTCTAGATAAGCTACATCTACAGCCCCACCTTGATGTATTACTTTAGTCACCTAGTCAAAAAGTAAATCACCGACCCCCGTTTTTGTTACTCTGGTGGTCTAGGAGGTGCTGGGCCTTCTTGACTACTCTTTCACCGGAGCTGGGTGTTGTATGTAATGTTGAAGAGCAGGCCCTGGCTCCTGTTACTGAGCAAGAGAAGGCACTTTAATGTCATGCCTCGGCTGGGCTGGGGACACCTGGGTGCAACCCGCATCCCATAGTGCCATAGTCTATCTAAAGTATCAGTGCCACTATATCACACAGAGTATTTTTTCACTTCATATACAGACGACAGGCAGGGTCCATTAATCACCCATGAATCGTTAATGATATTGAACGTACACACACTGGACAATATGCACTTGATATCGTTAAGGATGCCTATATAGTTCATATCATTAACGATATATCGCTCAGTGTGTACCCAGCTTTATACTTCAACTAATCTGCTAAAGAACCAGACTACATCAGTAAGCAACCATGATTTCTTCAGAGAGACTCCCAAATGCCAGGGCATGTCTGCATTGTTACAAACACACCCAGAAAATGCCAAGTTTCCACCCCTAAATGCTGGCTTCCTGTCAATCAAAGTGCAACTGTAATGTGACTGCTATGTGTACGGCTATTTATTCTCAATATATGTTTGCTAATGCGCAATGCAATCATTTGACTATCGACCATATTGCGAATTCTTCGACCCATGACTTGTTTACCCTCAGTTTCTCAAGGGGATATGTTTCAAGTCTTCTAAAGAGTGGATAAGTAGACAAGTGGAGAAGGTATTTGTAGAAGATACCCATAGAAACCAATCAATTCCATGAAATCACATTGTACAAAATAATACAAAAATGAATATTAGTATTCTGAACCTGCACATATCTTAACATACATCGATCCTCCGTGCGCTTTAAATCGCTTCTCACATTTTGTGAGTGCCATGTGACTCGGTTGCATAAGGCATTTTTTTGGTAAATGATGCGTTGGTACTTGTTTCCTAGCACGGCGCCCATCGCATACCTTAATTAGTGGTATGCGATGGGACCCGATTTTCGGGTCATAAGAGCAGCACTGTACAATTTTAATATTGCATTGCATGCCATTACAATGGTATGCAATGCAATGCAATTTTAAATTGTACAGGCACCCTGATGGGTGATTACTATGTTAAATGCAACCCCATTGTTAACGCCACCCCCACTATTAACACCAACCCGAAGCGCGGCGAGTGCAGCTAGCGCCCGCGAGGGGAGGCGGTACGCGTCCTCCGACCTTTTCATACCCCCACTATCCACGTCGGCGTGGAATTGATTTTATATAGTGTGGTGAGCGCAGCGAGCCTCCGAGCCCGAAGCGTGGCAAGTGCAGCGAGCCCCACGAGGGGACGCGGAATACATATGAAGTTATCCGCCACACTATATAAAATCAACTCCACGCCGACGTGGATAGTGGGGGTATGAAAAGGTCAGAGGACGCTGCGCTCGCCACGCTTCGGGTTGGCGTTAATAGTGCCGGTGGCGTTTACAATGGGGGTGCATATAACATACTAATCACCCATCAGGATGCATGTACAATTAAATCATTTTTTTGATCGCATTGAATGATGCGATGTGATCGATGCAATCAAAATGATGTAATAAGATTAAAATCGTGGGAGCCGTGCTAGGAAACAAGTACCGATGCTTTTTCATTGATTATGAACACCATGGTATACGCATTGATAGAAGATTATCTGAATCTTTTCTCTTCATAATAATAATAATAAAAAAAAGCACACAGACACACCATGGTTTCTATCCTTACTCTCATTTATTGAATATTGTTTATATGGAACTTATATTTACAAGCAATGACTGATTTATTGCACACTGCACACTGACCATCGTGGATAGCTACAGCCTGGTGAAGGCAATGGGGGTCCAGGAACTGGACTCCCATGATTCCAAAGGGTCTGGGGCCACTGGGAATATTGGAGCCCATCACAAGTGTTCCTTTTATCCCTCTGTCGCCGTGCCTGTCCAATGGGCATAGCGGGAGGAGAATAGAATAGCATGTGGAGTGCAGTGAGCCATGCAAGGGGACGCAGTGCACTTGTTCACTATGTACACATATTCAATCTCCATGCCAGATGGTTCTGCTAATGTAACTTACTGATGGAACCATTACTTTGTGTACATTGTGCTACAGCACCAGCGGGGCAGCCTAAAGCTAAAGTCTCCTTCTCACACCACAAGCATTAGATTCTACATGCCATGCCATGTACATGAGCAGTATGACTGATGAGTCCCTGAGTGCCCCCATACACCTGCGTTTAGCAGCATTACTGTATGTATTAGCCTAGGGCACCTGGTACCTTTAATCAGGTCCTGGTTATACTGTTTATAAGAATATTTTTTGCACATTTTTTGCACATTAGAGGGAAAATTTACTAAAACTTCCCGAAAATGATACACAGAATCGATTGGTTGCTATGGGCAACATCAGCTCTCTTCATCAAGGGAAGTGTGTGTGCCCTGGGCTTCTATCTCCTGTGGCCAAACTGCTGGCTGTGGCGGATGCCTTTTTCTAGATTCAATGGAGTGCAGGAAGCTGCAAGACTTATACGGCCTACACACATGCCGATATTAAGGCATTTTCTAAGCGACTTTGCTTAGTTTGGCAAAGTCGCTTAGCAAATGCCCTCACATCGGTGTATGTGTGGGGGCTATATCGGCAGCAGTGCGCATCCCCGTGCTTCTTTATCGCTAGCCGAGATTGATGGACAGTGTCCATCAATCTCGGAATCGGCAGGGTTCTCCCACCGGAGAACACTGGCGCTGTCTGCTCACTTAGCACACAGAGCTGACAGCTCGCTCTGTGTGCGGGCTGTCAGCTCTGTGTGCTATGCGATAGCAGCGCAGCACAGCCCGACCTAGCATAGCTAGGTAGCCCTGCACACATCGCTATGTGTGTAGGGCCCATTAGAGGCAACTTGGGGCCCCTGCACGGATGGTAGTTAGGCTACTGGATAGATATCTCTGCTATTAGGGGTTTTTGTTCACTTGATAGAAGTGAACCAAAGAAAGAAAAAAGCTTTGTGGGCGCACTCTTATTGTATGTAAATATGATATTAGTTTAAAATTTAACTTTTATTAAGATCCTTATAAAATAAAGTAACAAGAGCCGTTACATGGAATGAAAGGACAGAGAGAATTTATAAAGCAAAGTCTATAGTTAGATTTATAAAATGTAGTGTGATAGCACTAGTAGCTTATTCACACATTAATCTCCATTCCGCGCATTGGTTCCTAATCATCATTGGTATGTATACACAATGTGATTATAGGCGAAATTGAATGGTTAGTATCCCTCAATTGGGAGGCTGGAATTGCCTTAAGGGGATATCGGTTGCCCCAGCAACAGGATTTATTGGTATTTGTAGCTTGTATTGCTCATACAGTAGGCGTATCCAGTGCAATCTATTTGGGGAATACACTTGTCCAATTTTTGGATACCACACCAGTGATTCTTCAGGGGTCTCCCACCAAAATACTGAACTGGCCCTTCACTGCTTTGCTTCCAAGTTCGGGAAGTTTTTGGGCAGTTCCAGTGAGGTAAGCTTGTCCGACTAACAAGCTTAAGTGCTGGGAAACTGGCGATCCAGTGCCCACCAGCTCCCTCACCAGTTTGGACACCCCAGCCCCTCACCACGGACCCCCGAGGTCCCTCCACATCCAAACGCCAGGACCCGGTGTTTAAGGTACTGGTGTCCCCTGCCTGCACCTAGCGGCAGAGTGACACCCACTTCTCTACTAACGCACTAATTCAGTGCCCAGTTTCCCAGCACTTAAGCTTGTTAGTCGGACATAAACTCATTATAAGGACTGCCAGCACCTCTGGCAACAGCGCTGGGTTACAGTGCTCCTCTCCTTTCTGCAGCAAAAAGCACAATTTCAGTGCTAAAATATCCAGGACATTAGTCTGCTGATAAACCTGTAATATCATTAACTGCAAAGTACCACTGACAATAACGCTGGGTTACAGTGCTTTTTTCTCCTGCAGCAGCAGCTCCCAATGAAATAACTTTGTTTGCCAGGGGATATTAGTGTTGAGTGGCTGGTATACTCCAGTACTTGAATACAGATTAATAACATTTATCTCACTGCCTAAATACTGGTGACCATTAATTTGTGACTACACCACCCAGACTGTGATTTAAGTCCTGCAAATAATAATTTAACTCCTTATCCACCTATTTTTCTTTGCTCCTCACCCAATTCTTTCTCTCCCCCCCTTCTCCATCCCCTGCTTTCCCCCCCCCCCTACCTAATTTTTTCCTCTTCTTTGTATTTTACTTCACTTTTATTTTTATTTTTATTTTTTTATTTCCTCACTTTATTCCTTTTTATAAATTATTGAATTTTGTGACTGTTTAAAATTTCCAAAGGTACACATGGCTCCCAATAAGGGTAAATCTCTGTTGCCACGTACAGTTGTAATTTGCCAAATACTGACCTCCGTGATTTCCTTTGTAAACCATATGGTATAAAATCAGCGATAAATGCTCTAATTGCAGTTAACCAGGCAATTGCTGAATGGGAATTTAGTCCTAATTATACCACCATACCTCACTGGAACTGCCCAAAAACTTCCCGAACTTGGAAGCAAAGCAGTGAAGGGCCAGTTCAGTATTTTGGTGGGAGACCCCTGAAGAATCACTGGTGTGGTATCCAAAAATTGGACAAGTGTATTCCCCAAATAGATTGCACTGGATACGCCTACTGTATGAGCAATACAAGCTACAAATACCAATAAATCCTGTTGCTGGGGCAACCGATATCCCCTTAAGGCAATTCCAGCCTCCCAATTGAGGGATACTAACCATTCAATTTCGCCTATAATCACATTGTGTATACATACCAATGATGATTAGGAACCAATGCGCGGAATGGAGATTAATGTGTGAATAAGCTACTAGTGCTATCACACTACATTTTATAAATCTAACTATAGACTTTGCTTTATAAATTCTCTCTGTCCTTTCATTCCATGTAACGGCTCTTGTTACTTTATTTTATAAGGATCTTAATAAAAGTTAAATTTTAAACTAATATCATATTTACATACAATAAGAGTGCGCCCACAAAGCTTTTTTCTTTCTTTGGTTCACTTCTATCAAGTGAACAAAAACCCCTCATTCGGTTATAATACTGAATTTTGGGGCGCACCACCAATCAACGACTATCAGAATTTACGATGGATAGTCCTTCATATTGGTTCTCCAATTAATACTTTAGCATAATTTTCAGTCTGTGCGGGTTCTACCACACCCCCCCTTACCATCTCTGCTATTAGGTAGGTGGTGTGGCAGGTAAGTCCAAGTGCCCCTGAGGGGTGACATTTAGCAATTTAGGGGCACCAAAATAAAATGATGTTGAACCCATCTCTGGTTCAGCTTATCCTTTTTTTTTTTACACATTTTCTTTCTTATGCCATAATATAAATTATTGCTCCTAAGGTATAAAAGATTAGAGATAATGTAGATCAAATATCTGGTGCCCTCAACCTCCCTTCACAGTAAAATTAATTGGCAAAATCAGCATTTTACCATCAGCTTGTATCCTGGAATGACAGTGCACATATGGGTCTACACAAGTAGCAATTTTCAGCCATTTTCGAAGCAATCTGACTAGATCACTTAGAAACTTGCCACACACCGCTGTGTGTGTAGGAACCAGCAATAGTGGTGGACGGACCTATACAGCAATATAGCTGGTAGAATAAAATATGAGCAGGGACCATATAAATCGTCATCGCCAGTGTTCTCTCACCGGAGAACAATGGCGCTGACAGCTCGCTCAGCACACAGCGCTACACATCACTGTGTGCTGAGCAGCGCTGTGTGCTGAGCGATCTGAGTGATCTAGCATAGTTCAGATCGCTCATAACACTGACTATGTGTGTAGTCCCCAATAGGCTTCTCCTTTCTTCTCGACTCCATTCTTTGCAAATAATGGAACAGGTCAAATGCAGCAGACAACAGATCACAGTGCATGTGCAGGGGAGAGGAGACTGTGAGAGTGACACATGCATGCTGGAGCTGTCCAATAAATGAAGTGCTGAACTGAGATATTCAACAAGTTAAGCCTCCATCATACAGTGGCACCCTGTTGGTGGATCTTTAGGCACTCGTTGGGCGCTAAGCAACCTCTTTGGTCGCATAGCGATACATCTGCTACTTGATAGATGGCTTACTGTAAGCCAGGCTTGTCCAAACTATGGCCCTCCAGCTGTTGTAAAACCACAAGTCCCATCATGCCTTGCCACAGTTTTTCTATTAGGGAATGCTAAAATTATGGCAAGGCATGCTGGGATGTGTAGTTTTGCAACAGCTAGAGTTTGGACATGCCTGCTGTAAGCAATCCTTCTAAGCAATGCCTTGAATAAATTAGATGAAAGAGGGGGACTAGTTAAAAACTGGAACCAGATCAGACTCTGGAACGCCAGACCAGACAGGCTCCATTCATCAAATTGCCATTCCAGAGCTTTTAGTGTCCCATTCTGGTGCAGCGTTCCCGAGTCTGATCCGGTCCAGTTATCATCTAATTTCGTAATGATAACAGTACAATACCGAGAATTATAACATGGACAAAATTTTATACATATTGTGAAAGTATGTTCACATGTCAAAAGTTTCACCAGGTGACTTATGTTGCCATTATGAATAGAGACCATGTTTACTGTCAACCTGATATACAGGAAAAGGATGTCCTGATGATGAAAATGTACCTGAAACTCCAGTTTTTGGAGTTCTGACCGTATTTCCATGTGGCCCAAGCTCCGGAATGTGAGTCAT
The DNA here is from genome assembly GCF_055691185.1 of Crinia signifera. Classification (NCBI taxonomy): domain Eukaryota; kingdom Metazoa; phylum Chordata; class Amphibia; order Anura; family Myobatrachidae; genus Crinia; species Crinia signifera. The sequence continues at coordinate 238,318,560 of NC_139218.1, forward strand.
GATTAGTACATCCCATTCTTTGTCTTGATTGAACTGATGAGTATAGATTTCAGTGGACTCTCTTTGGCATATCTACTAAAGTGCGGGCTTATAGAAGTGGAGATGTTGCTCGCAGAATGTAAGCACATTCACCATCTGCCTAGCTAGACGATAATAGCTACAATGTGATTGGTTGCTAAGGGCAACATCCCAATTTATAAAACCCTGCACTTTAGTAAGTATACTCCTCTGAGTTTATACTATCTCTGTATAATATTTGTATAACATTTCTGCTTGGCAAAATCTGTTTTTGCCACCCTAAGCCATTGGGTCACTAATGTATTCATTGTGTGACCAGAGTGTGTGTGTTTGTGTGTGTGTATAAAATATATTCCTTATATTTATAAGCTTCAATCACACTAGTCTATGACTCATGGAACTCTGGTTCTTTTTTTCATTTATGTTTTGTTGAAAGGCTTTCCTCAGGGCACGCATACATCTCTGTGGCGCATGTATAGAGGGAGGGTGATTGGCAGCCAGAGCAGCAAGCTGTGTGTTTTGGATGCACCTGACACTGTAACATGCAGGTATAACAGGTTGCAGCACAGAGTACACATGTATCTGCCTCCCCCCTACACATACATGTGAATCTCATCTCCTGCTCCTCCTCCTCCTCCAGTGAGAGCGACTGAGCCGGGGAGACACTGAGCACCTCTCCTCCACTCAGCAGCACCAGTAGCAGCAGCAGCTATAGGAGCAGGGGCAGCAGCGCACGTCCAGGACCAGGCAGCAGTCAGTGGCAGCGCTGCCTGCAGGAGGACTCCCGTCCACGCTCTCTGCACCGCGCTCGGCTCTTTGAATTGCCCGCTCCTCCTGCCAGTGAGCTCCGTGTGCCGGAGCAGGGCATGCCTGTTCCGGCTCCATAGGAGAGCCAGCTCCGACACCGCGGGGTCAGGGGAATGGAGTTTTCAGCAAGTGCAACTCGTAGTTGTCCCTCGCAGCCGCTGGATGTATGGAGAGTTGGTGCCGCTGGCTACACAGCACATGAGTGATCGGGAGCCCTGTGTGACACACGCGTTCCAGAGCTGGCGATGGGCAGCAGCCTGTGAGAGATGCCTCGCGTGTACTGAATGCACTGCTGCTGCCACTGCTGTCCCGCTCCACGCGTTCCCCACCACGGGCACAGGACACTGACCTGGAGCAGCCGCCGCCGGGAGCCAGGATCCGGAGAGAGCAGCTATTAGGGTCCAGCATATAGCAGAACACTGACAGGTGAGGAGCCCGCTGTGCTGCTGCCACCTCACATTTATGAGAGGCTCCTACCCATGACACATGTATGAGAGGCTCCTACCCATGACACATGTATGAGAGGCTCCTACCCATGACACATGTATGAGAGGCTCCTACCCATGACACATGTATGAGAGGCTCCTACCCATGACACATGTATGAGAGGCTCTTACCCATGACACATGTATGAGAGGCTCTTACCCATGACACATGTATGAGAGGCTTCCCCCACAAACACATGTATGAGAGGCTCTTAGCCCTAACACATGTATGAGAGGCTTCCACCACTAACACATGTATGAAAAGCTTCAACAGATGACACATATATGATAGGTTTCTACCCATGACACCTGTATAACAGGTTTCTACCCATGACACATGTATGAAAGGCTCCCACCCCTGACACATGTATGATAGGTTTCTACCCATGCATGACACATGTATGAGAGCTTCCACCCCTAACACATGTATGAGTAACAGACTTCTACCCAGGGACATGACACATGTATGTGTGAGAGCTGCCTGCAGAGAGCATGAGGGGCAGAGTATGTACTAATGGGCGATGTGCGAGGAGACCTGTTGGCATAGCAGTGGGAAGCTGCATCGGCGCCGCCGCTGCTGCTGCTGTGTAAGGTGCTTTCATTTCTAATTAGGGAGATGTGTTGTTGGCAGCAGGTAGCGGCAGTAGCGCGCCCATGTGCAGTGGCCAGGGCTGGCGGTAACTCAGTGTCCGCGGCTGCAGCAACTGGAAGTATGGAGCTGTTCCTGTCCCTGGTAACGGAGCCGGCCGCGGTGTCACAGGCAGCTGCCCCGCACTATGGCATACTGGAGGCACAGTAAGCATTGCACCCACATCTGCTGCCCTCCCACCCGCTGCTCATACAGCGCGCCGCTGCGCGTTACACATATGTGTATGGAGGGCAGGCGAGGGGACTGGTTTAGGGGGTGGGGGGGACAGCACACCTGTCTGTCATATAGAACAGGCTCATACTGTATATGTCATGCTTCCATCCCCGCACCAGTGCTCACATGTTCCACCAGCAGCAGCAGCATGGTATGGGCAGATGGCTCACTGGGCAGTATCTGTGTGTGTGTGTGTGTGTGTGTGTATATATATATATATATATCACACATATAGATGTGTTTGTGTGTGTGTGTACACACACACACACACACACACACACACACACACACACACACACACACACACATATATGTTTAATAAAGATTGTGAACATGCATGTAAAAAGGAAATGGAAGGATTGTGAACATGCATGTAATAAGGGGTATCCTTTGATTATCTACAGTGAAATGAGAGGAAATATGGAATATTTGGACAGATATATAAAATACTGTACACACCCTAGCAGCAATGTCCAGCTTATAGATCTCAGTCACTGACTGTAGTGCTTGGATAATTGTGATGATATGATGGTCAGTATGATCAGGGTTAAATAACTGTAACACAACCCCCATAAGAGCAGGAGAACCGAGTTGCTCTAATCTAAAGATGATTTGTGCCAATCACCTGGAGTATACAAAGATGTAACATGCTACATAAGGATCACAGCTTTCTACAATGTGCTTGTCAGATAAGACAGTATGGATCACACCATATTTTTGTGATTTTATCCAGTGTCTTATCTGGCCGGTGTTGTCTCAGCAGCGGACACCTGGAATATAATGTTATGATCCTTGTCTGCAAATTGCAGTGATTGCACTCTCCTCACATCCTCTTCTTGACATCATTGGTCTCTGAGTAAAGGTAAATATGCTACACAGTATGAGAACTCCTGCTCTGCGCTCTAGGTAAACACAGGCTAATGGTGTGCAATGAAGCGTTCCTGATCTGAAGCACTATAACCTCCTAGTGTACAATATGTTTCGAAAATACCTGTTGGAGTAGAATACGTGTCACTACTACCATGATGCCAAGACCTCTTGTGACCCCAAAATAGTACAATTATGTGTACACTAACTCCCGTCTTGACAACATGATGGCTACATTTTAAATGTTTTGCCAATGCCTTCCCATTTCGAAATTAAATATTTGTTATAATACAACCATGAGCATAATACATGTTTTTAATATAAATATTTATATATATATATTTGTGTGTGTATATATAAATATATATATATATATATATATACAGTATATATGTGTGTGAATATATATATATATATATATATATATATCCCTGCAGTTCAATAATGACTGCTATAATAGTAAAAATAATAAAGGTAACATAACAATGTATTGTTTTGAATAGTGATTATCTTTTAGCAGTATTTTCTTTGATAGATATAACAATCAGCTAGTGCAAATATATGCAATACTTTGCTCAACCTACACTGGAACCCCATATCGGCTTCAATTTGCACTGTGAGGGGTCTCAGACAATTTACAGTAACAGGAATGTTGCAGCATGCATCTAGGCGAGATCTGTTCTCAGATCATAATGACTTCCAGTAGCAGCTGACCCAGGCCAGGTTCCAACTTGCTTCCTGTAGGTATAAAAACGACACATCTTAGTGCCAATCTATTTAGGCACCAGTGCTGTTACTCATGCTCTGAGCTGCTTCTGCTACGAGCCAAAGATGAGTCATAACATTTGTGCACAGTGGCATACTGATTAAGACTCAGCTTTATCATGATGAAAACTTTGATTGGCGAACAGTGCTGTGACTTCAAGGGAAAGTGCAGGTTCCTCAGTGAGGTAGATGATCACGACTTAAATGAGAAATCCTTGAAACCTTATGCAGCCCACACACGCACCGATTCCAGCGTGCGTTGTGGGCTTAACTAGCACACACAGCATCGCATCGTATGCCTTGTGCATACGATGTGCATGCGATGCGATGCTGTGCTAGAAAAAGCCAGTACAAAAAGTATGTGCAGCACATACTTTTTGTACTGTACGATGAGGTGCCGCGGGAGCGCGCATCCCATCGTACAGCATCGCACCGCCGGCATCGGCGCGTGTGTGGGCTGCATTAGAATTTGATGACTTCTGTTTAAATGCGTCATTTATTATTTCACTGGATGACACCGTGCTAAATGTTACCTTTAAACAGAAATGATGGCCACTTAAGTTAACAATAGTTATACATAGCAATAAAACAACATAATTAATCTATGTTGTTTTTTGAATAACAAACCTTTCTGCTAGCAGGGTTTCTTGTAATTGTGTAGGCATTTCATTTATAATGTCACTTAGCTACTATAATTATTTTTAAAAGGCGTTCGCTCTCTGTACAGATCTGTCTGCTTCACAAGACTCATTCAGCCGGGAAAAACAAAGTATAGACATTTTTACAATGGATCTTAGCATGTTTATAATGGCTACATAATATGGGTGTGGTATATACAGTAGCTCACAGACAATGCCTAGGTCAGCAGTTATTAAGTTGTTATGCAGAAGTTCCACACTGACAAATGTCTGACGTAAGCAAAAGGTCGACACATGTGTTTAACACATGAAAAGGCCGACATGAGTTTTTCCCTGTTATTTTGTTGTCATTGTCGCCTACTGAGCATGAGGACCCCCAACTATTGTACCGCTTCTCCTCACCATGCTTCGGACTAGGGGCCTCACTTACACCTGCGCTCAGCAAACTTTAACATTCCCAATGTTGATCTTGTACATGTTAACCTTTTGGTGCCGACCAATGAATGAAGTGCAGGGGAGGATCGCTAAGCACACATATACATACATATTATCATGTATGTAATGTGTGCTTAATCGATCCCCTGGGGATAGCCAGTGCTGACTGCATCAGTAACCAGCATAAGTCATTGTACACTGTTAAGCTCACCCCGGGACTCCCATTGGCTAGTTTTACAGGAGCCCAGAGAACGGGTTCAATAGTGTGTAATGGCTTTAAGGTGGCCATACACTACTGCGATTTTGAGTGTAATCGGACAAATCGCATGTGTTTTAGATCATCTCTGATCCGATGTGTAATCCCCTGCATATTGGATTGGAGCCCCTAGATTGCAAATGTTGCACGTAGGATATGTCGGATTGGACAGCCTCCGTCAGCACTTGCTGGGATCGCATGTGATATATCACACAACAAGCAATATATTGCATGTGTTCATGCTGCCCTGGAAGGTTCCAGGCAGTTCAAGGAGGAACGCGTGTAACTTCTCCCCTCGGAGAAGTTGCACAAGTGTATGGGGGCCTTTACTCTTGTTTAGCAGCACCCATTGAACTCAGTGCTGGCAATCCCCAGGGGAACAATGCAGCACATAGATTAAATACATGATAACATGGATGTACTGTATATATGAGGATAGTGATCATCCCTCCCCTGTGCTTCATGGTTAGCGCTGCAGCCCAGGGGTTTTTCACCTTTGAAAAAGCCAGTGTAACTGGCGAAACGCATCAGTGTACTAACCTACCAGCCTCTCCTTGGTGTGTGTGACTACTCTTGGACTAAGGCCGTAGGACCACAAGTTCTTGTAAAGACCCACCAACTACTTCCTAAGAACTCCCTCTGGGTAAAGTAATCTCCACTCCAGGAACTCATTGCTCTGTTCGAGCCAACTACAAGTGAGATCTGCTTATAGTGAGTGTATGGAGGAATGTTATAAGTTAAGCAGTCATTCTAGAGACCGGACTACACCATACAACAATTCACCAGTGTGAGAGATTGCCTAAATGACCACGCCAAAGATTCATGTTTATTATACAAGTTTTAACTCTTGTTTTTTAATGTCATTTAATTTATTTTTAATTGTTTTAACATCATTCTTTGAATAAATATTATTATTTAAATATCCCATGGATTTTAATTTGATCCTTACTCAAAACTAGCACTGTGTTCCCTTGTGGTTTTGTTTTCAGGTATTATTAGTGGGAGCGACTCTCCCCACTTTACACAGCAGCTTGGAATTTTTACCCATTTCAGTGCCTGTATCCCATTAGGGGGAACCTGTACATCCTATTGACTGTTGACCTAGACATTGTCTGTCAGCCCACCAAATTGGGCAAAAACTTAAAAATTTTAATAAAGTACACTTTGTAGTCTTTAAAGCACACAACATAGGATAATTGTGACTTTATACACTAATTACAAAACTTTTTTGAACAAGTACTAGTGTTGGATGCATACTCATTTCGTTACTTCAGGTATGCCTACTAGATTTCTCTGCAGCACTAATATCAAAGATTGGAGAGCGATACAATTGTGAGCAAATAAAGGATTGACTTATCAGCTCCTGACATTTTTAAACACAGCCTGTAAAATGTAAGGCAGAAGCTGAACTGACTGGAATTTTATCTCTTACAATTTTATCTCTCTCCAAGCTTTGATAAAGTGTTATCAATATACATTTTGTATACTTTTAATTACTGTTATTCTTTTGAATATTAACCAATAAAACAGGGAGACAAAACTTGGGTACACACTATGATATGTGTGTACCTGTCAATACTGTTGGTAGCGGGGATCCAGTGGATGATGGCATTGGCAAGTGCATATACACTTTCTGATGCTGGAGGGTGGGAGCTACAGTGTGGCAATGTGGAGTGTTGGCCATGCTGCAGCTGCTGTTCTGAAGACACAAGGGAGGGAGTCATTAACAATGCGTGGGAGTGCGCATCGTTAACGATGTTGAGTGTGTACACTAGATGAGAAAGTAAAAATTTGTGCTCCAAAGGGCCCTTCTGAGGGATATCTTTCACTTTCCTGTCTAGTGTGTATGGGGCTAAAACATGAGGCATTTGAGGTTTCCAGAGATTTTGAAAGTCACTTCATAAAATGAATTATTTCCTGAAGCTCTACATAAAGCAGAAGAATTGTGCAATTCTGTGCTCTTGAAATAACCATGTACGACTAAACTGTGTATACAGTCTGGCAGCCTTCTTCATCCATCATCCGCAGCCTAAACATACAGCTATGGTGTTAGTATAATTTACATCTTTTTATTTTAAACTAGAACTCTTGTGGTGCCAATTTTATATTGGATGTAAATTTATATGTATAGTAGATGGCGTTCAAACTAATACGTCTCCCATTGAATAAAATTAGGGAAATGTGTTTTTTAAAGCAGTTCTTGTGTATTTAAATAAGAGAGAGTATACTAATAACATTAATATTTATTGAAGAGAACTGCCACATACTGTACACACCTGCTTGCATGCCATGAAATTGTATTAGTGTACTGATTTGCTATGTATAGAGAGAAGTATTGCTGTGCAATTTTATTAGTTCATTGTAATGTTTCAGTTTTGTCATGCTTTGCGGTTTTCAGGTTTGAGATAGTTATTCATCCTGAGAATGACATTTTTCCTATACATATTTATGAATGTATTGAGGGTCATTTGTAGGTAGCTATAGATAAGTTATGTGTGGATCTTTCTATAGGTGATACGTTTATTTGCTTATCTTTGTATGTACTGTATATACATCAGTCATTTTTTGCTGAATATTTTTGCGATTCCAGGGATCGGCTGAAAATGATCCCATTTATTCTGTAGTTATTTAATACAGTTAAGGCAATTAAAAACAGCAAAGTTTATGCTGAATCCTGATATCCTGTTGATTGCAGTTTGATTGAAAATATTCCCCCCCCTGACATTGTGATTTGATGCAGAAATGAGATCACTGATACTGGTTTATTTCTTCTCATTAAAGCTCTGTATTTTTTATTCTTTTTACAAGATGACATTTGAAGGTCATTTCAGTGTTCTGTTCCGGTGGCTATTTTAGTTTCTTTATTGCTCTGGTCTATTTCTGCATTTTTATCCTAGAATGTTCTTCTATAATCCTTAAAATTTATGGATATACATTGACTGAGATTTTTAAATAAATTATGTTAAATGGTTTGAATTTCAAGATGTTATGTGAACTGAAATGTACACTTAGGAGGTCATTCTGATTTATTTGCTTCCCCGCGCATTTGCACGGGGGACCGATCTTTTGTTTCTGCGCATGCACATAGCCATTTATGCACGTGCAGACTCTGTGTGTGAATGGACGTTGCGACTTGCATAGTCTCCGGCCCGTTCACACAAAGCAGTGTGGGTGGGGGGCAGGGAGCACAGGTCAGCCCTTGGGAATGCCCAGCATTTCATGGGCATTCCCATGCTAATGGTGGAGTGACCCGGGTGCCGGGGGCGGGTAATTGACGTCACTGGGTGTCAGCTGCCCTCCCTGTTCACGTAGCTGGGCGTTGCAAATCTGAGTCACCAGAGAGTCACTTAGATTTGCAAGCACTTCGAAATCATTAGATGGTTGGCGACCATCGAATGATTTTGGCCTTGCATGCAAGGCTGTGAATGGATGTTTATGCAAAACATCCATCCGCATGCCTGCAGGGAAATCGGCGTATAAGCAGGGGGCGGCCATTTGTGCGGGCACCCATTCTGCCCTATGCCACAGAACACAAAAGTACTGTGTAGATCTAATCAGTGGAAATTGGTAACAACCGTTTCTAGTCTTTTAGACTTGCAGCATACTCAGAAACCATAAGGAGTATAGTAAAGTGAGCTTAACATAAGAACATAATGCAAGATTCTATTACACATGACAAAGTGGTACTTTGGTATTTTAAAGATTTTCATCAGTTTTAATACTTCAATTTTTACTGAATGGATTCTGCTGTGATCATCTCTTTCCAAGTAGAATCTGAAATTGTATATACTGAGAGCACAAAAATCTGATATTGAAATGGTTTTGCTCTGGTTATCTGGTTTAAAAAGTGGTAGATGAAATACATTAAAAGAGATAATGCAAAGTCTGATGTATTACAGATGACACCATCTCAAGCAATATCTGTTATCTGAAGTCTATAACTTTGTTTAATTTATCATCATATGAATATTTAATTTGGACTCTACAAAAGTGTAGGGCTCTCATTATGTAAGTATAGAAGGATTGATAGTAGTATATTATTTGAGCCCCAGGCATCCTTACTGTACATTTAAACTGATTTTGAATGTATAATGCAGTGGTTCCCAAACTGGATGTTGTGGCACCCTGGGGTGCCTCGGAACACTTGCAAGGGTTGATGGCCCAGGATCAATCCAGATTATTTATGGTCAATGTAATATGCAAAATTAGTGCTTGTGGCTTCCAGTCATAAAATGTGTGGAAAACAGAAGCAAATTCTATTCCTCACCAAGTAACTAACACAAGTATTACTTATAAAAAAAATTGACTTTATCTAATAGTTTTTTATTTGATTTCTGAATATGAAACATTGGTGTATTCGTGCCATGAAAATAATCCCTATACTCTAGGGTGCTGTGTTCCAAAAACTTTAGGAACCACTGGTGTATTGCACTCAAAATCAGCAGAGTCTGCTTACCTGCGCAGTTACATCTGCATGACATATGTCTTCCATTCTACTTTTATAATCTGTTTCCTTGTACTATGGAATTGGAAAAAGCTGAATAGAATAGTGGTTCTTTTTCTTTAATTCTATAATTTTATTTGCATATGGTTACACTTTACTAAACCATTCAGAGTATTGCTCCATTGCATTTCCAAAATACAGGTTGAGTATCCCTTATCCAAAATGCTCGCGACCAGAAGAATTTTGTATAATGAACTATTCCGTATTTCAGAATATTTTTATATTTCAATGCTTTATCTTCAGGTATATTGCATTTATGTTGTATAAACTCATCAAACACATGAAAAATTGTATTTCACTATCTGGAATGTATAGTTTTCGGAATAATTTGGATAAGGGATATTTGGATAAGGGATACTCAACCTGCATTCTATTCTGAATAACTAGTGGCTAACTTGTCAACCCTTACACCCAGGGCCGCCGAGAGGCAGGTGGAGAGGGTACAGTTTACCTGGCCCGGCTGGCCAGGGGGGCCCGGACACACACATACCCTTTTTTATTTTGCGGCGGGTGCATAGGCGGGGTGGCCGAGTCTGAAGGAGAGCGGTGTCAGCTTACCATAGAGGCGACGGCACTGCGTGACAGTTATCAGGACGGGAGTTCGGGACACAGCCAGCAGTCCTCCACCGCTGTGGAGCTGTGCTCACACTCTGTGTCTGTGTTTGCAGCTGTAGCAGCGTGTGTCCCGACTCCTGTCCAGACAACTGTGTCACGCAGTGCCACTGCTGAGCGGCCGAGGGACTGACTTAATGCACACAGGGAGGAAGAGGAGGAAGGATACAAGGGATGGCAAAGGGAGCGATCGACTGTCGGGGGAGGGCAGGTCTGAACCCACACACACACACACACAGTCAAACACTTTAAAAAATACATATATTATTTGATTGGCAGCAGGCGCGAGGGTGCGGGACGGGTGCGCAGGCGTGTCTGTAGGTCAGCTGTATAGCAGCGGTGCTTGGCTGCATGCAGAACACTTTTAACAAACTAGCCGTTCCCCTGCTGTCCCTTGCAGCCAATATGACCTGCACGGTGCTAACACATCCACAACCCCCACTGGCATGCTTCCCGACCCAGACTCCCCACAGCTACCATTCCCCATGCCCCCCGATTCCCAGACTCTGCTGCCACGAGAACAAGCAGTGCTCACTCAGGGGCCCACTCCAGCGCGACTCCGCACAGCTCCCCCCCCCACATCCTACGAGTGTCCTGCCACTGCTTTCATGGAAACACCTGTGGCTAAGCTATGCCACCTGGCCTCCTCACATCTGATCTCCCTCACCGACAGTCCGGCCTCCACAATCAGGCCAAGCTTCTGTACTCCCTCTGGACTCGGGAGTAAACATACATATCAGCGCTACAGTGAGTAGGTGAAAGCCTGGACTGGCCCAATTGTTTTTTTGTGGGGAGTGTTTGATAATTCTATTTCTTGCCCAGTCCCCTAGGTTTGCCTTGGTATAATTATAAGGAACCATGTGGGACTACATATCCTAGCATGGACCAACCTCCCCCTGTGATTTATAGCTCCACGACAGCTGGGGCGGGGCACAGGTTACCTCATTTGGTGTGGTATGATGGTCAGTATACAGACCAGTACTCCGACAGGGGTGGAGTGGAAAAAAAGCCCCCTTGCCCTGTTGGTCGGGATCCTGACTGTTGGAGCTGTTGAACAGTCGGGATTTCAGCTTCGGTAAACTGAGTCACCCAGCTCTGACTTTATCTATGGGTGCACTTTCAAAAAAGGTTGATGCAAATACACTTGCGGTCCTGTCCACCTCCTTCTATTGAGGTGGTACATGGTCTCAGGCCTGTTAAGGCAAATGTCTGAGACCGTTTAGGCTCATTTTAACTCTTCTCCATGAGGGGGACGAATTTTCTCTCTGTGAGGGTTCAGATTACTTCCCTCTGTGAGGGGTAACAGCCAATAAATACATTATTGCATTTTAAGCATATTTATTATTACAACAGCATGTTGTAAATCAATTATAACTCTTTGATGGTATAACATAATCCTTGGCAATGAGCATATAGGTACGTGGCACTTGTGTGGTATAATATGTAATTTGCATTACGGTGTGTGGTATAATGTGTAATAGGCATTACGGCATGTGGAATTTGTAATCGGTATTATGGCATGTGGCATAATTATGAAAGGGGCATTACGGTGTCTGGTATGTGTAACAGGCATTATGGTGTGTGGTACAATGTGTAATGTGCAGTACGGTGTGTCGTAAAATGTGTAATAGGCCTTATGGTGTGTGGCATAATATAGTAATGGACATTATGGTGTGTGGTATAATGGGTAATAGGCATTACGGTGTGTGGCATAATTTTAAATGGCCATTATGGTGTCAATTTTTGCTATGTGACTTTGGCAGACAGAGACGGGGACTATGGAACCTATTCTGGTTGATTCGCAACCAGAATACGTTTGATACCCGGGTGGGGTTTGGTGGACTCACAAGGCTGTGAATTTGCAGCGTTACGAGCCAACCAGAATAACCCCCTATGTATGTGGTGTGCATGTGCTGAAAGCATACACCGTCCATACTCTCAGGAATTAGGTGGCACTCTCCGGATTTTTTACAAATTGTATTATTGCTATACAAACATAGGTGGGCCGATGTTTCAGCACCACGTAGGGCATTTGACTCTTTGTGAACATAGAGCATTGAGAAAAACGCCCTAGAGTCTTGAGAAAAACGCCCTCCAGGGGGGCCCCGGGAAATTGTTGTACCGGGGCCCAGGATTTCTCTTGGCAGCCCTGCTTACACCAGATATGCACAATCTTGGACTGTAGTATAGTATATATATGTATGAGCTAATAAATGTTAGAAATAGATTAAAGCTCATCTACAGATGGAGCCGCTGCTGTCCTTGCAGGGGCTCGCGCACCCTGTGGCAACGGAGCCTGCCGGGGTCCCCGCCGCCACCCCCACCGTCACCACCAGTCCCCCATCACCGCTCGTCCCAGCCCCTATCGCCGGCGCATGCCAGAGAGGAGTCTCTGCCGAGCGCCGGGCAAAGTTAAAGCAGGCTCCATCTGTATGGGCAATTTCTCCACTTTATCTCTTTAAAAGGTTTGATAACTCTCCCTTTTGATGTTTTTGACAAAGTATCCTGAAATCCTTGTGGTTTTGTAGTGGTTTACTGGCAGAACTGAATCCTAGAGATCTACTAAGCTCAAACCACAATTAAGAATAGAACACTAAGGGGGTCCATTTATCATTGATCGCATTTGCAATGCGATTTGGGCGTGATACAGTATTAGCATCCAAGATCGCTTTGCAGAAGGCAATTACATTGATGGAATTTATCATCTGGCACTCATTGCTCCAAAAGGGCTCCGTTTCTGGTAAGGGTTGCAGGGAAAGACGCTGCCAACTGCAACATGTGAAGTGTAGCCTATAGTTTACAATAGTCTGCCACCACCTTCAGATGCAGCATTGCAAATCCCATATAAACCTATCGGAGCTGCGGCTGTGCTTGGAAATGGAGAGATCACAGCAGGTATCAGAAATATTTGCTGTGGTCCATTTTACATACTTTTAAGGTGTACTTAATATATGTGTGGATATGCCTTAAAAAGGGGTGTTTTCAGATAAATAGCTGCAAATATTGTTTGATAAAATAGGCCACAAAGGACTTAAGCAGCAGGTTAAGATACAGTTGCAAACGTGACAATAGAACCCACCAGACAAGTAAGGTTTTGACAACAGAGATAGCGCAAACATCATGCATTTTGAGCTATCAGTAGTGTTGGGATTACTCTCCTGATTGGCCAGATCGATGCAGCTGTTTTATGGCCGTTTTGCAGATTTCCAATCAGAGAAACACTAGTATTGTTTATATACAGTGTATGAATAACTGTGAGCAGCAACAACAAGAAGTATATTATCTTTGTAACTTTGGGGGTTATTCTAGTCCATTCTTTCTGACAAAATCCTTCTTAGATGGACAAAACCATGTGCACTGCGGGTGGGGCAGATGTAACTTGTGCAGAGAGAATTAGATTTGGGTGGGGTTTTTCTTCAAAGTGAGATCTATATTGCAGTGTAAAATCATGCAGTCAGTATTTTCCCTACACAGAAACAAAATAACTCACCCAAATCTAATTCTCTCTGCACATGTTACATCTGCCCCCCTGCAGTGCACATGGTTTTGTCCATCTAAGAAGGATTTTGTCAGAAAGAATTAACTAGAATAAACCCCTTTGTGACATGATTAACGTCCTAAAGTGGACATAAAATATAGTGTTTTCTTTAATGTCTAATGATTTAAGAGTCTAATACAGGGGTGGCCAACCGGTCAGAGGTAAAGAGCCGAAAAATATCGGTAGTCAAGCTAAAGAGCCGACATCATGCGCCTAAGGCGCATGCGCCAAAAAAAGGGGCATAGTTTATTTTGACCCCTTGGGTGGGTGTGATACAAATATGCTTCCAATAGTGCAGTGCCATATATACATATGCCCCCAATAGTGCTAGATACACATATGTCCCCCACGGTGCCAGGTATGCACCACATGGTGCCGGGTATGCCCCTATGGTGCCAGAAAGCTGGTATGCCCCCACAGTGCCACAAACTGCTATGCCCCCACAGTGCCACAAACTGCTATGCCCCCACAGTGCCAATTTCCCAGAAGCAGCACTCACCGTTGTTGTTGTTGCTGCTGCTGCCGGGCGGGGAGAGGACAGTCTGGTGTCCCCCTGCAGTCCTCCTGTCATGTCACTGATGGGAGGAGAGCACAGCACACTGCGCGTCTCCTTCCCCCTCACTTCCCTGTGACTGGGCTGTCCACCTATCAAAGCTCGCTGGCCGGCTCCTGATTGGCTGCTGGCCCGCGAGCTCTGATTGGCGGATGGCCCAGTCACAAGGATGCACAGTAAGGGGTAGGAGAGATGCGCGATGCGTGCTCTCCTCCCCTCAGAAGGAGAAAAGATTCAGGGAACCGGCAGCAGGGGGACTGGGACGGACGGTGGGCAGCAGTGGGAGCAGGAGCCTCACTTTACAAGGGGGAGAGCCGCATGAGGCTCAAGAGCCACGGGTTGGCCACCACTGGTCTAATAGATATACTGTAATGGTAATGTGCTTACAATCCATTTTCTAAGGATATTGGATGTTTCTCTGACAATAAAAGGGAGTTGCAGGCTGTGTCTTAATTTCATGAGCCTAATGCATTATTTCTTATTATAGTATCCTAACGAATACTGAGGAGATGACGTTGCAACTTATCGACAATAAACTGATATCAGAACAGCCAATTATGTAATGTGTCCATTATAAATTATTCTGGTTATTGGAAGACACCTCTGATTTTTGCAAGCTACGTAACGTGCAGCCTTGTTTTTCCATATACAGTAAATCAGGGGAATCCATTGCGTTATCAGGTGACACTATTATCTTGTTAACATTTAGCTGTGTAGAGTCGCACCACTATATTCTGTAAAGCTCTACATCTGGTAACAGTAATTTGAATATTTGAAATGTAACTGTAATCAGGATTTCTCAATTACGTTAATTCCTAGTAAAATGTTTAGTATTGTGCAGAAGTGGCTATAGACAGTATTTTTCCCACTTGCTTGGTGTCTGCATATTTCCCATCTGTCCCTGTTTTGGAGAGGGAAGATATCCAACATTTAATTTGGCAAAGAATTTATGTACATGCTCACACCTTGGCAGATTATGTAATTCAACATTAAAAACTGTTACTGTATACAACTAGAATGTACCACACATGTAAAGATTATATACATGATTGAGAAAAAAATATTTAGCCAAATTGTGCTGACTATTAGAACAGTTGTTCGTATAGAGCTATAAAACAGGTTCAGGGCATATTGTATGTGATACATACTATCGCATGATTAGACATGTTTGGGTTTATGACCCAGTGTGCGTGGCCGTTGGCCACAGTATGTGCAAGCCACAGGTAGGAAGAGATCTCTTCAGGTCTCTCTCCTGGTACACCTTGCCGAAAGGCTTCTACTGGCATTGCTATCTACGGTGTTGTCTTTCAGGTAAAGCTCCAGAAAGTTACACTTTCTGTAGCCTGAAACATGTGGGGATTGCAGCAAACCTGTGATTACTGCAGTTTTTGGATGTTTTACTGCCTTCTAGTTTAGTTTTCGCACGTCCTTCCCACAATGAGAGTGACAGAGATTAAATGTGCATACACTGTAGACCAGGGGTTCTCAAACTCGGTCCTCATGACCCCACACAGTTCATTTTTTCCAGGTCACCCGGCAGGTGCACAGGTGCTTTCATTACTCACTGACACATTTTTAAAGATCCACATATGGAGCTAATTATTTTATTTATGATTCTGTGAGACCTGCAAAACATGCACTGTGTGGGGTCCTGAGGACCGAGTTTGAGAACATGTGCACTAAACGATGTATGTAATGAAAGATATTGGTGAATAATTTCCCTTGGACTTTCCCAGTGTCCAGGACTGACGATATTGTGGATACACACTGAGCGATATGATGAACGACAATCGATCTAGCTAGACTATAGCTTTTTGTGGAACGCATCTTTAATAGAGCTGCCTGCACAGTTCATGTACAACTTTGATGAACGAGGGGCGGGACTGTGCATTGTCATTTATGGCTTACACGCTGGCCGATATTTTCACCAATATCGTTGAGAAGGGCCAAAATGAACAATATTGGTCAAGAAATCATATTTATCTATGCTCCTAATATATTATTTTAACATCTTGGGACAAGAGTGTATTAGATGACTCGGGCAGAACAGTAGAACAGTAAAAGCACGTACTGTGTTAGAGCTTTGGCATCTAGCATGCTCTCCTGCTAATAACAAGTAGCTGCCCTTCACAACTGATATGTAAGTGACAGTATGGGTCTGATTCAGACCTGTTCGCTAGGCTACGTATGCTCGCAGCATAGCGAACAGGTAAATGCTGCCTGCCGACCAAATGCCCACCGCACGAATCCCTGCATTTTGCATTCCACTGCTTGGTAAGATATGAAACATTGGTAGGGAAAAAGTATTTTTCACTAGGGCAAAAGGACGTAGTCCATAAACATTGAGACTGAGGGGTAGATTAAGATAGGTGAAGTGATAAAGTGTATGGTTTTTATCACCGGCCAATCAGCTCCTACCTGTCATTTTTTAAACCAAGCCTGTAACTTCACAGTTAGGAGCTGATTGGCCGGTGATAAATACCAGACACTTTATCACTTCACTGAGATTAATAAATCTGCCCCTCAGTTTCTAATGCAGCCCACACACGCGCCGATGCCGGCGGTGCGATGCTGTACGATGGGGTGCGCGCTCCCGCGGCACCTCATCGTACAGTACAAAAAGTATGTGCTGCACATACTTTTTGTACTAGCTTTTTCTAGCACAGCATCGCATCGCATCGCATGCACATCGTATGCACAAGGCATACGATGCGATGCTGTGTGTGCTAGTTAAGCCCACAACGCACGCTGGAATCGGTGCGTGTGTGGGCTGCATTAGATTAAGCAGGTTGTGATAAGCATCCTCCAAAGATGTTGGTTCCACTTGTCCTGTAAGGAATTTTATCTGCATCTGCTTCTGAATAGCATTGTAAGTCACCCACAACATACTGTAAGTCATATATGTATAACCACTGACTTCATCAAAATAAGCTAGATCAATCATACAGTATATAGGTATGACTGATCACAGGACATGATACATTTTAAAATAGCGTTATTTATTATATGGTATAATGGTTGCTCCAAGATCAAAAATGATCAACTGGGAAACAATGTCTTGTTTTACTTTATCACTTCAACAAGCTTAATAAATCTGCCCCTCAGTCCTGCATAAACCTTCCTTGTCCCACTATCGGATAACCACATCCAGAGGAGAGACAGGGGTGTTTGTCACTCGCACAGGACTGTCCTCTGATATTAAAGGGACATGTCTAGGACCCCCCGTAAATGACTAGTAAAGTACTATGTCTTTTGTAGAGACTTGGGAGGTGTGCTACCACTGGACAACAAGAATGTATACAGAAACAGCGTTTCAGAGGAAACAAGAAAAAGGTTGTCCCTGGTGTGGTGCACCTATTACAGAAATAATGATACAATAATATTTAACTTTTATTTCATTGTCTAAAAACTTGCGAAATATAAAACACACAAAAACAAAATAAGAGTGATAGACAAAAAGATAGAATAGGTGTGTTTAAAAAAGGGTGGCTGATTGGCGACGCACTGTCGTCTGTTCTGGTTAAATTATAATATAAGTGTATCCTCACAGGTTTATAGTATTGTGACCGCTCAGAGCAAAAGATACCAATATCCGGCTCTCTGAATAGTCGGTCAAACTGCCTTAGCACTGTATGTCCTGTGTCTCTTATTTATCAGGATAAATGCTATATTGCTAATTACTATCCTAAACAAGGGGTTCTCACGGAAACAGTGTTGAATTGTGACAGTCTCAGGGTTATGGGAACTAGAGTCACCAATTCTGCAAATCAATTGTAGAGTGTTGTGAGCATACAAATATGGTGTGTTACAAATATATTTTGGAGCAACCACCTGCTATTCACAGCACTATGGCCGTGTATCTGTGCTGCGCCCACACCTTAATACTGTATATATGTCCTAGATATTTGTGTCAGCATGACCCCTGATTCCTAGGGTCACCCAGACATTCATATAGATATCGCTGTGTTAATGAGTGGTTGTAATTCCACATATAGGAGGCGATTGTTTAAGGCAAGACACAGTCTAGGGTGCTGATGGAGAAGGTGGTCATAACAAAAAGACACAGAAATTGAGCGCAGTCTAGGATATTTATTATGATCACGTATAATGTGCCCACGTTATCCAGGGTTCCCTGTATTTATATGTGGTTGTAATTCCACATTAAATTGTGTTTTAGGAGTGGTCTTAATTCCACATCGACAGACAGGTGTTTTGGAAGTACACAACACAATTTAATTATTGTTGAAATTAGTGGTTATAATTCCACTACACAGAGAACCAGAGATAGGGCACAGTCCAAGGTGTTTGCGCAGTTACATGTGTATTAAAAGTGGGCAGGCGGATGCAATGCCCCTCAAGTAAATAATAATTACAGGTAGTTTGCAGTAAGAGTGCCCACTTTGTAGATCTCAAATGAGTGAACACTGTGCTGGCTATGACTCGCAAATAGCTGTAGATTCCAGCACCGTGGCTGTGCATGCTGAGTCCCCAGGGTTAGTGTTACACTGTTTGCTACAAAAGATACATTGTATAATTACAGTGTCAAATGTATGTTGTCAGCGCTGTACTGATTCAGGGGCACAGTCACCTAGAACTACGTGTCAGATCTGCTGTCTGGATGGACAAAAAAGAGTCCAATTAATCAACATCAAAATGTATCAGCAGTCGACCATGCAGTGTCGGCACCTGACTTGGTTAAGACTCAAAGTTTATTATCAGTATTAGCACCGTGGCTATGAGTCTACAAGGTCAGTGCTGCAATGTCACACATTCGTAGGGTGACTCTAGTCTATGCCTGAACAGCAGTCAATCAATTCAAGAGTGCATGTCAAAAACTGCCACCTGGGTAGACTCAAATGTCAGTCTAATACCCGGAATATATTAGCAGTTTGGCAATGCAACTTGTAAATTTAAAGTGTTGCAGGCAGAACCCTGTAATCGGGTTTCTGGCTAGTAACCTGTGGGAAAGAGATACAGATCAAAATGCATTTCTATCATAGTGCGTCGCTGTTTGGCGACGCACTATGATAGAAATGCATTTTGATCTGTATCTCTTTCCCACAGGTTACTAGCCAGAAACCCGATTACAGGGTTCTGCCTGCAACACTTTAAATTTACAAGTTGCATTGCCAAACTGCTAATATATTCCGGGTATTAGACTGACATTTGAGTCTACCCAGGTGGCAGTTTTTGACATGCACTCTTGAATTGATTGACTGCTGTTCAGGCATAGACTAGAGTCACCCTACGAATGTGTGACATTGCAGCACTGACCTTGTAGACTCATAGCCACGGTGCTAATACTGATAATAAACTTTGAGTCTTAACCAAGTCAGGTGCCGACACTGCATGGTCGACTGCTGATACATTTTGATGTTGATTAATTGGACTCTTTTTTGTCCATCCAGACAGCAGATCTGACACGTAGTTCTAGGTGACTGTGCCCCTGAATCAGTACAGCGCTGACAACATACATTTGACACTGTAATTATACAATGTATCTTTTGTAGCAAACAGTGTAACACTAACCCTGGGGACTCAGCATGCACAGCCACGGTGCTGGAATCTACAGCTATTTGCGAGTCATAGCCAGCACAGTGTTCACTCATTTGAGATCTACAAAGTGGGCACTCTTACTGCAAACTACCTGTAATTATTATTTACTTGAGGGGCATTGCATCCGCCTGCCCACTTTTAATACACATGTAACTGCGCAAACACCTTGGACTGTGCCCTATCTCTGGTTCTCTGTGTAGTGGAATTATAACCACTAATTTCAACAATAATTAAATTGTGTTGTGTACTTCCAAAACACCTGTCTGTCGATGTGGAATTAAGACCACTCCTAAAACACAATTTAATGTGGAATTACAACCACATATAAATACAGGGAACCCTGGATAACGTGGGCACATTATACGTGATCATAATAAATATCCTAGACTGCGCTCAATTTCTGTGTCTTTTTGTTATGACCACCTTCTCCATCAGCACCCTAGACTGTGTCTTGCCTTAAACAATCGCCTCCTATATGTGGAATTACAACCACTCATTAACACAGCGATATCTATATGAATGTCTGGGTGACCCTAGGAATCAGGGGTCATGCTGACACAAATATCTAGGACATATATACAGTATTAAGGTGTGGGCGCAGCACAGATACACGGCCATAGTGCTGTGAATAGCAGGTGGTTGCTCCAAAATATATTTGTAACACACCATATTTGTATGCTCACAACACTCTACAATTGATTTGCAGAATTGGTGACTCTAGTTCCCATAACCCTGAGACTGTCACAATTCAACACTGTTTCCGTGAGAACCCCTTGTTTAGGATAGTAATTAGCAATATAGCATTTATCCTGATAAATAAGAGACACAGGACATACAGTGCTAAGGCAGTTTGACCGACTATTCAGAGAGCCGGATATTGGTATCTTTTGCTCTGAGCGGTCACAATACTATAAACCTGTGAGGATACACTTATATTATAATTTAACCAGAACAGACGACAGTGCGTCGCCAATCAGCCACCCTTTTTTAAACACACCTATTCTATCTTTTTGTCTATCACTCTTATTTTGTTTTTGTGTGTTTTATATTTCGCAAGTTTTTAGACAATGAAATAAAAGTTAAATATTATTGTATCATTATTTCTGTAATAGGTGCACCACACCAGGGACAACCTTTTTCTTGTTTCCTCTGAAACGCTGTTTCTGTACACATCCAGAGGAGACCAGTGTTAGTCTACATCAGGGGTGCTCAAAAATGTTGCTCTCGGACCCCATCAGACAGTACAAATGATTACAGGACCTGAGCAAGTTACTACTGAATTGCCACCACATGTGTGGTCAGTGAAGTAAAGTGATTGCTATTGTGACAGGGAGGCAGTAGGTAATTGGGGGGGATGGAAGATGGAAGCAGTGGGTGTTTACTTTATGAGTTATACCCTGTCCCCCCTCCACAGACACATTTGCCTGATGGTCAGCAACATAGTTGTGACCCCATGCTGAGGTGGTCGGGTCCCACTTTGGGGTCAGGACCCACAGTTTAAGAACCGCTGGTCTACAGTATGTATGTCAACCTTCCCCAATACCCACCTTTCTGTGTATATGTATGCCGGTATTAGTTAGGAGTAATACCATTTCTGCATATAAAAAAAGTTGTTTAAATGAAATATTTTATATTCATTTAGTTTTATTTTTATTCAAATCCTTTTACTTTCACTTAATTGCTTGATCTATTTAAGTTTTAACATAAGCATTTTAAGTAAAAAAATTGTGTTCCAAAAACACTCAATAAAATAATTTTTGATATGAAAACCAACTGAAAGAGTCTGATTATGTGTGATGGTGTGTACACACGGTACTTTTTGCCTTCCGATGTTGACGATATAGTCAACATCGGATCGGAATCAGATGCAGATCGCAAGGATTTTAACCCTTGCGATCCTGATCCGATTCCGATGCGCATTCACGTATCGCAAGGCAGAAAGTCTTGTCTGCCTTGACAATATAGTGCAGATCTGCACTATATAGTCAGACTTGTATGCAAATCGGATGTGCCCTAAGATACTATCCACGATCTGATCTGATCGTGGATAGTATCTTAAGGCACATCTGACCGGCCGTGTGTACACACCATTAGTTTTGAGGCGTCTCATGCGCAAGGTGCCACCGTAAGGTGGAAAACAAAAAATCCCCCAAGATATGAAACATTTAATAACTCTATTTCAGGCGCATGCTGTAGCTTTTATTACATTTCTTATACAAGTGCTGTGGATTTTCTGTGTAGTTTTATCTTTGTCAGGGAAAACTGCATTGCCGGTGTGCTGTGTCCCTACTGCTGTATTGTAATGATTTCTTGCAGATCTTCCCCACCCCATGTCAGTAGATCTATAACTGTCAGTTTTATTAGGTCATGTGTGACCAAGGAGAAATTGTTGCCTGATAAAGTAATCTGTCTACAGGCTGCTTGTGTTTACAGTTATTGACAATGCAAATTGTGATATGAAAATTATGTCAGTGTTAATCTTTGTTCCCATTATACAGGAAGGGGATGCTTAAAGGGAACATTACTCACATACACGTCTTCTATTCTGAGACACCAGGGTGATATTAAAATAAGTTTACCTACATTTTACATGTTTCTTCAGAGAGATATGTCGGTGGAGCTAGGAGATAGGATGTTACCCATAATCAGAGACTATCTATTATCTTCTAGAAGGTGCTAAATATATAAGAAATAATATCTGATTGGTTGCTATGGGCAACATCACTTCTTTAATAGAACTCCCATCTTAGTAAATTTACCCCTGGAGTCTATGAAAACATACAAAACATAAGGACACCCCACAATCATTCCACAATCTGAAACATGTATCAAGTCTTTTAAAGAGTGAAGAAGTGGAGGAGTGGATAGGTTGCCCTTAACAACCAATCAGTTTCTATCTATCGTTTTATAGAATGTATTTGATAAATGCTAGCTAGATGCTGATTTGTTGTTATGGACAACTTCTCTACTTGACCGCATTTCCACTCTTTAGGAGGCTTAATACATCTCCCTCTTTGAACCGCTGGAAACTGAAACATGGCCATCCTGCATCTGGCTTTGCAGCCAAGGAGCAGTCGGTAAATGCATGAGCGTTTCACTGCCCCACCGCTGCATTGTTCGCATTTCTCCGCAGTTCCCTTGCCAATGTGCGTTTGCAGCCATGCACACAACGGGAAAATCACTCACCATCGAGTGTTTTTCCACCTGCTTGCAGCACCGAGTAAGTCTAGACTTACTCAGTGCTGCAGTGGTCATGTGGAAAACCCCGACTGGGGAATGCCTGCGGTTTCCTGGATACTCCCAGTAAATGCTGCATTTTTTGCTCCCAAATGTCAATCATCCTGCACCATCGCAGGCTCCCTTCAGATGAATGGCTCATGTATGCGAATATCATTTGATAATGGAAAACGCAGCCCTGCGAGCCAACCTGAATTGGCCCCACAGTGTGATGAAATATTGCATCGTGTGTATGACTGTAACCTGATTTAAGCCGGGTTGTATTCCAATTTTGTCTCAGTATTGAGTAAATGTTAAATTGTGTTGTAATGGCCTCTGTGCACTGCTTACATGGTACAGCAGTGAGATGGTGGTACTTACAGTTATGCCCAAGTACATCGTGGCTGCGTTGCGCATAAGGTGCGCCATGCAAATCGCGCATGGATCGCGCCTGCTCCTTGCGCTATAGTCCCGTTATAGATCGCGTTATAACGTAACGTAATCTTGTAAATGTAACCTGCACTTACACTCATTGACCACCAGATGTCACTTTTCCCAAACAGTACAGCGCATGCGTAAAAATCTCCTCTACAAAACAGTGGCCACCACGACTTTTCACTACGGATTTTGTCCTTACTTTACGGACAGAGTGTTTGTATTTACTCGCAGAAGCAGCTACGTACGGTCATTTATGTAATTGGTACAGAAGCCATGCTAACCTTTGCTATTGCTGGATGACTACTTAACACATTATTTTAGGTGTCTATCATTGTGCTGTACTGCGCCATGAAAACAGCGCAATCTACTGGGCATGTCTCATACTTGACTATACAGTATATTGTACACCAATGGAGCAGCTGAGATCACAGGTTTCTGTGGCCTAGCGGTTAAAGACACAGTTACTGTATACTGCTAGCAGCAATACTGGTTCGATCCACAGTGTGGTACAGGTTTTTTTTTTAAACGTACTACTTTTTTTTTTTTCATTTTTTTAACAATAAAGTAATTTGGTGTTTTGCAAATTCCTTTTGCACAAAAAAATTAACAATGGCAGGCTGCAATTTACATGATACAGTTATTGTCGTTACATACTGTAAGTTACAAAGAACATTTTTATTTTCGCAAGAGAAAATTTTCCACTTCAGGTAAAAATCCTTAATTTAGGGAAAGAGTACTTACTTTACAGAAAGAGTTCTTGGATTAAATTCGCAGGAGGAGATATGATCAGATATACATGTCATTGGTACAGATTGCTACTGTATAAATATGGAATCCATGCTAACCTTTACTTTTTTTTAAATGCACTATTTTTTTTTTTTTTTAAATCAATAAAGTAATTTGGTGCTTTGCAAATTCCTTTTGCACAAAAAAAATAACAATGGTAGGCTGCAATGTACATGATACAGTTATTGTCATTACATACTGTAAGATACAGAGAACGTTTTTTTTTTCTCGCAAGAGTAAATTTTCCACTTCAGGTAAAAGTCCTTAATTTAGGGAAAGAGTACTTACTTTACAGAAAGAGTTCTTGGATTAAATTCGCAGGAGGAGATATGATCAGATATACATGTCATTGGTACAGATTGCTACTGTATAAATATGGAATCCATGCTAACCTTTACTTTTTTTTTAAATGCATTTTTTTTTTTTTTTTAAATCAATAAAGTAATTTGGTGCTTTGCAAATTCCTTTTGCACAAAAAAATTAACAATGGCAGGCTGCAATTTACATGATACAGTTATTGTCATTACATACTGTAAATTACAAAGAACGTTTTTATTTTCGCAAGAGTAAATTTTCCACTTCATGTAAAAATCCTTAATTTAGGGAAAGAGTACTTTCTTTACAGAAAGAGTTCTTGGATTAAATTCGCAGGAGGAGATATGATCAGATATACATGTCATTGGTACAGATTGCTACTGTATAAATATGGAATCCATGCTAACCTTTACTTTTTTTTTTAAATGCACTATTTTTTTTTTTTTTTTAAATCAATAAAGTAATTTGGTGCTTTGCAAATTCCTTTTGCACAAAAAAAATAACAATGGCAGGCTGCAATGTACATGATACAGTTATTGTCGTTACATACTGTAAGATACAGAGAACGTTTTTTTTCTCGCAAGTGTAAATTTTCCACTTCAGGTAAAAGTCCTTAATTTAGGGAAAGAGTACTTACTTTAAGGAAAGTTCTTGGATTAAATTTGCAGGAGGAAATATCAGTTATACATGTTGTTGGTACAGATTGCTACTGCATAAATATGGAATCCATGCTAACCTTTACTAATGCTGGAAACTTTCACATGGTATATTATTTACGGAGGTGTCTATCATTATGCTGTACTGCGCCATGAAAACAGCGCAATCTACTGGGCATGTCTCATACTTGACTATACAGTATATTGTACACCAATGGAGCAGCTGAGATCACAGGTTTCTGTGGCCTAGCGGTTAAAGACACAGTTACTGTATACTGCTAGCAGCAATACTGGTTCGATCCACAGTGTGGTACAGTTTTTTTTTTTAAACGTACTAATTTTTTTTTTTTTCATTTTTTAATCAATAAAGTAATTTGGTGTTTTGCAAATTCCTTTTGCACAAAAAAATTAACAATGGCAGGCTGCAATTTACATGATACAGTTATTGTCGTTACATACTGTAAGTTACAAAGAACATTTTTATTTTCGCAAGAGAAAATTTTCCACTTCAGGTAAAAATCCTTAATTTAGGGAAAGAGTACTTACTTTACAGAAAGAGTTCTTGGATTAAATTCTCAGGAGGAGATATGATCAGATATACATGTCATTGGTACAGATTGCTACTGTATAAATATGGAATCCATGCTAACCTTTACTTTTTTTTTTAAATGCACTATTTTTTTTTTTTTAAATCAATAAAGTAATTTGGTGCTTTGCAAATTCCTTTTGCACAAAAAAAAAATAACAATGGCAGGCTGCAATGTACATGATACAGTTATTGTCGTTACATACTGTAAGATACAGAGAACGTTTTTTTTCTCGCAAGAGTTAATTTTCCACTTCAGGTAAAAGTCCTTAATTTAGGGAAAGAGTACTTACTTTAAGGAAAGTTCTTGGATTAAAATTGCAGGAGGAGATATCAGTTATACATGTTGTTGGTACAGATTGCTACTGCATAAATATGGAATCCATGCTAACCTTTACTAATGCTGGAAACTTTCACATGGTATATTATTTACGGAGGTGTCTATCATTATGCTGTACTGCGCCATGAAAACAGTGCAATCTACTGGGCATGTCTCATACTTGACTATACAGTATATTGTACACCAATGGAGCAGCTGAGATCACAGGTTTCTGTGGCCTAGCGGTTAAAGACACAGTTACTGTATACTGCTAGCAGCAATACTGGTTCGATCCACAGTGTGGTACAGGTTTTT
Source organism: Crinia signifera (assembly GCF_055691185.1). Taxonomy (NCBI): domain Eukaryota; kingdom Metazoa; phylum Chordata; class Amphibia; order Anura; family Myobatrachidae; genus Crinia; species Crinia signifera. The sequence continues at coordinate 238,345,087 of NC_139218.1, forward strand.
TTTTTAAACGTACTACTTTTTTTTTTTTTCATTTTTTAATCAATAAAGTAATTTGGTGTTTTGCAAATTCCTTTTGCACAAAAAAATTAACAATGGCAGGTGGCCATGTACATGATACAGTTATTGTCGTTACATACTGTGTTGCAAAGAATGGGGTTTTTCGCACAAGTAAATGTCCCACTTCAGGTAAAAGTCCTAACTTTAGGGAAAGAGTACGTACTTTAGGGAAAGAGTACGTACTTTAGGGAAAGAGTACGTTTTTTATCTAAAGAGTACTTGGATTAAATTCCACATCTTTTTGGTTATGCATGTCGTTGGTACAGATTGAGTTTGAAAGTCAATGCATGCTTCTGCACCTTCCCCCACGATCATTCCCATTGAGCTCACTGTTTACTGTAAACAGTATGTCTGTAGCAAAACACCTCCCCCAGCTCCTATGTGCATAGTCACATGAGTAAGTGAAGAACTACTATCAATGTTGCAAAATGACTATGTTCACCCTATTGTGTGTTTGTCCCTACATTGTGTACTCAATCCGGGATTGCAATTGCAGACAAAGCAGTGTCATTTTCTGAAGAGTTTTAACTTAATAAAGATACTGTATTTAGTATGCGCTATTCACATGGTACTGTATTGTTTCCATGCTACAGTAGGCACCTGCTGCCCTGTGGTACAGTTTGAAAGTCAATGCATGCTTCTGCACCATGCTTCTGCACCTTCCCCCATGATCACTTATTAGTAGAGACAGGATTATATGCCACATAAAAAGCTTGACATATGCATGCAAATATGCATGAAAAATACTTAAAATATGCATGAAAAGTGTTAAAATAAGCTACATTCAATAATAAAAAAATTAATTTTAACTTATTTATTTAAAAATCAGCATACAATTACTGTAGTTGCAAATAAACCTCCAAAAAAGGCCCACAGCATTTGCAGATGTCTAGTGCTGTTCACAGGAGTTTTTTTCTTCCTGGCTGTTACAGCAGACTGCAGCATCCAAAGCTTTTCTTGCATCAATATATGGACCCTCATCTCCAGCTGTCACGGTTAAAGGTTCTGATGGGGTCGTGTGGTGATCAGGGACTGGAGACGAGGCAGCAGCAGTAGGGTTAAAACGAGCGGGTTTAATAAAAGATTTCATACAGGGACTCAAATACTTCTTTGAGGAAAAGACAGGCAAAATAATAATAAATAACAAGGATGAATGTCCAGATAAAAATGATGAGGAATATCCAGATAACAATGAGGAGGAATATCCAGATAACAATGAGGAGGAATGTCCAGATAACAATGATGAGAAATGTCCTGATAAAGAAGTGGGAAGATGGCAACAATAGTGGATCCGGTGACTGAAAGAATTATGAGGAATGGCTGACCTGAGGATGCTGGAGACGAAGTGCATGGCACAGAAGACTTTTTGCACTGACACTGAGCTACCAAGGCAGATCCCCTTTATGCAAAGAGGGCGGCTGCCATTGGCTGTCACAGTGAAACAGGTGAGAATACCTGACCTGGCCCAATCCCCTGTTTGCCCTCAAGCAAGATGGCGGCGCTGGCCTCCCGGCATCTATAGCCTTAGAGCGGGACCATGCTGCAGATTCCCATGTTGCCTTCAAACACTGCCAGACCTCTGCCTGCCGCCTCACCTGACATGGTGGCCTACACACGCCAGCCGGCGGCGGACACGGGCGGGTGAGTACAGTACCCGCCGTGTACCACCGTGTCGGCGTGTGACAGTACCCCCCTCTTTTCGGGTAACCTCAGGATGCTTGTGCTTCTTATGGGAATTCTTCAGAAAAAAGCCTTTAACGTGATTTGGAGCGTGTAAATCAGCCTTATCTACCCAAGAATTCTCCTCTGGTCCGAAAACAGCCCACTCCACCAGAAATTGATGCCGGGAGTTGCGATAACGAGAGTCTATGATTCGTTTGACTTCAAACTCTGCATCTTTCTCTGTATTGACTTTTGAGGGTCTGGGTACTTTCCTTTGGATGATGCTCAATTTTAAAGGTTTAAGAAGAGATACAAGGAAGGAATTGGATATCTTCATGGAAGATGGAAGTTGCAATCTGTAAGCCACCGGATTGATTACTTGAGTGATGGGAAATGGCCCAATAAAGTGTGGGGCAAATTTCATGGAGGGTACACGAAGATTGCGGGTGGACAGCCATACTCGATCCCCTACCTTTAATGGTGGAACCGCCTTTCTTTTCTTGTCAGCTGCCCTTTTATATCTGGAAGAAGCTTGAAGAAGAGCTTTATGGACCTCAGCCCATATTTTTGCAAAACCATGAAGAGAAGAAGCAGCTGCGGGAACCTCTGGGGACGGCAGACTTGTGAAGTCAGGGGACCGTGGATGCTTGCCATAAACTGTAAAGAAAGGTGTGGTACCTGAAGAGGAATGGTAGGAGTTATTGTGTGCATATTCTGCCCAAGGTAAAAGATCCTTCCATTCATCCTGAGAGGAGGACATGAAGAGTCAAATGAATGTCTCTAGATCTTGGTTGACACGTTCGGTTTGCCCGTTAGTCTAAGGATGGAAGGCGGTGGAGAATTTCAGTTTTACTTGAAGAGCAGCACATAGAGCTCTCCAGAATTTGGCGACAAACTGAAGACCCCGGTCGGATATAATTTCTTTTGGCAGACCATGAAGCTTGAAGATGGACGATATGAAGAGTTGAGCAAGCACAGGAGCAGAAGGCAGGGACTTTAGGGGCACAAAGTGGGCCATCTTTGAAAATCTATCGACTATCACCCAGATGACAGTATACCCGCCAGATGGCTGTAGTTCAGATATAAAGTCCATCGAGAGATGCGTCCACGGTTCCGTTGGGATGGATAGTGGTAGCAGAGCTCCAGCCGGAGGATTTCGAGAGGTCTTGTGCTGAGCACACTTGACGCATGATGACACAAAGTTTGGTACATCCTGACGAATGGTCGGCCACCAATATGAATGCAGGAGAATTTGCAAAGTCTTTTGAATACAGGAATGTCCAGCAAAACGGGAGGCTTTTTGCGTAAATTGGGTGGCACAAAGAACTTGCCTGAAGGAGGTGTAGGATGAGGAGTGACATGAGCGAAGACTACTCGGTTCAGGATGGGCTGCTTTAGAGATTCAGAGTCTGAACTGGCATCGAAGGAACAAGATAAAGTGTCAGCCTTGTTGTTTAAAACCCCTGGACGATACTTGATTTGGAAGTTAAATCGTGCAAAGAACATAGCCCAGCGGGCTTGTCGAGAAGTGAGACACTGGACATGACGTAAGAAAGAATCTGAAAAGACTGTAATCTGGTGATGAGCCCCCTCCAACAGGTACCGCCACGCCTCAAAGGCTAACTTAACTGCTAGCAGCTCCAATGGGGTAATTCTTTTCTGCCGGAAGAAATTTCTTGGAGAAATATGCACAAGGGTGAAGCTCTGAATCCTCTCCTTTTTGCAAAAGGACTGCCCCTACTCCTTCTGAAGAGGCATCAAAGAGATGCGTCCACGGTTCCGTTGGGATGGATAGTGGTAGCAGAGCTCCAGCCGGAGGATTTCGAGAGGTCTTGTGCTGAGCACACTTGACGCATGATGACACAAAGTTTGGTACATCCTGACGAATGGTCGGCCACCAATATGAATGCAGGAGAATTTGCAAAGTCTTTTGAATACAGGAATGTCCAGCAAAACGGGAGGCTTTTTGCGTAAATTGGGTGGCACAAAGAACTTGCCTGAAGGAGGTGTAGGATGAGGAGTGACATGAGCGAAGACTACTCGGTTCAGGATGGGCTGCTTTAGAGATTCAGAGTCTGAACTGGCATCGAAGGAACAAGATAAAGTGTCAGCCTTGTTGTTTAAAACCCCTGGACGATACTTGATTTGGAAGTTAAATCGTGCAAAGAACATAGCCCAGCGGGCTTGTCGAGAAGTGAGACACTGGACATGACGTAAGAAAGAATCTGAAAAGACTGTAATCTGGTGATGAGCCCCCTCCAACAGGTACCGCCACGCCTCAAAGGCTAACTTAACTGCTAGCAGCTCCAATGGGGTAATTCTTTTCTGCCGGAAGAAATTTCTTGGAGAAATATGCACAAGGGTGAAGCTCTGAATCCTCTCCTTTTTGCAAAAGGACTGCCCCTACTCCTTCTGAAGAGGCATCGACCTCCAGGATGAAGGGCCTATTCACATCTGGCTGAAGAAGGATTGGGGCGGTTATAAAGGCCTGTTTTAGTTGTCAAAAGGCCTCGGAGGCCTCGGGTGGCCATTGGGCAGGATTGGCCCCCTTTCGGGTGAGTGCAGTCAGAGGTGCTGCTATGGTGGAGAAATTTCAGATGAAGTGGCGATAGTAATATGGCGGAGGCAGGGAGTTTGGAAGAGGATGCTTGTGACTCACTCAGAAGGACGGGTATGACTCGAGATAAACAAGAAGAAAAGCAGTCTTTACTCCAGGCCTTAATCTCCATAGTTAGCCACTCAACATAGGGGTTGTGCAAGGTAAGCAACGGCATTCCCAGAACTACAGCGTGAGAGGACTGTGGAAGGACCAAAAACTCTAACCTTTCTTGGTGCAGCGCTCCAACTTGAAGATGTACTGGTACAGTCTGAGAGGTAATTTGACCACTGGAGATGTGGCTACCGTCAACGGCTGTCAGGACCAAAGGCTGCTCTAATGGCTGGAGGGGTATGGAGAGCTGTGCAGCGATATCGGCCGAAATGAAGTTTCCCGCTGTGCCTGAGTCTAGCAGAGTCTATGGTAGAGGGAGATGGCAATAACACTCCTAATCTACGGTAACCTCCCTCATGGGGATTAGAAGCGGTCGTTTCCCGGACGGAGTGGACAAGAGGCTAGGAGATGGGAGGAAGAGGCACAGTACATACAAAGATTGTCTCGACGTTGTCGGTTCTTTTCTTCAAGGGAAATGTGAGACCAGTTTATGTGCATTGGTTCTTATGTGGCAGAAGTAGTAGACAATCCACTTTTTACAGGAGTAACAGCAGGGGAGGGACGAGGACAAAGCGATCAGAACGAGCTCTCTCCAGTTGTAGCTCTTGAATCCGCAGATCAACTTTATTGCACAAGAAGATTAGATATGTCAGGGTGGAGGGTGTATCACGGGTGGCCAATCCATCCTTGAGGCGACCGGCTAGGCCATTCCAGAAAGCAGAGACGAGTGCCTCTTCATTCCATCCTAACTCAGATGATAGCGTCTGGAATTGCACAACATATTGACCCACTGGTCTGCTATCTTGACGAATTCTCAGAATCTCTGTAGCTGCAGATGATACTCGACCTGGTTCGTCAAAGATTCGCTGGAAGGAAGTGATAAAATCGTCATAATTATTCAGCAGAGCATCTGCTCGTTCCCACAGAGGCGAAACCCAATCCAGGGCTGGACCAGAGAGGAGTGAGACGATGTAGGCCACTCGTGCCTTGGCAGTTTTGAATTTGGATGATTGGTGAGTGAAGTGCACATCACACTGATTCAAGAACCCGCGACATCCTTTAGGAGACCCATCATATTTGCTGGGGGTTGGCAGATGCAGATGAGGAGGAATAATAGACCCGGCTGGCAGCGTGGCAGAGGAACTTCCTGAAGGAGCTTATGATGTTGCTGCAGCAACTGGAGGAGCAGCTGGTGGAGAAGTCAGCGTTTGTAGGAATTGCGCCACTTGCCACTGTGAGGACTCCAACTTTTCCAGGCGGACCATGATGCCTTGCAATACATCTGCCAAAGATCCCTGCCAAAGATTTTCACCCGACTCCATCGGGTCAGTGCAAACTGTCACGGTTAATGGTTCTTATGGGGTTGTGTGGTGTTCAGGGACTGGAGACGAGGCAGCAGCAGTAGGGTTAAAACGAGCGGGTTTAATAAAAGATGTCATACAGGGACTCAAATACTTCTTTGAGGAAAAGACAGGCAAAATAATATTAAATAATAAGGATGAATGTCCAGATAACAATGATGATGTCACGATCACCATGGCTGCTACCCAGTTCCCCTGTGCTGTGCCTAGCCCTGGGTCCTGTATCAGCGTGTCGTCTACCCTGGCGCTCACCTCCACTCCTGTTCCTTGTACTGGTGGGGTGCATGTTCCCGCACTGTCACCACGTGGTGACAGTGGTGCTAAGTGCTCCGGTGCCATACAGGACATAGGTGGCGTGAGACATGAGCCGCCATGTGTGTCTGTGCCTGGTTAGGCCTCTGTCTGGAAACGCCGGCAACTGCACAGCTGCGCACACTCACCACCGGCTGGTTTTTGTCGCCTCCGCTGGCGGCCGCCATCTTTTGGGATCCTGCAACCTGTACTGTGCGGCTCCACCTTGCTGTCAAACGGCTATCCAATCGCCGCACAGCTCACTCCTTAAGTACTGACTTGCCCTGCAAGACCGGCAGCCAGTACAATGATGTCCATGCCTAAGCATCATTGCTCACTCCTGGCTGTCTGTAGTAGTTACTACAGTTCCTGCGCCTCTGGTGAAGTTCTCTTCTATTCCTGCTGATCGTCTCACTGCTACACCTGTGTACCAAGGAACCTGCTGCCGCCAATACGGACTGGACAAGGTTAGCCCCCCAAAGGGGTATTATCTTTCTCCTCAATCCTGACGGTTATTCTCCACGGTTACTCCTGGTTCTGCAGCCACGATCCAATTCAGCAAGGACATTCAAACTTCATCATTTAATCTTCATCCAACCATCCCATTATTCTTCCAATCATCCAATTGTTCTTCCAACCATCCAATCTTCATTCAATCCTCCAATTGTTCTTCCAATCATCCAATTGTTCTTCCAACCATCCAATCTTCATTCAATCATCCAATTGTTCTTCCAATCATACAATTGTTCTTCCAACCATCCAATATTCATCCAATCATTCAACTCTTTATTCAATCATCCAATTCTTCATCCAATCATCCAACCCTAAGAACAATCATCCAATTCTTCAATCAATCCTCCAATACTTCTTTCAATTACCAAGCATCTCCATCCTCTTCAATAAAGTATTGTATTATTGATTTTTATCATTCCATAACTTACAGTATATTATTGTGCCAGACACTTTTTAAATAATGGGCTGGGTTATGTGCCTAAAGGTGGTCATACACGCTGCAATTGCGCTCCCGCGGGCATCGCATCGCACAGTACAAAAAGTATGTGCTGCACACACTTTTTGTACTGCTTTCGGATCGCATCGCACACACATTACATGCATGCCGTGCGATGCTATCTAGCCCATAACGTATGCGATTCTCATAGCGTGTATGGGCACCTTTAGTGCCTGCAACATTTTGTGGACACAGCACTGAGATGGTGTATGCAAACATGTACATGCACCCGAGATCCTCCATAGGATTGCATGCTGCATACGCTCCCACAATCGGGCTGCAGCTTGTTGCATTGGCAATGTGAAAGGGCGCAAAATTTATGGTTTGCATGAGGGCGAAGGACACCCTAGCACCGGCCCTGGTGCCCGGGAGAACTTACGCAAGTTTTGACTGACTGCGCTATTTCCATAGCTTAAGCTTATTCCATAGCTACGGTAACTGAAAAACGTCTATCAGTACTCTATTCATAAACTACTGAGATCGCATTGCATGGATTGCATGGCACTAATGTGACCATGCACAGAGTGGCTGGGGGAGGTGTTTTGCTACAGACATACTGTATACAGTAAACAGTGGGCTCAATGGGAATTAATGCTAATGAGTGATCATGGGGGAAGGTGCAGAAGCATGCATTGACTTTCAAACTCAATCTGTACCAACGACATGCATAATCGAACAGATCTACTTGTGTGGAATTTAATCAAAGTACTCTTTCCCTAAAGAATGTACTCTTTCCCTAAAGTTAGGACCTTTAACTGAAGTGGGAAATTTACTTGTGTGAAAAAAACCCCATTCTTTGCAACACAGTATGTAACGCCAATAACTGTATCACGTACATGGTCACCTGCCATTGTTAATTTTTTTGTGCAAAAGGCAAAAGGAATTTGCAAAGCAAATAAATTTATTGATTAAAAAATTTAAAAAAAAAGTAGTACGTTTAAAAAAAAAAAAAATTGTACCCCACTTTGGCTCGAACCAGTATTGCTGCTACAAGTATACAGTAACTGTGTCTTTAACCGCTAGGCCATAGAAACCTGTGATCTCAGCTGCTCCATTGGTGTACAATATACTGTATAGTCAAGTATGAGACATGCCCAGTAGATTGCGCTGTTTTCATGGCGCAGTACAGCATAATGATAGACACCTCCGTAAATAATATACCATGTGAAAGTTTCCAGCATTAGTAAAGGTTAGCATGGATTCCATATTTATGCAGTAGCAATCTGTACCAACAAATTGTATAACTGATATCTCCTCCTGCAAATTTAATCCAAGAACTCTTTCCTTAAAGTAAGTACTCTTTCCCTAAATTAAGGACTTTTACCTGAAGTGGAAAATTTACTCTTGCGAGAAAAAAAAACGTTCTCTGTATCTTACAGTATGTAATGACAATAACTGTATCATGTACATTGCAGCCTGCCATTGTTATTTTTTTTTGTGCAAAAGGAATTTGCAAAGCACCAAATTACTTTATTGATTTAAAAAAAAAAAAAAAATAGTGCATTTAAAAAAAAAAGTAAAGGTTAGCATGGATTCCATATTTATACAGTAGCAATCTGTACCAATGACATGTATATCTGATAATATCTCCTCCTGCGAATTTAATCCAAGAACTCTTTCTGTAAAGTAAGTACTCTTTCCCTAAATTAAGGATTTTTACATGAAGTGGAAAATTTACTCTTGCGAAAATAAAAACGTTCTTTGTAACTTACAGTATGTAACGACAATAACTGTATCATGTAAATTGCAGCCTGCCATTGTTAATTTTTTTGTGCAAAAGGAATTTGCAAAGCACCAAATTACTTTATTGATTAAAAAAATGAAAAAAAAAAAAATAGTACTTTAAAAAAAAAAAAACTGTACCACACTGTGGATCGAACCAGTATTGCTGCTAACAGTATACAGTAACTGTGTCTTTAACCGCTAGGCCACAGAAACCTGTGATCTCAGCTGCTCCATTGGTGTACAATATACTGTATAGTCAAGTATGAGACATGCCCAGTAGATTGCGCTGTTTTCATGGCGCAGTACAGCATAATGATAGACACCTCCGTAAATAATATACCATGTGAAAGTTTCCAGCATTAGTAAAGGTTAGCATGGATTCCATATAGCAATCTGTACCAACAAAATGTATAACCAAACAGATCTGCTTTAATTTAATCCAAGTACTCTTTCTCTAAAGTACTGTAAGTACTTTTTCTCTAAAGTAAGGACAAAATCTGAAGTGGGAAGTTGGACAAAATCTGTAGTGGGAAGTTGCGTGGCAGCCTGACATTTCGTTTTGTAGAAGACAGATTTTTTTTTCTTTTATAAATTGAAGAATGTTGATTGGCCAGCTTCTCACAGATCAATGTCAACTGCAACATCATTGTATTCAGCACCGTAGTCTTAACGTGGAACATTTGTCACCCAGTGGTTAAACTATGTATTACATGGTGTGGGACATAACGCAGGACATAACGCAATCTACAACTCGCGACTCAGAGACCTCAAAAGCGCGTTGTAAACCACGATGTACTTGGCCACATCTGTAAAATATATAACAATAATATTAAATATAGTTTCCAAGAATATTTTGTATATTTGTTTTAGATGTATTACCTCATGAGGGAATTATGTTAGTTCAATTTCCTCCCCCCACATATTCCAGCATTGATTGGGGAAGAGGTGTACTGTACTAAGCCTTGGAGGGCGATAAAGTGGAGAGAGATAAACTAACAACCAACCACCGGACTACTTACAGGTTGTGTTTAAAAAATGAGAGGAGCTGATTAGTTGGTTGTTTATCTCTCGCCACTCTATAACTCTTCAAGGCTTAGTACATCTGTCCCTGGGAGTTCCTCTTCAACGACCACCAGTCAGCGGTGTCCTGTTGCTTTTCTTCACATTCATTCATTGTATCTCGGATCCATTGTTCAATACTTTTCTGTTAAACATATCATTTCAAATTACTGTGTGCACTAATCTGAAATGCTTGTTCAATTACAGTGTGTGCCCCTGAGGCACTTTATAGCTGTCTGATTACAAAGACAGTCCTGTGTCTATGCTGCAAATGTTAACTCATTTGTGATTCAGCTATTTTTCACATCATCTGGAAGATCTGGACAAAATACTGGTTTATGAGCTATTTTTACTCCATGAGTCCTTTAACAATCCTGACCGTGTGACTGTTCTATAATATTACAAATGTAAATACAGCAATAATAATATATTATACAAACTAGTAAGCCTGCTCGAAGCAAAAGCCTCAAAAGTCAGCAGATGGCAGTGTTTCGGTGACTCACGGACACTAGACATATACAGTACATATATATAGACATATATATATATATATATCTGCAATTTTGCAGTGTATCTGTAATTTTCAGGGTGTGATATATCGCATTTCAGAATGAATGTTGATTGCATGTCTTTGGAAACACCCGTAAAGTCAGCCTGCAAATTTATTAGCATTGTAGGATTATCCCTTTATTTAAAGCTTTCCACCTAAAATACTAATTTGTTTATTTGTGCTGTAATTTAAATTAAGCGAAGAGACATCTGTCCGATTTAGACCTGATCTCTGGGTTTTCCGAGCCCAGCGATCAGGTAAACGCTGCCTGGCACACACGAATCCACACCCATGTGCACAGTTGCGAATCCATTTGCAGCAGTGCACATGAGGGGAAAACCATTAGAAATCACTCACCATCGAATGGTTTTCCCCTCTGTTCGCAGCACCAAGTAAGCCAATGCTGCACTGCAATGGCGGTCAGCGGCCCTCCCACCCAATGGCTGGGGAACGCCTGTGTTTTCTAGAGCAGTACTTGAAATGCAGGGTTACAGGCCCCAAATGAGGGCAGGGTGTCAATCACCCTGCGAGAAGCCAGAACTTTACCATGCGCATGTGCAGTCATTCAAATCCGCAGCCCAGCGATCTAGTCTGAATCGGGCCCAGTGTCCATTTTATGAGTGTATCTGTGCATATTCCAGAACCAGGGCAGACGTAAGGCTTAGCAAAGTCCTAGGTAAAACTTTAATCTGTTGCCCCCACTCAACCTCACTCTGCCACCGACACCCACTTCCGATACCCTCAACTGGAAGTGTTCTGGTGGCATCTTAGACGCTCCAAAGCTGCCACCTGTTTTAAGTACAACAAAGATTTCTTCCTCATAGACATCCTTAATTTTGTGATTGGCAGATTTGGTTGTGCCCTCCCAGATCCTGGAGCCCGATGCAGCTGCCTAAAGGTAGAGCAGGTCCCATCCAGAACCAAATGCTTTACTTAAGGGCAACACAGAGTTGTAGGTATCTCGGGTGCATCGCCACTTTCTTAGGTCTGACTGGGCTGTAATCTAGCAGGAAGAGTTCAGAGCGCGTGTTATGGAATCACCAGCTTGGCAAACATGGAAACATAGAATTGGATGGCATATTAGAACCATTTGACCTATCTACTCTGCCCATTTAGTTACAGTCTATATTTTTGCACTGGGAACTGAGCAAGTGCGCATAAATAGTGATGACTGATTTCATAGTATGCGCTGGGTTGGGAGTGAATCGATCACATAGTTGTACATAAATCTGTCAGCGCATTTCAAACCTTTCTGTCAGTCCATGGAATGAGTGATTCTTGGTGTGAGCTGAGCATACACATAGCACATAGAAATAGATGTATCTACAGAATGCAGCTGCAGTTATACCATGTATGTGTAAGAATCAAGCCTTTAGTACTGGGCATGAAATGCTGGAGCAAATGCATGTGATTTTAAAGGTCATAAAAATATGTTTTGTGACGTTTGAAATCACACCCATTTGCAATACATTGGAGTCAAAGAGAGAAAGATACCTTGATGTGATTTGAACCTCCTTTTCAATTGTTGGGGGACACCCATAAAAGAAACCTTTATATGTTTCTCCTATTCCCATTGTAAGTGAGTTAAAGGTACGTCTACCAATCCCAATCACTGGGTGAACCCTGATGAAGGTCTCTTCCAACATAAAGATACCTTTATGTATATAATATCGCATTCACAAATGTGAGTATGGTACATCCTCTATCCCTTTTTGTCCATTCCCCACTTATTGAGGTCGACATTTCTATGCATGTGGCTATTTCCTTTTCTTCTCTTTTCATATGAAACATTGGTGAGGAGAATCCAAGAATAAAGGGAAAGAGACCACCTCACGGATAGCGCTTTGATACATCTCAAAACCCTTGTTGTATTATGGTCCTTGTTTGGTTGAACAAGTCTGGTTTGTATTGGAGCTGCATATATGTGTATTTGCGCCCTGATTTTCTCTGCCTGTCACAATCATTTTGGAACAACTGCCCTTGTCAAGAATGAGTTTAGTGCAGAGAAGGTCACTAGAAATATTGCTAGGATTGATGTGCAGGACATCAAACCTAGCAAGTAATCGCCCATACACACCTAGTGATGTAGGCATTTTGACATTGGAGAACAGCTAATCAGCTTAAGACTTGGCAAGTGTTTTGATAGCTGTGCTGGTCCAATTTACTAGTATTGTGTGTGGCCAATGCAGGGAAGTGTGGCCAGCCCTCCGCCTTAGGAAATATAAAAAATATTAGTTTCTGTGCATCCTCAAAGCTTCCACATGCACTGCACTAGAGGAACACTGGTGTGCGGACAATGGACATGGATATCAGGTTGTACTCGTTCACCCTCAGCACATCACGCAGGGAAAGTGAAGACTGACTGCAGCACACACAGTAGCAGCGTGTTCCGTGTGATGGTCTGGGGAGAGAAGCTGCAGTAGTCAGTCCTCTCTCCTGCCCCATGTGTCACTGTCTACAATGGGGAAGGGAAAACAGTGAGACCCAGCCAGGCCCACACCCCGGCCCTTTCAACAGACATGTTCTGACCCATTCTGTGCAGTCTAGCTGTAAATCTGGAAGAAAAACCCAATTTGTCTTCTGCAGCCAAGTGGTTAAAGGGAAATAGCTGTAGTACAGCTGTCAAAGTACAGTTAGTCACAATTGGTAAAGTATGTAATTTGTTTTAATGGCCCTTATAAACATACCAATACTAACAATGATTTAAAACCATGCATGCTGTCGGTCCTGGCTGGTGCTGCCATTAGCTGGACTAAGATGATCACCTAAAGTGCTCACCTTTCAGATGTACCTGAAACAGTTAATGATGGCCACATCACAGGACTTTTTGTTTTCTTTTCTGCGCCCCTTTGATTTTCTGACCCAAGTGGGTTAAGAAGGTTATGTTATAGGGGCTCCTATTATACAAATATATATATATATATATATATATATATATATATATATATATATGTAGGGAAGAACAGGCGGCACTCCAAGGGTTTGTGTAAATAGTTGTATTAAAGCTGATACGATACGACACAGGTGTCGTATCAGCTTTAATACAACTATTTACACAAACCCTTGGAGTGCCGCCTGTTCTTCCCTACTTACCTCTTCATCGTGGAGGGCACCGAGGTCGAAACTGCTGAAGGGAGAGTGCCGGACCGCACGTTACTTTGTATATATATATATATATATGTACAATACAGTAGAACTATTAGACAATTTATTGAAACTCCCCCTACTATCTGTTAGAAGAAAATGATCCCTTTCTCTCACATAATCGCACTCAGCAGACTCAAAAACTGAAATAAGTTTTGTTTATAGTTAAAGGACTGTACTCCATTAGTATCCTTCACTCATCATGATGCAATCATGTATATATGTGAAGAAAGAGTATTCATAACCTGTGTTAACATTTCTTTTCAACACGCTATAGCTAAAGATCAAAATTCATGGATTGCTCTAATGAGCACAAAAAAAGACAACCAGTGGAGAAGTAAAAAAATATTTAGTTTTTGAGACTTTTCTACGTATGTTAAGATCCGGGCCCTTCTCTGTTAAAGCACTGGGATCTGTAGGGGGTGAAGTTCTATGCTGTGGTCTATGGTCTCGGGAAGGGTGGTGAATTCTCCACATCTTAAAGTCATGTAGTTAATAATAAAATGAGTACATGAAATAGTGCTACAATGGGATTGGTGCCAGATTAAATAATTAATTCCTGTAACTTTAGCGATTTATTAGACTTTTTAACTATTACAATACAGATGTGTCCACGTACATCTAGCATTCTTTTGCGTTAGACAGCCCATCTAGTCACGCCATGCCATGGTGCGACTTGGTAGTGCAGAGTGTCTTTTTTGTGACTTTTTACGTTAACATGCCTCCTATTTGCAAAACTGCGAACCAAATGCACAAGCAGCGTTTGCTGAATAAAATGATATGCAATATCCAAATATTATTTGTGACTGCGGCTGTATCTGAATAAGAAATGGAATGCTACAACAGAAACTGCTTGTGTGTCCTGTTTGTTCTGTTTTGAAAATAATGCATGATACAATAATGCATTTTAATGGAAAAAGTTGCAAAAAAGGCGCCTGGCGCTACAAAGTCACAGGTAGCTCACGCTTTATATATAATGTGACTTGTATCACATGGAGAATACACGTATGTGGACACAACTGTTATTCCAAATCTTTGTCAAATTGTATAAATCTTAAGGTGCCCATACACAGGGCTATATGTGCGATATGATCTAGTACAAAAGTACTGCCTGTACATACTTTTTTGTCTTGCGATATGAACGACGCAGTAGCCCGCATGACATCGCAATCTAAAAGAAACAATGTGCGAGTTGAACTGTAAGCAATGCGTTTTGAACTAAAAAGTTCAAAACATATCCGAGAGTTGCACCCTGCGTGGGCACCATTAAAACAGTAGGACATTTTATTGCATTATATAATTACTTTCTAAGGTAAATCTCAATAGAGATTGTCTTGCATATGCTATTAATGGCTCTAAACCTGATTCTAGAGCTGGGGAATAAACTATGCATAACAATGTAGGTTATTCTGGTTGGTGCGTAATTTTCCGAATTCTTTCTGAGCGGTCCGCGCGCTACGCTGTGCGGACATGGTACGAAGAAAAACCCACCGGTCCTCCGCATTCGGACGGACCCACACTTTAAGAAGAGGGCGTGTTTACGGATGACATCCAAACCTTGCGTGTGTGGTGGACACACACATTCTGCACGGTCTTACAGCGTCTGCACGGTCTTACCGCGTCAGAACGGACGGGAACCTGCCCGTACACACCGATGTAATTGGTGAATGTAAAAGTGACATGTACATTTATATTAGTGATAGCAAGTTCTGTCCATTGCTTGCAGTGTAAATGTGTGTAACAAATGCAGCCGTGCTTTCAGCATAGATTTGTGTGTTTGGTAATGGTCCATTTAAGCTGCAAGGTTTCCAATTGAAGCAATGAAAATAATGTAATTAATGAGTAATGAGTAGAGGAGTGGATTGTATTGTGTTCAGGTGACATTGGTTCAGGTGCGGGAGTAATAATTGGGCGATCCGAATGCCTAGCGCATGACCGAGTGGTGTCCGCAAAGAAATACTTGCTTATGGACACTGCATATTTCTTGCCTTTTGGTTCGTTTGCAGTCAGTGTTCAGTCCGAATGCACGCCTACCAGAATTAGTGCACTCCCTCGTGTACGCCCATGTTTACGCCCAGTTTAGCCCACTTTGAAACTACGCCCCTGTGTACTTCCGAATGACGCCCATAATATGCCCATATCTCCCGAGTGAATGCGGTGCACATTTCTGTATGGTATTAGTGAGAACAAGTACGGAGACCATGCGTGGCACATGCGCATAGCGTTGCCCACGCATGCGCAGACGGCTAAATAACGCCATCCGAAAGAATTCGGAAATTTACGCATCGACCAGAATAAGGCCCAATGTTATTTCTGGGTCAGTGCTATAAAGCATCTGTATAGAATGTACACTCCAAACCCTAGAGTCTTCTGCATTCAGCATACAGAACATGTGCTACAGAGAGCTACCACCTGTAGTCATTTTAAATTCTAAAACACATTTGTTCCTTACACTCATTTTCGGTGTTCCTTTGAAAAACCTAAAATGGAAGTCGTTCACTCTCTTCATTTACATACTGTAGTTCTCATGATGCTGATACTGTGGAGAAAAAAACAAACAATTATTTTAACAATGAAAGGTTTTTAGTCATGAACAAAAAATTGCTCAGGCATTTATAGCAAAGCAACTTGTTCCAATTGCCTTGTCTTGCCCACCTTGAGATTACGTCCGCTTGTTCAACCGCTTCCTTCTTTCTGAAATAGGTTTTTCTCTTGTGTCATATTAAGAAACATGTTACTGTTGATTAATGTTCTGTCAAAAATTCATACAGCAAAAATCAGTCAGATCACACAGGTGGGAAAGAACAGGATGGATTCTAATAATATTCCTTCAATGTAATTTCACCACAAAGCAACATTTACATACAGACAGGGTAGTGAGATTTCAGGAGTGTGATTTAGAACATAGCTGGCCCAGGAATAGATTGGTATAAATATTCCATAGTGATTTTATTTATTCCATATTGAACAGCTTTTCTGCTTGGAAAATAACTCTTGGGTCAAGGGGAACTCTGCCATTAGTAAAATGTTACATATGATTTAATATATGTGCTTTAAAACACAGTTTGTGTTGTCTACAACAAAAAATGACATGGAGTCAAAACATACAAAACAAGCACACTTTTGTAACAATACAGTACTGCACATGTTCTCAAAGTTGGTCCTCAGGAACCCCTACACAGCGCATGGTTTGCAGGTCTCCTCACAGAATCAAGTGAAAAAAAATAGCTCTACCTGTGGATCTTTTAAAATGTGCCAGTCAGTATTGAGTGCACCTGTGCACCTGTTGGGTGACCTGGAAAACATGAACTGTGTGGGATCCTGAAGACCGAGTTTGAGAACCACTGCAGTACTGCATATCCAAATAAAGTGAATGGGAGTAAATGGAGGAGATAATGGGAAAAAATTACTAAGATGGGAGTTCTATTTAACATGTGATGTTGCTATGGGCAACCAATCAGAAGCTGCTACTTATTTATTTAGCACCTTATAGAAGATAATAGATATTACCTGATAGGTTGCCCATAGCAACATCCAATGTGAAATAGAACTCCCATTTTAGTAACTTATGCCCTACTGTAAATCCTTTAAATATAGGCAAAAGCATACAAACGTAAATATTAAAATGATCAGGCAAGCAGGCAGTATAACAGCAATAAAATACTGTATAATCAAAACATCTTTGTTTTAAATCAGAACACTATTACCATACAAACTGTTTAATATATGTCACAACTACAATATATAGTTCATCAAGGCACATCATTACTGAATTCGTTTTGTATAGTTCTCACAATACAAATATAATTTAAATTACAACATCAGTGTAATCAAGGCCAGCTCAAAACAGATACTCGTTAGACATTTATATAGTTGAGATCTGGGTTTCAGCATGCTCTTTGCCAACCACTTTCTTGTCTTTTCTCCCCAACCCCCCCCCCCCCCCCCCCTCTATGTTACACAACACCTGGGCGCAGCATCTTAATAATAAACACAGCTGAGTGACTTCTGTTCTATAATTACCGTTCCCATTGTAGCATTGGGAGCTGTCAGGGGTGGTGGTTTGGGGCTGAGACTTCATCCACACATTGGCCCTTATTCAGATCTGATTGCAGTACAAATTTGTTTGGAAATTGGCATACCCTCCAACAGTACCAAATTTGCCGGTACAGTACCTTTTTTTAACGGTCTGTACATCAAATTCAACCTGTACCGAATGTACCATTTTTTTAAAGAATTGTCAGCGGGGCAGAGATCGCTGTCTGTGCGCGCTGCCCGGCTGGATCTAGTCTGTACCATTTAGTTAAATCAGCAGCAGCCTTGCCTTGTGACGATGCTCAGCTTTGTCGCTATTATCAATTCTTCCTAGTCTGGACGGCCACAAGCCAATAGGAGCTCGCGGTCCAGCAGCCAATCAGGAGCGGCTACCGGATCACGAGCTCCTATTGGCTTGTGACCGTCCAGCGGTGGGAGAATTGAAAATAGCGACGGACCAGGCTGCTGCTTTGACTATACAGCCGGGCAGCGCACAGACAGCAGTGCACTCTCTGCCTGGCTGTCATTTCTTTCAACTGTGTGAGTCCAGCGGCTTATCAAATAAAACCCATTATTTAAATGGCCTGCATTTGTAATAATGTCTTAATGAATGTTATCTTTTACAGCATAGACCAGTGGTCTCCAAACAAACAAAACCTCCTGGAGAGATACATAAATTTGTCCAATGCCCCTGATACTATGCCGCACACCGTAATGCCCCTGCACAATATGCTGCACACTGTAATGCCCAACACATTATGCCACACACCGTGATTCCTCTGACACATGATGCTGCACACCACAATGCCTACGATACTATGCTGCATACTTCCCAACTTTTGCAGTGGACAAAGGAATACATGCACCGTTTTTGTCACTGTGAGGGCATGACCAGTGCTGTCTGATCTCCACAGGACCTTCCCCCAAAAATGGGATGTTCCGCAAAAATCGATACAGTTGGGAGGAATGCACACACTGCAATGCCCAACACATTATTCCACACCACAATGCCCCTGACACAAGATTCTGCACACAATGTCCCACAGTAAGGCTTCTAATAAATTGTAAATTACCTGCTTATTGCCAGGGGTCAATACTCATTGCCAAGGGGTCAATTCTCATTGCCAAGGGGTTACTGTCCTTTGCCAGGGGTCAATGTCCATTGCCAGGGGTTAATGTCCGTTGCCAGGGGTTAATGCCCATTGCCAGGGTTAATGTCCCTTGCCATGGATTAATGTCCTTTGCCAAGGGGTCACTGCCTGCCCACCTCCATCATCTTCCCCCACACCCCTCCGCCTCGAAGGAAACAGAGGCTAAAAGTCATATTTGACTTCTAGCGTCTGACACACCACTGAAGAGTTACCAGGAAGTGCCAGGAGCACTTAGTGCTGTGCTTCCTGTCAGACGCTAGAGGTCAAATATGACCTCTAGTGTCTGTCTCCTCAAAAGTGAGCAGTGCGTGTCTGCGGGGGGGGGGGGGGGGGGGGGACGGATGGACGATATTGTCGGTGGTGGAGGAGTGTGTGGGGGAAGATCGCGGCAGAAGCAGGCGGATGGACGGGAGAATAACAGTGGTCGAGCCTCCAGGCTCAGGCGAGCTACCGGTAGCTAACGAGCGACAGGTTGGCGACCACTGGCATAGACTATATGAGTTCTTATTGTGTTACAAAAATTATTTGTGAATGTTGAAATGTGCTCTTATGTGCTGCAGGAACAAGCTGTACAAGCTATAAATATACCTTAATCATAATGTAGTACTGTGGTTGCATATACTGTACTATTTTAATGGTGCAGTAAACGGTCATTTTAAAAAAGAAATACAAATATGTAGGTGTAGATAAGCATTGCTTCTTGATGTGCTAATTGGAAGTCCTGTGTTTTTAATGACACAGTGCATTTGGCCAAGTGGTGCAGCTAATCTGTGCAGACTTCTCTGTTGGAATCTGTACCTTCTGTACTCTAACGTAGCAAGGATAGACAGCGGCATTAGCAACTACAGAAATCAATCATGCTTATTCTGCATTAGCAATTCTCCAATTGTAGTCTTGGCCTGTGCTGGTAGACGAGCAAGATAATAGCAAAAATGTGCATTTTTAACTGCTAAAACAAAACACAGCTGATGATGGATTTGTTAAAACAACAAAAAGATCAACCAAACAAGAAAACATTTAGGAATCAAGAAATGGAAGTAAATAAAGTGTTTGATGCCTAATTGAATGCAAATTGGCCATTGTGTGCACAGAAATAAAAGTGTATAATTCACTTGTATAATTCTCATGTAGAGTGCTTGTAAAATGGTGATGGTGCAGCATATTAGATTACTTTCCCGGATTGGCCTGGAGGCTCCTGAAAATCTAGTGGCTATACTGGTCGTCCAAAAGATTGGGCAAGTCTCCCGGATGGTTGGCACTCCCCTCACACCCGCACATTACTCCCTGCCATTGGGAAGGGGACAATTACGCTATTCATGCCGAATCTTATCCTCATGACTCCACCCCTTGCAAAACACTTCAGGGGGTCTCTGCTGTATGTAGCAGGAATCACACCTGCTGGCACGCCCTCTCATATACCGAGCAAACCCCCCCCCCCCAACAATGCTAACCTGACAGCCTGAGAGTTGGCAAGTATGCCTTGCAGATGTGTTCTCATACATTATTGGATCAGTAGGACCAAACAGACCCTCTCTGCACCACACACAAATGTGTCAAGGATACGGAGTCAGTATATGGAGCACAACAGAACTTAGCATATAAAAAGCTGCGGCTGTTGTATTGTAACCCTTTGGGGCAAATGGACTAAATCTTTTCTAAAATTAAAAATAGATCATGTTGCCCATGGCAACCAATCAGATGTTTTTCATTTTCTAGGATGCAATAGACAAATGATAGACAGACATTGTTGTGCGCAACATAACCCCCTTTCATTTTAGTCCATTTACCCCAAAGGGTTACAGTGCATCAGCCGCAGCTTTTTATATGTGCTCCATATACTGACTCAGTGTCCTTGACACAGGTTTGTAGATAATCACACCTGTACAAAAATAAAGCTACAGTACCTCTCCATACACATTGCTGACCCAAGAGGATACAGGCATGTGGATAGATGAGGTAAAAGAGAAGTTGTTTTCGACATTATTGTCATGGTTATGGTCTAATCAAGATAATAATAAAGGATTACTCCACAAAAAAATAATATTTTCAATAATATTGCTGCCAGGATTTGTTCAGTAAGCACACAGGAGTTTAATATTTATATATATATATATATATATATATATTATGCATGAAAAGCTTTAGCCTATTACATACAAGAGATCAATCGAGTGGGACCCCATCAGCCATAAGAAAGAATTACAGGACCCCAGCTAGTTACTGCAGAAGGTCATAACATCACATGTATAGTCAGCAGACAGCACCTACATGGCAGCATTGTGGAGGCACAGAGTGATGTGAGAAGTCTAAAATAACAGACAATTCAACAGACTTTTCAGACTCCTTGAATCACTGATAGAGATTATAAAAGTCATCAGCCTGATGGTCAGCAACATGGATTAGCGACCCCGTGTTGAGAAGGTCGGGACTCACTTTTGGGTCATGACCCACAGGTTTAACTAATTGTCTTCAAACTTTGCACACTACCATATCATGTTAAGGTACAATCTAAGTTCAAAGATGGGTTTAATCGGACGATCCCCTAAGGGTGCTGTCATAAGGGTCCATGCTATTTCTGTTGATTTCATGCATTGTGATATGTCATTGGAAAGCTTATGACTTTCTGTAGAGCTGGCCCTAGGCATAGGCAAACTAGGCAAATGCCTAGGGCATCTGGAATTCATAGGGGCATCATGCATTCTATGCCTAGGGCCGGCTCAGCTTGAGAGTGTGCAGCAGGGAGACTGTGACACTGTCAGCGGCTCTGCTGCCCTAATGCCGGGTCTGAATTATGGTAAGGTAAAGTGGGAACCTGCGAGCAGATAAGAAGCTTCTGACCGGAGCAGCGGGGTACAGCTTCTAAGGACTCTGCTCTGACTGTCTCCAACACTTGCAATGAGACAGGCAGTAGGAGATGCTGCGAACATTCATGATGTACCCTCCCTGCATTGCGCCCCACAGACTGACAGGCAGGACACAGCGCAGAGTCACCTCCTGGCCGTTCCGCTTCCCCAGCCTACTGACAAATGGAAACCCGGGACACACGTGATGTGATGACATCACTCTCTGTGGCAGGGAAGACATATCTATGCCCTAAGTATATCCTGTAAGCATGTTTTGCATCTGGCTTTTTTTTTATAGTATTTTTCTTCCTTTCTTCTCAACTCAGTCCTCTCTCTTACTGGCACACAGCTAAAATTGACCTTGTCACAGTCTGTCACGCCACAGCCATTATCCCCACTTATCACTACCACCCCATACCCACTACCCCACCATCCTGCTCACAGCCTTTCATCCAACATCTATCATCCCCATTCATCTTGTCACCCCAACACCCACTCCCCTCACCTTCCTGCTCATAGCCTTTCACCCCAAGTCATTATCCCCACTCATCCTGTCAGCCCACATCAGCTATCCTCAATTTCCTGGTCACAGCCTTTCACCCCACAGCCATCATCCCCACTCATCCTGTAACCCCACACCCACTACCCCACCATCCTGCTCACAGCCTGTCACCACACAGCCTCCATTCCCACTCATCTTGTCACCCCCCACCCGCTCCCCCCACCTTCCTGCTCACATCCTGTCACCCAAAGCCATTATCCCCACTCATCCTGTCAGCCCACACCAGCTATCCTCAATTTCCTGGTCACAGCCTTTCACCCCACAGCCATCACCCCCACTCATCCTGTAACCCCACACCCACTACCCCACCTTCCTGCTCACAGCCTGTCACCCCAAAGCCATTATCCCCATTCATTCTGTCACCTCACACATGCTATCCTCTCCTTCCTGCTCCCAGCCCGTCACTCCACAACCATTGTCCCCACTCATCCTGTCACCCCACGCCCGCTACCCTCACCTTCCTGCTGGCAGAGGGGCAATGGGCTAGAGACTGAACTACTGTAGCAGAGGTCTTTGGGGGCACCAAGCAAAATCTTGCCTAGGGCATCAATTTGGTTAATGCTGGCTCTGACTTTCTGAATACAACCAGGAACGCTGAAAGCACTGCTTGGCCCTGGTAAAAAAATGGGGCGTGTCAACAGGGGGCATGGTCAATTGGAGCGGCGTGGCCACACCCCTGCAGGGAGTCTGGGCTGTGTGCCGGCACACAGGGTTATGCTCTCCCCCGTTTAGCACATGCCACTGAGTAGCGAGTACTGAGCAGGGGAGAGAGGCTGTTCTGCTGTGTCAGCCTCTGCTCTTTACTCCCACAGCACGTTCTCTACTGCGCTCTACAGCTGATATGTCGTAATACACATTGCTAAAGAACTGTATCAAAATTTGTAACCATTGAAACTAACCATATGAAAGTGTCCTTACTATATACCAGCCCCATAAAAAAGCTATAGGGCCTACTGTACTTCAGACCTGTTAGCAAGGCATGGACAAAAACATGTGCAGAGAGAATTAGAGTTAGGTGGGTTGTATTCAAACTGAAATCTAAATTGCAGTGCAAAAATAAAGCAGCCAGTATTTACCCTGCACAGAATCAAAATGACTTACCTAAATCATACTCACCCATACACACTGAGCAACTTTGAGCTGAAAGCAGTTCAGTTTACTCGTTTGAGCAGCGATGAGCATTGATGCGCGCTCCCTCATCATTGCTGACCAGCCATTCATCTGCTGGTAGCACCAGCAGATGAGCAACTGGGTGGAAGTCTTTCCATAGCGTCTTGCCAAGGGAAAATCGCTAAAACAGGCAAAAACCGCTCAGTGTGTATGCACTGAGCATTTTTCAACCCATTGATTTACTCCATCATTGGTCAGCGTACACGCTGGGCAAAATCGCCCATTGTGTATAGACCATAACTCTCTCTGCACATGTTACATCTGTCCCACCTGCCGTTCTGCAAACATTGCTGCCTTGCTAACAGTTTGGAACCAGGCCCATAGTGTCAATTCTTCTGTCCAAAAGATTAATACTGTATAATCATGTTTCCTATTGATATGTGTATAAAATTATACTGTATAATGTATACACTGTCACACTGTCATGTGACATCAGCCGCCCACCCCAAGGATGCGTGGGCACACCTGAGTTCGCATGGGTACACCCACTGTTTCCATGGGCACGCCCATAAAACACTGGGCAGTCCCCTGCATCTACATATTCGTGCATGTGCAAATGCGCACCATCGGTTGGGGGAGGCAATTCGGACTTCAGCAATCATGTCTAAATCGCCCCCTCGGCCCTTACTTTCTCTTGAAGAGCCAACCAGTGCAGATAAAAGTGTTAAACATCCAGTTGAATTGAGAATTTAGTGTAACTGATATAATGAGTCAGGTCAGTGTGCTTGAGGTATCAGTGACTCCTTACCTTGGAGTCAATCCAAACACTTCAGGGCATGCCATTGAGGGAAGAATTGTGTTAAATCTAAAAGCATTTTGGGAATATTTTTAATATCAGTATTAATAAGTCAGCTGGATGGTGGCCAGAACAAAGCTGTGATCCTTTTTTCCCTTCGGGATATTCTCAATGTTTCTTTGATGTAACCGATTTGTCTGAACAAGTCTTTTTTCCAATGTTTAGGATTAAATGGTTGATTGTAATTTGCTCTCATATATTACCAGATTTTGATTCCAACCAGCCAGATTGGACAGATGATATGCCAGATAATTATGTAGTGTTTGCCCAGCTTTACATTTCTATTCCAGGTTGAAATATCAGAAGATGTCTTAATGAGAGAACCAAAGGACAGTTATTGAATTCCTCATGCCAGTTAGTAAAACCTCATGGTATTGAGGTTATCGAGGTGCAAAAAATAAAAGGAATTTAAACCAGGTGCTGTTTTAAGTTCCTTATGGATTAAATGCTGTTCCAAATTTGTTTCTGGCTGAGGTTCTTTGCGAGGATAAAGTCAGATTTTTCGCTCTTTCTATAATTTTTTTACTTTTTTTTAGAGCTTCTTTCACTACTGCATGCCCCTACACTGGGTATTTGGGAAACAAGAAGACCTCATAATTTAATTAAAGATTTTTAAATTGCAACTCAAGGTTAGCAGTGGCCTTTTCTGCTGCCACAATACGTTTTTTTTTGTGGCTCTGTGAGCTTTCCAATCTGTCCAGACTACAGCTTGAGTATCCCTTATCCAAATATTCGTTATCCAAATTATTCTGAAAACCATACATTCCAGAAAGTGAAAAAAAAATATTTTTGCTAAAAACTTACTGGGAACATCTGTTTTGACACTACTGGGAACATGATTTGTAACTAGCACTATATATATGTGCAAGACATTGATTGCAAACATTGTTTTAAACCTTGTTTTATGCACAAGTAAAATATATTTGTGTGTATTTCATGTGGTTAATGTGTTTATATAGCATAAATGCAAGATACTTCAAAATACATCATTAACATTTTAAAATATTCCAAAATACGGAATAATCCGTTATCCAAAATTCTCCTGGTCACAAGCATTTTGGATAAGGGATACTCAACCTGTACTAGTTATTCACACTTGGTAAGCTTAAAAAAAATGTAATGTGATCTTTTGTACGTTTTACAGAAGTGGAGAGAATAAGCTGAAGGAGTACATTAGGCACTTGTGTAGAGTTCTTTTGTGTGAAGATTACAATGATCAATTTTGAAAATACAAAATATGTATCAGGTGAGTAACAACCAGTTGATAAAGCAGCTGTTTGAAGGTGGATGCTACCACTTTAAATACATTTTGAATTTAATATCTGAGTTATTAATCCAGGTGAATGGAGTTCATGAGCTCTAATCGGTTTCTATGATAGGGTGGTGTCTGGAAATAAAAAATAATCTACACAGAGATAAATTTTCTGAATAAAGGAATAAAGGGACTATTCTCCAGTCCCTTCTTCAGCTGGCTGCCAGGAGTTGACTAGTTGGTGTTGTGGTGGATTTTGAGTTACTGTAGTGGTGCTATCTTGCAATTTAGTTTTTACAAGAGGGAAGGCCTACTACAATGCGGTTGGCATGAGCCAGCACATCCTCTGTAGCTACAAGAGGCTACAGAACCAGAAGTTAGATTGTGGATGATGGAAGACAATGAACTGTGCTGTGTTATCTCAGTTGTCAGGACCCAGTGTACAGTGAAAGTATGGCAGTACGCTGAGCTCATTGTGTAACCTGCAACATGTCCAGCCGAAATGTGCTACTCTCCTTGCATCTTCTGTTCTCTGTCCTATAGAGCAGTGGACATGCCCCTGAGTGTCTCCTGTGCTGAAACTGCATAGTACAGCAAGGACCCTGCTTTGAATACTGTGTCACCACCACTAACTATATTATATACTAACTATATCATCCTATATAATATAATCTAAATGCTGCCCCTCATCTCTATGGTACGCCAATAGGTGGTCGGCCGATTAAGCTCCCATGCATACACACTCTCACTCAGCATGACAGATCCCAGCAGCTCTCATGCTGATGGCTGGTGACTAGTATATTTTACTGGCTGGCACAGCTGTGCTGGATTAGATAATGTGCTGTGTGGCTATACTGAAGGGATTTTAGTCAAAATAGTGTTAGCAATTGCATAAATGTATTTTTACATTTATTGATTGCACTTTTAGTTTGACCCTTGGATACTATTTAAAAATACTATTTTGCAACACAAATACAGCTAATAACATGATACTTAAGTATTTGATTAACCGAGTGGTTTCATCCAGCTTTGCTAAGTTTGAGTTTTCCCGTATGTTGGAGTTTTCTATTGATTTGTTATTTAAATCTCCATAGATAGTTTGGATAAGTATGGTGTATATAGCTAGGCATACAATTGACAATTTTCTGGCAGATCATCTGTCTAATCTGGCTGGTTGGAAAGAAGACTTAGTAATGGATGAGAGCAAATGAGGATGGATCATTTCCTCCCATACACTGGAAACTGACAAAAAATGTTGTTCAGACAAATTGGGTAAATCCACGATTTGACCAATTTGTCTGAACAACCGTTTTTATCCTTTTTCTAGTGTTGAATTGTGCATCCATACATATAAGATTTTCATTCCAACCAACCAGATTGGATGGTCTGCCAGATAATTATAAGGTGTACAGTATGCCTAGCATTAGCATAGATGCACTGCATTGTCCTGTATTGTCTCTGTATTCAAAGGATGAATGCAATTGACATTGTCGATTCACAAATTTGTATAAATACACTTTTAAAAGTCATTGTTTTCTGCTGTGAGATTTTAAATGAGAATATGTAGAAATATTATTATTATAATGATTACTAGCTCTTTATAAGATCAGCTCAGCCTTAGACCTCAGTTGCTACACAGTAACACCCATCACACTCAGTCAGCCACAAGTGGAGATATGGATGAAATGCTTAAGGGGGAGATTCTCTAAAGCAAAACTGCGGAAAAAAAAAACGTTATCGGGGTATTTACCGCATTTCTGTTTGCTCTGTCCCCCCACCGCAGTTGCAGCGCTGTGGAGGGAATAGCCAGCAAAAGCTGGCGATTCCCTGCAGAAGACTATGGGCTTCTTACCACAGTGCGTTAATGATCACATATGCGATCATTAAGAATGCGGTGGCTGGCGAAGGGGGGCGAAACAGGACTGCGGATGTTAGAACATCCCACCCTATATCTCTGAATAGCCTAAAGTTGCTCAAAGAATAGTTTCTATCATTGCACAACTGTGTATATTTCAAAAGCTAAAAGTAATACAGTAGTTTGTTTTGCATTTAGTATTTACAAATGGCTATATTTTGTAATAAGTCCAGCACAGTTGTGTCCTGGAAAAATGATATGGGCTTTTCAGTGATGGAACGTGATCTGTAGACTGAATTTTCAATAAATTAGAACCATTCATTTTGCAGAGGCGTAAGATCACTCAAACAAAAGCAGCCGCATTGCTGCCTCTGGACATTTTCAAATGTCCATTAACAGGAGCTCAATCCATTACACGCTACTATTATAATGTCTCTCTTCAATGGGTCTGAGAGGCAACAATTATGGTTTCATTTTTTTTTTTCATTTCGGCTGTACGGTAACATTATAAGTAGCATTTAATCTTCATGAATTATAGATTTGGTACCATGAGACTGAATAAAAGACAAACACAAACTCAATTGTCAAAGTGAGTAGGGCATTTTAAAGAGTTTAGTTTCTGTAAATTGTGATTGATGTCTAGCGTTCAACCCCCACTGTTGTCTGCCATTCGTTGACATTACTCTGTGTGCAAGCATGTTATTTATTGGCTACTATTAAACATAAAATATATTTAAGCTGAATTTGAACACAGTTCAGAGTGATGGGTGACTTCATTTGTGGGCTGCATGTAGGGCCATAAGAAGTGGGGTTTGTGTGGGTGGTACCAACACCCAGGGCACACAGCCATGCTGTATATAGAATACCACCTGGAGCGTTTGGTTAGCTCTTCACACTTCTCCTGCCAGCAAGTCTTCATGGGTTCATTGACATAGCTGCTACAGGACAGTAGGAAATACTATTCTGGTACTGGCTACATGCAAAAGCAAACAGTATTTAGCTTGGATGCAAAACATCTGAATGTATTTCTTTGGTTTATACTGTTTACTCTGTCAGCCCCAGTGTCTGCTTTCCATTTGAGCAGTTTTATAGCTTCATGAGACTAGGCAAATGGAGAGATCAGTTATACAGTTATAAGGTAAGAGCTTATAGATAGCACTTCAATAATCAAATTTAATAATGCTCTGTTCTGTATAATCCTCTCTTGATGGCAAACAAATATTGCATCCTAGCACGTCACACAGTAGTTATTTTGAAGGAACTGCAATGAGTTAGTGACTCTCCTTCATGTATTTTGAAGCTGCCCAATGATTTTTCATTTATGGAAAGAGGTTTTCAATCTAATTTGCTGTCAATGAGACATATCTTTCAATTTCACCTAAGATTTCTCTCCATCATAATCCTCCTCAGCTTCATTCTCAAAACATATTTTGCAGGCCATATACTGTACTAACTGCCACTAGAGAAGTGATGGCCCAGTTTTGGAGAAATACTGCCCCACCTCCCTTTTCCAACTTTATAGAAAACATCCAATGAACCTATAATACACCCACCTGCCCTGCATAGTCGCATTGGAAGTGGTCACACCAATTTGATGCTACAGGTATATGTCAAAAAGCACACTGTGCAACTCCGGTCCCTCTGCTTTGTGGTTCCCTCCCCCAGTGCCAATCGATGAGCCTGACAGCACCCTCAACCAGTGGCTCAGGTGCTGGGAAACTGAAGTAGTGAGGGCTGCAATGTTCTGACCATCCATGTTGTACTGATATTCATAAAAAAAAACAACAACAGTTTTTGCAAAAAAAAATTTGTCCGATAAGTGCCACAAGTGTCCCTATATACATGCTTACTTACAATCCTGTGCCAAATGAATATTCCAGATTCCTGCGTTTTTATCCTCCAAATTTCTTCAACACCTCTGATCTTTCCTTGAGAACCAATGCCAATTTAATACCTAATTGGACAGTGGGTGATCTCCTAGATCAAAGGTGGTCAACCCATGGCTGTTGAGCCAGATGCTGCTCTTTTCTTAATGAGATGTGGCTCCCACACCCACAGCACTGCCATGGTAGCTGGCACACAGCAGAGTAGCGCACAATCACTTTGGTCTCTTAGCTCTTCCAACTGCCCCCACGCTGACGCACCACGAGTTCTCTAGTGAGACAGGTGGGCGTGTTTTAGCTTTCTCGTTTTGGCAAACCCATCCCTCTTGCTTATATGAAATTATAAAAGGAGAAGCCAGGGCGGAGCCTATTAGTGGCCATCTTTTCATCAGCTCCTCAGTGGTGTGTTTATGCTGCTCTTTCCAGTGCTTCACAATGTCGGACCAGCTTCTTTCCTAGACTGACTTGTAAGTTATTTTAGTCACTAGTGGTGGAGACTGATTTAGGCTTAGACTGTAATAGAGTGCTGAAAACATATTATAGCAAGTCTCACTAGGTGGATTGTAGTGCTTAAATGGGTTGGTAAGTTTAAAATAAATGTATCATAATGTGCCTTATATGCATTATCTGGGCTACTGGTTTAAAATAAAGATGATAAAAAACATAAATGTGCTGCTAGTTTGAAGTTGAGGTGTCAGAAGTTGGTTTTATATAGCATAAATGGTTTTATATAGTCTTGTAGCTAGGCCATGCCCATTTTTTCCATAGTATCGGCTCTTTGTCTTAGCATCACTGCCTCTGATTGGTTTGCCACCCCTGTCCTAGATATTTCTTTTTTGTTTCCCTTCTCTCAACTTCTCTCAAGAATTATTTTCCATACCCAACTCCCCAATAATTTCAATATTTTCGATTCCAACACTGGTATAACAGTTGAAAATGTCCCCATGGAATTATCTGACCTCTGAACTCGGCTGCGGTGGCTCATGTAGTTTCGAGCAATGATAAAATGATATTTCATTTTTGTAGGGGGGGGGTGTCTTAGAATGCACCCCCTAACTATATGAGGTGCTATCATGCTGGGACTTGTATTTCTGCAAAGAAAAAAACACATGGTGTAGATGCACGCTCCACATTGTTCATCAAAATTCAAGGTTCTTGGTATCTTGGCCAATAAATATTTGCCCACCTAGCAGCTTCACTGTGAGCTTGTTATCTCTGGTGGGTCCCCAATACTAAGCTTGGTTCATGGGTGTGGGACCCTCATAAAGACGGCAAAAGCCTGTCACCCCAGGGCAGCACACAAAAATCTAAAGTGTTAGTGGGTACTTGTTCAGTTTCACGGTGGCAGATATCGCATGCTAGGGGACGCGGATGACTTTACATGTATTCCGTCATGAGCCCCGCGAGGTGACGCGTAATACATGTAAAGTAATCCACATCCGCTCGACACGCTTCGTGCTCAGTGGCACAATGCGCTCGACACACTATATAAAATCAACTCCATGCCGTAGTGGATAGTGGGGTTATAAACAAGTACTAAATCACATCGCACATCGCATCGTATGCAAATTGCATGCAAATCGCATGCAATATATCTGCCGCTGTGAAACTAAACAAGTACCTGTTAGTGTGTTAAAAAGAAGGAAGCAGAAGCTAGGGGTTAGAAAGTGTTATAAAACTGATAGTGCTAGAAAGTATAATATTAGTGAAAAATAAATAAACAGTGCTTTAGACTTACTGCCTGATTGTAAATCAAATGCTCAGAAATGAAGGGGGGGAAGATTTGGGTATTTCTCTCTCAGGTCTTCAGTGGAGACAGATTTATACTTTATCTTATCATACTGTATGTCCCAAAAGTTTGAATTATTTGTAGATACTGTACACAATAAATTACTTTAGAAAGTACCTCCAGGAAGTTTCAACCTCCATCATTCAAATGCCTGGCATGTACTCTCTTGCATTCCCAGTTGTAAATTTCCCATTAGGCACCTGAGGTACGTGCCTAGGGGCAGCACATTTGGATACTTGTGTTGGTGCTGTCAGCTGGAAATGTACCATTAACTGCAATAGGTTTGCACTACACTGTACCATATGCCATCTAGAATGCAGTGCAAATAAGTAGCACATGAACATACTGCACCTGTAAACTGTCCTTTTTAGAAACTATGTATTCATATTTAAAAATAAAAAAGTATTTTGTTTATTATTTTATAATGAGGGTTTATGACCAATCAATGAACATAATAATAAAAGGAAGCAAGGTGGTTGGCACATAATGTTGTGCCTAGGGATGCCCTCATCCCTAAATCTGCCCCTTTGCTTTGCCCTCCATTGTTGGACACACATTGGGGTACACACACTCCTGTTTACCACATGCTCTGTCCTAGTCCAGGAATATTTGCCCAGCAGTCCACCCCTGATGGCGACGCTGACTCAAGGTTGGCTGCAAAAGATGGTCAACAGTAGAGTTCATTCATATGGTTTCATGATGTACACATTCATTCATAAGGAGCAGATCTAGAATATGTACTTTCTAGATGCAGACTTGCATCAGTACTTTGTTAATAGTACTATAGTTACAGTAGAACTAAAAAGTGCAGGCTTCATTCAAAGAAAAAAAAAAACCCAGTGTGAAGCAAAGCAGATGCTCTTTGACAGGATGCGTATAAACTGATTAAATAACATTAATATTTGTGCTTTGTGTCAACATCCAAAACGGAGTTGAGGCTTCTAATTTTAAAACACCCATTACTGGTATGATGATGCATCAACTGCAATAGTATACTAATTAAGATACCAATGTGTATTGTACAGCATCTGATTTGGACCTTATAGCAGGCCAGTAATACTATACAGGCAATTGTGAAATTAGATTATTTTGAATAACCATAGATGATAATACTTAAGCTTTGTACACATGGGGGCGATTTCAGCATATATCGCAGGCAATATGGTCGCTGAGTGACCATATTGCCAGTGATTGGAGTGTGCACCGGCGATAAATCGCCATATACGTGCTCCCGTTTTTAGCCCCCTTATGATCGCTGGTCAGCTGATTCCCTCTGCGGCTACCCCGGCAGAGGTTCCCTTTCATCAGTGACCATTTTTGGTCACTGAGCAATATATCGCCCCCGTCTGTACACAGTTTAACTGATTTAATTTCATAGCGGTGTTGTTATATGTACAGTAGGTATTTTATTGTTTTCTCTCTCACTTATTTTGAAACAAAATACATTTCTGTCTGACATATAATAAAAAAGCAACAACATGGCTGACAAATGAATGTTCTTTATTGAATTTGCGGTTAATTGGTCATTACACAATTTTAGATCTAAGAAGACTGAAGTAGACTGGAAATATAATTGAGATTACAAAACAATTTAGAATATATATTAATTATTTATGACTTTTCTCACATTCTACCTAAAACCGAACACCCTCTGCAAGGCTGCAAAAAGCCTGCAAAAATATTGTAGATTGAGTGTGTGTGCAGTCTGTGAGTAGCCCAGAACCCACTCAGCCAGTGCCATAGACACAGGCTGATCGAGGCCGGAGCTGACGTCACACGCCTTCCCTGAAAGCACCTGGATTTTTTCTGACACTCCCATGATGGTTGACCCATGAGGAAGGTGCTAGTAAGCACCGAAACGACTGTTTGTATTGCCTTCCATGATGCTACAATTTACTTGAGATGCCATCCTGTCTATGAATGGTGGTGTGGATCTTTATGCATGGGCACATGGACTGTATTGACTTATGTATCATACAGGGTTTATTATTATTTGATATTCTGGAACCCTGATTGAAGATTTCCATATAATATATATATATATTTTTTTTTATTATTGTTATTACTTTTTTTTTTGTACCAAGCCAGAGCCACTTGCTTGTCGTCGACCATTGAATGGTTTCTAAAGCGTTTGGAAATCGAAGTCACTCTCTGGTGACTCAGATTTGTGGCGCCCTCATACGGGAAGAGAGCGGGCAGCTGACATCCGATGACATCAGCTGCCCACCCCTGGCACCCCCGGAGCAGGCGAATTACCATGGGTGCCCATAAAACACTGGGTGTTCCCATGGGCTTTACCTGTGCTTGCCGCCCCATGCCTCCAAGTTGCCACATCGGTTTGCAAACAGAACCTGCACATGTGCAAAAAAGTGCTTACTGTACATGCATGCGTAATAGCAAAACATCACTCCCCTGTGCAAACGCACTGGGGAGTGATCAGCCTAAAAGGACCTCCAAAGTCTCGATAGCTATGATAATGCATCAATCTCTGAACTGAGCCCTTTGTCAGCTATTTATAAAAAGTAACATACTGCAGTCCCCAAAGAAAGATTACGAGGAGGTTTGTTTTTCTATGTATTTCTTTTTTAAACTGTACACCGTATTCCAAGAAACAAGACTATTTTATTACAGTACATTAAATAGAATATGTGTTATTTTACAGTAGTTGCCTTGCAGGCAATGTACTGAGTGAAGTGAAGAGTATCAGTAATTACCCACCGGCGCTGCACCTTCAGGAGCTGCAGCCATAACTTCTTTCTCTCTTACCAGTTTTGTTAATGTTTGCGGAAGGTAGAAACATTTCGGCAGGTGTTTATTAGTAGAAATTAAGCAATCAGTTACTGTGTGTTCTACCGTCATGACTAACAGAATTGCATAAACTCTAATGTTACTGCTGATTGCTTGGCAGATCCAATTTAACACCTGTTCAGGCCTAGTTCAGCAAATAATTAAAGTAATTACATCCATCAAAGGAATTTTAAAGCCTACATTTTGTTGTATTTTCTTATTCCTCATATCTTGCTGACATACTTTGACGAATTTCAGTGACTGTAATGTTATGTGATTGCTACTGTAACAAACACACTGAGGGCCAGATGCATTAAGCATTGAAAAGTGATAAGGTGGAGAGTACCAGCCAATCACCTCCTAACTGCCAAAATACAGGCTATGCTTGAAAAATTACAAGAGCTAGTTGATCGATAGTTTATCACTCTACACTTTATCACTTTTCAAGTCTTAGTACATATGGCCCTGAATGTATAGTACTTCATTTTTGTTAAATACCTTTTTATATTCTTTAGTGTAGATATTAATTATTTATGACTTTACTCACATTCTACCTAAAACCAAACACCCTGTGCAAGGGTGTACATTTTCCCGTCACGGCTGGGGTATGGCCCTCTTCAGCACATAACAAATAAATAACTGTGCAAAGCCATGTTAATAAAGGTACATTACATTTTTCAGTTGAGGGTGTATTACAGATGGGGCAGGTCCCATCTCGGCAGGGGATGGCGATGGCGACGCCATCCCCTGCCGTTTTGTTTTAGATTTTAACAGATTTTTCTCTACTTAGTGTACCTGCTGGTGATAATTTAGTTGTCCTAACTTTAACTCTATATTCAGTTTGGGAGTGGGTACTTAACCCCTTCCCGACAATTGACGTACATTTACGTCATGGTCGGGAAGTACTTCCCGACACATGGCGTAAATGTACGTCATGGCATTTAACTGTCACCGCGTCTATAGACGCGGTGACAGTTTCAACATGTCTGCTGTCCCTGACAGCAGACATGTCCGTGCATGCCCAGGGGGGGCTGCGATGCCGCCCCCCCGTCGGCGATCGCTGTGATTGGCTGTTCAGTGTGAACAGCCAATTACAGCGTTTTCTGTGTCACCGGCGAATAACGTTCGCCGGTGACACGCGATCGGAGGTGATTGGTGCTGTAAAGTACAGCACCAATCACCGCGGGGTGTAAGGGTGACACTGGTGTCACCCCACCTCACCCCGCCCGCCCCCAAAGGCCGTGATTGGTCCGTCGGACCGACGGACCAATCACAGCCATGGAGGGGGGTTTAAACTAACGGTGACTGCACTGCAGACGCCATTCCGGTCTGGAATTGCGTGCAGTGCGGTCACCGTGCCTAGCTGCCGCGATATACTGACCAGAACCTTGCAAAATACTTACCTGATCCTTGCAAATATCTTGCCTGCTTCATCACTGCTTGTAGTGTGCTGGATGCTTCCTGGATCCTGTTACTTGTGACTTCCTGTGTTGTGAACTTGTGCTGCTGCAGTGTAATAGCGTTAGTTAGATAGAGAGAGATAGAGAGAGATAGTGTCAGAGAGTGCTATATTTTGTGCTGCTGCAGTGTGATATAGTTATAGAGAGAGAGATAGAGAGAGATAGAGAGAGATAGATAGAGAGAGATAGAGAGAGAGAGAGATAGAGAGGCCTAGTGACAGAGAGTGCTATATTTTGTGCTGCTGCAGTGTGATAGTTATAGATAGAGAGATAGAGAGAGATAGAGAGAGAGAGATAGAGAGAGATAGAGAGATAGTGACAGATTGTGCTATATATTTTTTATATAACTGACTGCTGCCCCCCCTTTTGTGCTGATCAGTATAAATTAACTGATCAGCAACTTTTTGGGGGCGCAGGTTTTTTTTTATATATATATATACCTGTCACTGCTGCTGCTGCAGTGTCATAGAGTGTTAGATAGTGAGAGATAGAGAGATAGAGAGAGATAGTGACAGAGAGTGATAGAGAGTGCTAAATTTTGTGTCTGCTGCCCCCGCCTTTTGTGCTGATCACTATATCTGAGGTGATTAGCAACTTTTTGGGGGTGCAGAGGGTTTTTTTTTTTATATATACCTGCCAGTTGCACTGTCAGTTGCACCAAAGGTTGTGCACCTGCTGCCCCTCACTGGTAATCAGTGTCGCATCACTGATCACCTTTTTTTTTTTGTGTGTGCTGTGGGGTCTTTTTTTAATTTTTTTTTTACACACACTGTGATTTTGTGGGTGTCCTGTGGCCGCTGTGCGCTGATCAGTGACGTACATCACTGATCATCTTTTTCGGCACAGGGTTGATCTATTTTTTTTTTTTTTTGATCAAATTCCTGTTGCCTTTGAGCGCTGTTCAGTGACGGACGTTACTGACCAACATCTGTGCTCAATTTTTGGCGCAGGACCTTTTTTTTTTTTTTTTAACCCCTTCAATTTTTTCTTTTTTAACCCCTTCATTTTTTTTTTTTGTATAAAGTATTTTTTTTTTCTGCACTACATACACACTACACACTACATACCCCCCTGGTTGAAATAAAGTTTGTACCCCCCCCTACACTATACACGTGTTGAAACATTTCACTACCAGTAACACAAAAATAAAAATGGCATCCCAAATGTCATCCCAAATGTCATCCCAGTCATCCAGAAGAATGTATTCAGTGGAGGAGGCATATGCCATGCTTGCTTCTGACTCTGACACAGCCAGTGATGCAAGCGGGGAATTTGAAGGATTCGCCTTAAGCTCCTCTTCCTCCTCTGGTGATGAGGGACCCCCTCAAAGACGCCCCCGTAGAGCAGCTGAGACCCCCCCCCAATAATTGATCTCGTATGGACCCCACCACCAGACAATTTTGAGCCCCAGGTTCCTGAGTTTTTGGCCATGCCAGGAATCCAATTTGATTCCACAGGTCTCAGAGAAATTGACTTTTTCAAATTATTTTTCTCTGATGATTTTATAAATTTAATGGTGGACCAAACTAATTTATATGCCCAGCAGTTTATTGCTCAAAACCCCACGTCATCATTTGCTAGGTGGACCCCTGTAGATGCAGTAGAGATGATGACGTTTTGGGGTCTGGTGTTTCATATGGGCATAGTAAAAAAGCCAGAAATTAGGCAATATTGGAGTACAGATGTTCTGTACAGCACCCCATTTTACCGTATGGCCATGCCCCGGGCTCGATTTGAGACGATCCTTAAATTTTTGCATTACAACGATAATGCACAGTGCCCACCCAGAGATGATCCCACCTTTGACCGGCTATTCAAAGTCAGGCCGGTCATTGATCATTTCAGTGCCAAATTTGAAGACATGTACATCCCAGATAAATTCATTTGCATAGACGAGTCCCTTATACATTTTAAAGGAAGGGTTAAATTCCGCCAGTACCTTCCCAGTAAGAGGGCAAGGTATGGCATAAAAATGTATAAGCTGTGTGAAAGCACCTCAGGGTACACTCACAGGTTTAGGGTATATGAAGGGAAGGATTCAAGAATTGAACCGCCAGAATGCCCCCCCTCCCTCGTAGGTGTTAGTGGAAAAATTGTCTGGGATTTAGTGCACCCCTTCCTGGATAAAGGTTATCACCTCTATGTGGATAACTTTTACACCAGCATCCCCCTGTTTAAGGCCCTTGGTTCAAGAGGTACAGCAGCTTGCGGTACTGTGCGCAAGAACCAAAGAGGCCTCCCAAAAACGCACATTGCCCAAGTAATGAGAAGGGGTGAAAGCAGGGGAATATGCACCGAAAATATGTTGTTGGTCAAATATAAGGACAAGAGGGATGTCCTTATACTGACAACAATTCACGGAGACAGTACCACCTCCGTCCCTGTACGAGGTACCAGTACCCACACCTCAAAACCTAATTGTATCCTGGATTACAATAGGTACATGGGCGGAGTGGATCTTTCAGATCAGGTACTGAAGCCGTACAGTGCCCTGCGGAAAACAAAAATCTGGTACAAGAAGCTGGCCGTGTATATCATCCAGATGGCACTGTATAACGCTTACGTGCTATTCCGTTCTACCGGCCAGAGGGGGACATTTATGCACTTTCAAGAGGAAGTCATAAAGGGCCTAGTATTTGGGAACCAGCAGGCAGAGGGCCCCAGTACTTCTAGTACTGGCCCCCGTATTGTACCAGGGCAGCATTTTCCTGATGAAATCCCCTCCACTGGAAAAAAGGGCAGGACACAAAAAAGGTGCAAAGTTTGCTATAAAAAGGGAATAAGAAAGCAAACTATTTTCCAGTGTGACACTTGCCCCGACAAACCCGGCCTATGTATAAAGGAGTGTTTTAAAATATATCACACATCTATGGATTATTAGGTTCATAATTTCACCGTGCTTCGGGGGTCTTGCTAATGCCACATAGCACCCACCATTCATTCCACCAGAATCTGAGCCGCAAAATCCAAAAATCACTCCTTCCCTTCTGAGTCCTGCCATGCACCCAACTGGTATTTTTTGGTCACATGTGAGGCATTGCCGTACTCGGGAGAAATTGGGGCACAGATTTTGGGGTGCTTTTTCTCCTTCATACCTTCTGAAAATGAAAAATTTTGAGCCAGAACTGCATTTTTGTGTAAAAAAATGTAATTTTTCATTTTCACTGCCCACTTGTATCAAAATTGGTGAAACCCCTGGGGGTTTGAAATGTACACTATACCCCTAGATGAATTCCCTGAGGGGTGTAGTTTGCAAAATGGGGTCACTTGTGGGGGGTTCCACTGTATTGGTGCTTTGGGGGTCTTGCTAATGCGACATAGCACCCACCATCATTCCACCAGAATTTGTGCTGCAAAATCCAAATATCACTCCTTCCCTTCTGAGTCCTGCCACTTTTTGGTCACACATGAGGCATTGCCGTACTCGGGAGAAATTGTGGCACAGATTTTGGGGTGCTTTGTCTCCTTCATTCCTTCTGAAAATGAAAAATTTTGAGCCAGAACTGCATTTTTGTGTAAAAAAATGTAATTTTTCATTTTCACTGCCCACTTGTATCAAAATTGGTGAAACCCCTGGGGGTTTGAAATGTACACTATACCCCTAGATGAATTCCCTGAGGGGTGTAGTTTGTAAAATGGGGTCACTTGTGGGGGGGTTCCACTGTATTGGTGCTTTGGGGGTCTTGCTAATGCGACATAGCACCCACCATCATTCCACCAGAATTTGTGCTGCAAAATCCAAATATCACTCCTTCCCTTCTGAGTCCTGCCACTTTTTGGTCACACATGAGGCATTGCCGTACTCGGGAGAAATTGGGGCACAGATTTTGGGGTGCTTTGTCTCCTTCATTCCTTCTGAAAATGAAAAATTTTGAGCCAGAACTGCATTTTTGTGTAAAAAAATGTAATTTTTCATTTTCACTGCCCACTTGTATCAAAATTGGTGAAACCCCTGGGGGTTTGAAATGTACACTATACCCCTAGATGAATTCCCTGAGGGGTGTACTTTGCAAAATGGGGTGACTTGTGGGGGGGTTCCACTGTATTGGTGCAACATAGCACCCACCATTCATTCCACCAAAATCTGTGCTGCAAAATCCAAAAATCACTCCTTCCCTTCTGAGTCCTGCCATGCACCCAACTGGTATTTTTTGGTCACATGTGAGGCATTGCCGTACTCGGGAGAAATTGGGGCACAGATTTTGGGGTGCTTTTTCTCCTTCATACCTTCTGAAAATGAAAAATTTTGAGCCAGAACTGCATTTTTGTGTAAAAAAATGTAATTTTTCATTTTCACTGCCCACTTGTATCAAAATTGGTGAAACCCCTGGGGGTTTGAAATGTACACTATACCCCTAGATGAATTCCCTGAGGGGTGTACTTTGCAAAATGGGGTGACTTGTGGGGGGGTTCCACTGTATTGGTGCAACATAGCACCCACCATTCATTCCACCAAAATCTGTGCTGCAAAATCCAAAAATCACTCCTTCCCTTCTGAGTCCTGCCATGCACCCAACTGGTATTTTTTGGTCACATGTGAGGCATTGCCGTACTCGGGAGAAATTGGGGCACAGATTTTGGGGTGCTTTTTCTCCTTCATACCTTCTGAAAATGAAAAATTTTGAGCCAGAACTGCATTTTTGTGTAAAAAAATGTAATTTTTCATTTTCACTGCCCACTTGTATCAAAATTGGTGAAACCCCTGGGGGTTTGAAATGTACACTATACCCCTAGATGAATTCCCTGAGGGGTGTAGTTTGCAAAATGGGGTCACTTGTGGGGGGGTTCCACTGTATTGGTGCTTGGGGGGTCTTGCTAATGCGACATAGCACCCACCAAAATTCCACCAGAATCTGAGCTGCAAAATCCAAAAATCACTCCTTCCCTTCTGAGTCCTGCCATGCACCCAAATGGTATTTTTTGGTCACATGTGAGGCATTGCCGTACTCGGGAGAAATTGGGGCACAGATTTTGGGGTGCTTTTTCTCCTTCATACCTTCTGAAAATGAAAAATTTTGTGCCAGAACTGCATTTTTGTGTAAAAAATGTAATTTTTCATTTTCACTGCCCACTTGTATCAAAATTTGTGAAACCCCTGGGGGTTTGAAATGTACACTATACCCCTAGATGAATTCCCTGAGGGGTGTAGTTTGCAAAATGGGGTCACTTGTGGGGGGGTTCCACTGTATTGGTGCAACATAGCACCCACCATTCATTCCACCAAAATCTGTGCTGCAAAAATCACTCCTTCCCTTCTGAGTCCTGCCATGCACCCAACTGGTATTTTTTGGTCACATGTGAGGCATTGCCGTACTCGGGAGAAATTGGGGCACAGATTTTGGGGTGCTTTTTCTCCTTCATACCTTCTAAAAATGAAAAATTTTGAGCCAGAACTGCATTTTTGTGTAAAAAAATGTAATTTTTCATTTTCACTGCCCACTTGTATCAAAATTGGTGAAACCCCTGGGGGTTTGAAATGTACACTATACCCCTAGATGAATTCCCTGAGGGGTGTAGTTTGCAAAATGGGGTCACTTGTGGGGGGGTTCCACTGTATTGGTGCTTGGGGGGTCTTGCTAATGCGACATAGCACCCACCAAAATTCCACCAGAATCTGAGCTGCAAAATCCAAAAATCACTCCTTCCCTTCTGAGTCCTGCCATGCACCCAAATGGTATTTTTTGGTCACATGTGAGGCATTGCCGTACTCGGGAGAAATTGGGGCACAGATTTTGGGGTGCTTTGTCTCCTTCATACCTTCTGAAAATGACAAATTTGGAGCCAGAACTGCATTTTTGTGTAAAAAAAATAATTTTTCATTTTCACTGCCCAGTTGTACCACAATTGGTGAAACCCCTGGGGGTTTGAAATGTACACTATACCCCTAGATAAATTCCCTGAGGGGTGTAGTTTGCAAAATGGGGTCACTTGTGGGGGGGTTCCTAACTTTTAGCATCTTATGGTGCCTAGAAACCTACATGGTGCCTAAAAAATAATCTCATAAAAAGGAGGCTCCAAAATCAAGTAGGTGCTCCTTCTATTATGAAGCCTGTGGTTTGGTCAACGTGCACACTAGGGCCACATATAGGATATTTATGAAAACAAAAGAATTGGGGGAATCAATTTTTAGTCACATTTCTCTAGTAAAATGTACTGTGTTCCTTAGAAAAATGTATTAAAATTGCAAATCTGCAAAAAAATGAAATTTTGAAATTTCACCTACACTTTGTTTTAATTCCTGTGAAACACCTAAAGGGTTAACAAACTTCCAAAATGCTGTTTTGAATACTGTGAGGGGTGCAGTTTTTGAAATGGTATCATTTATGGGGGTGTCTCACATACAAGTCCCTCAAAGTCACATCAGAACTGAACTGGTCCCTAAAAAAATCAGTGTTTGAAATTTTCTTGAAAATTTGAGAATTTGCTATTCATATTGTAAGCCTCCTAGTGTCCAAAAAAATTAAAAGGAAGTTGAAATAATGATGGAAACATAAAGTAGACATATGGTCTATGTTAGTTATTAACTATTTTGAGTGGTATGATTATTTGTCTCACAAGCAGAAAATTTAACATTTTGCAAATTGCTAAATTTTCCATTTTTTTACGACATTTTGGTATTTTTCACAAAAAAACACAGACTGTATCGACCCAAATTTACCACTAATTTGAAGTACAATGTGTCACGAAAAAACAATCTCAAAATCACTGGGATAAGTAAAAGCAAAAAAAAGTTATCCCCACTTAAGTGAGACATGTCAGATTTGAAAAAAAGGGCTCTGTCAGGAACGCAAAAACTGGCTCTGTCAGGAAGGGGTTAAAGGAACAAGACCATATCAATGTTTTCATTGAGGCCTCTGGGACTTTGGAGTTGTGATGAGTTTAAAATTGGCAGTGGAGACTATGGTTCTGAACATTGTTCTTAATGTTTCTTAGATGTTCTTGTATTCTCAATTTAATGTTCTTCTTTATTTTCTCGATGGACAACAGGTTACAGCAACATCGGATATGACGTAATTTGAATCACAGTTGATGATGTCTTTCATTTTGTTTTTAGATGTAAATCTGTGGTCTTTTTCAATGTGTTACAGCAATTGCAATTGTTGCAAGGGGTCACTTGCCTATTTGGAAGGGAGCTCCTCGCTTTCTGTGCTTTTTCAATCAGTTTCAATTTGCTCGGAGCAAGGATGTTTTTAAGGTTGAATTTGACCACGGGTCTTTGCGGAAGATGTGGGCCCAAGATGGGGTCTTTCAGCAGAAAATGCTAGTGTAGTTGAAGACACTTTTTGATTTTTAAGTTTGCTTGGTTAAAGTTTGTGATAGAGAACCTATGCTGTCTGTTGGAGGGGGGACTGGTTCTTTATCTTCTAGCAAGGTTT
This sequence comes from Crinia signifera, assembly GCF_055691185.1. Taxonomy (NCBI): domain Eukaryota; kingdom Metazoa; phylum Chordata; class Amphibia; order Anura; family Myobatrachidae; genus Crinia; species Crinia signifera. The sequence goes on from NC_139218.1 coordinate 238,387,614, forward strand.
CTCTCGCTAGTCTGGATGCTCTTTATTGGTCTTAGATTATTCTATTTTTTTTGTAGCCCCAATAGAAATGGCTCCATTAGTATGTTGGATTGAGCCCAATATGATTCTACAGAGCTGCAATTTTTTCTGATTCGGAGGAATTGGGAGTAAGGTACAGTACATTTTCCTTCCATTGGGGTAGGTGACAACTCTCCGATGGAATATAACTGTTTATGTCTGTTGTTTTAAATGGGTCATGGTGGTGATCTTTTTCTCATTCTTGATCTCAAAAAGGACATCTAATACCACTTTTACACCAGAATGCTGGTTAGGACCTGGGAAATTGAACACAGGAAATTGCCAGGGCATACCCTGCCTCAGATCCTATTTACACTGCACTTCAATCCGGGTTATTCCCGTGTAATGCCCTTTTACACTGAAAAGAGATCAGCTCTGTCTTTCCTTGCTGGTGTCATTAAAAACAGACCTTTTGGGCTGTTTGAGATGAGGTCACAAGAAAGGGAAAAGGGAGGGGATGGGGTCTGCTCCCAGCATTGCAGCAAAGATGGCAAATAGTCAGGCTGAGGGTGATGCTGTGGGACACACTGTGTGACAGCCAGCGTGTGTTGCTGCAGATGAGGCTCTAAACACACTGGGGAGGGGCTTCCAGCACAGACTGTTGCTGTAGTGTAGGGTACAGGCTGGCATGTAGTGTAGGGTACAGGCAGGCGTGGTAACACCGCTTCTGCTGCTGCTGTAATGCTCCATGTGCCCTGTGTGGGTCTCCGGCAGATGACATCATCTGCCAGAGCCGCAGAAGCACCAATCAACTCTTTGCAGACTTCTCCCCGCCAAATAACCCGGGTAATGACCATTTACACCACCCTGAGCCCCGGATAAGCCCGTCCCCGACCCTGAACATTTGCCGGGTCAGATTACCAGGGAACAGTACCCGCGTTATTTGTTTTCAGCCCATTTACACCGCACCCCACCCCGGACTGGAGCGGCAATATCCCGGGTCCAAAATGGGTAAAATGGGTGTAAGAAGTCAATCTTGGTCTGATTGTGCTTATAAGTGAATTTAAGGTTGTATACATATATATTTGGTAGAAAATATGGGCTGTGACTGAATCGCCTGAATTGAATCTCCGTCTTACGGTACCAATTTTGGACACCCTTCTGCACTGCCTTGGTAAAATTGCATTTTATGACATTTTTTATCTATAAATATGGCCGAGATAATTAATTCTGCTCTGTGGTAAATATAAATGATAGTTAAAGCCAATTTCATTTGATATTTTGTAAGTATATTTAGAATTTTTTGTACTTGTTTTTGAAAATGTCAGCTCTACAGTAGGTAATTAAGTATATAGCAAAGTTAAAAACGTCTAAACTGGATGGAAGACCTATGCTAAATTATTCTTCTCATTTATACTACACTGTATTCATTTTTGATAAGTTGAATTAATTTAAATGCATTAAAGGGTATATTTAAACTAACTGTACTTAGTGATGCCAATTTAAAGCAGTATGGCATGCATGTATTAATGGAGACCTGAAATTAGATTGTAAAAGAAAAAAGTGCAAGTCAAAGTGTAATAACCTAGAAGCGAAATCAGGAACTTTTGCTGTGTGAGAGGAATTGTAAAAATACATTCTTGTTTTTTATATTTTAAAAAGAATGATATAATGAAAAAGTTTTTACAGAAAGGTTATGTTATTCTTTTCACTTTAAATTCCCAAAATATATTTGTACTAGCAGGTGTCAGCGTACCTGTCCCATTCTTTGTATTAATAGAATATATATATATATATATATACAGATGGAGCGGGCCTTGCTCTTGTAGGGGATAGCGGAAGATTCGCCATCCCCCGCCAGCCGCCGTAAGGGGGCGCCCGCGCGTCGCCTTACAATGGGGCTCCCCCCCGGATCCCCGCCGCCTTACAGCGGGGCTCCCCCCGGGTCCCCGCCGCCTCGCAGAGGGTGGCCCCGGGTCCCCCCGCCGCCTCGCCACCCCCCCTAAGCCTGTCCGTCTCCCTGAAGCGGAGACGGACAGGGTTCCCGTCCCCCCCGCCGAGAGAAACTGAGACGTGCGTGTGAAACACACGCGCGTCTCAGTCAGATGGGGCGTCTCTTCGCCAGATTCTGGCGCTGGCGCAGTGCCAGCAATGAAGAGACCAGCTCCATCTGTATATATATATATATATATATATATATATATATATATATATACTACCAGAAGAATAGAAACAAGACTGCGCTAAAATAAAAGACAATGTAATAAAAAATTATCAGTTTTTTTTTTAAATAATAATGGACATAAGTAATAAAAAAAAACATTTACTTGCTTAAAAATAAATATTGTCACTGTTCACGGTGAGGTTAGTAGCATGGGATGTATATGTTAAAGTCACTGTAATGGTTTGGATGATGATATGGTTAGTAAATTAGACCTCAAAAACTTTCCATTAGAACATGTTCTTCCTTAGTTGGTATCAGTGGCGCCAGAACGGGGGGGGGGCGAGGGGGCAGCTTGCCCCCCCCCAAAATTACTGAGGCGCCAGTATCATCCGCCCGGCCGCCTATATTTCATACCAGGCGCCGGGGATGGCTGCTGCTGCTGCCGCCAGGGAGATGTGCATAAGACGCGCCAGCCAATCACTGCCGGCGCATCCCCTCCACATACACTGTGATTGGCGGGCGCGTCTTCTACACATCTCCCCGGCGGCAGCAGCAGCAGCCATCCACGGCGCCTGGTATGTAATATAGGAGGGCGGGCGGATGATGATACCAGAGGCGTAGCCATCACGCCCGCTCAGGTGCCCAAGTCAGTGCGGCTCCCCCGCCGGCTGCCCGCTGCCCCCAGGAGACGTGGTATATTTAAAAGTCACTCACATCTCCCGCTGGACCGCGCTAGCCAATAGGCGCTCGCGGTCCAGTAGCCACCAGTTGATTGCCTGCTGGACCGCAAGCGCCTATTGGCTAGCGCGGTCCAGCGGGAGATGTGAGTGGCTTTTGAATAGCAGCACTGTGCACAGCAGGGAGCCGGGAGCCGGCAACCCCGGCGACAGGGGGGAGGGTGTGCGCGGAAAGCACCGCTGCTGCTTTGCCGACTGGGGGTGGGGTGCACTAATCTCTGCACTATCCTCGCCCACCCACCCACCCTGCTGTGCACTATCCTCGCCCACCCACCCACCCTGCTGTGCACTATCCTCCAACACCCACCCACCCATGCACTATCCTCACCCACCCACCCTGCTGTGCACTATCCTCACCCACCTGTGCACTATCCTCACCCACCTACCCTGCTGTGTACTATCCTCACTCACCCTGCTGTGCACTATCCTCACCCACCCTGCTGTGCACTATCCTCACCCACCCACCCTGCTGTGCACTATCCTCACCCACCCACCCTGCTGTGCACTCTATCCTCACCCACCCACCCACCCTGCTGTGCACTCTATCCTCGCTCACCCACCCACCCTGCTGTGCACTATCACTCCCACCCTCCCTGCTCTGCACTATCATTTACTCACACCTTCCCGCCCTGCGAGCAAATTTCAGTCCCCCTTGGCAACGAGCAATTTCAGTCCCCCTTGGCATCGAGCATGAAGCCCATGGCATCGAGCATGAAGCCCCTGGCACCGAGCATGTAGGTAAGTGGCACTTATGTGTTAAATGTGTAATGGACATTACGATTTGTTAAATAGTGTGCGATGGGCATTGCGGTGTGTTAGTATGCGACGGGCATTACGGTGTGTTCTATAGTATGCAATTGGCATCATGTGTGGCCTTATGTGTAATTGTCATTATGGCATGTGGCTTTATGTGTAATTGGTATTACAAAGTTTGCTAAAATGTGCAATGGGCATTACGGTGTGTGGTATAATGTTGGGCCGTGCCCACTTTTCACGGAGCAGGAGCCTCACCTACTACAAATTGGGGGGGGGGGGGGCCGCGAAACATGCCCTTGCTCCGGGCACTGTGGCACCTAGCTACACCACTGGATAATACAAAAGAAATATAGGGGCGGGCGGGCGGCTGATAATAAATCAGTTATATAGCCTGGCGGGCGGGTGGGCAGCTGATTAATCAGTAATATAGCCGGGCGGGTGGCAGGGAAGATGTGCGCCCGCCAATGCTGCTTCTCTCACCCTCCCTTCCCCAGTGACTGACACATCCAGGGGTTGTCATTTACCCCTGGATTCACACCCAAACAGGTTTATGTAATTATGTCTGATTATCATAATCAGACATAATCACATAAATCTGTTTGGGGGTGACACTGCCACTTTTTCCACTTTTTACGAGTAAATGACAACCCCTGGATTAATGTCAGTCCTGGTGTCTCTGGCCACATGTATATGCCGCTGCCCGGTGTATAATGCCCACGTGTATATGCCACTGCCCTGTGTATAATGCCCATGCGTAAATGCCGCTGCCTTGTGTATAATGCCCACGCATATATGCCGCTGCCCTGTGTATAATGCCCATGCATATATGCCGCTGCCAGTGTGTATAGTGCCCGGGGGTAACATATAGCAATTTAGGGGGCGCCAAAATGAGATTATATCTTGCCCCCCCCAACCTAAAAACGTTCCAGCGCCTCTGGTTGGTATTAGAAGTTAGTATTAGAATGACATCATGATGGAAACAGCATATTTAGAGAAAATCATAAATGTTCATATATTTATTCCCTCCTATTGGGGTGGGTGCAGCAAGATTGGATTAAAATAAATGCAGTAGAATGTGCATAGGTGGCCACCTGGATGTTGGTTTGAATGATGGTTCCTGGCTCGGTTAGCACTCCAATCAGCCCAAAAAAATGGAACTCCACCTTTGCATGTTTTGGGGTGAAGGTGGTTGTAGGTGAAAGAGCTGATACCAGACAAGTCCTCTTATGCATTTCTCTGCCTTTGAGACTCGGCAGCTTCCTCCGAGAGAGGCTATACTCTCTATAGTATATATTTTGTAGCTTGACCACATTGGTCAAGCTACAAAATTTTCAGGCAATCTCTCTGCCTTGAAAAACAAATATGTGGGGAGTGCTATTAACAGCGTCTGGCAAGGGGTTGTCACTCCCCTAATAGTCCAGGAAGAAATATATACAATCTCTCTGCCTTGCTCACCTCTACTTGTGTCATCTCTCCCAGCCCTCCAGCACTTTCCACAGATCACCCACCGTGGCTTCTTCCTCCTCCCCTAGCTTCACCATAGGGTTTCTTGGAGGATCGATTCTTCGAAAGCAAGATGTAGTTTCACTTGCTGCCAACAGATGGCAATGTAGGTCCACTCAAAGCAAATGCTTCAAAACCTAGTAGATGTAGTTTCACTTGCTGTAAATAGATGGCAGTGTTTCGGTGACACACGGACGCTAGACAAATATATAGATGATAATTAGTTAAGGCAGAGGAAGAGACTTTCATTCCAGATCCTTAGCATATTCCAGCTATATTTCTCACCCTCAGAGGTTGCTGAATTATAATAGTAAACTGCTGTGTTTAAGCAAATTTGGATTTCAAGCTGTTGTTCTGCATTACCACTATGGGATGCAAAACAGAGAAATTCAATTGTTGCTCCGTTCAGGACAAATCTCCTTATCCTGATCCTGAGACAAAGATATCAAGACTTTACACAGAATTAGCCGCTATTTGTAAATGAATCTTGTCTATTTGAGAGCTTAAAATGTAATGGTGACCCTGATCAGAGCATGGACGCCAATTAAAATATTTGAATTGCCCCCGAAGAACAGTTATTTATTTCTAGCATTTCTTTGATTTCTTTTTATCTTTTGTCTCTCAAGATGGTTGTCTAGAATCTCTCAACAACCAATTGCCAAATTGGAATAAAACAATTAGAGAAGAACTCTATTTGTTTGATTTGTAGTTGCTTCATTGCAAAATTGATTTCTTGTGGTATGGCTAAATTTGGCCAAATTAAGAAAAATGCGTATAAATGTTGTTTTTACAGTATTTAATGGAAATATATTAAAGTGCCTGGTAAAAAACTACTCCAAAATGAGTTAATATAATTGTTAATGTGTACTGTCTGTGCATTTGCTATCATTGATCGCTTCTACTGTATTGATCTCTTATCTTGGGAACAAAATAAACATGTAATAACTGTCTAATGGGACCTAAATACGTAGCAATTTAGCAGCATTTTCTAATCTCACCAGATTGCTTAGAAATTGCCCCTACATCGCACTGTGTGGAGGGGCCATAGCAATAGCAATGCTCGGCCCTGCGTGGCAACATCACCAGGGCTAGTGTTCTCACTGGAGATCACTGGCTCTGACAGATCACTCAGCTGCACATTGGTATGCAGCAGTGTGCTGAGCGATCTAGCATCAGCACATCTCCTCATGTGTAGGCCTCATTACAGTACTTGAAGACAGAAATCAGCATTGAGAAGAAGCATATATCAAAATGGTCTTTGCCGAGAGGCAAAGAGAAGTAGACTAAAGAGTCCACTCCACACTTATTAAATAAATAAATTCCAGATAAAATTAAACCTTTATTTAATATTCTTCAAAATTTCTAGGCAAAATAAGACTTATTTGCTATTTCTTAACATATTTTGTCTAGTGTGGATTCAAAACCCATGTTTCTCCTAGAAAATAATCTGCTTGTATACTAGAAAATACCATAGGATACAATTGGATGCAATCAGTAACTATTGTAATTTTTTATTTAAGTGATTACAATACATTTTCAACTTAAATGTGAATAAGTATCTGTCTAATCCTAGTATTGTACATTATGGTATATTTCATTCTTTAAGAGTAGAGCCAATTGCATTTGTGCTGTATTCCACAGAAAGGTGTTAGGATACAGAAAGTAATTCAGTGTTAATTTTTATTTTTCTAAGAAAGATACAGCATAATTATATTTTATAACAGATAAATGATAAAATCCAAAGCTACATATTATAATATCATTATCTAGTTTATTATTAATTTATCATTTTAATTTAGTGAGTGACTTTTTTATGTGGGTTTTTTAATATTTGCATAGTCATGCTCAGGTTGCATATTTAGAATTATAAACTAGATTTAATTAGTTGTTCTTTTTCTATCGTGGACTTAATTTATGATTGATGGTAAAGTTTCCATTAGCTGAAGGTTGTTGTGTCATTTTGTTTGAATAAATAATTAATGCATTAAGGGAGTTTTGCATAAGTGTTAATATTTGTTTGAGTTTTGAGATATATATATTCCTCCATTGATGTCCGGCACTCCCATAATGGATAAGTCTTCTTAATCACCCGGTGCCCTCCAGTATGGGCCAAATGGTCCTTCTATAGCCAGTAATTCAGGCGGCACTCACAGATTTCTAACGGTGTTTGAAGTGTTTAAATAAAGGTCCAACATGTTTCGGGCGTCCTGGCCCGTCCTCAGGGATCAATACACACAGTGCACATAACCAATAAATACAGAAACCGGACTGCCCCTACCGCCGGGTCAATCCAGCACCCATCAGCCACCTGATGTGCGGCGCTGAGGGCTTCTATCTGCAGGCAGCTGATAAAACCTTCCCAGACACGGCGTTCTACTAACACCTGCCGTGCCGTTATTGAGGAGTGCACCCTGCAGACATCTATTGGAGCCTTACAAACGTCCCACCAAGTACTGCCTAGGTTCGGTAAGCTCCGGGTCAGAGACCTTTTGAACATCATAGGTGCGTGGAACTACAAGAACATTAATGCAACAAGTGGTGAGATATCTTGTTCTACAATAATCATAATATTGTCTGACTTTACAAAGGATTATTGACTTTTATCAGTCCCAGAATTTAAAATAGAGACTGTGGTGCACACCAGTCTCTGGACATTGACACTAAATTAAGGGACATTGCCCAAGGGTACGCTATATATTAGTTTTATCCAAGATAGCTTATAAACATCATTTTAATATTGTTCCTTTAATAAATTTTATACATTGGTATACATGCGCTTTCATAGTAATGTTTATTCTGTAATATTGTTGTTTTTTGTTGGGAGCTGCATATATATACCAATTCGAAGCACCCCAGTGAATTGGGATATATATCCACTTAAGCAATTTATCTGTATATTTTTTTTTTAAATCTGCGCCTGATTTTTTAGTTCTTCACAATAGTAGACAGTGATAAAATAAACTGGGTAACAACAGACAGACTTGGAGGTTAGAGGGCCCTGCCGCAAGTTTACAATCTGGATAGGTTAAATGAAAGACCAGATTTTAAAAGTCGTTAATTAATCCGAGTGGTACCTTTAGAGGAAATTGCTCTCTTCCATTTTTCAGAACCCTACTAGTTAACATGATTGTCTTTCTACCTTCTATATACTGTATGTTCTATTGACACTAAAATATTAACTATTCAGAACCTATCTATAGGGATTAGTAGTCTTCTACCTTGTTATTGCCCCTGTGTTTCTGTATGTGTGATTGCCTCTGTGTTTCTGTATGCGTGAACAAGAAAGAGATACAGTTTCACTCACTGCCAGAAGATGGCAGTGTTTTGGTTACACATGGTATATGTGTATGTATATATATATATATATATATATATATATATATATATATATATATATATATACACATATATTGTAATAAATACTTAAGGAACAATCTCAAACAGTATTTCTTATTTAAATGCAGGAAGAAAATGCCATTCCATCATGTCACTGCTGGCTTGTTGTACAAGGGGAATAACTACTTGAACCGATCACTGTCCGCAGGAAGTGACAGTGAGCAGCTTGCGAGCATCTCAGTGGAAGAACTAGATGGTAAGATTAGTAATATAAATTGTGGCTATAATAAAACACTTAGAAAAACCAAGGCTATGGTTTTAAAGAACTAAAATACATGTAGCCTCTACTGTGCAATACATTTTAAGGATTACAGTAGTTAACATAGAATGAAGCTGGAGCTCCAGGGTGCTCTAATCCCTGCATTACAATAGAGTTTTTAAACCTTGAATTACAATAAATGACTGTTTTAATGGATAGTTTTGGACAAATGACATTTTAGTATTTAAGTTATAGTTTTAATAAATCATGTTTCTGTTCAATTTCAGTAAATAAGGTGGGGCACTAGGCCACGCATTTGTGACTTGTGAGGGAACTGTGTTGCTGCAATGGTAAAGGATTGCAGCAGGAGTAAGTGCACAGGGTGTGCTGCGTATGCTTGCCAGAATGGCAGGCTAATGTAACCTTCATGAAGTAAAGGTAACTGAACTGCAGAAGCTCTCTGTATTGTTCCATATCTGTCAGTTAGGAATGTTGTGGTATCATGAATTGGGATGCCTTAAGGAGATGATCCTTGAAAATATTGTGGTGTTTTGCCACAATTTTGTGCTCTGGAATGTCGGAAAGTTTGTTGTGCAAACACATAGGATGGAATACATACGGATGATGGGGGATGGGATGTTGATGGTCAGAAGATTGACACTAGCATCCCAATGGAGGAAATCCCAATAGGGGTCTTGTAAGTATTCTTACCTTCTCTTTCCCCCCTTACCCTAACCCTCTCTTCTTGCAGCCTAAATGTAATCCACCTCCTGCAGCCTAACCTTAACCCTCCCGGTTAGTTCCTAAACTTCCTATCCACCCTCACCATGCACCCCCCCTAAAACCTCCAAGATACCGTAAGGCTGTATCTCACGCCTTCTTATGTATTTTATTTACATGCCTATTTATACTCCTCACCTAGATTTCTGGGGGCCCTTACTGAAATGCATTTTTATGAACTGGAAAGTTATAATTGGCTCTGGAAAATTTAATGAAAGTTGCATTATATGAGACCAAAGGTGGCCAAACCTGTCCTCAAGATCTACCAACAGTTCATGTTTCTCAGAATGAATGCAGCATGTTTAAAAATGTGACAGTTAGCAATGGCTACAGCTGTGCATGCATGGGGCATGGCTATGTCTTTAGACTTGGCTGACCAATACTTGGCTGAATAAAGCCAGGGGAAATAGATGCTTGAAGTTAGCCAGCCATAGAACCTGTGTAATACATTAGTGTCCCAGTTTAAAGGTATAGTATATTAAGCCTACAGTAGACAGATACATCTCCTTGCATTTCTTCAAACAAACCAGCAGTGCTATACTTACCACTGTGAAATGCACACTTTCATTGTAACTGGTAGAGCAACATGAAGATGTATTGTATTAACTCCTCTTGGAACAGTCTTCATATCATGCGACGGTATTGAGCACTTTCCCAGCAGAGGTGGCAAATCATCTTTTTCCTACTTGTTTCAACTTGCAGTTTATAATACATTTTGCTTGTAGTGTGTTAAACTTGGTTACAATACAGCATATCAGCACCATGAAATATTTACGTCCTGCACAGCCAGACAGTGAGTTTAGACGTGCCTTGGCGATTTTACGTTAAAAGCAAAAATATTTAATAAACAGACCCTCATAACCCCAATCCTCCCCAACATTATTTAATTCCATTACCATTTAGTAAATGGTCCGTAGCATTGATTCTGTTATTTTTACAAAGGTATGATACAAAATAAATATAAGCTTATGATTTTTCAAAGATTGACAAGTTTCTTTTAATATGAGTAGGGACTGTAAGGTGTTTCATTATTAAGGCAGGTTTGAGAACTTTTTGTTGTGTTAATAACACTATATTATGTTTCTAATATTATTACTATAGTTTTGTGTTGCAGTTACTGAAGCTATATTACTTGCAGATTTTTGTTTTGCATGTGTGAGCCATTGCAACGCTTTTTTATCAAATTATTTGGATTCAGTGTTTATTTACCATCACATTGAAAGTTTTGATGGGGCGCAAGACCAATCATTATTCCGATAAGCATCCCTATCGATATGATAATATTTATTTTAACTTAAGGTTTTAGTTTAGATGCACATTTGAGCTGATCACTGCTCATTTAACATTTGGAGAAAGGAAACACTTTTCATTTGAAATTGATTTATACAATTGGTGAGTAGGAACTTCCACATTTGTGTAATTTATTCTAAAGACACTCTATGGGGTCAATACTATTATCCTCAGTAATTTTGCGGGTGCTTATCATCGCGGCAGCCGAAATTTGCACAAATATGCTCTCGGGAGAGATTGGGTGCTATTGCCGCAGTTTAAATGCCGTTGTCACAACTGTACAACTGATATTAGTGCATGCCGAAACCATTATGACTTTAGCCAACCAATGGCAGTATGGTTGTAAAAGAGTACATGGAAATGAGGAAATTAGGTAAAAAAGATCACATGGCCAAGGCTAATTATGAGATCAATGATCAGTTAATCAGATACTTCAATTTAAAACTGGTTATGTTCACATCAGCTGCCACCATGAAGAATTACATTTAGAACCCTTATGTTTTGACAATTACAATACACAGTTATTTTTTCTCAAACAGTAATGTCAGATGTGTAGCATAGACATTAGCAGTCCTACAGGTTCAAGTATAGGTTCATGGATTAAACGTTAGAAATCATGCTATTAAAATTACTCCAATTTGTGTAATAATTTAAAAAAATATTAACCCTTTGCATGACAAGTGAATTTGTAAATAAAGCTGTAAAAATTTCCAAGCAAACATTTTTATTCATTATAATGACCTGTAATGTTTACCTTATATAGGAGATATAATCTTTTTTTACATAACATTTTTATTTGTATTTATATAACAAATATGAGCAATGTTGGCATTTTTAGCGGATATTTTGAACATCTCTCACATAAATGTTGGCACTTAAAGGGTTAAATAAAGGACACCCTGATTAATACTGTATATAAAAGTAGTTTTAAGAAATAAAAAAGGGCTAATACTAAATAACTAGCAAATAGTAATGACACTGTGAATTTCACTATGGAAATGGAATGGTGTGCCTTTGTCTAAGGGGGCTTTCCAATTACCTTTGATCACTGAGCATGGATAATTGGCTGTCGGGGCTATCCAATTGGCGAGGCCAATTCACCAAAAGCAGCCCAGCTTTCAAGTGAAAACAGGGCTGTGGCAACCAGAAACACACAGGTTTTACCGCTGCTACATGTTTTCGGGAGAAAATGTGTTTCTAATTGTGCATTATAATTGGATAGCTCTATAAAAAACATTGGCAAAACTTGGTGAAAAATAGGAAAAAAATGTGTTATCAGGAATAATTGGATTCCCCCCTAACTATCCTTGAAAATGGACAATAGGTGAGAGGAGAAGTCGAGTCTCATGCTCTGCAGGCCAGTGCCGTAAGTAGACATTTTGATGCCCTGTACCAGAAATGTAATCGTTGCCCCCCCATACTCAAAACAAGGACAATGCGCGCACAAAGCAAATGTTTAGGGCATGGCTTTGTGGGGAATTAGTGACTGTTATTCACATAACACCACACAGTAGTGCCACTTCTACACAATTTGCCAGTTAGAGCCCCTTAGATGCACTGTACCAGGTAGAGCCAATTAGAGGTACTGTGGCAGGTAAAGCCCCTTAGATCTACTGCACCATGTAGAGCCCCTTAGACACACTGCACCAGGATTAAGCAGACCTTTAATGCCCAATACACATTGTCATACATTGTAATACCCATTATAAATTATGCCACAAATTATGCTACACGTCATGCTGCCCAATATTCCTGCTTATGCACCTAATGCCACCAGTAGTGCCCCTTACACAGTGCCTCAGTAGTGCTCATTACACATAATTCCCCCAGTAGTGCCCCTTACACAGTGCCCACATTAGTGCCCCTTACACATTGCCCACATTGCACAATGCTCACATTAGTGCCCCTTACACATATTTCATATTAGTGTCACAATGCCCACATTTGTGCTCAACATGTAGTAGGGGAGACCAGAGATCTCACCGCCGCAGACCTGTATATGGTGTGCGCCCAGCTCTGTTTGGCTGGCCGGCCGACGTCACATTTGAAATGTACGTGGCCCTGGTGTAAGCCGCTCAGCAGCATAGGAGCATACATATAGGGCATTGGTGATGAGCGGCGGTGGGTGGCCCTTTCGGTGGTACTGCCAGATGTGCTTCACAACTGGCTAAACCTAGTTACTGCACCGCTGCAGACTTTCTCTAGCTCCCACTCTCTTGATTGATTTTCTGTGAAGATGCAAATTTCCTCTTGTCACACCAATTACTTTATAAGAGGTTTAGTTTTCTCAGTCAAGGGGGAAAGGTTGCACCACACTTGAAGGAATTCGGGGTCAATTTTGGCCATTTTCACAAGCCTTTATTGTTGAGTATAGTATTATTAATGATTTATTTATTTTGTCTGATTCTAAATATGTTAACTTACAACATTTGACCAAAATCAAATGTAATAAAGCGCAACGGAATATGCTGCGCTATATAAGAAACTGTTAATAAATAAATAAATAAAATCCAAAGCTGTAATTAAACAGAATTATAAAGTAGGAAAAATAACAATAAGTTTTTTAAGGATAAATATTTATATCAATATAGAGGTTTTTTTTTTTTAAGCATTCTACTTTGATTAATGGTTTTAACTGTGTGATCAACATAACTGTCCCCTCCAACATTTCTGACATACATCATGGCTGTGTGTTACATATTAGTAAGCTCCTGCTACCCTTCCTCCACATAACTAAATAATCTAATGTTGTTTACTTACGTGCCTGTGGGGAGGACACACTCCTTATTAAATCCAAATAATGAAGTAGAAATTAACTGTAGAAAAATGTAGGAAACACAGATGGAGACAAAACACTAACAGTGTTCCCCTCTTTAAACACCTGGGAGCACTAAAAAAATGTACATGTTCCAATGTTGTTTTGCTTAGGGCAAACAGTAGTTAACAGTTGTCAGCATCGCTGAACTGAAGATAGTGGCAGCCAGATGCTCATCTTTCTGTTCAAGTTACGTAAGGAAGGGCAAGAGCAATGTGTATTTACAAATGCACACATTTATTGCAAACAACAAACTTGTTTTTAAGTTTTTTATGCTATAAATATATGTAAAGTACTTAATTATTTAAAAAAATAATAGTTTTCCTTACAGTGTTATATAAAACAGAATATGGTGCTGTATATAAATCAGAATGCAGTTGTAAACTTTCTAAAGTACGGAATCAAAATTCCTCAGCTTGAGCATTTTTCTTAAATTACTCTTTTAAGATATATTAAGTTGACTATGTCCAACACAATTTAGATTAAATATATTATAAATGAAATCCATTTTGTCATCATTCATATTGTTGACATGATCGTACCATCTACTTATAATGTTGACTTATATTGTAGTGTCCAGTCTAGCATTCCAGGTATTGTCCGGGTCCAGTTATTTCCCATACCCAACAATTGTAGCAGTAATTAGACAATACTCCAACCTATGGAGTGCTGGAATGCTGGACTGGACACTACAAGCTCCGGAATGCAGAGTTTGATGTCCGGTCTTGTCAGGTGTCCTGTCCGGGGGGTGGCCTGTCCAGTGGGGCTGTCACCAGGGAGAGGAGGAGGAGAATAAAGCTTCCTTGTATGGCCAGGGTATGTAGCAAAAACCATAAGGGTCCAGACCATACAGACCATACAGGAAAGCTGTAATCTCCCTTTCCCCATGTCGCTGGTGAAAGCTATCACAGTCACCCCCCCCCCCGGACAAGACACCCCACAAATGCCCCTCCCCCCTCCCCTGGACTGGACACTACAAGCTCTGTGATGCAGAGTTTGATGTCCGGTCCAGCGTTACAGGGTCTTGCCTGGGTCCGGGTTTTACTTAGTCCCAGAATTGTTTATCTTGTAACCTGGGAAAGAAGTTCAGGTTCGAGTTTGCTTGTGTTGCAGAGGATTGCATACAACCTGAATACTGATTTGGCATAAGTTGTTACACATCTCAGTCTTTTGGGAATACGCCCCTAAACACCTGAGGCATCCAGGTGCACAAGTTGGGATCCAGCCAGAGAAAACCACTCCCCCAGTGGCTATTGTTCAGCCAGAGATAATGGAGAGATGCAGCATCTCGAGAGGGAGAGTAGGAGACAGTCGGGAGGTGAGTGCACCAGCGGGAGTGACCAGCAGTTACATTGCCCACGGTAGAGAACAGGTGCCCCCACCACGACAGCCGCACAACATCACAGGCTCAGATCCTCCAGAGTCGACAACTGATTCCTGACGGCAAGGCATCACAGTGCATGAAGGTTGGGCCTTGCATGCTCACTACAGGCTATCATATGAACCTGCTGGAGCTGGTCTCTTGTACATGCGGTAACTATACTTTGCAAAAAAAAAACCTTTAAAGAACTTTATTTACCTGTGAGTCCAGACTGACCTATAAAGAAAATAACATCTAAATGGAAAAACGATATATAAATTGTGAAACCCCATGATAAAAACAATGCATATTTCACGAACTGGACTGGACATTTTTTTTTTAATGAAATAATACCACCACAAGCAGACAGAAATCAGGTAGTTATTGTATCAACTACAGTAAATCACTCATGTGCTGATGATACATTGTTCTAAAAACAGAGAGTTACTAAGAAACCTTTTTTCTTCCTTGTACCTGTGTTATAAATTGTGTTTGCCCAAACCTTTGGCATGTGTTGTTTGTTTTATGGAGCCTGAGAGTGCCGCCGTCACCCACCGGAATCGGTACATCTGTCAGAATGAACTTAGGTCTACAGTCATTAGGTCGACCCCACTAGGTCGACTGGCAGGAAGGTCGACCTGACTTAAGGTCGACATGGGCCAAGGTCGACATGACTTAAGGTCGAATTTGCATAAAGGTCGACATGAGGAAGGTCGACTGGTCATAAGGTCGACATGGGTTTTTCACTGTTTTTTGATCCGAATGTCGACACAGTCGACATGGACACAGTTGGCAATGAGAATCGGACCCTCGCATCGCTCGCTTCGCTCGCAATGCTTCGGGCACGGTGCCTCGCTGCGCCCGGCACACTATTTTATTCTCCCGCCACGCCCTAGTGGATGGTAGGGCATGAAATACCGCCTGTCGGCACATGTCGGCTCAAAAAACAGTGAAAAACCCCATGTTGACCTTATGACCAGTCGACCTTCCTCATGTCGACCTTTATGCAAATTCGACCTTAAGTCATGTCGACCTTGGCCCATGTCGACCTTAAGTCAGGTCGACCTTCCTGCCAGTCGACCTAGTGGGGTCGACCTAATGACTGTAGACCTAAGTTCATTCTAATAGATGACCGCTTCCCCACCCACCCACCAACATATATATATATATATATATATATATATATGTGTATATATATATATATATATATATATATATATATATATATATATATATTTATTTTACAGATGTGCATATTCTGATTTACTCTGATTTACTCTGATTTCAAAGCAGGATCTTATTGGTTATCAACTGTCAACAACTGCCATGTGATTTAGTATAGCCAATAAGATCCTGCTTTGAAATCAGAGTAAATCAGAGTAAATCAGAACCTGCACATCTCTAATATATATATATATATATTCTCTTTCTTGAATGTAATTACTGGGGAAACAGCACCCAGTTTGCTAGGGCTGCAACCTGGGACCAATTAATAGATCCAGGGTTTTAACAAGTGTATTGCCTGCTAACAGTGGGACTAGCACCCTCATTTTTCTTCTTTTCTTGTTTCTTTCTTGTTATTTACTCGTTCTAGGGCTTGTTTTGTTCTACAAGCTGATAAGCTATGCTTAGAAAATAAGGACAGCAGAGTAAAGTAATACATACAATGAATATTTACATATTTAACATATATTATCATTTAATTTTAATATTTTATCCTATACCATTACCATCTGATCATGCATGATTTCCATAGGTTGGGTCGATGTAGTAGCCATATTTGCATTTAGTTTACTTTAAAATAAAATGGTTTAGGTACTTGTTTACTTTTCAATTTTTGTAAATGGTAACCACCTGTGGCTTTATCCTACCTGTCCAGGTATGTCTCAGATCACTTTAAATGTTACATCCCATTAATAGCCCGTTCTCACTGCCGCAAAAACCTAGGATTTTGCCAGGGAAGCAGTAATTTAACTGTCTCAGTGTAAATGGGTGCGAGTGAAATGCCTGGGTGTAATGCCCCTGTAATTGCACATGGGCTTTTTGCAGGGTTATTCTTGGGAATTACATAAGTGTCCACCAGTGTGAACAGGCACAACCCGGGTTTTTCACACAGGCTGTTAAAATGCAAGCTGATTGAGGAATAAGATAAGATGACATGTGGAGGGATGAGGAGGTGCTGGAGTTGCTGGTTGTGAGAGGGGAGGAGGAAATAAAGAAGCAAGTGACAGGCAATGTCAAGGATTCTACAGTGTACTACAACATATCAAAAATACTATCCACCAATGGCATCCATAAAACCGAGCAACAGATTGTGAACAAACTTAAAGCACTTTGTAAGCAGTACTCCAAGGTGCATGATCTCAGGTGGAGGAAGAGTGGTGGTGCCAGTATGGACAATCAAAGCTGCTCTTTAAACAGCCAATAAAAGCTGCTCTTTCAACAGCCAATATTAGCTGGTCTTAGATTCCTCAAACTTGTTGGCAGGGCAGACCAGGGAAGCAGTGTGAACGGGGCAGACACAGGAATTTCATGGGTCTAATGTGCAGTAGGAACGGATCTGTGAGCTGTGATGTTCTGTGCCCTGGCAAAAACACAGCAACAAATATCCGGGTATTCGCAGGGGTGGCAATGAGAACATGGTATTATATTAATTTACTGTAACATGCATTGGTGCAATCTGGCAGACTTTCATGCGAAACAGTGAACTACTCATACATTATTAAATGAACAAATATGTTTTTATGGAAAGCTGAAATTACATTAAACGTTACCCTCCTCTACAGTGTATAAAACTATGTCATGTTTGGATCCAATTTAACTGTGTAAGTTAAATGAAAATAAATCTTATTTTTTAATCAGATTTTCATTACCAGATTTTAATAAATCTCTTTCACAATTATACTTAAAATTTCCCTTTCTTTGTGATAGAGGTGTTTGAGATTGTTGAATGTTTGATTGGTGTTTTTAATCTTTTATTGAATGTTTAAATGTTGAAACATGCAAGTATCTATTTATCTTCAAGCCAAGTCCCTGAGAGTTGTGACTAAATTAGTCAGCTGTGGAAGTTGAATCACCTTTTCATATAAACGATCTGACTACAAAGATGAATGATAATGTAACAGACTGTATTTTTAAGTAAATGACTGATCTATTTCTTATGAGGTCTGAAATTAATTTTTATTTTTAGAGAAGTACATTTTTACTCTAAATGTAAAATCTAATTTGATATATATTCCTTCTAAAAATTTCTCACAAATAATAAAACTTTCATAAGTGATAATTACTGTTGTGTAGTTTAGATTGCTTTATGATGAGGTTTTGGCAGTATTTAATTACCCACAGTAAAGTATACCCAATAGCCTTGTTAACACATTAAAGTAGCTTGTTAATGGGTGTTAACATGTAGAATCTTTAAAAGGTTCAGTTAAGGTTCAATTAAACTAGTTTATGTGACACCGGAAAGGGAAACAGCAAGCACCCACGGGTGGGGTCCCCTCTAATTGTCTGGCCTGCTTGCAGGGGTTTCTGGCTTCCTGTGCAGCCAGGGCACCATCGCCGGATTGCGGGGAGGTGACAGTGAGCAATCCTGCACTGGGTCAGCTCCTGCCAGGTACTTAGCTCCCTGTTGCAAAGCAGGTGTATCGAAACCTGGACAGCTGTGCAGGTAGGGAACCGAGCTGCGGATTGATCATTGCAGCATCTGTGCCTTTGTGATCAGCCCCTGTGTGTTTTAACTAGCGTAATGATACGCACCTTCAGTCCATAGATGTGAGGTTCCAGGAAGCCCCGGTTCACACTCAGTAGCCATTTTGTTAATCCGCTCAGTTCACAAGTGTGGCCTGCCCGTACTGTATGTCATTCAGACTGTAGCGTAATTCTGTGTTTAACCTGTATAGCATAATGAGATGCATGTACAGCAGTGCCCTTACACAAATTTACCCTATGCCGCCATAGATGTGGGCTCCCATGAAGTCCTGGCTGACACCCGGTCACCATTTTGTTAACCCCTCAGCACTTGAGTCTCGCCTTCTCGTACTGTATGACATTTCTTCTGTAGCGTAAATCTGTGTTTACCTAGTGTAGCGTAATGAGATGCATGGACAGCAGTGCCCTTGGATCCACAGTTGACTATGCTGCTTTTGCACCACAGCGGCCCTTCGCAGCGTGCCGTTTGCTGAGAATGGGAGTACTGTACGAGTATCTCACATGCACGTTTGTCCCATTCTCGGCACAGTACTGTATACTCACTTATCCCCACAGCCTACTATAAATAGCGTAATAAGATGCACGTCAATGCAATAGTCTTTTTAGAAAAAAATGTCTATCTAACAAACTGAACAGTACAGTATTATACAGTAAAGTAGTTCTTGCACTAAAGTGCATTTCAATTGACACTTCACGTACTGTTCATGTTATCCGGATTATTTTTCTGTAGCATTGCATTAGCGATTGCTAGTATTGCACCCACGCGATAAACCCATACACGCCAAACACCAAGCTGTGCTACTTATTGCGCTGACTTGTGACTGCCTTGATTTGGCGGGCGAAACGCCATAGACAGGCTAAATGAGCATGGCTCTATCTGTACAGTAGTGTGCCCAGTTCATATCTTATTATGCCTACGTTCTTATCCCCTGGTACCACCACTTACTGGTAATTATACCACGATAATGACCTCTGGTCATATATTATAATATCAGACCATTTAGTCTTTTCTGAAACTGCATTGGGACCAACTGGATACACCCTCCACCCTCCCCTATGCAACAAAATTGTTCCTAAGTCCAACTCATCTACACTATTCTATTGGCTGTTTAGAATATGAGACAGACCTATTTAATATGAAATGACCCTTGCATAGATCTGTTATTTTTGTATATAGAGGAGATGGATATCCTAATGCTGGCTAAAACTTAAGGCGTCTAAAACAGAAGTTTAATTTGTCCCACTTTCGAGAGACAACAGTTCCCCTCAAATCTCCTCCTTACTTGTAAAAGAACAGATTCATCTTTCGCCATACTGTACCTACTTTGTTGCTGTAATACTTTAGTAAACCCTCTGCTTTAGTCCCATCCCACACCAAATCAGACTCTCCCACAGCCTTTAAATCTTAAATGCTCTCTGAAATCGATACATTTATAAGAGCTTACCCCAGGGCCGGCGCCACCACTAGGCAGGACTAGGCATTTGCCTAGGGCGCCGGCCACTGAACCGCCGAGGTACCATAGAGAGGTACCAGAAAGCAGGGAGCGGGGAGCAGGTGAGTATGTAATCCTCCTCCCCCTCCCCGACCCCCATCCCACCCGTTAATTAACTCTGCCTCCCCACGCCGCCCGCCGCCCGCTTCCTGCTCCCCGCTGGGGGGATTGCAGCGCGGCAGTATCGCCCGCACACACCCCCCCCATGCCATATCGCACCCGCCGAACCCGAGACCCCCCCCCTCCTTGCCGTATCACACCCGCCGTACCCGAACCCCTCCCCCCCCCGTGCTGCAGTATCGTCCGCACCATTCGGGCGGCGGGCGGCACAGGGGGTTTTTGCCTAGGGCAGGCGGGGGGCTTGCACCGGCCCTGGCTTACCCTACATCCTACAGTAATGCATTCTCTCAAGTGTGATAATCTCTACTCTGAATCTCACCCACTTTTCTTTCTTATACCCCTTTTAGACATACTACCCGGGATTTTGGCCAGGTTTACCCGGGATTTTCAACCCAGGTCACTGCCGGGATTTTAGAAACAGACCACATTTCACACTACACCTCAGATCCGGGAAAAACCCGGGTATACCCCTTTCATACATAAGCTAGGCTTTTCAAGCATTTCAGTGTTTCATCATTAAAATGGGCAAAGACCTTTGCAATATTTGCATACACTATGGCATCCTTCAGAGTGCCTGTGATTTGAGATTTGATCTCCTCTTCTCCACGCACATGTAACAGCTCCCTGACCTCCTCTTCCTTCCAATGATGTGCCATGCCACCTGACTTCCCACAGGACTCTGCACTCTGTTGCTGCAAAGGGACCAAAGAAGCAACATGCATCCACTGATTCTGCAAGCGCCTCCGCACATGTGCCAGAGGCGCTTTCCTCGGCTGCAGCTGATGACCTCATCAGAAGATGCCTCGGCAGCAAAAAAAAGCCACACCACATGTTTAAAACAGAAAAACCCGGGTAATACCATTCAGACATGAGCCAGGTATTATACCCGGGAGTAAAATACCAGGAAAAACCCTGGTCAATTGCAGGTGCTCAGTATCTGGGAGTGAAGTCCCGGGTATACCCTTTCAGACATACGCTAGTCCCGGGTTTGGGCGTGTTCATGTGAAAAAACCCGGGATTTTTGCGTATGTCTGAAAGGGGTATTATTAGCTCTTCCATTTATAATGTACTCTCTCATGAGCAGGAACCTCCTGGCTCTATGTGTTCAAATTATTAGAATCTAATTACGTGTAAAAATTCAGTATACATCTTTACAATTCATCTATACAAGTTTAGTGAAATGATAGCTATACACACGTGTTGCAAAGGTAAGCTTCTCCTTAAGGAAAAGCTAGTTCATGTTTTTGAAATTGTAATTGTACATTTTTGAGTGGAAACTATAATTGTAAGCTAGCAAAGCTTTCTGAGACCTAAGTTATGAGGAACACTTAATAGCACTTCTGCTTCAAGGAGAGATTTTTTTTTAACAGTTTCTTATATAGCGCACACATATTTTGCAGCACTTTACAGTGAATATATGAACATTCACATCAGTCCCTGCCCCAGTGGAGCTTACAATCTACATTCCCTACCACACGCACACAGACATTTTACGGTTCATTTTTGTTTGAATCCAATTAACCTGCCTGTATATTTTTGGATTGTGGGAGGAAACTGGAGTACCCAGAGTAAACCCACGCAAACACGGGGGGGAATATACAAACTCCACACAGTTAGGGCCATGGTGGGGATTGAACCCATGACCTGAGCGCTGTGAGGCAGTAATACTAACCATTACTGTCCGTGCTGCCACAAACTGAAAGTATGCCTAGGTTAGTGGGGCTGCAATAATCAACAGTCACTTCCATCGATGTAATGGGTTAATTTTATTTAGATGGGAGTTCTATTGAAGATGGGATGAATCTAGCAACCAATCAGATTCTACTTCTTATTTGTTTAGCACCTTCTAGAACAGGGGTAGCTATCTCCAGTCCTCGAGAGCTACCAACAGTTAACATTTTCCAGGTCTCCTCAGAGAGCATAAGTGAAGTAATTATCTCTACCTGTGGATCTTTTGTTATTTGCCAGTGAGTAAAAAGTGCACCTGTGCACTAGCTCGGTGGTCTGGAAAACATGAACTGTTGGTAGCTCTCGAGGACTGGAGTTGGCTACCCCTGTTCTAGAAGATAATAGAGTTTAATTGGTTTCTATGGGCAACATCCCATGTTCAGTAGGGCTATTTATACTCCGTTTTCACTGCGCAAAAACCTGGGTATTTGCCAGGGCAAGCAGTAATGTCCTGTGTCCTCTCTCAGTGTGAAAGGGTCTTTGTGAAATTCCCGGGTGTTATGCCTTGGGAATTAGACACAGGTTTTTTGCAGGGTTTTTCCTGGGTAATACATGGGTGTACGGCAGTGTGAACAGCACAGACCTGTGTTTTTCACACATGATGCAAAAAAACAAGCTCATTGGGGGATGTAATCATGTAATATGTGACAGCCAGCCAATAAAAGCTGTTTTTTAAACAGCCAATCAAAGCAATTTGTACAAATTTCCCAACACCCAATCAAATTCCACACACTTGTTGGAAGGTAGACCATGGAAAGCAGTGTGAAAGGGGCAGACCCAGGAAATTCCCGGGTCTGAGGTGCAGTATGAAGGGGGTCTGTTGAGCTGAGAAGCTCTGTGCCCTGCCAAAAAATCCGTCAAGAAAAACCCGGGATTTTGCAGGGGCAGCAATGAGAATGCAAAATTAGTAAATTTATCCCAATATGTATGTTTTTCTATAAAAAAATCAGATTATCTTTATTTATGACTTAAATGAAGTGATGCCTATGAATCCTATTGCTACATGCGACATTTTGCATTTTTATTTTTCCTCTGAAAATGGGCTTACTGTAGTGGCAATAACAATATCAAAGAGGATTTTCTTCTGTGTGTCAGCCATTTTGTGCTTTGTAAATTTCTTTTGCTGCGTTCAAAATACTAATTATTCCTTCAGCTAGCCATGCTTAAAGGTGCTAGAATATGTATTTTGAGTTTGCAGTTTTCATTTAATCTTTATTGCAGAGTATGTAGTTCTGATGTACTAGGTCTTATATCAGAGATGACAAGAATATTTGCTTTTTTGATGACAATGACCTTTATTTTCTTGTACTGTCATAGCTAGAATGTGTACTGCAAAGCATGCCATATAAATATGTCATTAGAAATAACTTACTAGACTTTATGTGATAAAACCCATTCATTGACTGCTCATGAATGCTGAGTTTTTTGCCCAAAAAAATGGTCTGAAAGAAGTGCTGAGTGTATTATTTATGCAGTTTACGAATCAGTTACCTTTACCATCGATAACCAACCAACCAAAACTATGAGTTGTTAGATGTACTTAAGGTGCCCATACACGGCACAATTATTGTATACAATACCTACTTTATATATATCATAGGACCCAATGAAGTCTAAAACAGCTATGTGTCACAACTATCCCAATTTGAGTAGGACAATCCTAAGCTGTGTATCCAGGAATGGATAGAGAGTTTATGGACCTCCAGTTAATTTTTTTTCTTTGCTGCAGCATTAACTCAGTTGTAGCTGTTGGGTCCCAGATGTCCCTCTAGATCAATGGATTTCCGCCTTTTTTCTCTTCCATACCCCTTGATTAGGCTTTTCATTTATGAGTTTACTAACTAACGAGTGGAGTGGAAGTGAGCGGAATGCGTGTCTTTACATCAAGGAGTGGCAGGGGAGTAGTGTGCGGTTAGAAATCAGGTTACTGTGTGTGGCCTTTGGCTGTGTACTGTCTCCAGGGTTCCGGCTAACACCTGTAGGAATAATGCTGCTGCTTCCTCCATCTGTGTCAGCATGGGGCAAAGGACCACTGATGTGTGAGGGCAGTGCGGCTAGCTCCAATTGGATTGCTGGTCGGGCAAAAGGACAAGAAGACGCTGATGGTGCTGCAGTCTGCACCAGAAGTGATGCGACTAGGTTTGTCTCCGTGGCATTGGGAGACTTCTTCCACCATCTAAAAACGTCTTCTTACCAATCACCAAAATTATTTTCAAGTACCCCAAATCAGTCTGCAGTGTACCTGCATGGGTACTAGTACCCCAGGTTGGGAATCGCTGCTCTAGAGGTTGGATTTACAGAAATTGATATTGAGCAGCCTATTGCCACTTCATGTTGGTATCGGTCTGACTGATTGCTTGTCTCGCACTTTGATGCCAGCTGCATGGGATTATAATGCAGTTTCTCTGATGGCGGGCAGCTGTGACTTTACACCCTGGTGATTCCAGAAGGAACAGGCAACAGGACAACTGGAAGGTTTCATTTCTCACTCCATCAGAAAATAGCACAGCCAATGGAGGAACACTTCTGTAGCAGAATTCAGCCAGAAAGTTCATCTATTGCTAATGGTTCAGGTATGAGCCAGCAGGCTCCTGGATGCCAAATATACTTGCCCGAATTGGGAGTAGTGGAAACCTGTTGCTTTGGTGAGTGGGTGCAGGCCTCAATCATAAGACGGAGTTCAGACAATATCCCTGCCTAAGAAATGCTTGGAGATTAGCGGATGGAAAAGGTATCAAACTATCAATTGTAATACTGTCTATTCCCTCTATGTGTATACTGTGTATGATTGTTTCAATCAATTTGCACAGCGGGTGCTCCCAGGAATATGTATTATTTGAAACAAAAAAAAAGGAAAAATTAATTCCTACATGGTGCACTCAGGACAATGATAAATTGTTTCGATCAATATTCTCGTTATATGACAAATTGGCCCAAGGAAATGGTTATAAATTGCAACTTTTATTGTTTGTTAAAACAGTCCACTATATGTGATTTTGTTGAAAGGTTTACATGTATTTGAGTTTGGTTCAGTACAATTTATTCGATATATAATTCCTCAACCAAAAGGGGTATCATGAAGCCCAATACTCCCCAGGGATGTGTAATTCACTCTGAATGGTATTTATGATTCAGCGTAGCATGTGTCAACTCATATAACTTGGGAGTTTCCACCCCAGTATTATGATAGATTAATACTGATGTATTACATCTGTGGATCTGATGTATTAAACTGTCTCACTAATGCTGCTATGAGATGAAGTAGTTGAATACTGTCTACAATGTTTCTCAATAAAGATGGTTACAATATGAGTCTGTTTATAACAGTATCCACTCTGTTTCCAATTGCCCACACTTAATATGTGTTCTGTAGTGAGATAGATTTTTCATTCATTTGCATGCCTTAGCTTATCTCTGTTCCCATGTCTCATGGGTCATTATGTCATTCCGGTCATATGGAAAAATACATAAAGGTGAGTAATCACTTATAAATCCACATTTAGAGTGATGTACATATTACTACAAAGCCATCAGAATATATAATGATGTTGGATTTAATGATTACACTCAAACAATGGTATATTAGGCAGACTGAGGATAGCAGCAATATAAAACATACCGTCCATTAATTATTCATTGCTTTCCGCATCCACGACAAAGTCTGCACATTAATATGAATCACAATTAACAAGCCATCAATAATGATGTCATATATAGGACTTTACTGACATTTTTCATTGATTAATGGTGCGGGATCTGTGCAACTTGCAAAGAGAGTGTTGCAGGAAGACCTCTGACAGCATTTGGATTGGGAGACACTGAAGAATTGTATTGGCCAAACACAAACAATAACATTCTATTAGCCATAGTGCATCCTTTACGAAGTGTGCTTCCTTTATGCCTATAGTGCACACAAGAGGCACTATGGTGGCCCAGTGCAATCCCTGTCTTAATGTTAGGACTTTATTTTTTTTGTCCTGTGTAGTACTGGTGTACACCAGTAGAGGCTGCTGCCTGTAATCAGTCTTTTTTGGACTATTGACCTGCTACCTGTAATTTTTGACATTCCTGGATCTGGTGTTGCCTTCTGTCTGAACTTTGGACTAATCTGTCTGCAGCCTGCCCCTGATATACACTTTAACTTAAACTTTGCTTATCCACCTGTCACTGCTGTCTTCACATTAGTGTGCATATATATATATATATATATATATATATATACAGTATATATATATATATATATATTATACACTGTGGGGCTGATTCAGGATTGCTTGTAGCGATACAAATTTGGCCCCAGCACCAATGGTCTGCGTATGTGCAAACCCTGATAACAAACAGCTTTGGCGAGGACACGCGCCAGGCCGTTCACTGCTGGGAGGGAGGGGTGGACACAGGGCAGGGACCAGGGAAACGCCCAGCGTTTTACGGGCATCCCCATAAAAATGCTGGAGTGTTCCCCTGGAAATGCAGGCGGGCCGATGCCTGCCGAGGACGGGCTAACGTCACAGGTTATCAGCCGCCTGCCTCGTCTTCATCCTAGTGCCTGTAAATAAAAGTCAGTACAGACTTCAGTGGTCGGCAACTGTTGGCTAGAAGCATATTGTTACAATCTACTTTTTTATATGTGTTTTTGTTTTTATAATCTTTTGCCAAATGAAAATTTTCAAATGTAGAAATATTTTTTTTTTAGTGGTTTTAGTTGTGAATTCCAGATTCAGGTAACTTATGTGAATAAATTTGATAAATTCCATTCATTGTCCATGTTGCGGTGACATATTAGTCACCATGTTCCTTTGTCTGATTTTCCCGTATGTGGTCATCTTCCCATTTGGTGGCAAATAAGTTTGCATAACTGGCTTCAAATCATGTTCCCATAACAGTACCTTTTGATTTGTTATTAGAAGTTGTTATTATTGGCCCTCATACAATTATGCTGGAGTATTTAGTCTATGTCATCCATGATCAAGTCTGTGCATTCAGTGGTGTTCATTGTGTGGAAAGATTAATGTATGAAATGATTGCATCCTTTTCATGTCCTATGCACATCTACAGTAATTTAATTTGTGTCCAAAATATATGTCTTTTCATTTTAGGTTGTTGTTAATATGTAGAATACTGTATGCGTGGTGATTCCAGCCAGAGCTGGGGGCTTTGGGGGTTAGACTGCAGAAAATGAGGGTTAGATCTAGGGTTGGGAGAGAATTAGTATACTTACCCACCAGGTCTCAGGATTCTAGCCATTGGGATGGCACTGTTGATTATTAGCAGTTAACGAGCATTGATGGCTGCTGAATATACATTATGACTATATAGCCAAATTGACCTGCATGTTCAATGCAGGTCAATTTGGCTATATAGTCAAACGACCCCCAAGTTCGGTGGGTCCCGGCGATGTCGCTGAACGAAACTGATAGAATCGCCAGCCCCTGCAAAGATGGAGCCTGCTCCATCTGTATATCAGCGGTGGCGGCCAGGGTCAAATAGAATGGAGCTTTACCTATACAGTCAGAGGCCATGTCGTACTTGTTGACGTCTTTGGCCTTTTCTTGGTTATTGAAATGTTTACTGTCAGCCCTGGTTCTAATGTACAATTTAGCCTATAGTCCATGTAGTCTGCATACTCCTATGCTAAGATGACCCTTAGATAAGCCCTAACACTTTTGCCCCAAAATACTGGGTCATCCAAGTACTTGTGAGCATTACACTCTATGGGTACAGTGATTTCTATAAGTTGTATCCTTAACAAATAAAATATTTTTGGTCCTATTGTTTACCTGCAACAATGTGGAGAGTCCCAACTTGCCAGAAAGAAAGTTTTTGACCTAATTTTTTTAACATAATCTATATTAAAATTGCCGTATATGTTCGTTATATTTTGAATTTATAGTTTATTTTAACTATACTAACCTTCATTAGGCCTTTTAAATGAGTTACCTACCAGATTTTTTTCTAGCCATAATTAATTGCTAGCAGATTCTTTAGTGTGTTCATGCTGCAATATTCCCAATTTATTTAAATGTAAAGCAATTGTGTGCATATCATTAGGTAACTAATTAGTATGTTCCAGTTTTACTTTTGCAGACATTATATTATGTACTGTGCTACTTAGAAGTCTTTGATCATTCTTTTCCCTTCGAAAGGCTGTTTCTTCGAAGACTTAAAACAAAATATGTTACAAAAACTATTAAATGCACATGAATGAATTTTACCACTATCCAATTTTATAAAACAGAACTGAGAATGATTGGTTCCAAATGACTGAAATTCAGAGAATCTCAAAATTTGCAAAGAAAATAACTTCTCTAATGTTGTGCAGGAAAACCAAAAGCTACAAATCAAAATATCCAAAGTATAGGGCTTTATAGAATGTACTGTACTTCCTATTATACAAAGGTGCACTGTGACATTTACCAACCATGTTTTTTGTATAGTGTAAAGAAACTTGCATTATCCATAAAGAAGGGATTTGGAGTACGATAGTTGGAAAGGGTACATCCTACAGCAGGCATTCCCAACCAACAGTGCATGTTTTAGTGATATCCAGGCTTGAGCACAGGTGACTTAATTAGTACCTGAGTGATTCTGATTAAACCATCTGTGCTGAAGCCTGGAAATCACTAAAACCTGCACTGTTGGTGTGCCTTGAGGACCGTGGTTGGGAATGCCTGCCCTACAGGCCCATACACACTATAAAATTATCTTTCTAATCTGGCTGGTTGGAATAAAAATCTGGAAATTTCTAGGAACAAATTACAATCAACCATCTCCTACCAAAAGCTTATAAATGGACAAAAGCAGTTACAGTATCTGTGTAAATTGATGTAAACAATTTGTCTGACTGACCATTTTTGTCTGTTTTCTAAATTTAGGAGCAAATGGTCAATTGTCATTTGCTCCCAAAATCCAGACAGATGGGAAAGATAATCTTATAGTGTGTATGGACCTTTAGGCAAGTGTCCAATTAGCTGCAGTAATTTACTGAATTATATATCCCCCCTTTAAGGCGAGGTGGCAACAGGGGAAAGTTACTACTCCGCTGTGAAAGCAAATGGATAATGAAATTAGATACCCTGGCCCCACGGGGACTTAATGAGAAACTAGGGATGCACTGTTTCCTATAATATATTATGAAGTTCAAATTAACTTCTTATGATCTATAATGGATATTGAATATTATACTATTTTTATACAATTAAATACTTTTTCTCAACCCTTATTAACTGTTATTTATTATATACATCTGTCTTTGGATTTATCTCTGTTGCGCAGCAAAAAATATTTTTTGTATATATTTTTCTAAACACTTGTTATGTGATTATATATATGTTATCTTTTTTTATTTTCTTTGCACTGTTATTGTGGGTTGAATTAGTTAAACTGATTGGTCTGGCCCCTGCTCTCCCTGTGGACTTGACGATTAAGTCTTGACTCACAGGTGAGCACAGGTGTTCACACTGATTGGTGAACGCTGCTCATTGGTGGAGGTACTGAGTGTGATGAATAAAGTTTGGTTTGTTTGCACTTGTAACTTATCCCTGACGACGGGAGTATCGTCTCCCGAAACATGTTGGAATAAACTTACCTGTTTTTCATGAAGACTCCTGAGTGCCGCATATTTCTTCCTCTGTACATGGACATACTGTTCAATGAAGGCACCTGAGCATTTGGTTCAAGCTGAACATTGGGAGTGCCGGATATTGCAACTATCTATATATATATATATATATATATATATATATATATATATATATATATATAAAACGGCGATAATGCACGCACCCACGGAGACTAAATAAACTTTAGAGACACTCAATAGTGATCAAACGTTTTCGATGCTTTAATGCATCTTCATCAGGATCCATGTTATTATATGTTATTACATGTATCTTCAGTGCACATTGAAATTGTGCATGGTGTGATTTGAATGTCATAAATTGCAACAGCCACCACTGTATTTTGATGCGTTTGTGGTAAAGGAAAGGAGAGTGGGTACAGAAATGTTTAATAACATGGACAAGAAATAATTTTAATTGCTTAAAATATAGTTTCATTATAAACTGGATTATATTACATAAATCAATTTTGATCAGTTGTCCCTACAGGATAGTAATGTATTTTTAGGGGTTTATGACATATTAACCATTTAAATGCCAACATCTCTGTGAGTGATGCTCAAAATATCCACTAAAAACCTCAACATCTCTGTAAGTGATGTACAAAATGTCGGCTAAAAATGCCAGCGTCACTCACATTTGTTGAATGTATTCAAATAAAAAAATGTTGTTTATAAATAGATTATATTTCCTCTAAAAGGTAACCATTACAGGTCATTATGATGAATAGAAATGATGGTACTTGTTTCCTAGCACGGCCACACCGATTTACATCGGGGTGGTCGTGTCGGAAAAATCGGGTCGATCGCATCGCATGCGATTTGGTCGCATGCGATGCGATCGATGCGACCGACCGATTTTGGACCCGATTTTTTTTTTTAATGAAATGTAAATCGGGTCCCTGGGACCCGATTTTACATTGTATTCAATGTAAAAATATTCCCAACCCCCCCAAATTTAACGGCGTACACCGTACCCCACGACAGACGCCAACCCGAAGCGTGGCGAGCGCAGCGAGCCCGCGAGGGGCGGCGGTGCGCGTCCTCCGACCTTTTCATTCCCCTACTATCCACGTCGGCGTGGAGTTGAGAATAGAATAGTGTGGCGAGCGCAGCGAGCCACCGAGCCCGAAGCGTGGCGAGCGCAGCGAGCCCCGCGAGGGGACGCGTATACCTTCACAGGTAAACGCGTCCCTTCGCGGACTTCACAGGTGTCCGCGTCGCCACGGACACCTGTGAAGCCCGCGAGGGGACGCGGATAACTGTGAAGGTATCCGCGTCCCCTCGCGGGGCTCGCTGCGCTCGCCACGCTTCGGGCTCGGTGGCTCGCTGCGCTCGCCACACTATTCTATTCTCAACTCCACGCCGACGTGGATAGTAGGGGAATGAAAAGGTCGGAGGACGCGCACCGCCGCCCCTCGCGGGCTCGCTGCGCTCGCCATGCTTCGGGTTGGGGTCTATCGTGGGGTGACGACGGGGACATCTATAATGTGAAATGGGTCATATTGGCCCATTTCACATTTTTCACATTTTTTCACTATTTCAATGTCAAAAAATATTTTAACATTGAACCCGATGGAAAAATCGGGGGCATCGCGTCGTGACCATTGTTAATGGTCCCGACCGACGCGATGCCCCCGATATTTTACCTTTCCCGACACGATTTCAATGTTAAAATATTTTTTAACATTGAAGCCTATGGGGAAATCGCGGGCATCGCGTCGGTCGCGTCGGGACCATTGTTAATGGTCCCGACGCGACGCGATGCCCCCGATATTTTATCCTAGCCGGCCAAATGGACCTGATTTCAAAGGAAATCGGGTCCATCTTATGGATCGTGTACCTTAACTAAAGGTACACGATCCATAAGATTTGTGGCCGTGCTAGGAAACAAGTACCGAAATGATTGCTTGGCAATTTTTACACATATTTTGACAAATTCACTTGGCATTCAAAGGATGAAATGTAATAGGGTGATAGAATCAGAAAGTGAAAGATATGGTAAGAAATTTCCAGGTTTTTTAAAGCGGCAATCGTTTACACTTAAAACCAGTGTAATTTTGCAGTGTAAATGAATGCCATTTAAAAAAAAACTGGCGATTTCTTACCAAGGAGGAGATTCTCTAAACTAAAAAATGCGGTAAAAACCCAGTTATCAGGGTTTTTATCGCATTTTGGGATGCTCTAAACATCCCTGCCGGGTTACCGCGACAGGGGGCATTGCCAGAATGGCGATGCCCCATAGAAGCCTATGGGCTTCTACCGCGACCCACCGCCGCCCGCACTGACCCACTGCAGCCCGCACCGACCCCTGCCGCCCCGCACCGACCCCCCTCACCTGTGTTCGAGCAACACAGTTGTGCTGCCCAGACTTGTGACCTCCTCCTCCCTGCATTATAATCCTCTTCCGGGTGCAGGGAGGAGGAGAGCCCAGAGCAGCAGCAGCAGCGCCGGGTAAGGGAAGGAGGGGGGTCCCGATGGGACCCGCTGATTCACCGCAAAGGACAGCTCTTAACGCAAGAGCTGTCCTTTGCCATAATTATCGCATATGTTAGAGCATATGTGATAATTATGTATGCGCTAAGTGGTGAAGGGGGACGGAGCTGGGTTGCAGATGTTAGAACATCCTGCCCCAAATCTCTCACTTTCTGATTCTCTCACCCGATTATATTTCACCCAAAGGGTGAAATATTGCCTTTCCTTTATCTTTATAGTTTTGCTACTAGATTATTGGTGTGAATGTCAGCATAATCATTTTACACAATAAAAAACAGTATAGGCTTTATTCTAAGAAGTAAGCCCGGACTTTAACAATAGGGCAATTTCATATTTGTATAAGCAGACAATTAATGTAAATTTTCTGCAAAAAAACCCCAAGTGAAAACGAATTTCCTTTCAAAACTTTCAATTCGTTATTTACTAAAGGCTTTGTTACACTGGTGATTTTCTCTGTGCATTTTAATTAATGGCTAAATACCATGCCATAGAAATAAATGGTTTTATATGTCAAGCTGTCCCAATAGCTATGTTGAAGCCAAAATTGTTGGGTACAGATTTTCAGCAGAGAAAGATTATTGCTGGAAAACAATGTAAACCGCTGAGGTCATGTCACATTGAGAAACCAAACTGCTAAAATCTTTCATTTTATTAATGAATTCTATTGAAGATAAGGGTCTTAAGCAGGCATTGATTCTACAATTAATGCCAGCAACAAAATTACTGCTAGATATTATTGGCAGTATGACACAATGCAATTTTTTTGGTCACCTGCCTGGATTTGCAGGCCAATGAAAGAATTTCAAATTTATGCAGCATAATATTTTCTTTTATTACTGCGAGTTGGTAAATATATTATTGTATATGCTTATTATTACTAAATAGGTTATTATTTTGAAATCCGTATTTTTATTATAAATGGAAAATGTCCTAATTTTAGAATATGTATAGTACTAAATAATATTGAATCATTGTCGTGCTTATAGTTACAGCAGAACTATATTAAAAATGTATTAAATATTCTTATAGTTATGTACTGACATCAAAATAAAGCCTATATCAAGGTTTACATTGTACTGTAAATCTCAAATTCTATATTTTACATGACAAATCCCATAATGCATGTCAGGAAGAGCAATTAAATATATTTTGTAATGACAGAGCTTTAGATTAAATTTCATAACATATCTACTGTATGCTTTTATTAAATGATTTTGAAAAGTGTACCTTCATGTACTTGAATTTCTATTTTAATGTGTTTTCATTTAACACAATGAAGTCAAATGGAGCATATTGAGAATTTTTCCAATCTCTTAAAACAGAAATCCGTGAAGCCTTCCGAGTATTGGATCGAGATGGGAATGGTTTCATTTCAAAACAAGAACTGGGCATGGCAATGCGATCATTGGGTTACATGCCTAGTGAAGTTGAGTTGGCCATCATTATGCAACGTCTTGATATGGATGGTAAGTGGCAATGAGCAGTTATCCTAATTTGCAAGCCTAATAATAGATGCTGCTAGACTGGAATAAAAAAAATGCTTGCAGTATTATCCTTTTTTTGATCCATACAAATAGAATGTATTTTAGTAATGTCTCTACATAATGTTGAGTTTTAAAAGGATCCTTTTAGTGATCCTTATAGCCAGGGCTTAAAGTAGTCTTGGAGAGGTGGTGGGTTTTCTTTCCCCTACCCCCCCCCCCCCCCTCATTAGGCAGATCCTAGACCAGTGCCACTGAATTTGTGCCCTACCTCCCACAAAGAGATAATGGTCCCACAAGGAAGGGGTGTGGTCACACAATAGTAACTCCAATTAAAATGACAACACACAGTAGCACAATCATGTACGCATTACACTGCATGTACTGTAGTGCCCTGATTCATATTAAATCACACTGTAATGCTCCTTAAACAAATAATGTCTACAGTTTTGCTGCTTATACACAAATGTCTCTGTCACTCCAGCAGCTCAATGTCCATGTCACTCAGCAGCTCCATTTTCTGTGGCACATAGCCCTTTATCAAGACAAGGTAAAGGTGTCTTGATAAATGGCTATGTGACGGAAACGTTGACCAACCCACAACTACTTGTGTCTTCAACCTTTATTATTATTCGTTTCTGCCGCTGTGCAGACTTGAAAAAGCTTATGAGTGCCCCCTCTTCGAACTATATATATATATATATATATATATATATATATATATATATATATATATGCTGACTCATACGTAACTTGCTTGGCCAGCCTTTCGATTTTTCTTCTTCATTTATTACTGCTTTTAGATTTCATAGCCAAACAATAACCAAAAAGTTAATTTTCTAGTTTAATCTCTAAAGATATTAGTTCATCCAACACCATCATACCTCTATCATTCACATTTGTGATTTGACTGTTTAATGGGTTACCCTTGAATCATGGTACATCTTTCCATTTCTCAGCTGTCGATAAATACATAACTGCTGCATGGCCATTATTTATGTGCTAACTTGAAAACAGCAAACGCATAAATTGAACAAGGCCCCAAAGCATAGCAGTGGTAGTTTACACTTGTTAAACTTATTACATTTTTGGATTTGCTATTGATGTTCTATTTTATGCTTTCTGAATGACATTGCAAGGAGAGATGTAGCCTGTAATTTATCGCACAAGTTCCAATGTCTGACAACCACTTGCATTTTAAGACTGGAAGTGAGTGCTGACTGGAGATATATTGTTAGAAATGTCATTGCATAATGACTTCCCTAACCATATTATATCTTTGAATGCTAAATGTAGAAAATAATGATTCCTGAGTAAGTAATATAAAGAAACCAAAGTTCTTTAAATGTAAGGCAGAACCCAGACATTACAATGTGTTATGAAAATTGAAGCTATAATTATTTTACGTATCCTTCAGCAAAAATAACTTTTATTTTATTGATGTATTTCATAATCTGATAATAGTGGTGTGATTATTTGTATTAAGCTAAAATGATATTCTTTAAGTAACAAAAATATGTATTATAATAAGCTATTCTATGGTTTACATGGGAAACAGTAAAATCTGGAATTGTGGTGTCAATGTGCAGATCGCATACATACAGTAGGTATTTCTGTCCCTCAATGTCCACAACATCAATTTATCACTGCTTACTTGTTTGATGCTCCATATAGTGGTACCCCTCAAAATCCAAATCAGTAACAAAAAGAATGAAATGAAGAGCTAATGACAAAGAAAGAGACAGACGACAAGGGAAAGAGAAAGGAGGGAGTAAGAGTCTTGGAGATGGTTTTTGAGAGAAAGCCGGGGAGAAGAGAGAGATGTGGAAGTGAGTGAAAAGGTTATCAACGTGGAAAGAGATAGGGGAATGGGAGATAGACTGGCATAGAGAGTAGAGACGCTAAACCAGATAACTGAAAGCCTAGGTAATATTTGTGGCAGTTCGTGCTAGGTTAATGGGTGAAAACAAAAATATAATATTCTTTCTATTGGGACTACAGGTACCAGCAAGCCTGCTCCAGCATGCTGCCAGTTGTGGAAAAGCAAGTGCCAGAATGCTTTAACTGCCTGTTCCCACCTGTAGTAAGTCTGTACAGAAGATGTTAAAATAATGACAGTATGTCATACCAAAAGGGGAAATATACTTGTACAAATGCATGGATTGGATCTTCTTTGGTCAAATAGAAGTCCAGTGGTCTTCAAAAACAGAAAAACACATATACCAAGATCAAATGGACAGTACTGTGAATGCTTTACAGTAACAGCTTGTAATTAGAGGTCATTGCTAATAGGAATGAATGCGGAATGCACTGATTGTCTGAGAGCATGGGAAGTGGAGCTTCTGAGCCAATCAGTGCATCGCCCAATCTGGGCTGACCAGTTTAGGACTCTCAGCTGGTTCAACATAGTGCTGATTTTCAGAAAGTCGTGAGACTCAGAGCAATTTTTCCACCTCAACTTCCAGTAGCAGGCCAAGCTGAGAGGTCTGGGGGTTAGTTATGGCTTAAGGGGTGTGGTATTTTTAAAAGAATAACTATTTCTTTACTGTTTTATAAAACACAACAAAGCTTGCACAAATGCTGCGCTTCAGCCAAACCTGCTGCTCACAGGCATGTCTGTTTATTTCTTCTGTTGTGATGCAATTTTTCTGCAGTTCTATCGGTTTTAACAACATGATTCATATTAAATACTGGATTTCTATTGCAGTTTATGTAAAGAATATGCTGTTTGGTCTAAAATTCGAATTGCTTTCTAAAGTCGGATTTTTCATAGGATTTCTCTGGTTCTCTGGATTTTTCATAGGATTTCTCTGGATATTTACTAAATCAATGCAGTACAGGTTGAGTATCCCTTATCCAAAATGCTCGGGACCAGGAGAATTTTGGATAACGGATTATTCCGTATTTTGGAATATTTTAATATTTAAATTATGTATCTTGAGGTATCTTCATTTATGTTGTACATATACATCAAACACATGAAATAAATACAAATATATTTTATTTGTGCATAAAACAAAGTTTCAAAACATGAAACAAAGTTTGTGTACAATCTCAGGCACTGTATTTAAATGCTAAGCAATCATTGTCTTGCACATATATAATGGCAGTTACATATCATGCCCTCAGTAGTGCTGTTACATATGTCCCCAGTAAGTTTTTAGCAAAAAATAAAAATGTTGTGTTCACTTTCTGGAATATATGTTTTTCGGAATAATTCGAATAACGGATATTCGGATACGGGATACTCAACCTGTATCACTCAAAAACACCATATTGTTCTTTAGTAAATTTAGCCCAGAATGAAAGATTTGAATGGCACAAAGACAGCGAACAACGGTATGACTGAGGCAGCTGAGTATTGCTATTTCCATTAATTATCCATACTTTTTGATAAATAATACCATTAGGAATTACAACCTATTGGTCACAACAAATCAAAAAGATATCTTGCTTATTTCAAAAAGGTACTGCTACAGACCGGTAAGCTTAACATCAATCAAGGGGAAATAATTTGAGGGAATTTTAAGAGATAGATCCAAGACTCTTTGGCATAGTATAATAAGTGGAAGCCAGTATGGGTTTGTTAAAAGTCATTCATGCCAAACCAAACTAATAAGCTTTTCTGAGGAGGTCAGCAAGAATTTAGATATTGGAATGCATTAGACATGGTCCACCTGGATTCGGCAAAGTCCTTTGATTCCGTACCACACAAGAGCTTGATTAATAAAGGAGGTGGGACTAGGGGGAACAATCTGTAGCTGGGTGAGGAGCTGGTTGCAGGATAGAGAACAGAGAGTGGTGGTTAATGGAGAATTTTCAGGTTTGGTACCAGTACTAAGTGGGGTACCACAGGGATCGGTGCTTGGGCCTCTTCTATTTAACTTATTCATTAATGAGATAGATGAAGGATTACTCTGCAACTGATCCATCTTTGCAGATTACATAAAACTGTGTCGGGTGATCAGTACGGATAACAATGTCTTTACATTACAAAGGGATCTAAATTATCTAGATGAGTGGGCAAAAAAAATGGAAAATACGGTTCAATGTGGACAAATTAAGGTTATGCATCTCGGAAAAAATAACCAATGTGCTATGTATAACTTAAATGGTGTACAGTTGGGGAAATCAGAGTTGGAAAAGGACTTAGGAGTCCAAATTGACAGTAAACTGGGCTGCAGTGCTTAGTGTCAGGTAGCAGCAAATAAGATACTAGCCTGTATAAAAAGGGACATGGAATCTAGGGATGTCAATGTAATCTTACCATTATACAGGGCACTTGTTAGACTTCATCTAGAATTGGAGTGCAATTCTGGTCCCCACACTACAAAAAACACAGCATAGGCAACCAAACTAATAAAAGGGATGGAGACGGCTTAGGCTATGAGGAAAGACTAGCCAAACTAGAAATAATCACACTAGAA
This sequence comes from Crinia signifera, assembly GCF_055691185.1. Classification (NCBI taxonomy): domain Eukaryota; kingdom Metazoa; phylum Chordata; class Amphibia; order Anura; family Myobatrachidae; genus Crinia; species Crinia signifera. Next base: position 238,425,679 of record NC_139218.1, read on the forward strand.
AACAGAAGCCTAAGGGGTGACATGCTTAACATGTACAAATACGTTAAAGGACAATTGCAGTGATCTGTCATGCAGCCTATTTACTTCAAAATCAATTACTAGGAGACAAGGGCATGCATTTAGAATGGAGGAGAGAAGGTTTACAACACTTAGAAGGAAGGGCTTTTTTAAAGTCAGGGCTGTAAAATTATGGAACTCTCTTCCATGTGAGATGGTGTTGGCAGATACAATAAAGTCATTTAATTTAAAGCTAGACAATCATTTATTAGATAAAAACATCCAGGGTTATAACCGGTAATCAATGGTTAACTGGAAGTATTTTTTCAACATAAACTACTATGTAACTATTTAACTATGTAAGATTAGTGGCTCCCAAGCTTGGTCCTCAAGGAGCACTAACCATTGAGGTTTTAAGTATATCCATGGCTCAGCAGAGATGGTGACTTCATGTGTACCTCAGTCATTATGATTTAATCTGTGGCCTAACATGGATATATAGTAAACACCTTGTTAGTGCTCCTTGGGGACCATGAAGGTTATTCAGACCTGATCACAAAGCTACATTTCTCTCAAATGGACAAAACAATGCTGCACTGCAGGTGGGGCAAATGTAAAATGTGCAGAGAGAGTTTGATTTGGGTGGGGTGTGTTGAAACTGAAATCTAAATTGCAATGTAAAAAGTAAAGCAGCCAGAATGGGTATGGATCATAGAATAGACAATAGGAAGGGCGTCAGGAGGTCGTCATGGGATTAGGTCGACAGAGTCAGTATGTCGACAATAGCACTAGGTCGACATGGGGAAGGTCGACGGTCAAAAGGTTGACATGTGGCTTTTCACTTTTTTACCTGAATGTCGACACAGATGACATGGCATGCTTCGGGCACGGTGCCTCGCTTACCTCAGCACACTATTTTATCCTCCCACCACGCCCTAGTTGCCTCAACTCAAAATAAGTTAAAAATATAATGTCTTTGACTGCCGACCTTTCCCATGTTGACCTAATGCTTTTATCGACCTACTGACCCTGTTGACCTTACCCAATGTCGATCTTCAGTCATGTCAAGATTTATGCATGTCGACCTTCAGTGTTCAACCTAATGACTGTCGACCTTCCCCTTGACCTAGTGTCCATATGCCGCCAGAATTTGCTCTGCACAGAAACAAAATAACTCCCCCAAATGCAATTCCCTCTGCACATGTTACATCTGACCCACCTGCAGTGGTAAGGCACAATTAACCTTGATGGACCTACAAACACTTATTTTGACATGATTTTGAAGTGGAACTTTTGAAATGAAAAAAAGATCACATGGCTGAGAATTCATGCAGCAGCCGATTATCGATACACTGCGCATGCGTGCGGACACCGAACATATACATGGGGCCCTGCTGCAATGAACTCCTGTTTTCTGTTTTCTTACCATTCACAATGATTGACAGGGAGTGGGCGTGTAGTGGTGGAAGCCAACCATTTTTTGGTAATGAAAAGAAAATCGCTGAGCGTGCCGAAAAAGCGTGGGAGTGTCAGGGAAAATGCTGGTGTGCCAAATCCTGTTAGGGGAGGGGAGGGTGTGTGACAGCAGACCGGATGTGCCTTTATTTATCACAGCCCCCGTAAGTCCTGGGTTATGTGGCGGCTTCGATGACTTGTGGCCAGCAAAAAATTCATTAGATGGTGGGCCTGTTACAATGGGTTTGGACATTTTTGCTCAGTTGCTGTACACATCCATTCGCACAGCATACGCATTAACTTGCAAGGCGGGTTTTCCCTGGAGCAGGACGGAGGCTAAACTGATTGCTGAACGTACGCATTCACGGCCGTCCATTGCTTCATAGTGTTTGCATAGCTCTTGCAGTTTACACTTTGGGCAGTATTCAATGCTTTATGCGAGCTGCGACAGCGAGCAATGATGACACACAGTAAGTATTTCACTGACCCTCTGCCACACGCTGTTTCCACCTCGTTGGGTTTTTACAGCAATGTGGAAATGGCATGTACGGCCGCCAAAACAGCGAGGCTTGCGGCTACATGCAGCGGGCTCCCTGCATTAGCCGCAAGCCTTGTAGTTTGGAGGATATCCTCGCCGTCATCTGACAGTGAGGGTTACCTCAGAACGTGGAATAGGGTGAGCGGCCGGCGCGGGGGTTATACGGGGAGGGTGGCTGTTTTTAGTGATGCCTGGTATTTAACCCCAGCATTGAATACGGCCCTTTGTGTGGCACGCGTCTGCACTGACAGGCAATGCAAAGTCCTCTGTGTCTCAGGCACATTTCCACTGGGGACTGAATGGGCATAACTGGGCTGTAATAGGCTGTTCCCAGTGGTCAGATAGGGTTTACTCACAGATTAGTGGCCTGTGCATGGTTGTGTGTATATGCACATAGCAGTGTTTTCCAATGTGTATTTTTCATCTATTAAAAGGTCTTGTACAACTATGCATTGATGGTAATGATGACTAAACAAATGTTAAGCTAAGGGAGGTTTGGCTGTGAGATACAAGTTACTCTGCATATGGGGCGGAATACTTTAAGCCTTGTTTTAGATTTAGACCTGTCTCAATTCACAACTGAGTTTCCCTAAATATTGGATATCATGAAAACAATAGTACTTGCCTACTGTATGTGTGAATTTGAAAAGAAAAAAACCCTCTTTTAAAAATTTTTTTGACTGCTATTAAATAGTTAGATACAGTACTTTATACACAGTCACCAACAGTATTTTTGGGGTTTTTGTGATTTTTTTTTGTATTATATCGTTTTGCAGATGTACAGTATTTACAGTAGATGATGTATTTCAACAACAGTACCCTTTATACTCTTGAATTAGGACTTTAAAAAGCTTTCTCTTTCCCTGCAAATGCTTGCTGTTTGTGGTAGCGGAATTGACTTATCACTCAATACTAGCCCCTGGAGTTAAAGATGTCCTTTCTAAACTGGTTGTCATATCATTATAGAGCCTCTGCTTGTAGTCTAGGGTCAAAATACATCAATAAAGCTGCATGGACACACTACGCTGGTAATGTATACATTAGAGTCCATGGGAAACTGTCAAACCAATTACACATCTTGGGAAATGCTTTTGGTAACTCTATAGTAAAGGGATGTGAAGCTGATTGTACAAGAGAGATTGCTTTTCTAACAGATTCCTTCCTTGAACAAACAATGCAGTATACACATAAACAGTGATGGATAGTAATTATTTGTTGGGTGATGAATTTTAATAAAAGCCATCCAATGAAATTGAGAAACATTGGATAGAAGATGTATTAACGTTACCAAATATAAGATTTGTTTTATTCAATATCTAAATTATTTTCGGATGTGTTAGGGGTGAGCCTATGTTCTCTACTTTGCAATTTTGTTAGGGCAGAGGAGCTGCAAGAAACAGAAGAGATGAGTTTTTTTGCGGTCATTTTGTTTAGTGAAATGTGAGTTAATATGGAAAAGGTTGTGTTCGTTTTGGGAAGGTTGTGTGTGATTAATTGTGTACAGAAGTTCAATTAATGTATTCCCAACGTTAAGACAATAACAATGGTTAATGAAACAATTGCCTAATCACAGAGGTGGTGTTCTCCTGAGATCAAAGATCTGCTGCTGAATTTGTAATACAGCAGTGCATAGTAATGTAATCCTGCACTTCCCAGCTCAAGGTTGTCATCTTCCACATGGGTGGCCTAAGATCCTTATCCTAAATGTCCTTGCTTTACCGCTTACTGTAACTGGATAGGTTTTTTTCCCAAAAATCTTTTTGAAAATGTAATAATTTTTAATGATCTCTTTAAAACTTATCTAACATGATTTTATAGATGGTCATTGCACAAGTTCCTTCCAATGGCTGTATTAGTTAAATTAATTTGCAGACAACCAGAGATTGTGCCTGCGGCACATGTTTGTGCATGTGTACTGATGGAGCTACGCTTGTGTGATGAGCCAGCTTTCCAATATATTAACAATGTTAAGGGTGTCCTGAATTCCAAGAAGATTTAATGCATGATTCCATACATAAATGTCCAAAAAAGAAAATAAAATAAAAGATGGCAAGGTGGTAGAGTTATTTCTTCATGTCCACCAGCACACTCGCCCATTTTGCGAGGAAGGTCGAAGGTAAAACCAAAGATTCTTGCTATACTTCTTACACAACATTATAAATAACCTGAATATGATTATATTCTGACAGCGAAAATAACTTAAATCAGGGCTTGACAAATGTTCTTAAAATCTAGGAGCCAGCATGAAAGTGTAGGAGCCATTTTAAATTCTGCTGCCGCTGGCTGCAGGACTGCTCAGAACTTCCTGGACACTACGGATTGCCCGCCCCACTCACACCACCTGAGCGCTCAGCGCAGCACAGACCCCATCGCTGCCCAGGATTCAATTTCCCCTGGCAGCTCCCCTGGAGACCTTGTGAATGATTAGGCACTTGATGTGCCATTTTTTTTACATTGAGATAAATCACATGCGAAATTCCCGGGGAGCTGAGGGAGCAGGAGAGTTAAAAAAAAGACAAAAGAAAATTCAAAAGTTCTGTCGGCCACTGATTCGTTAAGAGTGCTCTCTCTCAGGTAATCAGCGGCGAGGCAGCATGGAGGTTGGTACAGAATGACAGGAGATACACTAGGTCCAGTCTTCTGTGTGGCAGGGTTTGTGTAAGAACCCCAGTGGAAGGACCTGCAGATTTACTATAAATTAATTGTTTTGCATATTAAAAAACCCAAAAAAACAAAACACATTTGATTTCATATCCAATAAACTATTGAAATAAGATTAATGTTTAAAAATTAATTTAAGGGTCATAACCCTAGTCTGGCTTGCCTGTTGCATCCCTAAATAGTGAAAATAAAAATTACATTTGTACCTTGTTGAAAACAGCATGCACCCTCTACGTTTTGAGCTGGCATCATCTGATCAGTGCTGCTCCCACCAAACCTTCCATTGGCACTACAGCCCTTACTGGCACCAGGCAGGAGAGGGGGAAGGGGGAGGTCAGGTATTGCTGCCCATGCTGACCTCCAGCAGGAGGAGGGGGGGGGTCGGGCTCTACCTCCCATCATTACCAGAAGGAGGTGAGTCAGGCTCTGCTGCCATGGACCTGTATCAGGTGGGGGGAGGGGGGGATGCTGCTGTCGCTGGCCCTCCAGCAGAAGGGGAGATGGGGGGTTGGGCTCTGCTGCCCGACTCGAGCTGCCACTGACCTCCAGCAGGAGGGGGGGAGGCTCTGCTGCCCGCGCTGCCAACGACCTCCAGCAGGAGGGGAGAGGGGGGTCCTAGATTCTGCTTCCCTCTCCCTGCAAAAAAACTAGTCGCCAGGAAGCAGAATCTGGTCGCCATGGCGACCTGGCCCCCGGGATTTGTCGAGCCCTGACTTAAATAGTATACAATTTTTTGTTACATAAAACTATAACAGTTATTAGGACAAGACAAAGGGGGGAAAGGAGGGGGGAGGGAGGCATTGGCAAAGGTAGAAGTGAGGCCTCTTGTGGTAAGGGCATCTTCTCCAAATGTGGAGGCGAACAATGTGTCAAAATTTGTTTCTTGGCTAGAGTAATAATTACAATTAATATAGAGGACATTTCTGAGACAGAGGGTGGCAGGTTTAATTTATCAAAGTGTAATGGAACAAAAAAGTGAGATGAGAGTGAAAAATAGAATTGATGAAACAAAAAACTTAATGCCAAAATTTTTGTATCTTCGGACATTGCCAAAATGGGCTAAAGAGGCTTCACATTTATTGCAGCTGCCAGACTGGGATGCTTTTAGAGTTTAACTGATTCCTATTAAGGGCTTTATTTATTGACAACCACGCCAGATATGTGCCCCAAAAGAGGTGGTTAGTACAGATGTGAAATGGTATCTTAGATTTTGGGGAATGTAATAAGGCTCTTAGGTCATATGGGGAGACCAGGGCCCGCTCACAAAAGTTTTACATTGTTAAACACTGCGATATAACAAATAACCAGCAGAGTTTTGCTCTCAGTATAAAGGAGCCCATACACGCTCCGTTTTCGCCGGCTCCGTTTTGTACTATGCGATGCGCGCTCCCGCGCATCACATAGTACAGTACAAAAAGTATGTGCTGCACATACTTTTTGTACTAGGTAAACATCGTATCGTATCGCACTGCATGCACAAGGGATGCGATCCGATATGATGTGTGCTGTTTCAGCACAGAACGGATCCGTGAAACTTACCGTGTATGGGGGGGGGGGGGGGGGGGGCTTAATACTCATCTATGGTCAAGCAACATTATTCATAATTGTTTTATTACCAACTGCCAATGTCTTAACATTGACAGTACTGATTCTGTGTCCTGAGCTCACTCCACTGTGCATGCTCTCTTGTGGTTTCTGTGTGCCAGCATTTAGACACAATGATGCCTCTGTGCAGTAGGCCCAACATACAGTAGCTGAAAAACGACAGCGTATTAGCTGGAAACAGCAGAGTGCTTACAAAGAGCAGACTGCTGATCCTGGCACAATGCCCCCTCTTCCTAGGAACTTCAGGTTTCATTAGGTGTTAAATAAACATGTTCAAGAAGTTCCTAGGATTTTTTCACTCTTCTGTGAAGGCCCTCAAACACTATGCGATTTTGGGCAGATTCCATGCGATGGGCCAATAAATTGCTTGAAATTGGCCCAAAATTGCATTTGTGTGACATTTGATCCAATCCAATGCGCGATCCCATGCACATCGGACAGGAGGTCCGACGTGCAGCATGTACAATTACGTCCGACCTCATGCCACGGGCAGGCAGCGGCGGCTCTCAAATGAGTGGCTGGTGGGTGCAGCGGGGGGGGGGGGGGTGTGCCAGTGAGGAAGCAGTCCAGTCGCGGCGATGATCATAGCAGTGGGGCGGGAGGCGGTGATCATCATTGTGCATCGCTGCTGAGGGCTGACTGTTCAGCTTCTGGCCGCCGGGAGTGAGTCCGCTGATTGGGTGACAGTGCCCTATCTCAGCCAAACAAAAGCTGGACAGTCATTTCACACATTTTAAAATTCTAATAGCCGCTGCTGCCAGCCTGCTGCGGCGCTGCACACTGATGATCACCGCCACCCGCCCCACTGTTCTGATCGCGGCTGGACTGCTTCCTCACCGATACCCCCCACTGCACCCGCGGGCCACTCATTTGAGAGCCGCCGCTGCCCGCCACCACTGCTCCTCACACAGGAACAGTTGCTGCCTCCCGCCTGCTCTGACCGGCACTGCCGCTGCCTGCCCCACTGCTCCTCCTCCCTGCAGTTCCCCGTTTTTTTTACATGTGATAAATCGCTGGTGATCAACTTGTACAGCTAGCACTCCAAATATTAGCTGGATTTTATCGCAGGATGGCCTTGTGCATGTGCTCTATATTCCAAATGGAGGATAAGTGTCAGAGACCAAAGGTGTCTGGCACTTTAAGAAGCGCAATCCTGCTCAGTAATTTGAATGTCCTTGCAAGTTTAATACAAAGTATAAATCATTTTATTTAAAATAACACATTAAATGGAAGCAACTTCCATACAATAATAATTCATCAATAATTGTGCACAATATAACATACAGACAGGACAAACAACATATAACATATAATAAAAGCTTGAATTAGCTGGGATTGCCGTATGTTTCAGTCAATCAATTAGAGCATATAGAGGCTTTTAAATAGATTCTATTAGAGGCAGTGGGTGATTTTTCATAGTTACCAGTCCTGCAAACACTTGAATCCCTTGCTCTATATTCCGTATGCATGCGCAGTATACCGATAATCGCATGCACTGCTAAATCATGTCTGAATAACTTCCAATTATGTTGTTGCTCTTTACCAAAAATGTACAAAAACTCTTCTAAATATTAAGTTACTCACTTTGTTGTGTCCGTTTGTTTGTAAATGATATCCAAATGTGATTTGTAGAGCCTCCCAAAAGGCTGGATGTGAACTGAGGACCTCTATCAGAAACAATATTTTTCTGGAAATTCAGAAAGTCATATTGGCCCTTATTCTGATCGGTGCGGCCGGAGCCGAGTATGCGTCCAGGACCGTGCGTGCGAAACCCCGCCTTCCATACGGATCGCCAACTCCGTCCGTATGCGGTAAGAAGCTGGCCGAACGGACCGCACGTGTATTTTTCACGGAATACGCCTCCTCCATCTAAGGGAACCTCCCCCATCATTCGATGGTCTCAGACCATCGAATGCAGGACCGAGTGCTCCACCAGCACCCGCAACCTCAGACCACACGGACATTTTTCCGTGCAAAAGCAAGGATCTGGGCGGGCAGCTGACATCCGGCGATGTCATATGTCCGCCCCCTACACGTGCGTCACGGCCGCATTACCATATGTACGCCCAGCGTTTTCATGGGAACTCCCATGAAACGCGGGGCGTATGCATATGGTAATGAGCCCAAATAGCCCTTCACTCCCCTCTCCACCCCCTGTTCGGAGTGTTCACATATCATGCGGGATTTGGCCGTACGCCCCGCTCGCACATGCGCAGAGACGCCTCTGCACATGCGCAGACACAAAACATCGGCGGGCCGAACGCACACGGATATATCCGCACCGATCAGAATAAGGGCCTAAGTGTTCTTGAAAACAAGGCTGTCTATGATTTGTGGTCAATTTGGTCAATGGCATTATATGGGATATTTTAGAAAAGCAGTCAATAAATGGCAGAATAGTGGTGAAGCCTTTTGAGGAAGGTAGCTCACAAATAAAGGTTAACTTAAAAGTCTGTCCAAGATCTGAGTGGCTGCATTTGTTCACTAGAAACTTTGTGTTGAACTTTCTTTATTCTCTTTTCTGGCAAAGACAGATATTTATTTAGTTTTTGATGGTGGATTCACGTTTGAAAAAAAAAAAATTCAGTGTACTGTAATTTTGGGTATAAACTTGAGTTATTGTATGCATATACTACCCAGACTAGTAGGCTGACTGAGAGGGTGAACCAAGTACTTCGGGTGCTATGTGTCATGATTGGATGGCATTCTGCCGCCAGCATAACTGTAAATAATAATATTATTGATAAGTGACCTGCATTTGCCTGGTGTGGTTATGAAGAAATTGTGTGTGCAAAGGTCATGATACCAGTGCCTCTACAGCGAACAGCTGGGCTAATATCTCCTTGCAGACACTGAGCTTCAAAGAGGGTCAATAAGGCCCATATCAGAGCTGGGATCTGGAGGTAAACAGAGCTCAGATCTGGAGATGTGCACGCTGCCCTGGCCATTGTGTGGGTTGAGGGCACATAGATTCTTAAACAGACCAGATTTTGCCTGATAGTTATATGGATTATTGATCAGCCCATATTGCTCAGCTTCAAAGGGACTGAAGTTCTGAAAGCTGACCCCCCCCCCCCCTCCTCCTCCTCCCTCAGTTTTAGACTACTTGGGATTGAGAGGAGTTATGGGTGAGCCCATTGTCCAACACTGGGATAGTTTGTAACAGAAAGGGGGGAGAGTATTTTGGAAGGTATAACTACCCTGCTCTACCAGAGCAAAGGGTTTATTGTCATGGAATGGGTCAGATCGCTAGATGCTCTGTCTCTGAAAGAGCGCTACCTTAATAATTAATAATTGTGTAGGAAAGTAAAGGCCGAAGTGTACCTTCAATTATCATAATTCTGTGGCTAGTGGCAAAATTGTGTTGAGATACACCTTCGCTCTGGTATCTAGTAACGGTGTCACGTGGAAGGGACTCGCATCTGCGGAATTGCTGTACCTAGGAACATGACACTGTGTGTTACATCTTCTTAACAGCATGGCCAAAACTCTTCTCTAAGTGGAGTTTGCATGTTCATGGAGTTTCATGCAGTTTTCTCATTCATTATCCATCACCTTTGTGTTTATGTACTACACCTGAAGGTTTTTTATTTGAGAATGTGCAGCCTGAATCAAGAGAAGTGTGTTATGGCTTAGAGGAGTCTGGAGGAAAGTATAGTCGGCACTTTCTAGAGCAGGCATTCCCAACCACGGTCCTCAAGGCACACCAACAGTGCAGGTTTTTGTGATATCCAGGCTTCAGCACAGATGGTTTAATCAGAATCACTCAGGAACTAATTAAGTCACCTGTGCTGAAGCCTGGATATCACTAAAACCTGCACTGTTGGTGTGCCTTGAGGACCGTGGTTGGGAATGCCTGTTCTAGAGCATTATCTTTACTCTCTGCCGGCTACCTGCCCTGTTTTGGCCCTTTTAATAATGTATGCTGTCTTTGCCAATACATGACCTTGGAATGAACTTTTACTAATGTAGATGTCTGCCTGGTATGACCATGGGACTTGCATCAACCTTGTTTAATTAACAGAATACAGATTTTTCACCCATGTCTCCTGTCAAAACTGGTACTTACCCAAGGGGCCATCCTTGTGCCATAACAGCAAAGTCCATATACCCTTGAGGAGACACTGGTGAACCCCTGTACTGCTTTAACTTTTTGTGCATTTGGGATACATTGCCCCAGATTGGGATGACGAGATTGACAAACATTTGACCAGGTGAATGGTTCATAACAGTATAATGTTATTGTCGTGTCATAATTTTGTCCCACTGTGGATTCTGGATGTTTACTCTGGTGGTGGTTGACAACCTCACTGTCTACAGCACTCCGGCTGCATAATCTTTTATTTGTGCGCTTTACTGTTTGAGATATTGTTTTGTGAAGCCACTGTGGATTGTCTAACTCTAACCTCAACTGCTGTTTCGCTAGCTGGCCTGTCCCTGCTGGCCATACATTTTAGGATCTTCCTGTTTGTTCTACTTTAGTATTATGCTGCTGTTATCTTTACTGAGGTCAGCTAACACTATTGCAGCCACTCACAAAAACCATACTACTTGCATTGCATGAATTCATTGTCCAACTCAGGTGCAGGGGGCTCTAAATAAATCATTCTCTGGCACCTGAGCTTTGTCAGTTCAACTTGTAATCTTGCAATTTATTTCTTCTTGTCATCAGCTCTGACTACTTACTCCTTTAGACTGTATATACCACTGCTCATCACCCTGCCTAGATTCACCAACTGAGCAGTGTGTTTTATGATCAGTTCCTCAATGCTGCCTGTATTGTGCACATTACACTGTGCACTGTAAGTGCAATTACTTGTTACTTTATTACAAGCAGTGTGTATGTTTCCAAGCACTAATGCTCTTGTTTTGTTCTTGCTATTCAGATTGGTGTTCAGTATTCCCCAATTACTCAACTGTTCTATTTTGTCTCAGCATAAATACTTGTCTGTAGACTTACAGTACCCTGCTCATACATACCTGTGAACTTGCCTGTACTTGTGTGAGCAGTTTCCACCAGTATATTTCTGCATGCAGTTCGCCATCATCTGCTAAACATAGTAAAGTCTAATGGTTTGTACACTTGGTACAATTCAGCATACAATTATGACTATACAGTATAGTCAAAATTGCATTGGGATCACATGCATTTTTTAACCTACTATCCACGTCGGCGTGGAGTTGAGAATAGATTAGTGTGACGAGCGCAGCGAACCACCGAGCCCGAAGCGTCCCTTCGTGGGCTTCACCGGTATCCGCGTCCCTTCGCGCGCTTCACAGGTATCCGCGTCCCCTCGCGGGGCACGCTGCGCACGCCCCGCTTCGGGTTCGGTGGCTCGCTGCGCTCGCCACACTAATCTATTCTCAACTCCACGCCGACGTGGATAGTGGGGGTATGAAAAGGTCGTAGGACGCATACCGCCACCCCTCGCGGGCTCGCTGCGCTTGCCACGCTTCGAGTTCACGTTTATAGTGGGGGGGTGGCGTGGGGGTGCATTTAAGCACCCATTAGGCTGCTTAACATTGTATAAGCACCCATTAGGGTGCTTATACAATGTTTAATCGCATCGCATCGCATCGTATGGCATTGTATGCCATGTACAATGGCATACAATTTGAAAATTGGATGCCATCGTACACTAACCAACGAAATCGCGTCGCATCGCATACCATCGCATGCGTTATGGTATACGATACGATGGGCGCCGCCAAAATACACAAGTACCCAATTTATTAAACATTGTAACAAAAAGGTCATCTTATGGTTACATAAACATCAGAACATTATATTTGCACACTTCAGGTAAACATGTTTCTAGAGGACTGAGGAAATGTTATGTAGCTTGAATTCTAGATAATTTGCTGGCACCAACCTCTTTAAATACATATTAGCAACTTGTGGCATTAAGAGTATCCCAAGAGTAGTTACATACCTTTTTAGAGAAGCAAAATACAACTTGTTTTATGGGGTTAACCTTAACATGCCCTCTCCAGAAGGTCGTTTCTTGGGCCAGACGAGCCATACAATTCAATACAACCACTGTCTCTGTCAGACAGTATTCTATTTGGTCTGGCCGTCCGCATGGATTACCGTTGAAAATGCACCCCCCCCCCAAAAAAAAAAAAATAATAATAATGGCTACCTCATCATAAGTGAAACTTCTGAAGCATCCCAGAGGAGGCAGTGGTCGTTTTTGGAGGGTAATATACTAGACAGAGTCTAGGAGGAGACAGACATGAACAACAATGTCTGGATGGCAGCAGTGGGAAGAGCACCACCAGCATGATGAAACAGCCCCTGACAATGTGCAGTTAGTGTGACAATTGTAAGCAGCATTACTATGTCAGGGATGCCATATAATGTTGTGCTGTTTGCATTAATGGGGGAAATTTACTAAAGGAAATTTGTAAAAAATAGGTGTATTTGTATCCAGTGTATTTGTATGATAGCATATCAATACAAATTGCCATATTTTCGGGATAGTCAATGTCAAAAATAAGTGTATTTCTGGATACAAATACACCTATTTTTTACAAATTTCCTTTAGAAAATTTCCCCCAATGTGTTGTGTTGGTTTAAGATAGTCTTTCCTGCAAGGCTATGCCCATTGCAGAAAGACTAAGCCCCCTTGCAGTGTGGCCACAACTCCTTTTGGGGGCACGTCTTTTTGTGCGTTCGCACTGAGAGCCAAATTGTCTAGAAACATCCATGCCTTTACAAATCTTAGGCTAATATATATGCTTGTGTATAAGAAACCTTATGTTTTATGTAGTCTGGTATATATCTGCAGGAAGTAATTCTATGCATGCATAATTTAATTAAGATAGTTGTCTATTTCAGATTAAGAGGGAGCTTTTTCAAGCAGTGTAAAGCATTAAGAATCAACCAACTAGTAGAGAAGTTGAACCTACCAACCTGTGTCAGATGCAGGGGCAACCATGTAGTGCAGCTGCTTTTACCAATCAATTAGATTTGAGGTAGCATGTACCAAGTACTTTTCACTGCCCTACTTCTTCACTCCTTAAACTGCTTGATTCATTGATTCCTTAGTTTTAAGAAATTTAGATGAGGAAAAAGTTTCCCTTTTTACGGTTGTTTTGGTAATTTACTGTTGTGTTGTCATGAAATGAGTTTGTGCAGTTTGTTTTAAGGCAAAGGTGTTTTTACAGTATTTGTCAATACTATTTAAGCACAATTATAGTTAATGGCATTAGTTTGTTTTTGAACAAGTGCATATATTTAAATAATACAATTATTTTTTTTCTTATAGCAAAAGAAAGCTCTGTCATAATTACAATGTAATTATTTTGTAAATTAGCCTAATCAACCATACAGTCATGGGGCTTAAGTCTGTTATTGGAAACATTACCAGAATTGTACTTTTTTTTCCCTCTTTTTCTTCTTCTTCCTCTTTTTCTTCTTCTGCTTCTTCTTCTTCTTCTTCACACCAGAACATGAATAGTAAAGGGACGTTTGAGTCCCGAAATGTTGGATATGCTGATTTGGTGACCACAATACACTTTCTGATTAATTTGCTCGGAGTGCCGCTGTTTGTTTTATTGCTATTCTATATCCGGTCAGCCAGTTCAGCAGTTCTGGATGTTCTATTATATTATGTGTTCCTGCACTCCTCTTAGAAAAAAAAAATAATAAACTTCCTTGTGCTCTACAGAAAGTGGCACCCCTGGTACCTTCCAGAACACTGACAAGTAGCAGTATCAGCTTCCTCCCAGATACACAGAGCACTGCATCAACTGACTTCTCTGCCCCCGGCAGTGCTACTGCTGTCAGCAACTGTTGTGGGCGTTATGTATAATCAGCGCTGCTAATGAGGGCAACAGTGGGCATTATATATGAGCAATGTTACTAATGTGGGATACATTGGGCATTATGCATAAGCAATGCTACTACTGTGGCCAACAGTGGACATTATGTGTAAGCGGCGTCACTACTGTGGACATTATGTATGTGTAAGGGTTCTACTACTGTGGGCATCATGTATGTGTAAGGGTTCTACTACTGTGGGCATCATTAATGTGTAAGGGTTCTACTACTGTGGGCATTATGGGCCAGATTCTCTAAGCTTTAAAAGTGATATAATGGAGAGTGATAAACAACCAGCCAATCAGCTCCAACCTGCCATGTCACAGACTGTGTTTGAAAATGTTAGGCAGGAGCTGATTGGCTGGCTGTTTATCACTCTCTATTTTATCACTTTTGAAGCTTGTCGAATCTGGCCCTATATGTTTAAGCAGCACTAATACTGTGGACATTATATGTTTAAGCAGTGCTACTACTGTGGACATTTTGTGTAAGGGGCACTACTGTGAAGTTGAATGTGAATAAGGGGCACTAGGTGCTGTGCACGGCCATAAATAGGTGTGTGCCAGTGGTGCCTTGCCCACTTGCACTGTGGGTATACCATCTGGAAGCACCACTCCCCACCATTTGCCAGTTGCCACTGCTATCGGAGCTTGTGGTCCGGCAGCTACAGTTATTGATTGGCTGTTGGACTGAGAGCTCCGATTGGCTCATTAGCTGGTACCATATTTGAAAATCAATTCCACGCCTATGCAGGCTCAGCTGGGCTCAGCGCTAGACTGGACTGGATTACACAGCAGTACTGGGGGCATACTGCGATGGGCACTACTGGGCCATTGTTTAAGGGGCACTATGGGTGACATTATGTATATAAGCAGGAGTACTTGGCGCATTGCGCATAGCTACAAAAAGAGGTGTTTTCTGGGTATTTTTTGGCCATTTTTGTATCTTTTGTATCTATTGTATCTCCATTTGGGTATTTTCTGGATGTTATACCTTTTGGTGCAATCACACTAGCTGCACTTTGTTTTAATTGTGCACGATTGTTGGTACTCTTCCTTTGACTCTGCATTGCGCATAACATAATGTGTAAGGTGCATCACGATGTGTGCCATAATTTGTAATTGGCATTACTGTGAAGCATAATGTGGAATCGGCATTACGGCATGTGGCATAATGTGTATAATAACGGTGTTATTGGTACTGTTATGTGGCCATGCCCCTACACATTTTTTTTGCACAAGCTTTTGGCGCGCACTCTCCCTTTTTTCTCTGTAGTGGTGGTGGGGTCACAATTCCATTTCTGGCACAGTTACAGCTCTGGTGCTGTGTGATGAGAATAAGATTGTGCTATTCTGTGTCATAATTTGAATTGGGAGTACTATTTTGTGGCCATGCCCCTTCCTTGTGAGACCACACATCTTTTTTTTTGGTGTGCTCTATTTTGGTGGCCCTTTGTAAAGTATGAGGGGGCTCAAATTTAAAGTTTGCAGGAGGGCGCCAAAAACCCTAGCACCGGCCCTGATTATAATTATTGTTCTGGAGCAGCAAATGATATTTATTAGTTTAATACAGCATGCTCTGACATGCCCTTTGTTAATTATATTCTTGAATAATTGACAACATTCTTTGACGCTGTGATTTTTTATATATATTTTTTTTTACATCCAGGAATACTTTTGGCTAATTATTTAAAAGTTGAAAATTAATTATTTAAGTGGTGCTTTGCTAATTAGATATTATTAAAGTGTGTGTCTTTTCTTGTTTAAGGTTGGTAGGAACAGATGCCCTAATTACTTGAAGCTGTACTTTTTCCTGTCAGAACTGTTGTAAGCACTGAACACAATTTTTTATTACTTATAATTACAGTGCTGAAAATTGTAAATTAGCCTATAAATAGCTCTAGAACTCACCCAGAAGAGCAGTTTGATATAGCTGAATACACTTTGTATTCTTGTGTAGAAAGTAAAAGTTGAGATCTAAATAGGTGCAAGTGATGACCTACTGCAGACATTGTGCAATTATTATGTCAAAGAAATTTTTGAGATAAATCACTGCACTTGGGGGCAGGCTCAAATACTGTCCGGTAAGTGTATCACCTAATACACTGGGGATATACAAGTACAGAAAAAATACCGACAGTGTTTTCAAGCGCTCCCTGTGTTTCTGTGTCCCAATTCCACTCCGTCCTAGATGTCTCTGTCGTTTTATTCATATGACATGGAAAGGAGAGAGAAACCACATATAGTGTGATATCTTCAAATGCAGTTTCTATCACACAAGAAATGTATATGGTGAAAACCGTACCCCGTGCTGTGGTCCACTAATTTAATGGTGGACTATTCACACTTTGGGTCTGAGGGAGTGATGTAACTCCAATGGATGCTTCAATCGTCTCCAAGTCGTTCCATATAGAAAAACCAGAGAGATATACTTCCAAAATGGTGAAATTCGTTTGTAATGAGTTAAAAAACAATATATAAAAATGGGTGTAAACAATGGACTCTCACCGGATGGAATGGTCCACTATAAATAGCAGACATACAGCGCATAAGATGGTAAAACCACAGGCGTCCCTGGATGCTTCCTGTAAATCTCCCAGTCCTGGTGTATTGTCCAGTGTCCACAGGTCCCCTCTGCCAGAAAACATTGTGCAATTATTATCTATATGCACCAATTCCGTGGACTCAAATTACAGGACTCTAAACCTTACCAAATTATCATGAGCTAAAGATTGACTTCAATCATATCCTACCTACTAAACATGTCAACAGATCTGGCAGAAATAATATAATGGTCATTTTAGGCAGGAGCAGACTAGCCAAAAGGGTACATTGGAAATTCCTTGTGGACCCAATGACTGAGGGACCACAACCTCCTGTAATGTTAGGTTCCAGACTGCTATACATTGTTACTATATTGTTATATAGAAAATACAGTTCGGTTAGCAGATCTAATGTTTTCTTGCGTGAAAAGAACATTTAAAATACAGCATATGCAGTTTTAGAATGTAGTTGTACAACCCTAAAAAGTAATGAACACTCTTCCTGATAATAACTTACAGTTACTTGGGACAGTGCATCCAGTAAGTATTCACAGTACTTAACTTTTTCCACATTTTGTTACAGCCTTATTCTAAAATCATATAAATTTAATTGTTTCCCTCAAAACTCTACCTGGTAATGACAATGTGAAAAGTTTTTGAAATATTTTGCAAATTTATTAAAAATAAAAAACTAAGAAATCACAAGTAAATAAGTATTCACAGTCCTTGCCATGAAGCTCAAAATTGAGCTCAGATGCATCCTGTTTCCACTGATCATCCTTCAGATGTTCCTACAGCTTAATTGTAGTCCAACTGTGGTAAACTCAGAAGTTCAGAACCACCAGGACTTTTGAAAGAGCTGGCTGGCTGTCTAAACTGTAAACTGAGCGATCAAGGGAAAAGGGCCCTAGTCAGGTAGGTGACTCTGTCAGAGCTACAGCATTCCTTTGTGGAGAGTGGAGAACCTTCCAGAAGGACAACCATCTCTGAAACAATCCACCAATCAGCCCTATATGGTAGAGTGGCCAAACGGAAGCCACAAACACATGGCAGCCTGTCTGGAGTTTTCCAAAATGCACCTGAGTAAATGTCTGGTGTCAGACTCTCACTAACAGGAGAGCCTTATCGGAGTAGCAGCTTACAAAAATAATTTAGCGCAAGATGAAGGCCATATTGTAATATATATATATATATATATAGTAAAGCAAGGAAGGGTGTCACTCCGGGGCTTCTTGCGTAGCAAAATAGTGTTTATTAGGGCGTTATGTCAACGCGTTTCGAGTATAACTCGTCATCAGGACATTAACACATACAATAAAAACATTGCATTAAATACATACCAGCGTGTGGGTGTTCCCCCTCCGTCGGCGGTCCTCCGTTCCGGTCATTGCTCTGGCTTCCGGGTTGTAGCCCGGAAGTGACGCTACTCCGGCGGTGGAACGCAAACCGGCAGCCGGGGGGACACTGTGTGAATAACAAAAAACTTTATTAATACGTGACAGTGTAATACAACGCTTAGCTTAAGAAAGTCATAAGCACTGTCATCATAGGTGTATATTTACTAAAATCTATACATTTAATAGGACAGGTACAGAATCGTGTGATAACCTAAGAAAGGGATAATCAGTTCATTTAATAGTCGTGATTGTGCAATAATATATATATATATATAGACGTCCAGGAATCGGCACTCCCAGTGAAGGTAGATAACTGTAGCCGGTGCCCTCACAGGATAGGGTATGTAGGTGGAGATGGTGCGGCACTCACGGCGAAATAAAGTCACTCTTACAAGAGATGTGATCAACGTTTCAATTTTTATGGAAAAATTGTCATCAGTCCTGATATATATATATATCTATAGATATAGTGGGTCGACTGACTGGCACTCTCCTCTCCTGGGTCAGCCGCCCTGGTGCTCGGCTAAGCAGTAAATAGATGGACAAAAAAGCAGGCACTCCAGGGACTTGGTGTAAAAAGTATATTGAAAAATCAGCAATAAAACACAGCCAACGTTTCGGGGCAACAACGCCCCTTTGTCAAGGCAATATTAATGGTGAAACACATGTGTTTCACCATTAATATTGCCTTGACAAAGGGGCGTTGTTGCCCCGAAACGTTGGCTGTGTTTTATTGCTGATTTTTCAATATACTTTTTACACCAAGTCCCTGGAGTGCCTGCTTTTTTGTCCATCTATCTATAGATATATATATGAAAATTTAGGTTTTACTATATACATTTAAAGAAGGTCTCATACAGGGCAGTGTAGTACTATTTCATCTGTATTGGATTTATAAGCCTTTGTGGTGCCTTGCCACACCCCTTAA
Organism: Crinia signifera; assembly: GCF_055691185.1. Taxonomy (NCBI): domain Eukaryota; kingdom Metazoa; phylum Chordata; class Amphibia; order Anura; family Myobatrachidae; genus Crinia; species Crinia signifera. The sequence goes on from NC_139218.1 coordinate 238,444,627, forward strand.
GTATGGGTCCAACCACTACATTCCCTCAGTGTGTCCTTACCAAAGTCCAACACTGATTATAAACGTTATAATAAACAATCTCTATCAACCTTAAATTTAATAAAAATGGAATAAAAATTGAATTTTTATAAAACTAAAAACAGTAGCACAAGCACAAGGGAAGTGTATAGCTATTAAAGACCCATTCCAAAGGAATCCTTTTCAAAAATATTCACACTGTTATTTTCTGTAGGGTAATAAATGTTACACCAAAAGGGATTCTTAACAAAGCCCTACAGAACACTAGGATAGAGTTCGAGTGATTGATAAGCATAAGAAGTTTATAAAAAGATAAAAGAATTGGCAACAAAACTTACAAAAGTAAGTTTCTGTTAATTTGAAGGTGTATGGATTCAGTCACATGATATTGTACACATGTGGATAATATGCATTATTTGTTGTAGGTGATGGCCAGGTAGACTTCGATGAATTTATGACAATTCTTGGTCCAAAACTTGTATCCACAGAAGGTCGGGATGGATTTCTTGGAAATACAATAGATAGTATATTTTGGCAGGTAAGTCAGTATATTTTTCTATATTACTGGGACTGGATATTACAAAATATGGAATTCATAAGGTATAAACTATATAATAGTTAATATGAGCATTATTGTATATATCAACATGATATTTCCACCAATGTGTGTATATTACAATTGTGTTCTGTATACAACTAACCAAGTAATACAATTGATGATGAACTCTTTATTCATTGAAAAATATCCGGCTGTCACTGTGCATGACAAAGACTGGCACAATAGCAAATACAGATGGAGCCGGCCTCGCTCTTGCAGGGGATGGCGGAAGATTCGCCATCCGCCATCCCCCGCCAGCCACCATCTGATCTGCGAAAGGGGACGCATGCGCACGAGATGCGTGCGTGTCTCCTTCCGACGGCGCTTCCCCTGGGTACCCGGGGTCCCCACCGCCTCCCCACTCGGCCGCCTAACCAAGTTAACCCTGTCCGTCTCCCTGAAGCGGAGACGGACAGGGTTCCCTTCACCCCGCCACCCGGAAACTGAGACGCGCGTCTCAGTCAGATGGAGCGGATCGCCAGCGGAGACAATCTGGCAATTTGCCAGCAAGAGGGAGGCCGGCTCCATCTGTACAGCATATATGAAAATCACAAACATCCAAGCAATGCCTTTTATAAGCAATATTTGTATGTATGTGAGATCAATGTTACTAAGTTATATCAGGGTTGCCGACTTTCAAATTCTCCTCTCCAGGAGAAGCCCGGAGAGGAGACCTTCATTACCCGTTCGGGGGCGGGGCTTGAATGTGACGTCATTAAGCACCGCCCCCATTACGGAAATAGTCTAAATCATGGAGGGGGAGGGGCTAAAAGGACACAAGTGTGAGACCCGCGGATTGCGGCATTTAAATGCCGCGATCGGGGGGCTCAGTGGGGGTCCCCCTGACTCCAGGAGGGTTGCCCACCCTTCCGGGGGGTCAGGAGGGGGACCCGATTTTCGGGATACTCCCGGTAATTCCGGGAGGGTCGGCAACCCTGAGTTATATCAAATATCATCCGTAAATAATTAGAAAGTTATACGGATGAGTTAAGAAGTTAACAAATAAAGGGTGTTTTTAAAAGATAATAAAACTCCTGAGAAATGTTCAGGTGCTGAGTGCTGCATGTAATGTTACAGTGCAGCACCCAGCTCTGGTCACTGAGCAGGATTTAGCATTTCGGTATCACTCCTTGTTGTGTGGCTGCCATGCACCCCTGTAGAAAAACCACTGACTTCATATGTCAATCCATTTTTAGTCAGTCAGTATTGTGGTTTTCCTTTTAATTAACATGCAGTATCTACAGTATGTTCTTAACAAATTAATGAGTCAGATACACTTGGTTGTTATAATACTACTATTAAAACACAATATTTGGATTTACAGTAACTGCTTACATTTTATTGTGTTGAGACAATTTTCTCAGGTTGTCAGCTCTGGAAATAAATCTTAGTAGGGGCAGAACTGGGTTGTAAATAGTTAGTGTGAAATGTCATTGGGGGTTGCAGTTTTATGGTGTGTACACGTTCTGAGATTTCCTTGCTATTCAACTTAAGATTCACTTGATATGCAATCTTTGCTAACTGTACTATTTACATACAATTCATGCTATCTACATTCGATTTGCACTATATAGACATTGCTGCCCTGTCTATATGGGTTTCGATTTGTGCTGTCGATGGAGCGCGCATCGGGATCGCAAGGTAAAAAACCTGTGCGATCTGCATAAGATTTGGACTATCTAGCCAAAAATCTAATGTCAAATCTCACCGTGTGTACAAAGCATTAGTCAATTTTAGACTTTGTTAGTTTTTTTTTACAGTAGATCAAATGGCTTTTTCTTAACCCTTTCACACATACCCGTCACTCATGCTGAAGTGGGTATTGTCATGAGATATTGTTCACATAGACTGAGAGAGATACATTTATGAGTGATAAAGTACCAATCAATCAACTTCTGTCATTTTTCAGTTTGTAATATGTAAGGTAGAAGCTGATTAGCTAGTACTTTATATCTCTAAGTTGTATCTCTCTCAGAGCTCTGATAAATATACTCCTTAGCATTAAATAAATATTGTAGGCTTTTAAATTGTAAGTAAAAAGTTTTTTTTTCTAACCAACTAGAATAGATAGTATTTCTGATTATGTTTATGTGCCAGTACACATTATCATCTATTTAATACACTTTTAAAAAATAAATGTCATGCTTAGTTTCAGTGGTAATTGAAAAGTTATAGATTAGCATGATAAAAATTTCTCCTTTGAATGGAAAAAAATACATCAAATAAAAAATTCCTTTAAAAATAACGTACTGTACAGCCATTTTGTTTTTCTCATGCAAATTTCCAAATGTGAACTTTGTCTTTACAGAATATTACTCCCAGCGTCCAGCCAAAGAAACATTTTGCCAATTAAATTTTGTATGTTATAACAGTAGGGGTCTAGTTAACTCTCTGAGTGTCAACAACTCTGTGAGAGATTTGCTAAATATCTGCTAAAAAGGTACTTATATGTTAGTTGGGCGCCCACTATAGTTAGTACGCTCATACCCCCACTATCCATGTCGGCATGGAGTTGATTTTATATAGTGTGGCCATCGCAGGGAGCCACCAAGCCCGAAGCGTGTACTAAGTACTGCTAAAAATGCCAGCGTTGCTCATGTTATATAAATTCCAATAAACAATGTTGTGTAAAACAAAAATATATTTCTTATATAAAGGTAAACATTATGGGGGAAAATAAATAAGATGTGAAATACACTTCACAGGTCATGTTGCTATGGGCAACCAATCAGAAGCTACTTCTTATTTATTTTTCACCCTCTAGAAGATAGTAGACAGGATCTGATTGGTTGCCCATAGCAACATGACTTGTGAAGTGTATTTCACATCTTAGTAAATATCTCCCTATAGGTCATATGATGAATAAAAAGGCTTACTTGGCAAATTTCACACCTATTTTGACAAATTCACTTGGCACTCAAATGTTTAATAAGCAAAGTGAAAACTGGCACACAAAAAACTTTTTTGCTTTGTTTGTATCTCCATATTTAAGATAGTTTTTGTGGTAAAGATCTGTTCCAATGAGGGGATTTAAGACATAAGACATGTTTTGTGCATGAATTGATCATTTTTGGTGACATCAGCTCAAAGATGACCAGAGAAACGGGCTGGCAACCAGAAGAGGGAGCCACCGTGGAGAGCAGAGGGGATGGTGCCAGTGAGAACAGGAATAGAACACCTCTTCCCTGTTTTCCTATATTTATATAGTTAAGAACCATATAGTAATATACCATTCCTGCACAGCCCCCATTACAGTATAATCAAATAGAGGTAGCAGGACTCTAGGGAGAAATTAAAAGGTGGAGATGTTAGTGATTAGTGATGCGGCATGCCTTTATTCTGTGTCCAGCAGCGGCTGTATCTGCACACAAAATGATACGCTACAGTGTTTTACTGGAAAATACTGTAACATTCCATTTCTTAAGCAAATACAGCAGCAGACACACCCAGAATATAGGCATGCTGCATAGTATTTTTTATCAGCAGAAGCTGCAGTACATAGTATTCACATAACAATGCGAATAAGACACATTTTCAGCAAAAATAGATGCCCAAGGCATCTTAAAATGTGTGGCGTATTGAGACAAGATGTATGGGGACATGTTGTATCGAAAAGCTATACCAATCATTTCATACTGTGTTACCTTTGCATCCCTTGGTGCAATATCTGTGTTTGTAAATCATTTTACTAAAGGTTTTTAGCAATTGCATACAGTTTTGGTATTGAGACATATTACTAATATTTTTATTTTATATAAATTGATACAGTTCAATTTTTACAAGTAATTACTAAATGCATAGAAAATGGGATTGCATTTTTTTTATAATGAATATATTGCATAAATACATATTTTAGGGTAGATTGAAGTGTGAAAGGAGACAGTGTTGGGTTTACCAATAATGTTCTATGTAATATGCCACTTTTTTTGCATTGTTCATGGAAAAGAAAAACATTCTGCCATATTGTGCATCATTTTAGTACTATTTTCTATGTTGTTACCAATATGCATTTTATGCTTCTCTTTAATCATGTATTTGATTGAAGTAAGACACATCAGAGTTATTTTAACCCCTTCCTGACAGAGCCAGTTTTTGCGTTCCTGACAGAGCCCTTTTTTTCAAATCTGACATGTCTCACTTAAGTGGGGATAACTTTTTTTTGCTTTTACTTATCCCAGTGATTTTGAGATTGTTTTTTCGTGACACATTGTACTTCAAATTAGTGGTAAATTTGGGTCAATACAGTCTGTGTTTTTTTGTGAAAAATACCAAAATGTCGTAAAAAAATGGAAAATTTAGCAATTTGCAAAATGTTAAATTTTCTGCTTGTGAGACAAATAATCATACCACTCAAAATAGTTAATAACTAACATAGACCATATGTCTACTTTATGTTGACATCATTATTTCAACTTCCTTTTAATTTTTTTGGACACTAGGAGGCTTACAATATGAATAGCAAATTCTCAAATTTTCAAGAAAATTTCAAACACTGATTTTTTTAGGGACCAGTTCAGTTCTGATGTGACTTTGAGGGACTTGTATGTGAGACACCCCCATAAATGATACCATTTCAAAAACTGCACCCCTCACAGTATTCAAAACAGCATTTTGGAAGTTTGTTAACCCTTTAGGTGTTTCACAGGAATTAAAACAAAGTGTAGGTGAAATTTCAAAATTTCATTTTTTTTGCAGATTTGCAATTTGAATACATTTTTCTAAGGAACACAGTACATTTTACTAGAGAAATGTGACTAAAAATTGATTCCCCCAATTCTTTTGTTTTCATAAATATCCTATATGTGGCCCTAGTGTGCACGTTGACCAAACCACAGGCTTCATAATAGAAGGAGCACCTACTTGATTTTGGAGCCTCCTTTTTATGAGATTATTTTTTAGGCACCATGTAGGTTTCTAGGCACCATAAGATGCTAAAAGTTAGGAACCCCCCCACAAGTGACCCCATTTTGCAAACTACACCCCTCAGGGAATTCATCTAGGGGTATAGTGTACATTTCAAACCCCCAGGGGTTTCACCAATTTTGATACAACTGGGCAGTAAAAATGAAAAATTACATTTTTTTACACAAAAATGCAGTTCTGGCTCAAAATTTTTCATTTTCAGAAGGTATGAAGGAGAAAAAGCACCCCAAAATCTGTGCCCCAATTTCTCCCGAGTACGGCAATGCCTCACATGTGACCAAAAAATACCAGTTGGGTGCATGGCAGGACTCAGAAGGGAAGGAGTGATTTTTGGATTTTGCAGCACAGATTTTGGTGGAATGAATGGTGGGTGCTATGTTGCACCAATACAGTGGAACCCCCCCACAAGTCACCCCATTTTGCAAAGTACACCCCTCAGGGAATTCATCTAGGGGTATAGTGTACATTTCAAACCCCCAGGGGTTTCACCAATTTTGATACAAGTGGGCAGTGAAAATGAAAAATTACATTTTTTTACACAAAAATGCAGTTCTGGCTCAAAATTTTTCATTTTCAGAAGGTATGAAGGAGAAAAAGCACCCCAAAATATGTGCCCCAATTTCTCCCGAGTACGGCAATGCCTCACATGTGACCAAAAAATACCAGTTGGGTGCATGGCAGGACTCAGAAGGGAAGGAGTGATTTTTGGATTTTGCAGCTCAGATTCTGGTGGAATTTTGGTGGGTGCTATGTCGCATTAGCAAGACCCCCCAAGCACCAATACAGTGGAACCCCCCCACAAGTGACCCCATTTTGCAAACTACACCCCTCAGGGAATTCATCTAGGGGTATAGTGTACATTTCAAACCCCCAGGGGTTTCACCAATTTTGATACAACTGGGCAGTGAAAATGAAAAATTACATTTTTTTACACAAAAATGCAGTTCTGGCTCAAAATTTTTCATTTTCAGAAGGTATGAAGGAGAAAAAGCACCCCAAAATATGTGCCCCAATTTCTCCCGAGTACGGCAATGCCTCACATGTGACCAAAAAATACCAGTTGGGTGCATGGCAGGACTCAGAAGGGAAGGAGTGATTTTTGGATTTTGCAGCTCAGATTCTGGTGGAATTTTGGTGGGTGCTATGTCGCATTAGCAAGACCCCCCAAGCACCAATACAGTGGAACCCCCCCACAAGTGACCCCATTTTGCAAACTACACCCCTCAGGGAATTCATCTAGGGGTATAGTGTACATTTCAAACCCCCAGGGGTTTCACCAATTTTGATACAACTGGGCAGTGAAAATGAAAAATTACATTTTTTTACACAAAAATGCAGTTCTGGCTCAAAATTTTTCATTTTCAGAAGGTATGAAGGAGAAAAAGCACCCCAAAATCTGTGCCCCAATTTCTCCCGAGTACGGCAATGCCTCACATGTGACCAAAAAATACCAGTTGGGTGCATGGCAGGACTCAGAAGGGAAGGAGTGATTTTTGGATTTTGCAGCTCAGATTCTGGTGGAATTTTGGTGGGTGCTATGTCGCATTAGCAAGACCCCCCAAGCACCAATACAGTGGAACCCCCCCCACAAGTGACCCCATTTTGCAAACTACACCCCTCAGGGAATTGATCTAGGGGTATAGTGTACATTTCAAACCCCCAGGGGTTTCACCAATTTTGATACAACTGGGCAGTGAAAATGAAAAATTATATTTTTTTACACAAAAATGCAGTTCTGGCTCAAAATTTTTCATTTTCAGAAGGTATGAAGGAGAAAAAGCACCCCAAAATCTGTGCCCCAATTTCTCCCGAGTACGGCAATGCCTCACATGTGACCAAAAAATACCAGTTGGGTGCATGGCAGGACTCAGAAGGGAAGGAGTGATTTTTGGATTTTGCAGCACAGATTTTGGTGGAATGAATGATGGGTGCTATGTTGCACCAATACAGTGGAACCCCCCCACAAGTGACCCCATTTTGCAAACTACACCCCTCAGGGAATTCATCTAGGGGTATAGTGTACATTTCAAACCCCCAGGGGTTTCACCAATTTTGATACAAGTGGGCAGTGAAAATGAAAAATTACATTTTTTTACACAAAAATGCAGTTCTGGCTCAAAATTTTTCATTTTCAGAAGGTATGAAGGAGAAAAAGCACCCCAAAATCTGTGCCCCAATTTCTCCCGAGTACGGCAATGCCTCACATGTGACCAAAAAATACCAGTTGGGTGCATGGCAGGACTCAGAAGGGAAGGAGTGATTTTTGGATTTTGCAGCACAGATTTTGGTGGAATGAATGGTGGGTGCTATGTTGCACCAATACAGTGGAACCCCCCCACAAGTCACCCCATTTTGCAAAGTACACCCCTCAGGGAATTGATCTAGGGGTATAGTGTACATTTCAAACCCCCAGGGGTTTCACCAATTTTGATACAAGTGGGCAGTGAAAATGAAAAATTACATTTTTTTACACAAAAATGCAGTTCTGGCTCAAAATTTTTCATTTTCAGAAGGAATGAAGGAGACAAAGCACCCCAAAATGTGCCCCAATTTCTCCCGAGTACGGCAATGCCTCATGTGTGACCAAAAAGTGGCAGGACTCAGAAGGGAAGGAGTGATATTTGGATTTTGCAGCACAAATTCTGGTGGAATGATGGTGGGTGCTATGTCGCATTAGCAAGACCCCCAAAGCACCAATACAGTGGAACCCCCCCACAAGTGACCCCATTTTGCAAACTACACCCCTCAGGGAATTCATCTAGGGGTATAGTGTACATTTCAAACCCCCAGGGGTTTCACCAATTTTGATACAAGTGGGCAGTGAAAATGAAAAATTACATTTTTTTACACAAAAATGCAGTTCTGGCTCAAAATTTTTCATTTTCAGAAGGTATGAAGGAGAAAAAGCACCCCAAAATCTGTGCCCCAATTTCTCCCGAGTATGGCAATGCCTCATATGTGACCAAAAAATACCAGTTGGGTGCATGGCAGGACTCAGAAGGGAAGGAGTGATTTTTGGATTTTGCAGCACAGATTTTGGTGGAATGAATGGTGGGTGCTATGTTGCACCAATACAGGAGAACCCCCCCACAAGTCACCCCATTTTGCAAAGTACACCCCTCAGGGAATTGATCTAGGGGTATAGTGTACATTTCAAACCCCCAGGGGTTTCACCAATTTTGATACAAGTGGGCAGTGAAAATGAAAAATTACATTTTTTTACACAAAAATGCAGTTCTGGCTCAAAATTTTTCATTTTCAGAAGGAATGAAGGAGACAAAGCACCCCAAAATGTGCCCCAATTTCTCCCGAGTACGGCAATGCCTCATATGTGACCAAAAAATACCAGTTGGGTGCATGGCAGGACTCAGAAGGGAAGGAGTGATTTTTGGATTTTGCAGCTCAGATTCTGGTGGAATGTTGGTGGGTGCTATGTGGCATTAGCAAGACCCCCGAAGCACGGTGAAATGATGAACCTAATAATCCATAGATGTGTGGTTTATTTTAAAACACTCCTTTATACATAGGCCGGGTTTGTCGGGGCAAGTTTCACAGTGGAAAATAGTTTCCTTTCTTATTCCCTTTTTATAGCAAACTTTGCACCTTTTTTGTGTCCTGCCCTTTCTTGCAGTGGAGGGGATTTCGTTCGGAAAATGCTGCCCTGGTACAATACGGGGGCCAGTACTAGAAGTACTGGGGCCCTCTGCCTGCTGGTTCCCAAATACTAGGCCCTTTATGACTTCCTCTTGAAAGTGCATAAATGTCCCCCTCTGGCCGGTAGAACGGAATAGCACGTAAGCGTTATACAGTGCCATCTGGATGATATACACGGCCAGCTTCTTGTACCAGATTTTTGTTTTCCGCAGGGCACTGTACGGCTTCAGTACCTGATCTGAAAGATCCACTCCGCCCATGTACCTATTGTAATCCAGGATACAATTAGGTTTTGAGGTGTGGGTACTGGTACCTCGTACAGGGACGGAGGTGGTACTGTCTCCGTGAATTGTTGTCAGTATAAGGACATCCCTCTTGTCCTTATATTTGACCAACAACATATTTTCGGTGCATATTCCCCTGCTTTCACCCCTTCTCATTACTTGGGCAATGTGCGTTTTTGGGAGGCCTCTTTGGTTCTTGCGCACAGTACCGCAAGCTGCTGTACCTCTTGAACCAAGGGCCTTAAACAGGGGGATGCTAGTGTAAAAGTTATCCACATAGAGGTGATAACCTTTATCCAGGAAGGGGTGCACTAAATCCCAGACAATTTTTCCACTAACACCTACGAGGGAGGGGGGGCATTCTGGCGGTTCAATTCTTGAATCCTTCCCTTCATATACCCTAAACCTGTGAGTGTACCCTGAGGTGCTTTCACACAGCTTATACATTTTTATGCCATACCTTGCCCTCTTACTGGGAAGGTACTGGCGGAATTTAACCCTTCCTTTAAAATGTATAAGGGACTCGTCTATGCAAATGAATTTATCTGGGATGTACATCTCTTCAAATTTGGCACTGAAATGATCAATGACCGGCCTGACTTTGAATAGCCGGTCAAAGGTGGGATCATCTCTGGGTGGGCACTGTGCATTATCGTTGTAATGCAAAAATTTAAGGATCGTCTCAAATCGAGCCCGGGGCATGGCCATACGGTAAAATGGGGTGCTGTACAGAACATCTGTACTCCAATATTGCCTAATTTCTGGCTTTTTTACTATGCCCATATGAAACACCAGACCCCAAAACGTCATCATCTCTACTGCATCTACAGGGGTCCACCTAGCAAATGATGACGTGGGGTTTTGAGCAATAAACTGCTGGGCATATAAATTAGTTTGGTCCACCATTAAATTTATAAAATCATCAGAGAAAAATAATTTGAAAAAGTCAATTTCTCTGAGACCTGTGGAATCAAATTGGATTCCTGGCATGGCCAAAAACTCAGGAACCTGGGGCTCAAAATTGTCTGGTGGTGGGGTCCATACGAGATCAATTATTGGGGGGGGGGTCTTAGCTGCTCTACGGGGGCGTCTTTGAGGGGGTCCCTCATCACCAGAGGAGGAAGAGGAGCTTAAGGCGAATCCTTCAAATTCCCCGCTTGCATCACTGGCTGTGTCAGAGTCAGAAGCAAGCATGGCATATGCCTCCTCCACTGAATACATTCTTCTGGATGACTGGGATGACATTTGGGATGACATTTGGGATGCCATTTTTATTTTTGTGTTACTGGTAGTGAAATGTTTCAACACGTGTATAGTGTAGGGGGGGGTACAAACTTTATTTCAACCAGGGGGGTATGTAGTGTGTAGTGTGTATGTAGTGCAGAAAAAAAAAAATACTTTATACAAAAAAAAAAAAAATGAAGGGGTTAAAAAAAAAAAAAAAATTGAAGGGGTTAAAAAAAAAAAAAAAAAGGTCCTGCGCCAAAAATTGAGCACAGATGTCGGTCAGTAACGTCCGTCACTGAACAGCGCTCAAAGGCAACAGGAATTTGATCAAAAAAAAAAAAAAAAATAGATCAACCCTGTGCCGAAAAAGATGATCAGTGATGTACGTCACTGATCAGCGCACAGCGGCCACAGGACACCCCCAAAATCACAGTGTGTGTAAAAAAAAAATTAAAAAAAGACCCCACAGCACACACAAAAAAAAAAAAAGGTGATCAGTGATGCGACACTGATTACCAGTGAGGGGCAGCAGGTGCACAACCTTTGGTGCAACTGACAGTGCAACTGGCAGGTATATATAAAAAAAAAAAAACCTCTGCACCCCTAAAAAGTTGCTGATCACCTCAGATATAGTGATCAGCACAAAAGGCGGGGGCAGCAGACACAAAATTTAGCACTCTCTATCACTCTCTGTCACTATCTCTCTCTATCTCTCTCTATCTCTCTCTATCTCTCTCTATCTCACTATCTATCACTCTATGACACTGCAGCAGCAGCACTGACAGTTATATATATGAAAAATAACCCCTGCACCCCCAAAAAGTTGCTGGGGGTGCACAAAAGGGGGGCAGCAGACAAAATATAGCAGTCTCTATCACTCTCTGTCACTATCTCTCTCTATCTCTCTATCTCTCACTATCTATCACTCTATGACACTGCAGCAGGTATATATATATATATAAAAAATACCCTGCGCCCCCAAAAAGTTGCTGATCAGTTAATTTATACTGATCAGCACAAAAGGGGGGGCAGCAGTCAGTTATATAAAAAAATATATAGCACGATCTGTCACTATCTCTCTCTATCTCTCTCTCTCTATCTCTCTCTATCTCTCTATCTATAACTCTATTACACTGCAGCAGCACAAAATATAGCACTCTCTGTCACTAGGCCTCTCTATCTCTCTCTCTCTATCTCTCTCTCTCTCTCTCTCTCTCTAACTCGATGACACTGCAGCAGCACAACACAGCACAACACAGCACAGGATGTCACAAGATGAAGCAAGATCCCAAGCAGTGATCAGGTAAGTATTGAGCAAGGTTCTGGTCAGTAAATGGCGACAGCTGGGCACGGTGACCGCACTGCACGCTATTCCAGACCGGAATGGCGTCTGCAGTGTAGTCCCCGTTAGTTTAAACCCCCCTCCATGGCTGTGATTGGTCTGTCGGTCCGACGGACCAATCACGGCCTTTGGGGGCGGGCGGGGTGAGGTGGGGTGACACCAGTGTCACCCTTACACCCCGCGGTGATTGGTGCTGTACTTTACAGCACCAATCACCTCCGATCCCGTGTCACCGGCGAACGTTATTCGCCGGTGACACAGAAAACGCTGTAATTGGCTGTTCACACTGAACAGCCAATCACAGCGATCGCCGACGGGGGGGCGGCATCGCAGACCCCCCTGGGCATGCAGGGACATGTCTGCTGTCAGGGACAGCAGACATCGTCCCTCTGTCACTGCGTCTCTAGACGCAGTGACAGTTAGAAGCCATGACGTATATATACGTCATGTGTCGGGAAGTACTTCCCGGCCATGACGTATATATACGTCAAATGTCGGGAAGGGGTTAAGCTGTGAATTCTACAATAATGTAGAACTAATCACTTTATTTTCTGCAAGTGACAACTTTTTGCAGATGCACTTTTTTTAAGTACAAATGCAGTTGAAGATGCCTGTAGTCTGCAAACAAAGGTCTAGTTTTAAATTCAAGCTATTATATACATTCTTCCTTGCAGAACAACAAGGCAGCCATTTGTGTCATTAACTGTAATTTAATACAAATTGCACCAAATTATCTTATTGTCACTTAGAAAATTCACATCAGCAGGATTTCATCTCTCTTTATCTGTCTCTAGGAGAATATTTATCAAAGCTTGGCAAGAGATAAAATTGTGAGAGATACTGTATACTGCCAACCAATCAGCTCCTGTCATTTTTCACATCCTGGGAAATGTAAATTAACATCTTATTGGTCTATACTTTATCTCTCAAAATAGGGAGCTAAACCATGCCTCATTACTTTTCAGGGTGTGCAGCCTAATTATGGAAGGTGTGGCCATGCGCCCTTAAAATAAAATACAGTAAAACAGCACTTTAAGCAATTTCCTGGCCACTCTACAGCCTATCCCACAGCAAGTGCTGGGTTGAGAAGAGCTACTGCAGCTGGTGCTGCCACGTAATGGGGGCCTCACTGGGCCCCTCCATCAGTACAAGGCCAGGTTGAATACTAACCACCTCTCTCTGCGCCACTGACTGCATCTCTCTCCAAGCTTTGGTAAATACTAGATCATAAACATTACCAATCATAACTACAGCCATTAGACTCATTTATTGGTTTGTGAATTTTTTTCTCCTTTTATTGACGATACACTCCTTTTTTGTTATTGTATTTTGTGTAGTGAAATTAAATTGTGTGAAGAATAGTTTACTCTTTATTGTTTGTAATCCTTGCTGTTATCTTCAAGGCTGAAACAGAATAGATCACTGAAGCGCAAACATTTTCAGAAGGGATTTGCACTAGACATAAATAAATAGCTTGTTCATGTTGTTTACAAAGGAATGGACATTGTTTTCTAGCAATCTCTGGGGCAAATTCAGTTAAGCATTTCTGGCAAGCCATGGTAGCGGATTCCTGCTGGCAGCACAATAGGCTATTGGCAGTATTCAATGTGAATACTGGCGACGTGCAGCGAATCCTGTTTAGGATTCGCTGCACATTCGCCACTGCTCGCCACGTTCCGGAGCCTTGCCGGCTCCGGAATTCAACAAGTCAGGGGCTCACTGCCCCTGACCGGCGAATTTGAGCTCCTGCGGCGGACGCCGCAGGGAGCCTGAGGACGGTGGCAGGCAGGGAGATGGAAGTCTCCCTGCCTGCCCCAGAACGTTTGTGGGGGGGAGGTGGGCTCCCCGGGTGCCAGTCAGCACAGGCTGCCCCCCGGGGGTGCCAGCAGGGGACCGGGTATATTCACTACACCCGATCATGCATATGTAATGATCGGGTGAAGTGAATATATGAATATGTAATGAGCGGCTCGGCTCCGGCCCCCTGCTGGCTGGTCTGTGTAAAAAAAAAAAAAAAAAAAAATGTAATTAAATATATATTCATGTGCATACAGCGCATGAATAAAAATAGCATGCCCCTCCTCAGAATAAAATTCCAGATTTTTTGACACCAATTGTAAAAAACAAAACACTTTATTTTAAAAGTTCACCTTCCACTTCACCATAAAAAGATAGCGATTGCTACTCGGTGAATCATGGCGAAAAAAACCTTGAAATGTATTCGCCATCTGGTCATTGAATAGGGTGATTCACCGTTTTAGTCAGAAATTCGCCTTACAGCACAAAATCGCCATAAAAACCTGGCGAATCAGCCTCATTGAATACCGCCCTATGAGTAGACATCAGCCACCATGAGTTAGTAGGTATCATGTTTTATTAATACTGCCCCCAGTATTTACTACTAATATTTTTTTTTAACTTCAGATATAAAACACATCAACACAAATATCTGGATACCTTTGAAATATATATATGTATACGTTAATGTATATACAGTACAATAACTATTTTCTAAATCGCGCCTCGACCCTCTCCTGCTCTTCTGTTTTTCTCTTTTCTTCCCATTTTCTTTCATGCCTCTATATGTCTGGGTCTCTCTCTTGTGCCTTTTTCTTGCTCTGCTCTCTCACCCCCCCCCCCCCTCTCTCTCTCTCTCTCTCTCTCATTTTTATAAACCAGTGATTTTAGTATATAGATTATCCTTATTGCATTTCTTTTTCTTTTCTTCTTTACTGTTGGAGTTATTGAGAGGACACCCCTTTTAATTCAGTGTACAGTATGTGGCCTAAGCATCTCTGTGTGTCTTTTCTATTTTTCTATATTGTTATATATATTTGGCTGGGGATAATATTGTGAAGTTATGTTGGTTCATTTGTCTTTGTTTTCAATAGGTATATTTGTGGTCAGTTAGCGTGGAAACTTACAGATGCGGTATAGCTATGTACAGTAGATGCAGCTCCAATTAGTGTAATACATTTTAAAACAAATTTACAAATACCAACACATATTTAGAGGGTCGATCCTATTAGGTCCGTAGGGTGCGAGGTGCCATTCTGTGCCATTTTTTTGCATTTAAACGCTGAAAATGGCACCTGATTCAGCCTGATCCCGCACCCTTCGATGGGCCAAATTTGCTTTGAATTGCTCGCACCCCTATGGAGGTGCGAGCGTTTTAAGTGAATTCAGCCCATCGTGAGGTGCGCCCGGTGCCGTGATGATTCGCACTAGCGAATCATCCCCACCCAATAGGATCAACCCCTTAACCTACATTAATATGATGAACAATAGATGATTCCAACAAAGCTTATTTGAGTGTCAGAAACATCACAGGTAAAGTAATGGAAGGTACCAAAGAGAATTGCTTCAATCCAGACTTCATCTCAAGGAGGATGCATTACACTATATTATCATTATTGTTATTTGCTACCTGTATAAAAATTGTAGTTTCTATGAAGATTCTGACTTTAAGATGTGTCACAGATGTACACAAATCACATGAGAGATAAACCCAAGGTAAGTTTGTGGCTGATGTGTGTATTTGCTATCACTTTGCAAGTTTCACTGATTTCATCAGCTAGTGTACTCCCTTTGCCTTTATTTTTTGTAGTGTATGCACACACATACACACGCACGCACGCACACACATACACAGATCACTGTCTTTGTTACCCACTCACATGGTTGAATTCCCATTTCTCACTTACTGTAGGTTGGGAAGTATCAGGGCCAGATGTACTAAGCTTGAAAAGTGATAAAATGGAGAATGAAAAATCACCAGCCAATCGGCTTGTAACTTATGTCACCTGCTGAAATTGAAAAATTATAGGTAGGAGCTGGTTGGTGGTTTATCACTCTCCATTTTATCACTTTTCAAGGCTTAATACATCTCTCCCTCAATCCTTAAAATGCAGTGTAACCTCAGAAAACAGTACTTTTGGTAAACTTACCACAGTATATGTAGATATTAGGGATATCTGCTATGAAACTGCGGCACAGCAAGCCCCACAGCATTCCATTATGCAGCAATGTGCCCATCTGTTGCAAGCTATGCAAATGCATACCTTTCTGGTACTTCTACCTTCTATAGATGGCACTGGGATACATATACTATCCCGGCATTTAGGATGTCAGCGGTCAAAAGTTCCTGGCATCCCAATACAGAGAATTTCAACAGGTTCTCCGTAGGCACCCTAACCCTCTCCCGTTACCCTCATTACTCTATCCTTTCTTTGCAGTAGCCCCTTTCCCCCGTAGCCTGACCATAACCCTCCCCATTTGTGTCTATCCCTGTTTCCTGGCCGCCTGCTCCCGCTCCCCGCACAAGGGATGCCAGCTGTTAGGATTCCAGCATCGGCACCCTAATCTGTTTAATATTATGACGCCGGTCTTCTGATGGCTGTTAGGATGCCGGCATCTGTATACTGAGTGGTGGCATCCATGACCACCATATGTTGATGAATCCCATGGTGTTACCTGTAGAAGTCTGTTGTAATATTTATTCAAATCTTCCTCTTTTAGGAATTTCATAAATCCACTATTGTATATATTTTCTTGTTTTTATGTGTTATTTCATATTGAGCACTGAATAATTGGGTATTTTTTATGGTCACCCACTTCTTGCGCATGCACATGTTCATTATGGTTCATGGGTCTTAAACGCATAGGTCTATACTCAACGATTTGTCCCAGCAGCAAAGTATTTATGTATATTGACATTGAAAAATTCTGTTCTGCATGTAAAATAGGGAGGGGTGTATCTCAAAGTGTTTTTTTTTTCATACTTTTCCTGTATTGGACCCCGTTGTGGGTTGGAAGCAGCAGTGATGTCAGAGGCAGCGGATCAATTATTTTCTTTTGTGAATAAGTCCATATTCAGTTGGATATGCTTTACCTGGTGCAAGCTTCCAAGGTGCGATCAATTGAGCATCTAAGTTGTATTTGCGCATCTGAAGATACTGAAGTGAGGTGTTAACTCCTTGCACAGGCTGGTGTAAGAATATACACCAGAGAAGAACTGGTAGCAGTATTTACATAAAGTTACAGATGCAATACAAGTAAAAGACACACCAGACCAGAAACATTCCTACTACCTTTTCCAAGACAGTAGCAGCATAAAGCACTATACTAAACCTAAATACAAGCATACATCTTACAATGGAAGTTGCCAAGCAAGAACACTAGTGTTTATCAAAAGCAATACCTACCATCTGCATACCTGTATTGCTCATCTGGCAAACACAATCTGGCAAACACATTCTTAGTTTTAGATGGTTTTCTAAGCACACACATTCTTGCAGCACTCTAAGCTATGCAATGCTGAGAACAAAGCAAAGTACTGTAAATTCATATCTGTATGAGCCAAGGCACCACATTTAGGGGGACATTTACTAATATGTGTATTCTAATTCACATGTGATGTTGCTATCAATTTCCCCCCAATTGTTTTAAGTAAAAGTAAAGTTGAGTATACTCTGAGTCAGCTCTACAGTAGGGCCGACAGATGACATAGCTAACGAGAGCCATACTGCTGAATGCAGCATGAATGCCTCCATTATGCCATCACCAACTTGGCCGTTGGCAGATATATCACGAATGGCATCGGCAAGTTTCTATGCTATTTCCATTGCTCATGATGTTAGGCAGGGTAGACATTATCTAATGTATACCCAGCTTAATACATGACCTCATGTAGGAATTACAATCAATCCACTCCCTTTGAATACAGTATTTTCTTTTTTTTTCTTCTTTTTTTTACATTGAGCACTAAAGAATTGGGGAGTTTTGTATCAACACAATAAGAATCATCTATAATATATGTTTGTTGCAGTCTGCTTTAGAAGTATCAAATATTAGATTAACACATTGAAACAATGATTATGATTATTAAAGTTATAGAATATTTATAGTATGATATGTTCTCTGATGACGGGGGGATGTTTTGCAAACCAGATGTAGTGTACAAGTCGAAGTGTTAATTAAATGCTTTGGGTATGCTCATTGCTTATTAATTAAAGTGTTACCAGACACCAACAAATTAACTCATTTAATCAAGTGAGAAGGAAATTTGCCATTCGGGTGTTGACTCACTGGAACATCTAACACACTAAGCATATCTATTGCACAACAGAGACTGAAGTCAGTGAGAAGAGTTCATGCCTATTAGTCACATGTACCTTCCTATGGTACAGTACCTGTCAGTAATGCTAGATGACATTAGGCAGTTTTTTTATAACTATTAGCACTTACATTCTGGACAGAGAGCTTTGTGTTGACAATTATGCATTTAGAAATGGCACAACTGTAAAAATAAGAATCATACAAAACATATGGTGAGAACACACCACACACATATACCCACTAAAAAACGCACACACTAGATTTTTAACAGTTTTATTGTTCTTCATAGGAATACAATATTTTTGTTGAAATAAGGTATCATGGTACTGTATTTGTAATTACAAATACAAAATGATTTTTCCTTGAACATACAATATAGTACTGTAAATTATAGGCAGATTACTTTATCCAAAATAATGTATAAGAAATTAATTACAATGGAACTCTGCCTATTGATGCAAAGCAAAACCAATTCAGCTAAGAATTGATTAAGCCCAATGACATACGGTGGTAGAATGATTTGTTTTCTAGGCAAGTTTCATTTTACAATTTTCTCAGAAGGTTGAGTTGCCAAATATAAGGTCAAATATAATTTCAAAAGCCAGAAGCTATATAATTTCTTTAGTAATTATTACACAAAATTATAAGTGATCAATATTGTGAAACAGATTTCAAATATTATTTAATGCAGCACATTTATCATTTTAATACAAAGTTATCTATAATATGCAGTATACATAATTAAAAATATTTTTCTACGATTGTAAAATAGTTATTTAACATTGGTTCATATAATCTAATATTAAGGCTCACATAGGGGTATATTCAATGCCCCTGACAATGAGCTATCAAAGTCAGTATTCAACTCCCTCCCCTTAACTTGCGGTTTCCACTTGGCTTGTTCCCTGAGGCAAGGTGCAAACAGCGAGTGTGGCCATTAAAATGGCGGGGCTCGCCACAAAATGTAGCGGACTTGCTGCATTTGCAGCGAACCTCGCCATCCTCTCACGACCGTACACTGAATAAGGTGAGAGGGTGACGAGGGGGTTTGACAGCAAGAATGGCTTGTTTTTGGTGAGGAAAATCCATCCTCACCGTACAATCCCCCTCGCCCGGCGCATTGAATACCGCCCTTAGGCTTGATGCACAATAGTGAATGTTTGTCTTTGTTATGCATAACTACACCACCAGACACTTGGGCCGATTCAGAGTTGGTCAGAGACATGGCTGGGGCTGCGTCCTTTGCAGAAGTCGTATCTGGGTCTTTAGCCTAATAAAACTACAAAGCCCCTTCCTGGTGTTCAAATAAGGAGTGAGATACAGTACCCACTGTCAGCATCTATATATATGCTAATAAATTGCTTAAGATAGAGACCCAGTGTTGGCTGGTGCTGGAAAAAGATACATTGTGTTGGGTGGAGATGGACAAACACAGGGAGGCTGGAGAGAAACAAGGGAAGATAAAGCGGTGTAGAATGGGGAGCAGAGCAATGCAAACTACACCACCACCATGGGGCCATGCCTTTTTTCAGGTGAGATCAATATAGGTCTAAGGATCCAATTGTATTGGGTAGTTCTCTGGTTTCAGCCACACTTGTGACACTCCTAAAAGAGGAGGCGTATAAACTTGGAGTATGGTAAAAAATTATATACTGTAGATCTTTCAACTTGTGGTTGGCCTCGCAAAAAAGTAATTTTTCCTGCAATGGTTGCCTTTATATAGGATCTATGTATGGTCATGCTTCCTTTGAACATAAATATACACACACACACACGTTTAGCTCCTTCCTATCACACACACACACACACCCGTCTGACTTTCCTACTTTCCCTAATGGCTTTATTCTTAGATCTCCCACTCTTTACCCAAAGCCCTAGTTCAGTGTTCCCATATCCACTCACCATGATGCTCCCCCACTAGGGAAAGACTCATCTGATCTCCACTCCCCGGTACCTGGACACTACACAGCAGTTCTCACACCCCATCAGAAGGCCACTAGCACACCGGAAGAGGTTGGTGCATGGCACAAAAATTCTTGCTAACAGAGCTTGGAAAAAATGATGATCATCATACAGAGGCTTTCTTTTAAGAAGAAAACGACACAGACTGGAACTATCCACGCAAGATACTGTTTTACCTATATTTTGTATATATTCGAGATGTTTTAGTGGTTGTAGCACTGTTAGTGATAGAACGGTGACCTGCAGCAGAGGTAGTGTTAGATCTTTAGTGTTCCCTTTTATCTATAAGACTTATACCCCTGGCTGGATTTGGATTGGCCACAGGTTCTGTGAGCTGTTTGAGTGCAGCCTGTCAGCAGCTCACACTTCCAGACTGTGAATGAATTCAACACACATAGCGGATGATTCTGGTTTGCTTGATATGCTGCGAAGCCCACAGCTAACAAAGCTACAGAGATGCCGCCTCGACGATCACCCCCCCCCCTTGCGCCACTGATCCCCCTTGGTACCATGCAAGAGTATATGTAACGAAAACACATTACCTTGCATGCCTCCACTGCAGGAGAAATCATTTGGTAGTCGCCTACCATCGTATGATTTCTCTTGGCTTTGCAAATAAAAGTCAGTCCACGTTCGCCGGCACACCAATTACCAGCAGCTGGTGCGCTGGCAAGGACAAAGAAATGGCTCCTTCTGTAGTGCTGTTTGTGTCAGAAATGGCTATCTGTGTAGTTTATTTTACTTTTTTATTAGTCTCCAGCCTGCTGTCCCTAGAGGATGGCCAGCTGTGATCGACTACACTGTGCAGCTGTGCAGAAGCAGGATTATTTAGAGGATGGAGCACAGGCATCGAAACTTAAGGCCCCATACACTTTGCAATTTAGGCTTGATTTCACCAGATTCCGATGGATCGGGCTGTAAAATCGGCCCAAATCGCATGTGTATGACATCTGATCCAATGCGCGGTCCTGTGCGCATCGTATTGAATCCGGAGATCATACGTTCTGCACATAAGATAAATGTTATGTGCAGCTATCAGTAGTACATCGTGGGTGCTTTTTTTAGCACCCACGATGTATTGCATCTGATGCAGGGGGTGGGGACTCCAAGAGCCAGGCGGTGGGAGCTATGAGGGGGGGACATGAGGAGCAGGGTTGCAGAGAGGTTGTTGGCGGGAGCCGGACAATTGAAAAAAAAAAACCATACAAATAAATAGACAGTGGCAGATGGGATGCAGTTAAAATCCCGGCGGTCGGGATCCCGGCGTTCAGAATCCCGACGCCGGAATCCCGACCGCCGACATACCGACACATTCTCCCTCCTGGGGTGTCCACGACACCCCAGGAGGGAGAATAAATTAGCGTGCCGAGCGTAGCGAGGCACCGGGCCCGCTGCGTGGCGAGCGCAGCGAGCCCGCAAGGGGGGGCGATCCACGTCCCCCCCTTGTCGGCATTTCGGCTGTCGGGATTCCAGCGTCGGGATTCTGAACGCCGGGATCCCGACCGCCGGGATTCAATGCTGAATCCGGGCAGATTGACTGAGAACTTTCTCAGCTAAGCAGTGGCCGCACATTCATTTGTATGGGTATTTTTTTATATTATCCTGCAGCCCAGTTCTCGGCTCCCTCCACATGCAGCTCCCTGGGAGTTGCATGTGGTATGTGATAAAATCGTACTTGAGCCCTCCTGGGGAGCTGCCGGCGAAATCAGGTACGACTTTGGACAAGTAGGCCTAATGTATAGGGGCCTTAAGAGCCTCACTTTTCTGATGCATGACTGGGTGCAGAGGTAAAGGCAGGCCCCACAGCAACTGCTACCATGGCTGTTACACCATTGCAAATGACATTTTAGAGAATCATTCATACAAATGCATTTACCAAGTTACACCCTCAAGTAAATGATGTATTGTATGACTTTGTTGGGCTGTAGAGGAGATAATATAAAATGTGTGTCCTTATTTTACCTAAGCCATTTACTGCATTTAAGAAATTAGACTTCCTGTTAGAACCCTTACTTCACATATTTTTGGTTTATTGTAATACAAATTAATTAAATTAAAGTATCAATGGCAAATCTAGTGATAGTGATATAAAAATGTACTCTATTTAAAACAGATGATTGAGATAATGCTTTATGAAATCCCAACATAATATGATGTATTTTCCTTATATCACCATCGGGTAGCCTCTTCAATGAATTGCAGCTTGAGATACGCATTTCAATGCTTAATGCATTTGTATGGATTTACAGCAGCATCTACTGTATTTCACTATCATTCATATGGTATACTGGGTTCTCAATACATTGGGGAAGAAGAGGTCCTCCACAGGAGACAGGCAGATAGAACTCTTTACAGTGGGTGTACTGGCTCCTCCCCTCTACTTCCTCCTCCACCTCAGTTTACAAAAATGTGCCCTCAGAGAGGCTGCACTTACAGAGCTCCTGAAGAGTGTTTTTCTTCATTTAATTCTGTTTGTTATTTTGAGGAGCTGGTTTTGGACTAAACAGCTCCCTGCTTTGTGGGAAGCCAGGGGAGGGTTACAGTTTCTGGCCTTTCAAGGTACCGAACTGTCCCTGCTGCAGGACCACTGTCCTGTGTGGTTGATTGTCGTGGCGAGCATTGCGCTGCAGCACTTCACACCCCCAGCTTGCCGCACACCCTCGCTCAGTCCGAAGACGTCTGCGGTGAGTGTTACCCTCGGCCCCCTCTAGTGGGGTACCCCGGTTGATGTGCGGCATGATGACGGCGTCGGCAATGGCGGTGTCCCTGCATGGGAACCGCACAGCCCTCTGTCAACACTGGATGCTTTACCCTGCCTCTAGACCATCAGGGCAGGTGTTAATGTGTTTGCTAGGATTAGCAACAGCGCCAGTATAAAGATTAGTAAAAGCACCAGCACCATTGTAAAGGGCAGGGCTTTACTCAAAGTAGGGACACCGCTCTCACACCAATTTCCTGCTTCTCTCTGCATGCTTTGGGGGCCATTATACAGCAGCAGACACTCCTCAGTGGTGCTGGGAGCTCATGAATGGGTTGGAGCGAACTTCAGCAGAGACAGCAAGTGAATTTAAGCTTATAAAACGCTCATTACAGTGTTTATAGCCTTGCATACTTATATAGCTATTTACTCTGTGTATTTATATCTATTACTGCTAACGATCTCCTCAATCTAGGAGATCAGGTTAAGGGTGTGCTGGTCCCCCCAATATCTCTGAGTCCTTTCCCCACTTGCTTGTTAAGCATTTCTGGGCACACATCATAAGTGTTAGAGACTGCACATAGGGCCTTATTCTAGTTCACTCTTTCTGACAAAATCCTTCTTAGATGGACAAAACCATGTGTACTGCAGGGGGGCAGATGTAAAATGTGCAGAGAGAATTAGATTTGTGTGAGTAAATTTGTTTCTGTGCAGGGTAAATACTGGCTGCTTTATTTTTACACTGCAATATAGATCTCACTTTAAAGTAAAACCCCACCCAAAGCTAATTCTCTCTGCACAAGTAACATCTGCCCCACCTGCAGTGCACATGGTTTTGTCCATCTAAGAAGGAATTTTTCAGAAAGAGTGAACTAGAATAACCCCCCTAGTTTCTATACACTTCACATTGACTCTGACTGTTAGGTGTTTCCTGTGTGTGTTGTGGGGTGATAAGATTTATAAGATGGTTAGAAAGTTAACCTGTATGATTTGCAGCACTGTTTGCCCCTGCATCTACTTCACAAGACACAATGTATGTCTCCCCAGACTAGTGGGGGGTCATCACAGCTTAGTGGTATTCCCACACCACTGTGTGGAGGATCACAGGGGGAGCCTCAGGAAACAGCCTGGGCTAGCAGCATTAAGAATATGCTGAAAGCTGTGTCCACGCAGCTGACTGCAAGTACCCTGCAGACTAAGAAAATGCAGCAGGATTTAGCAGTCCTTTCTGCCAGGGTGGATATCCTCACTCCTGTGGGTGGCTTGTCACGCAAGCATGGTTTAGCTGCAGTTATGCCTTACTCTGAGGAGGAGGCTATAGAAGAAGGGGAGGATGTGGATGATCCCCTAACAGATTCTCAGGGGTCTCAGTCTCTGTTACAGAGTCTTTAATTTAGCCATCAATTTAAGTCCTTGACCTTCCTGGCTGCACCTGTAGAAGGTGATCCCTTTTTTGTGTCTCAAAAAAGACAGGATTTGGTATTCCATGAACAGGCTGATTTGGAAGATGCTTTCAAATTGGCTTGGAAAAATCCTGAAAAGAGATATCAAGTGTCCACTTTCCCCATTGATGCTGCCGGCAGGTGGGTGTGGGAGGAGCCTCCAGTTGTAAATGTGTCTATGTCCTATTTGTCAAAAAAAGATGGTACTCCCAGTGCCTGGGACTTCCACACTTAAGATTCCAGTGGATTAAAAACTAGATGGTACCCTCAAGTGTACGTATAGAGCCAGTGGGGCGGCTTTGCGCCCGGTACTTGATACTTGCTGGATGACAAAGTCTATTCATACCTGGATGACCCAAATCCAAGGGAGGGATTGCTCGGTGATATGTCAATGGCTCAGGTGGCTAGTTACTCCGTCACATACAAGATGTGGCTAAGGTGCTTTGTGACGCACAAAAGGAGGTGCGCACTATTAATGCAAGTAACTCAGCCATGGCAGTTTCCGCCCGCAGGGCTCTATGGCTGCGTCAGTGATGCTGACTCCAAGCATAGCATGGAGAACCTTCCGTTCAAGGGAGAACGCCTGTTTGGTAAGGAACTAAATGAGTTGATTTCTAAGGCTACTGCCGGAAAATCCACTTTTCTCCCAACTGCCTCTAGCCAGCCCAGACGGCCCTTTTCAAGTCAGAGTCAGCAGTCCTTTCGGACCGGCAAATTTCGCCCTAAGGCGAGAGGTGGCTCTAACGCTAACAGAGGCACGCGTGGTAAATTCAGAAAGTGAGGGTCCTCTGCACCTTCAGACTGCAGCTCAGGCATAGCACCCCAAAAGTCCTCAGCATGATGGGCTATGCCCACCACGAGATCTACTTGGGGGCATTGCTGTCGTTTTTCAGCCAGGTGTGGGAGGATTCCTGCCTCAGTCATGGGTAATTATTTTGCACGGCTACAAGCTGGTGTTTGACAGGTTGCCGCCACACTGATTCTTTCAGCTCCCGGCTGCAGCAATGGATCAGCTGGTCCTCAGGCATGCTGTACAGAAGCTGCAGGACACCCAGGTTATAATACCTGTTCTGGAAGAGGAACAGGGCAAAGGGTATTACTCCACCCTGTTATTAGTACCGAAGCTGGACGGCTCGGTGAGACCCATCCTCAACCAGAAATCCTTGAACCCCTTTTGAGGGTGTTCAAGTTCAGGATGGAGTCTCTGAGGTTGGTTGTGGCCGGCCTCAAAGGAGGGGAGTTCCTAGCGTCCTTGGACGTTAAGGACTCATACCTTCACATTCCCATATGGCATCCGCACCAGGCTTACCTCAGGTTCACAATTGGAAACAAGCATTTCCAGTTCCAAGCCTTGCCTTTCGGCCTGTCCACGGCTCAGTGCATCTTTACCTAGGTGATGGCGGAAATTATGTCCTTGCTAAGGGCTCAAGGGGAAAGTGTTATCCCATACCTGGACAATCTGCTGATAAAGGCGAGAACAGAGCAACGGGGCGGAGGGCGAATATCACCACCACAAAGCGGGTACTGTCTTTGCACGGGAGGATTTTGAACCAGCAAAAGTCCTAACTGATCCCATCCAGGCGTCTCCAGTTCTTGAGGATGATTCTGGATTCAGTGGAACAGAAAGTGTTCCTGCCGGAGGAAAGGATGGTAGCCATTCAAATGCTGGTAGTGGCAGTCCATACACCGGTACTGGTGTCAGTCCATCAGTGCATCCATCTACTGGGAAAAATGGTGGCCTCCTTTGAGGTGCTCCAGTTTGGAGTTTCCACTCCTGGACTATCCAGTTGGATCATTTGGCCAAATGGTTGGGTTCCCACCTGCAGATGCACAGGCGTATACATCTGTTGGCCCAGGCAAGGCTGTCCTTGCAATGGTGGCTTCACCCACAAGACCTCTTGGCGGGCAGATGTTTTGGGATCTGGGATTGGGTCCTTCTGACGACAGACGCCAGTCTCCTCGGCTGGGGAGCAGTGACACAGGGAAGACGTTTTCAGGGAAAATGGTCTCTGTGGGAGTCCAAACTTTACAGTAGGAGCAAGTTTCATCTTTGCTCCTTTGCCCATGACTAGCCATGGCTAGCCATGGCTATTCTATTGTTCTCAGCTGCAATACGTATTGTATTGCAGCTGAGAACAATAGAAAAGCCATGGCTAGTCATGGCTAGCCATGGCCAAAGGAGCAAAGATGAAACTTGCTCCTACTGTACATCAACCGTTTGGAACCCCAAGCTGTCTATTATGCGCTCCTGCAGGCAGCCCCCTTGTTGCAGAACCTGGCAATCCAAGTTCAGTCAGACAACGCAACAATGATTGCATACATCAACTGGCAGGTAGGGACAAATAGCAAGTCCTGCATGAGGGAGGTATCCATGATCTTGGTTTGGGCAGAGGCTGACGCCATGACCTTGTCGGCCATATTCATTCCGGGTGTGGACAACTGGGAGGCGGACTTCCTCAGTCGTCACAAGTTGCACCCAGGAGAGTGGGGTCTCAGTCCCCAGGTGTTTGCGCAGATTGTGGATCGGTGGGGATTACCACAAATCGACCTGATGGCGTCCAGGATCAACAATAAGGTGGACAAGTATTGCTAACGGTCCAGTGACCCTCAGACAGTGACAGTCGATGCACTAGCGACGATTTGGTAATTCAACCTTGTTTACCTGTTTCCTCCCATCCCTTTATAAGTCGTGTGCTAAAAAGATTTCGAAGCCAAGGAGTGGATGCGATTCTGGTGGCCCCGGACTGGCCTTGAAGGGCATGGTACGCAGATCTTCAGGCCAAGGTCGTAGGGACCCCATAGCATCTACCTCTCATAGTCGAGTTGCTCACTCAGGGGCCCTTTGTTTACCACTACTTAGTGCGGCTTTGTTTGACGAACTGGAGGTTGAGCGACAGATTTTAGCTGGAAAAGGCCTTCATGCTTCTGTCATTTCCACCATGACCCAGGCTAGGAAACCGGTGACGGCTTCCCATTATGATAAGATCTGGAGAAAGCATGTAGCCTTGTGTGAAACTAATTTGTTTCCACCTGCGGATTTTAAACTGGATAGTTTTCTACGGTTTCTGCAGTCAGGCTTGGACCTGGGCCTACGGCTCGGTTCCTTAAAAAAGTACAGATTTTCCGTTTTCTTTCAAAGGAAATTAACTAACATTCCGAAAGTACAGACCTTTCTCCAGGGGGTTTTAAGGATTCAACCCCACTTTGTGCCACCTACGGCTCCCTGGGACCTTGATGTGGTCTTACAGTTCCTGCAGTCGTCTTGGTTTGAACCACTGGCATCAACTGATTTAAAGTACCTCACATGGAAGACTGTGGTGCTTCTGGCTCTGGCGTCGGCTAGACACGTGTCAGAGTTAGGTGCTTTATCTTGCAGAAGTCCTTATCTGGTTTTTCATGCAGATAGGGCAGAACTGAGAACAAAACAGCAGTACTTGCAGAAGGTTGTTTCAGCTTTTCATCTGAACCTGGCTATTGTGGTTCCATCTAGTAAGGGTCACTCTGGGATTCCGGAATCCCTGGATGTGGTTTGAGCGCTTAAGGCCTATGTTGGTAGAATGGCCAGGCTACGCAAGACTGATTTGTGCTTTATGATGCCCAGAAAAAGGGTTTGTCGGCCTCATAACACTCTATTGCACGTTGGATTTGTATTACTATTCGTCAAGCTTATGGAGCGGCTGACTTACTGCTTCCATCTTCTGTGAAGGCTCATTCCAGGAGAGCGGTGGGTGCATCCTGGGCGGCTGCTCGGGTTGTGTCAACTCTGCAATTATACAGAGCTGCTACTTGGTTTGATGCCCTGGCCAAAGAGGATACCCAGTTTGGGCAGGCTGTGCTGCAGCAGTCTACCTTCGTACCCTCTTTCTGCAAGCTCTGGGACATCCCCAATGTATTGAGAACCCAGTATACCATATGAATGATAGTGAAAATAGGATTTTTATACCTACTTGGAAATCCTTTTCACAAAGTTCATATGGTATACTGGGAACCCGCCTCTGTGCGGAGTTCTACTGCATCTGTTTGTCACTTCAAGGGGTGACTTATTTTGACTTGTTGCCTTTGTTGTCACTTAGGTGATATTTGCTTGTAGTGTTCTACAAGGAGTTAACTGTTTTATTTACCAGTTATAAATGTATAAGGGTGTGCTGGTATGAATCTCACCGCACTCACATATACTTATATCCTTATCTCACACACGTTCATTCTCCTCGGCCACAGTTTTTACCGTAACTGAGGTGGAGGAGGAAGTAGAGGGGAGGAGCCAGTACACCCACTGTAAAGATTTCTATGTGTCTGTCTCCTGCGGAGGACCTCTTCTTCCCCAACGTATTGAGAACCCAGTATACCATGTGAACTTCATGAAAAGGATTTACCGGTAGGTATTAAAATCCAATTTTTATTATACACCATATGATTTTTTATAGTTGGTTAGTATTTTGATAGCATTGTGAAAGCTCAAATTCCAATTCTATTTATTTCTGAGACTATAGGAGGACGGGATGCACTAAGAGGAAAATGCGGTAAAACCCCTGTTTTACCGCATTTTCAAATGTACAAATGTACTAATACCCGGCCGCCGCATCATCGCAGGGCCGGGTATCACCACCTTTGGGTGGCGATGCCCTATAAAAGCCTATGGGCTTCTATTGCCGCCCGCTGTCCGCCGCAGACTCCTACCCCCCTCCCCATCCTCCATGAAACTCCTTCTCCTCTCCCTAGCATATGTCACAGCCGGATGTCCAGCTGCACGGTGGGGGGAGGAGGCGCTGGGGACAGCCGCGCTGAACCGAGATTAAATGGAGACCCCGTGCACACCACATCACAGGTATCGCGGGAGGTCTCTGTCACCGCACTGCGATGCTAGCCACATATGTTAATACATATGCGCTAGCATCGCTGTAGCGGTGCGGTGAGAGATGGCAATGTATTTTAATACATCCCACCCAAAGAGCTCCACATTGTGCAACAGATGTATTTGCTGACTGCTTGTTTTCTCTGTTATTAATTTCAAACAGTATAATTTTCCCCTCTGTACCTGCTCATTTTATTGATAATTTACAAGCGTGTTAACGTGTGAATGTTAACGTATGTCACTGCCCATGTACATGCATAATCAGTTATTTTTATCTAAGGAAAACATTGAGGGTCTTATTAGAGGTGTACACAATGGCGATATTAGACGTAATGGAGTGTTTTGCTGCTACTGTAAATGTGTCTACACCATGCATGTGACCAATGGCGGTGTTTACGAATTAAACAATCCTTTTTACATCATGCGTAGATAGTGTCTCAGTCCTTACACAGATGTACACATACAGATGGAGCACCTCTCTTCTTGCTGGCGGCTGGCGATACTACGTAAATTTCTGTTCCACCCCCCTGCAAAAGTCTGTAGTGATTCATTTTTATCCATTGACCACAAGTGACTTAAGAATGTCATTGAATTGTGCTGACTTGTAACAAATCAGCAATCCAAAGCTGGTTTGGCATAACCGTACATAAAGAAGTCACCTTTGAGCTCATCAACATCTGCTCTCGAATTTTAATTACATTTCTTTGCATCAGGGTATCACATAACATAAGCGGTTATGGCATCTGTACAATATGGTGTGATAGTATCCAAGGACCTTTGGAAACAAGTTGGGTGGTTTCATCATAAAGGTTTGTCAGTGCTACAGACATACACATACACAATTTATGGCTTGACTGATTTTTATTTAAACACTAAAAATATAAGTAGCAGTTTTTAAGTTATGTTTAGGTATCATATTACTAGAAGTTCCATGACCACATAACCATGTATGTAAAATGAACATAATCATATAAAATGTAAAATTTTGATAAAGCAGATTACTATGCAGTGTCCCAATAGCACACAAAACAAGTTAACAGAGGTTTTGCCAGGAAAGTACTAGACGTTGTGCATCTGTCACAGGTCCAGATGCTCTAAGCTTCAAAAGTGATAAAACGGAGAGTGATAAACAGCCAGCTAATCAGCTCCTGTCTGACTTTTTTCAAACACAGTCTATGACATGGCAGGTAGGAGCTGATTGGCTGGCTTTTTATCACTCTCTATTTTATCACTTTTGAAGCTTAGTGCATCTGGCCCTCAGGCTAGCACATATCGCAGTGCAATACCTGTGATGTGGTGTGCGGGGGGTCTCCGTCACATCCCGGCTCAGCGCTGCTGTCCCTGGCACCTCTCCCCTGCAGCTGAAAGGACATCCGGCTGTGACATATGCTAGGGGGAGGAGGAGTTTCACGAAGGACAGGGGGGGTAGGAGTCTGCGGCAGGCGGCCTATGTGACCCTCTGCTTCAGAGAGAAAATGCTCTGTTCCTGGACTTCCCTGGTAATGCATGATTGCCATCACCTGTAGGGAGCTAGGTAATTGCTAAGAAAGGTGTTTCCCCACAGGTGATGGCAATCATACATTACCAGGGATGTCCTGGAACAGAGCATTTTCTCCCTGAAGGAGAGGGTCAGGTAGGCAACCATGATTTATAATAAAAACCTTTATTATAAATACAACAGCATGGTTGCCTAGCTGACCCTCTTCATGATGGAGAAAATGCTCTGTTCCTGGGCATCCACAATAATGTATGATTGCAATATGCCGGCGGTCCGAATCCTGGCGGTCAAAATACAGATGCCGGAATCCCGACTGCTGCAATGCCGGCATTTTGTCCCTCTATGGGTGTCCACACACCCATAGAGGGAGAATAAAATAGTGTGCCGAGGCCAGCGCAGCAAGCCTGCAAGGGGGGGGGGGGGGGGATCCACGCCCCCCTTGTTGGCATTGTGGCGGTCGGGATTCCGGCTTCGGTATTTCGGGATTCCAAATATCGGCATATCATACCGCACCCAGGTAGGCAACCCTGTACAAAGCACATAATTTCCCTGGGGACTGCCCTATTTATGTATGTGTATCATTTTGTCTTAGATCTGGTTGAATTAATAAAAACAAAACTGTTACAGAAACAAAAGGCTGTAAATCGTTTACTGTAGTTGATGGCAAGAACCTCCAAGAGGGATTTTCTTACAAAGTCTGTGCTGATTGCAACTACTGTATAGAAAACAGCAAACCATAATATCCCCCCCCCCCCCCCCCCCCCAGTAACTGATTGGTGCCAATTAAGCCCTAAAAGATCACAGTCCCTGTCTGTGGGATTTGATTCAGAAGTACAGCAGACAGAATCTGAAATATTCGAGTCTTTAGGAGACTTTAGAGGAATAAATCTTTTATTCAGATATTTCAGATAGTATTATTTGTTGACCATTCTATCTAATTTCAATTTATAAAATCATGAACATGTTAAGATGTTAAGGAGCAAAAATCATTACAAGATATTTTACAAGTAACAAGGACAAAGTTTCCTTTTAATAAAATAATAGAGAATATTTTTAGGGATGAATGAAAACATTCTGCTAAACAACTGTGCAATACAAGTGGGACTGCAGTAGAGGAGAGGAAAACCTATGGGAGAGCAGAAAATTTTCATTTTAATCGTTAATAAAAATCCTGAATTTGTATTTTTAAGACTTCTGGGTATCCTCCTACCCGGGGAGCAGCTGCAATTCCCCTCCAAGATCTCCGCCAGCGAATTAAAAAATAACAAAAATGGAGTTTTCTTCAGTCACAGATTCTCAGAATGTGCTGCATGCCATATGGGTAGATAAAGTGTACTATATTGTGTACAAAAAAATGGAGCAAAAGAGGGTAAGCAGCGCTGTACAGTATGTTGAATAAAATTAAATAAAAAGTGATAATCAATTGGTTAATCTATCACAATAATTTAATAGCTTATATATGCTAAAAGGTGTTTTCCACCAACAATGTTGAACATAAATGACATAAAAAATGCTCAATAATCAATAAATGAGGAACGTAATAAAATGATGCAATAGTCCTCACCAACCATAGAACTCTGATGTAGTGGAAAGTCCCGGATTTGTAAGTCCAAGGATTTGTATATCCAAAAGGAAAAGCTTACTTCCAAAGCACTAGTCCAGGGGGAGAACCACTGTTTTGGGATTTTCTGGGGACACCTCCCAACATGACCCTCTCCAGGAGGGACTGAGGGGTAAATTTATTAAGCTCGGTGAAGTGATAAAGTGGTTTTTATCACCAGCCAATCAGCTCCTATCTGTGAAGTTACAGGCTTGGTTTGAAAAATTACAGGTAGGAGCAGTGGCGTAACTATCATTTGAGTCCCCCCCCCCTTCCCCTGGCCGCTCATGCCCCCCCAGGCCGCCCATGACTCCCCCCCCCATTACCCGCAGATTTACCTGTATTCGCCGCTGCGGTGGTCCCGGCTCCCCTCCCCTCCTGGCTTCATTCTGACCATCACAAAATGTCCGCCCCCATACAGCAGACAGTTTCAGAGAACTGTCTGCTATATGGGGGCTGACATTTTATGATGGTCCGTCTCCAGTCCATATCATCAGAATGAAGCCAGGAGGGGAGCCGGGACCACCGCAGCGAATACAGGACCGCAGCGAATACAGGTAAAGCTGCAGGGGATGGGGGGGAGCAATACAATAGCCCCACAGCCCCCTGGCGCCCGCACTTACACAGCGCCTCCCTGCGACCGCGGGGGCTGCGGTGCTATTGTTACGCCACTGGGTAGGAGCTGATTGGCCTGTAAAAACCAGACACTTTATCACTTTACCGAGCTTAATAAATCTACCCCAGAGTGCTCTATTCCTGGACTTTAATCTTAATTTATGAACACCATCACATGTGTTGAAAATCCTTTCTTATCAATGACCCTGCTTAAAACAGGTGGAGGCAATCATACATTAAGAAGGAAGTCCAGGAACAGAGCATTGTGTCCCTCCTGGTGAGGGTCATGTTGGGACGCAAGTGTATGCATAACTGCATGACCAAACTACATGGGTGTTAAATCATACAGGGCAGACTGCTGCATTTATGGTGAATCACACTGTCCAGTTGTTTTTGATCAGGATGACAATAGTGATATTATTCACGTAGAGGAATTTTATATACACTTTACATTAAGTGAAATGTAATCAAGAAGATTTGCATGTGCACATATGATTCCCTTCACTTTGCTGCAACAGTAAAACCTGCTGCCTATAGAAATTTCTATGGTATTTAAATTTAATGTTTCCGTCTCCATTCTATCATTTAAATTGGACTGTGAGCATTATCTAAATATGGATATCAAATTAAAGAGCTTCTCGTAAAACATTAACAGCTGTATGTGGTAAGCAAGTTCAGACAATTATTGTCTACAGTATGTGCTACAGCTGTGAGTTCCTGGTACATTATTTTGTTAATAACTACTCAATTTTCTTTTCAAATGTATGACTCACGGTAATAAAAATAGAAATAGAAATCTTACAGATTAAGGGGGAGTTCAATTGCCGGCAAATGGTGCAAATTGCCGTTGCCGCGGCATTTAAATCTCGCACTCTTCATCCGTCCAACCAAATGTTCAATTCACACAAAGGTGCTTTGTACCAGTGACACCTCCAGAGGTGGGACTTCAAGGCAGCCCAACATTGAAATAGGGGGAGGGGGGAACACAAACAGTTATGTTATAGGACTAATGGTCGACAGTGACTCGGTGGACATCTGAAAATGGTCAACATACCATAGGTCCACACTGATAGAAGGTGGACATGTTGACACTCAAAAGGTCAACACAAGTTTTTCACGTTCTTTTGTCTATGTCATCATAGATACCATATAAGTCTACCGCATGCCCCTCCATGGCTTGCTGCTCTGGCCATGCTTTGGGCACTATTTATTTATTTTATTAACAGTTTATTGTATAGTGCATACATATTCTGCAGCGCTTTACAGAGAATATTTGAAAAATTCACCTCAGTCCCTGCCCCAGTGGAGCTTACAATCTATGTTCCATAACACATGTACACACACAGACATTCTAGGGTTCATTTTTGTTGGAAGCCAATTGACCTACCAGTATATTTTTGGATTGTGGGAGGAAACTGGAGTACCCGGAGGAAACCCACGCAAACATGGGGAGAATATACAAACTCCGAACAGGCAGGGCCATAGTGGGTACTATTATATTCTCACCCTCCCGGCCATTCTGACTTTATCTTTTGAGTTATACTGTTTTTTTTTTATTTACGTGCATTCTATTTTGTTATGTATGTATTCCCAGAGCCAGCTGCTATCACTTTCTATGGATTTACTGTGTAATTGGTAATGCCACTATATGTATTTTTGTTTATTGCTAACAAGCTTTAATTAAAACAAATTATTTCAAGCTGGATGTCATAATTTTTGTTGTGAACTTGAAAAGGATTTGTGACTAAACTGGTATCTCTTGATATGCATAACAAAGCTTGTAACTCTGTCTTTCGCCACCTGGTTTTTAAATAAAATTAAATTGTAGTCCTTTATCATAAATCTTCTGATTGTTTTTCAGAGATCCTATTGGAATTGCATTGCTTTAGAAGACGTTTAGGTATTTAGATGATTGCCCAACGCTGCAGCT
The DNA here is from genome assembly GCF_055691185.1 of Crinia signifera. Lineage (NCBI taxonomy): Eukaryota > Metazoa > Chordata > Amphibia > Anura > Myobatrachidae > Crinia > Crinia signifera. The sequence continues at coordinate 238,479,387 of NC_139218.1, forward strand.
GCCATAAAACATTTTTTTTTATATATAATTAGGTTAAATTATTTATTTTTTTGGTTTGAATGCTTGACTGCAAATCATTATAAGTAATTTATTTTTCATTTAAATGTTTTGTTTCACAAACAATATTAATTTCAAAATGATAAAATGATTGCTGTACCATCTATTATCACTCATGTATGATCTTTGCTTTATAAAAGTTTCATGTAAGCTTATAGTTTTAGGAAATGTTTAGAGCAAGGGCGCCCAAATCTTTTTCTTGTAGTGCAATATTAAGAAAATGAGTCTGAGTGGAAGGCCACAATTTTCTCTAGCAGTTACTGTAGCTTCCCGGCAATTAGGCAAGGGCTCTTTGCTGGTAGAATCTTAATCTGAGAGACACTAAAACGAATTCAATTGAAATAAACATGTTTGTGCAGCTCTGTCACCCAGCCTACTCCTGCGATCAGGTCTGAATTAGGCCCATAGTCTCCAGTTTTCCCTACTCTGCAACATTTTAAAGGATCAGATCTGAGGTTCATCTAATGCATGGGTCCTCAAACTGCGGCCCACCAGATGTTGTGAAACTACAAATCCCAGCACGCCTTGCCACAGTTTTGCTATAAGGGAGTGTTAAAACTGTGGCAAGGCATGCTGGGATTTGTAGTTTCACAACATCTGGAGGGCCGCAGTTTGAGGACCCATGATCTAATGCATCGGAAGTGTTCACCATTCTCCCTCCCCAACATCATTGTACCCATGTGATATGTCATGGTCGCTCTAAACTGTTTTTTTTTCCTCTTGTCCAATTCTACTGTATGTGTTTTACACTTATTGAAAACTATTTTATTTCCCCTTCAAATGAGTAATGTTGCCCTATCACACATTGTTGTACCATCTTAGCCTATCCAGTTTCATTGACTATTCCTTTGCCATATCCGAAATGCCAGGGATTAAATTGGTCCTGGAGAGGTGGTGGAACTCATTTCCCTCTGCCACCTAATTCTTCCCCCTCCCCCTCTCCCCAAGAGGCAGAACCAGGACCAGTGGTAGGTTTTTGTCACCCCCATGCAAACAATATTGCTTTTCCATTATAATTTTATAATTACTGTGCAGGGCCATGGTGGAAGTTGAACTACTTTCACCTCGCTATTACAGGTGGTGGAACTCCACCCCCCCCCCCCCCCCCACACACACACACACACACACACACACACACTCACACACTCACACTTTAACCTCTGCTTACCTTGTGGGAAATAGATAGTTACAACCTGGTTATTGCTGATTTTACACTGGTGCAAGTTTTCAAATTGGTGAGCCTGTATAAATGTCACTGTGTGCACCTTGCTGTGCCAGAGTATTACTTCTTATCCCACAACTCCACAATCCTGCCCAAATATGTAATTTATCTGATTCTGATCTCTCCCTGCTTATACAGTATCTTGTTTCTCATCCTTTGCTTGTTAATCGGCTCTGATCTTAAGCTTTACTTCTGTTTTTAAATGTTTTCAAATCTAAGCCTGTGGGAACAATGACATACAACAATACCAATATATACCTCACATACAAGTACACCATAATATCCACACGTATACCTACCATATATTGTATCCATGTAATATACAGAGATATTCCCTATATAATGTACTAAGACACCACTGCTAAAATGTACAAGACACCCACTATACAACATACATCCAATATACCCAAAGACCCCCTCTTATATAATATACAACAACAACACCATCCATAATGCACAAAGACACCCACCATATAACATACAGAGACACCCACCATATAATATATAGTGATATACCCATATAATAGATACTATATAAACACTACTGTATAATATACAGACACACCCACCATATAAAATATATAGACACTCACCATATAATATACAGAAAAAACCCCATATAATATATAAAGAGAGCGATATACCCATATAATAGATAGAAACACTACCATATAATATACAGAGTCAACCTTTGAGTCCCTATATTATACATATACACCACCCCATAATATATAAAGAAACACCACCTTAATAGATACCCACCATGCACAATTGAAGTGTCCAGTTCAGCTCACTGGTAAGCCCTTATATTAGTGTCCATTCTACTTCTTCACATGTTCCTGTGGTCGGACTGTGGTCGGTCAGTGGCTGTGTCTTTATTATGATACAGTGTCTGTCTATTACCAATCAGGGTATTTAGTCACTCTATTGAGGCTGCATCGTTAACAATCATAGGTGCTCTCCTAATTCTTCCTTCCCCGGTGTCGCCTGGATGACACCTGGTAAGAAACTGCTGTGGACACCTATACTAGAGTGTCCTGACAGCCCTCATGGGGCTGAGCAGTGTTCTGAACACATAAATACAATACCAATCAAGATCAGGGTAGGAAGAATACCTTCCCAGCATTTTTCTGCCGGCCTGCCTAGGTAGAGGGACAGAGGGACAGTCTGCACCATTGAAAGTTGGGGGCTGGGTCGACGCTCCCTCAAATTCTGTGTTCAGGGCACTTACCCATCCTCCTCTCCCCCAGTTGCAGCTCTGACAAAATCTATCCATTTAACCATCTAATGACAAGCCCTTATTAATAAAAAGTTTGAAACTCTAGTTTCTTTTTCAGGAGAAATAAGCTGGTATAAATTTTTTTTATGATATATCTTAAAATTAAGGGACATTTGTACAGCTGAAAGCACAACGGCTATATATGATTGCAATTCTCCCATAACACCATCACATCTGTACGATTTTCAAAGAGAGCATTTTGTATCAGTGCTATAACTTAGGGTTAGCTCAGCACCCCTGCACTAAGGGTAAAGCTAATACTGTAATACTAATAATATGAATTTCCTTAATATATGGACTATACCCTGTATTAACATGTGTTTATGGCCATTTAGAAGGTTAGAATAGACCAGTGGTTCTCAAACTTGGTCCACAAATTTCAGGTGCACTCATTATTCACTGACATATTTTAAAAGAACCACAGGTGGAGTTATTTCACTTCATTCTGTGAGGAGACCTGAAAACATGCACTGTTTAGGGTCCTGAGGACCGACTTTGAGAACCTGTGGAATAGACTATATTGCTAGTACCAGAATTCTATGGATTAATTGCACTGGGTAGGAAAAATGTAATTGTAAAACATGTTTTCACTTAGCCTTGGTTATAACTAGGATAGAAATGCACTCCAAGAGCACATGGTGGCAGATGGTAGTCCTACTTCTTATTTGGCAGCCAGAAAGAGCAGGAAGGAGAGAAGCTGATCTAGCTGTATAAGCAATACTATGTAATGCATCTCTTATCATGGCATGATATCCTTACATGACCTCAGGCTACTGTAGAATAAGACAATCTTGAGTTACATTAATGTCATTAATAATGATAATAATAATACTAATGACTCTTTATTGATAAAGGACTGTATTGAAAGTTAACCCCACCTCATTCCACCACCACAATTTTATGCTCAATAACCCCCCCCCCCCCCACACACACACACACACACCATTTTGGCAGTTAAGAAAAAAAAGTTGACCAAAAAAAAAACACCTGGCCTAGCAGTGGTATTGTCCTACGTATCTGAGATTATATGATATTTTGAAGGATACTTTAATTATATTTTACTACACGGTCTGTAACAGGGGCACACAAAAACAGCCTGTGGATCAAAACTATGGGGTTTATTCTAGTTCATTCTTTCTGACAAAATTCTTCTTAGATGGACAAAACCATGTGCACTGCAGGGGGGCAGAGTTAACATGTGCAGAAAGAATTAGATTTGGGTGAGTTATTTTGTTTCTGTGCAGGGAAAATACTGACTGCATGATTTTACACTGCAATATAGATCTCACTTGTTGACATAGGTCCCGTTGGAAATGGGTGCCATCCATAGAGAGGGAAGGATTCATTCTAAACTCCCCTAGATCTATCTTTGTCTTGATGTCTGACATAGATGAGATGTGTTTTTCTGTGCATGAATCCCGATTGCGTTTATACAGTCGAGATTTCAGATGCATGTGTAAATAAATGTGTATTTAAAATGTATTGGACATTACTTAGAGGTTGCTATTCAGATACACAGAGAGGGGCCTTCTTATGGGCGTGTTTTGGGAGTGTTGCTGGTGTGACGCTGAATATTGACAAATATCTGGGGGGGGGGGGAGGCCATCTTAACGTATACTCAAACTGGGCATCACAGTTCTAAGGGCCTTCAAGCAGGTGGGTCTGGATTAAAGGGTCGACAGTGCCTAGATAGACAGTCAATAGGTTGACACCAAAAAGTCAACATGCACAAGGTCAACATTGACAAAAGGTTGATATGGAAATGTTCAACACAATAAGAGGTTTCTCATGTTTTTTATGTCATCGAACACGTGAACCCCCAATTCGTGTAGTGCATACTGTACCCTCGCATTTCAGGCCAGACGCCTCACTCCGTTAACACTGCCCTTGACACACTTTACCATTTCCATGTAGAGTCCACATAGATGATAAAGTATGTAAATGTCTAGAAAATGAAGAAAAAAAATCATGACAACATGGTAACCTTTAAGGTGTCGACCATTAACATGTGGACCTTCTTGTGTCGACCATTTGTCAATGTAGACTGAGTGCATGTCAGCCTTTTGTCAGTGTCGTCTTTGTGTATGTCAACCAAATGACTGTGTATCTAGAGACTGTCAACCCATAATCTGGATCCCCAAGCAGGTACTGGTGCTGGTTACACAGTCAGAGCAGCAAGACAGCATCCTTTACCTGCCTCCCAGCCTTCAGCCAGACAGTGAATGGCTTTAGTAGAAAAAAATTGTCTTTGGCGCTAGAGGTTAAGGTAGTGTAGCTTGTCACCCTGCAGCCCCCACGTAAGAGGGTTGCTAGCCTCCACAAATGTTACAAGATAGAAAGAAAACGTGGGGCGCTCAAAGGTGAACAAGATGAATACACAATTTATTAAAAAACAAAAAACAAACACACTTAAAATGACAATACATTAATTAAAAATTAATTTGTATACACTGGATGTGTATGCATTTACACAGTGAGCCTTTGTTGTATAATGGCTTTTTGCTAGGTGGTAACCTTATATCCTTTGGACTTGTAATGAATTAGCAGTTAATAGACCAGTTCAAGCCCAACTAATTCTAAGTAGTGGGTCCGGTTTCCTTTGAACCATATATCATCCAATTTCGTAACCAGTATACACACTGTCAGATTTGGGCAGCACCACAATGTCTCTGTGTAGATGATATTAAGTAGGCACCAGTTGAATTTAAAGAGAATTACCTCCTTTTTTGCAGAGTGATAGTGCTTGGCATCAATATCCGTCCTGTATATTCAGGTTACTCTTACCACTCTGCAGGGCACGCTATTCAGGGCAGTTTCCAAAAGTGTAGTGAGCAGTTGCGCCCGCTGCGTCCCGTTTCTCTCGGCTGAACCCTCTATGTGGATCCAGACGGCTGTAATACTCCCGCAAGAGCCATCTCCTCGCCACAGCTGGTGGTTGGACTTGAGCAAATCCAAAAAACTTGATGAGGTGGGGACCACTTCAGGACACTCTGCAGACAAGAAGACACAAACCCCATGTCAACCTTTTGTCAACCTAGCCCATGTCCACCTAATGCTTGTGTCGACCTAATGACCTTGACCCATGCCGACCTAGACCCATGTCGACCTTGCTGCCTGTCGGCCTAGTGGTGTCGACCCAATGCTTGTCGACCTAGTTGTGTAGACCTAACAGCCCACACCCCTCCGACTGCAGGAGGAGCATGTTATAATATATATGTTTTTTAATTGGTTCCCTTGAATGGCTCTGTAGGGGCCCCAGTGCATTGCTTTACCCAGGGCCTACAATGCCTACAATGCTGTTGAGATTGCCCTGTTGGGGGGGGGCATTATGCTGTGAGTTACATCATTGTGGCCACATACCCATGGCCTTTTGATTACTTGTATTGCTCTAAACAGATGTCTGGCTATGGCATTCTATTTTTTGCATTGATTATTGCTATTGAAAATGTGCTGCTGCAGCATTACAGTTCATATTTATAATATTTTGCAAATGAAGATTTTTCCATGGAAAGAAACAATCTCTTAGTGAAAAGTGACAATTATATATTTAGCATAAATACATAAATCAAGTGCATTTTTATTACACTGCAAGCAAACTGTCAGCACAAGAATTGTGCCTTGCTTATATTATAGATTAAAATCATAGATCTGAAGAATGAACAGTGATACTATTTAATTCCATGGAAAAATATCTGAGAACATTTTATTGCTGATTATTGTTCTGATTATTGTCAGAATTTGTTCTAGTTCTGTCCGTATACAAAATCTTATTAACAATTATTGGTTATAGATTAAAGAGATACAGTAGCTATATATATTTGTCAATTAATGGCATAGGGGAAGAGGGTTTGGGTATGAAATGGGGGGTCAGCATACAGTAACAATGGTCAGAATCCTGACGTTAATATACTGACAGATTCCAATCACTAACCCACCAATCAAACAGCCTGAGCCTAAAGGTGGCCATACACATGCAGATTTATCTTCAAATCTGGCAGGTTGGAACAAAAACATGGTTATGGATGAGAGCAAATGACAGTTGACCATTTGCTTGGAAATGCTGGAAAATTGACAAACTGTCACTCATCCATAACGATGTTTTTGTTCCAACCAGCAAGATCTGAAGATAAATCTTACTAGTGTATGGGCACCTTAACCCTAATCCTCCACCTAGTTGATGTCTAACCCTAAAACTAATCTTAAAACCTAATAGTCACCTTTGGGATCCATTGGCATTGTGAACATTGGGATGTTATTGTCAGGATTCTGACTACATCCTACTTGTGACCCTTCAGCAACATACAAAAACTGAATGCAAGTATCCATTACATTGTCAGAAATCCAATTTTTATACAGAGAAAACTCACTGGTCATCAATCCATGTCCATAAAGATATTTCACAATAAAAAGATAAATCCCCTATCCTACCACCACTTCTCAATTATATTACCTACACTACCTCTCAGATTATTCATCTGACTATTAAGATTAAACGAGGCACCACAAATATACTAATATTAGTATGTCTTTATAAATAATAAAGATGTTTAAATGCATTAATTGGGTTAATTAATTAAATGCATTAATTGGGTTAATAAAGCAGTCAGTATTTTCCCTGCACAGAAACAAAATAACTCACCCAAATCTAATTCTCTCTGCACATTTTACATCTGCCCCCCTGCAGTGCACATGGTTTTGTCCATCTAAGAAGGAATTTGCCAGAAGGAGTGAACAAGAATAAGCCCCATATACCTGACTACCAATCTTCAACTCAGCCACTGCAGAGGCATCTTCTCAGTGGCTGTGAGCAGTCATGTGTGCTTCAGCTGTGTTCCACCAAAGCCCAATAGCAACTGTATGGTGCCCGATTATACTATATCACTATAACCTATTGTGGCAGGAGTGTCACAGGGCCACAGCAGTTATTAAGGTGCAAAATGAGTTGGGACATACTCACTTGTAACTTGGACGGAGAGTGTAAGGCATGTCTGGTCCAGGTTTTGTAGCTGGCCGGGGACTGACAAAATAGGAAGGCCCCACCACCACCTATTGTTACACAAACTATTTTAGTCAGATATTTTGTCTCAAGTCTGCGCCTCACGTATGGCGATAAATTTGATTTGCACAAAAAACCTAAATGACACATTGTTAAACACTGCAATGCCCATTACATTTTATGTCGCTCACCTTATACAGCACACCGTAATGGCCATTACATATTATGTCCCACACTCTAATGCTCATTACATCTTACACCCCACACCGTAATGCCCATTACATATTAAGTCATACACCATAATGCCCATTACATATTATACATATTATACAACATGTCATAATGCCTAATACAGATTATGCCACACACACCATAAAGCATTTAACACAATATGCCAAACACCATCATGCCAATGACATTATGCCACATACCTGCCGCTTACCTACATGCTCGTTACATGCTTGCTGCCAGGATTTCTTGCTCGATGCCAGGGGTTTTATGCCTGCTGCCAGGGGTTACATCTTGTTGCCTGGGGGTTACATGCTCCTTGCCTGGGGTTAAATGCTTGTTGCCATGGAGGGAGGGGGTGAAATGCTTGTTGCCAGGGGGTCACATGCTCCTTACCATGGGTTTCATGCTCCTTGCCAGTGGTTTTATGTTCATTGCCACGGGGGGTGGGTTTAAATGCTTGTTGACATGGGGAGTTTACTTGCTCATTGCCATGGGGGAATAGGAGCTTCTTGCTTGTTGCCAAGGGGGCCTTACTTGCTCATTGCCTAGGGGGACTTACTTGCATGTTGCCCAGGGGAGCGCACTGCAGTCAGTGTTACATGCTCATTGCCAGGGGTGCGCAGTCCAAGTCAGCACTCCCAGAATCTGCACTTCTGGGTAGCACTGGGCACTCTGCGCTCTCCTGTCACCTCTAGCGTCTGTCCCTGCCTCTGTGCATCCTCCTATGGCTGTTTAAGTGGCAGGCGGTGAGCAGCAGATGACTCTCCACTGATTACATAATGTGGCTCCAGCTGACGGTGTTTTGCAGAGTGGACTGTGCCCTCCCCTCTCTTCAGAGTGGCAGGGCCCAGGACAGCTGTACCTAGGGTTGCCACCTCATCACTTTAAAACTGGAGACATATTAATTACACAGGTTCTGTGGCTGATTAAAAAAATACAGTTGGAATGAAGCCTGATGGCTGTTTAAAAAAAAACAGTTGAAATTGAGTCTTGAAGTGAGCCAGCCACAGAACCTGTGTAATTAATATGTCTCCAGTTTTAAAGGGATGAGGTGGCAACCCTAGCTGTACCTGTTGCATCCACATGACGGAGGCCCTGACCACAGGTGACCATTTAGCCCCTTGAAAACAAACTTGCCCAGATGAAATATCCAACCGGTCTCAAGTTTCATAGCCTGATTCCCAACCCCTATAGACTTTGGTACACAATGTTAATATGTATCTCTGTGTTGCAAGGAGATGATTAGCTTGGCACTTTTAGCCTTGGGCTCCTCACTAAGGGGCAGATGTATTAAGCCCTAACAAGAGATAAATGCAAGGGTGATAAGGAGAGATAAACGTCCAGCCAATCTGCTCCTTACTGACTTTACAACACATGCTGTAACATGGCAGTTAGCAGGTGATTCGCTGGACGTTTATCTCTCTGTGGGGCAGATGTATCATAGCAGCGCTTATCGCGCCGCTATGATACTTCCTGCTTCGCCTCAATAGCGAGGCGAAGCAGGAAGGGACATCGACAAGATGTATTAACATCTTGTCTGCCGAAGTGGGGGAGCGTTAACTCCCCCCTCCGGCGATGTCCCTTTCTGGAGATAGGGCATAGCATAGCATAGCGCCCCTGTCCTTTACCGCATCTCACCTGCTTCATACATGGGGGAGAAGCGGTATCAGTGCACATAACGTGCGCTGATACCCCTTCTCCCCCATAACGACCCTTCATACATCTGCCCCAGTATTACCCTTGCATTTATCTCTTGTTAAAGCTTAATACATGTGCCCCTATATTCTATATTAATGGCAGCTCTAATGGCAGACTTGTGAGCGGTCATACTTTCTTTGAACATTCATTATTTTTTTCCTATGTATGACAGCCCAGAGGAGAACATCAGTTTATATATCAAAACCTTAGAGTAACATTTTAATCTGTGATAGATATAATAGGTTTTAAAAGACTGAGGGTGTTGAAATGTACCTCCTAGTCTCATGAATTGGCAGGTGGTATATTTGCACATAATACATCCCTTTCTGATAACCAGGATTTTTTTATTCTCATCAATTCTCGGGGTACCATCAGTTCTGTCTCTAAAATTCTTGCCACGAATGTAACAGGTCATCAGTTTAATGTTGTTCAATACAAGTCCCTATCAGTTTGGACTAGGGACCATAATGCTTTAAACATTTTAATAATGCCCCCACTAGCTTGATTAAATGTGCATACCCATGGGCACATAGGTTATCAGAGCCAGCCTTAGGCAAAGGAAAACTAGGCAAATTCCTAAGACATTTGGAATGTCTAGGGTCATACCTTCCATGTTCAGGGCTGGCTCAGCTTGGCAGCATCAGTTTGAGAGGTACCTGATGGGTGGGCAGTAGATTTGCTCTGGCTACCTGCTGTTTACATGGCCTATCTTTCCATTGCTCATGCTGGGGGTTACAGTAGATTAATAAGGGAATGGGACAGCGATAGTTCTGCTAATGTTGCATCACAGTGACTGCTCTCATTTCATCCCAATGAGCAGGATGCAATTAACAAGGCTTCTTAGCATCTGAGTACTGCCATAGACCCAACTCTGTCAAGCTGGGTAGTGGGAATTATTTGAGGGAAAAATGAAATCCAGCAACTATAAGTTAATAGTAAGTTGTGTTATTCTAGCCTTTTTGGGGAACACACTTTCACTATTTGAATAATGTGGAGATGGGGGTGCTAATGTTCTTGCTGACGTAGGGCATAAAAGTAGCATTGCTATGGGTGAGGGGTGATGAGTGCACATTGACCCTTGGACCCAGGAGCAGGGCAGGCAACAAAGGGAGTCAAAGGGAACACCTGTACTGGGCCTCAAGCTTGTGAGGGGCCCCAAGGTTCTGAGGCGCTCAGGGGCTGTAAGCATTACTGCGGCAGTGCAGTGCCTACCACTGGTTTATAAAGGCACCCCCTGGTTCCTGTAAGGGTACTTACTCGCACTGTCCTCCGGTATTAGTGAATATCAATTATGTTTCTTTTGTAACAATAAATAAAAAACACATTCAATATGCAGTATACTAAAAATGTTTTGCTCAAGGGGGCGGCATAAGGGGGGCCTGCCAGAGATATCAGTGTACCGGGCTCCAAGCTTTCTGTTGCCGGCCCTGCCCAGGAGTCCATGTGCACTGCACACCTTGCACCCTTTAGTTCTAGATATGACATTTGTATTTGCAGCTATATCCTCTAAGGGCTGTTTCACACAGTACGGTTCCTGCCGCACGGTGAAATCCCGTACGGCCAGGGAGCCGTGCCGCACTCAGCAGTTGTGAATGGACACTATTGTGTCCATTCACACGGGACGGCCACGGCCCGGCCGCACGGCTGCAGCCGGATCCCCCCACTGGAAGGGACGGCTGCCGGGCTGTGGCCATCCCTGCCATTATAAAATTCTGAGTGCGGCGTGGCTCCCTGACCGTACGGGATTTCACCGTGCGGCAGGAACCGTACTGTGTGAAACAGCCCTAAGGCAGTGGTTCCCACCCTGGTCCTCATGTTTTTCAGGTCATCGGGCAGGTGCAATCATCATCAGACACATTTTAAAAGATCTGCAGGTGAAGCTAATTGTTCCACCTGTGATTCTGTGTGGAGACACCCCCAAAAAATATTCAATGCTAGGTGTACTTGAGGACTAGGGTTGGGAACCACTGCTCTATGGAATTATACTCCAGTTTAGTCAAATTATTTGGATATATGCATTATACAGAATGTTGTGTAATTTTCTAGTAATCACATAAATGTGCATATAGATTCATTATACGATTGTGGTTGAAATATAGGCTTAGTTGTATCTTAAGGACTTTGGTAATTTGTTACTTAAGTTTAGTAGTGGATAATGTGACAGTACCAACAAAGGACAGGCCTTTGGAAAAGTACCTGCAATTTGGAATTGGTAAATGTTGTATTAGATTAATAACTAAGGGGGTTATTCAAACCTGATCACTGATGGGCGATTCTGCAGAGCGCTGCAATCAGATAGTTGCCACTCAGACAGAGTAAAATCCCACCATGTGCAAGAGACCGACATTACACACCCTCCCTAAAAACACCTGGATATGAACGCGTTTTTCTGACACTCCCTGAAAACGTCAGGTTGCCTACGATAAACAGCTATTTCCTGTCAGTCAAGTGACAAGAGGGATACGATTAGATTTATATTTTTTGTCGCTGCGTGACCTTGCAAATCTTACTGTGATTTGTTTGCATGTCCAATCATTCGATAAGCTATCATCTCTGAATAACCCCATACGTTTTTCAACCCATGGAAAGACTGTACTGTACGACCTCCTCCTCTGCCATTGCTGCCCACATCTTGTGTAGGGATCTCCTGCTTCAGCCCCTCTCGTCCTTGTGGGATGGGGAACCTTCAGCCCTCTAGCTGTTGTTGAACTACACATCCCAGCTTGCCCTGCAACAGTTTTAGTAAGGCCAAATAGCAAAACTGTAGCAGGGCATGCTGGGATGTGCAGTTCAACAACAGCTGGAGGACCAAAGGTTCCCCATCCCTGCCCTAGAGGGTGGTTGCCACTAGTTGTGCTGTTCCTCAGTTCTGTATCACTAGCTTTTGAAGTACTCAAAATCTCGTTACCGCCTCAACTTTCTATGGGATAACTTTTTACTATTGTTGCATCTTTTAGAGTTTTCTTTCCACTGGTACACATTGTGATTTTTATAATCCATGTTCACATTATTCCTCTTATCATTTTTGAATTTAATTAGTGCTTGTTTATACACTTGTAGTTGATCATTGAGCTTTTCATACCAGTTGCTAGTGGTATTTGCCTCCAAACTTGGTTTATGGATAGCTTCAAATGCTGCATTGTCTTTTTTAAGGTGTTCATTTCTTTATTCGATTCCTCAATAATAGTATGAGATCCATATAATATTTATTTAATTTCCTGCCTATTTCTCACAGAATGTCAGGTCATTGCGGCCAATAGTTGTGAATTTCTCATTCTTAGTCCACATGGTATATTTTTTTAGCACCATAGTAATCACTGTAGTGATAATACTGAGGGGTAGATTTATTAAGCTTGGTGAAGTGATAAGGTGTCTGGTTTTTATCACCGGCCAATCAGCTCCTACCTGTAATTTTTCAAACCAAGCCTGTAACTTCAGTTAGGAGCTGATTGGCCGGTGATAAAAGCCAGACACTTTGGGGGAAATTTACTAAAGGAAATTTGTAAAAAAATAGGTGTATTTGTATTCAGAAATACACTTATTTTTGACATTTACTATCCCGAAAATACGGCAATTCGTATTCGTATTGATAGCACATCAATACGAATACGAATTGCCATATTTTCGGGATAGTAAATGTCAAAAATAAGTGTATTTCTGAATACAAATACACCTATTTTTTTTACAAATTTCCTTTAGTAAATTTCCCCCTTTATAACTTCACAGAGTTTATTAAATCTGCCCCTCAGTTTCTAAGATTAAGCATCCTCCAAAGATGTTGGTTCCACTTGTTCTGTAAGGAATTTTATCTGCATCTGCTTCTGAATAGCATTGTAAGTCACCCACAACATACTGTAAGTCATATATGTATAACCACTGACTTCATCAAAATAAGCTTGATCAATCATACAGTATATAGGTATGACTGATCACAGGACTGGTCACACAACTGCGACTAATCACACATCCTGGAGGGACCAATGATATATTTTAAAAGAGCATTTTTTATTATATGGTATAATGTTTGCTCCAGGATCAAAAATGATCAACTGTATAAAAGCAGCACAATTTATCATAGCTACAGTATGAATAAAGATATTGTGTAAAATGTCAATAAAATCATCTTGATAAATGAGAGCTGTTGCTGACCAATGTTATATCATTTGTAGAATATGAACTAGTATCTCGAATTAGATATAAAATATTTTGATAAAAAAAAGTTTTTTATTCTAACTCTACTTCAATTTATTAACCCCTTCCTGACAGAGCTAGTTTTTGCGTTCCTGACAGAGCCATTTTTTTCAAATCTGACATGTCTCACTTAAGTGGGGATAACTTTTTTTTGCTTTTACTTATCCCAGTGATTTTGAGATTGTTTTTTCGTGACACATTGTACTTCAAATTAGTGGTAAATTTGGGTCGATACAGTCTGTGTTTTTTTGTGAAAAATACCAAAATATCGTGAAAAAATGGAAAATTTAGCGATTTGCAAAATGTTAAATTTTCTGCTTGTGAGACAAATAATCTTACCACTCAAAATAGTGAATAACTAACATAGACCATATGTCTACTTTATGTTGACATCATTATTTCAACTTCCTTTTAATTTTTTGGGACACTAGGAGGCTTACAATATGAATAGCAAATTCTCAAATTTTCAAGAAAATTTCAAATACTGATTTTTTTAGGGACCAGTTCAGTTCTGATGTGACTTTGAGGGACTTGTATGTGAGACACCCCCATAAATGATGCCATTTCAAAAACTGCACCCCTCACAGTATTCAAAACAGCATTTTGGAAGTTTGTTAACCCTTTAGGTGTTTCACAGGAATTAAAACAAAGTGTAGGTGAAATTTCAAAATTTCTTTTTTTTTGCAGATTTGCAATTTTAATACATTTTTCTAAGGAACACAGTACATTTTACTAGAGAAATGTGACTGAAAATTGATTCCCCCAATTCTTTTGTTTTCATAAATATCCTATATGTGGCCCTAGTGTGCACGGTGACCAAACCACAGGCTTCATAATAGAAGGAGCACCTACTTGATTTTGGAGCCTCCTTTTTATGAGATTATTTTTTAGGCACCATGTAGGTTTCTAGGCACCATAAGATGCTAAAAGTTAGGAACCCCCCCACAAGTGACCCCATTTTGCAAACTACACCCCTCAGGGAATTCATCTAGGGGTATAGTGTACATTTCAAACCCCCAGGGGTTTCACCAATTGTGGTACAACTGGGCAGTGAAAATGAAAAATTATTTTTTTTACACAAAAATACAGTTCTGGCTCCAAATTTGTCATTTTCAGAAGGTATGAAGGAGACAAAGCACCCCAAAATCTGTGCCCCAATTTCTCCCGAGTACGGCAATGCCTCACATGTGACCAAAAAATACCAGTTGGGTGCATGGCAGGACTCAGAAGGGAAGGAGTGATTTTTGGATTTTGCAGCTCAGATTCTGGTGGAATTTTGGTGGGTGCTATGTCGCATTAGCAAGACCCCCAAAGCACCAATACAGTGGAACCCCCCCACAAGTCACCCCATTTTGAAAACTACACCCCTCAGGGAATTCATCTAGGGGTATAGTGTACATTTCAAACCCCCAGGGGTTTCACCAATTTTGATACAAGTGGGCAGTGAAAATGAAAAATTACATTTTTTTACACAAAAATGCAGTTCTGGCTCAAAATTTTTCATTTTCAGAAGGTATGAAGGAGAAAAAGCACCCCAAAATCTGTGCCCCAATTTCTCCCGAGTACGGCAATGCCTCACATGTGACCAAAAAATACCAGTTGGGTGCATGGCAGGACTCAGAAGGGAAGGAGTGATTTTTGGATTTTGCAGCACAGATTCTGGTGGAATGAATGGTGGGTGCTATGTTGCACCAATACAGTGGAACCCCCCACAAGTCACCCCATTTTGCAAAGTACACCCCTCAGGGAATTCATCTAGGGGTATAGTGTACATTTCAAACCCCCAGGGGTTTCACCAATTTTGATACAAGTGGGCAGTGAAAATGAAAAATTACATTTTTTTACACAAAAATGCAGTTCTGGCTCAAATTTTTTTATTTTCAGAAGGTATGAAGGAGAAAAAGCACCCCAAAATATGTGCCCCAATTTCTCCCGAGTACGGAAATGCCTCACATGTGACCAAAAAATACCAGTTGGGTGCATGGCAGGACTCAGAACGGAAGGAGTGATTTTTGGATTTTGCGGCTCAGATTCTGGTGGAATTTTGGTGGGTGCTATGTCGCATTAGCAAGACCCCCCAAGCACCAATACAGTGGAACCCCCCCACAAGTCACCCCATTTTGAAAACTACACCCCTCAGGGAATTCATCTAGGGGTATAGTGTACATTTCAAACCCCCAGGGGTTTCACCAATTTTGATACAAGTGGGCAGTGAAAATGAAAAATTACATTTTTTACACAAAAATGCAGTTCTGGCTCGAAATTTTTCATTTTCAGAAGGTATGAAGGAGAAAAAGCACCCCAAAATCTGTGCCCCAATTTCTCCCGAGTACGGCAATGCCTCACATGTGACCAAAAAATACCAGTTGGGTGCATGGCAGGACTCAGAACGGAAGGAGTGATTTTTGGATTTTGCAGCTCAGATTCTGGTGGAATTTTGGTGGGTGCTATGTCGCATTAGCAAGACCCCCCAAGCACCAATACAGTGGAACCCCCCCACAAGTCACCCCATTTTGCAAAGTACACCCCTCAGGGAATTCATCTAGGGGTATAGTGTACATTTCAAACCCCCAGGGGTTTCACCAATTTTGATACAAGTGGGCAGTGAAAATGAAAAATTACATTTTTTTACACAAAAATGCAGTTCTGGCTCAAAATTTTTCATTTTCAGAAGGTATGAAGGAGACAAAGCACCCCAAAATCTGTGCCCCAATTTCTCCCGAGTACGGCAATGCCTCACATGTGACCAAAAAATACCATTTGGGTGCATGGCAGGACTCAGAAGGGAAGGAGTGATTTTTGGATTTTGCAGCTCAGATTCTGGTGGAATTTTGGTGGGTGCTATGTCGCATTAGCAAGACCCCCCAAGCACCAATACAGTGGAACCCCCCCACAAGTCACCCCATTTTGCAAACTACACCCCTCAGGGAATTCATCTAGGGGTATAGTGTACATTTCAAACCCCCAGGGGTTTCACCAATTTTGATACAAGTGGGCAGTGAACATGAAAAATTACATTTTTTACACAAAAATGCAGTTCTGGCTCAAAATTTTTCATTTTCAGAAGGTATGAAGGAGAAAAAGCACCCCAAAATCTGTGCCCCAATTTCTCCCGAGTACGGCAATGCCTCACATGTGACCAAAAAATACCAGTTGGGTGCATGGCAGGACTCAAAAGGGAAGGAGTGATTTTTGGATTTTGCAGCTCAGATTCTGGTGGAATTTTGGTGGGTGCTATGTCGCATTAGCAAGACCCCCCAAGCACCAATACAGTGGAACCCCCCCACAAGTGACCCCATTTTGCAAACTACACCCCTCAGGGAATTCATCTAGGGGTATAGTGTACATTTCAAACCCCCAGGGGTTTCACCAATTTTGATACAAGTGGGCAGTGAACATGAAAAATTACATTTTTTACACAAAAATGCAGTTCTGGCTCAAAATTTTTCATTTTCAGAAGGTATGAAGGAGAAAAAGCACCCCAAAATCTGTGCCCCAATTTCTCCCGAGTACGGCAATGCCTCACATGTGACCAAAAAATACCAGTTGGGTGCATGGCAGGACTCAGAAGGGAAGGAGTGATTTTTGGATTTTGCAGCACAGATTCTGGTGGAATGAATGGTGGGTGCTATGTTGCACCAATACAGTGGAACCCCCCCACAAGTCACCCCATTTTGCAAACTACACCCCTCAGGGAATTCATCTAGGGGTATAGTGTACATTTCAAACCCCCAGGGGTTTCACCAATTTTGATACAAGTGGGCAGTGAAAATGAAAAATTACATTTTTTTTACACAAAAATGCAGTTCTGGCTCAAAATTTTTCATTTTCAGAAGGAATGAAGGAGACAAAGCACCCCAAAATCTGTGCCCCAATTTCTCCCGAGTACGGCAATGCCTCATGTGTGACCAAAAAGTGGCAGGACTCAGAAGGGAAGGAGTAATATTTGGATTTTGCAGCACAAATTCTGGTGGAATGATGGTGGGTGCTATGTCGCATTAGCAAGACCCCCAAAGCACCAATACAGTGGAACCCCCCCACAAGTGACCCCATTTTGCAAACTACACCCCTCAGGGAATTCATCTAGGGGTATAGTGTACATTTCAAACCCCCAGGGGTTTCACCAATTTTGATAAAACTGGGCAGTGAACATGAAAAATTACATTTTTTTACACAAAAATGCAGTTCTGGCTCAAAATTTTTCATTTTCACAAGAAATGAAGGAGACAAAGCACCCCAAAATCTGTGCCCCAATTTCTCCCGAGTACGGCAATGCCTCACATGTGACCAAAAAATACCAGTTGGGTGCATGGCAGGACTCAGAAGGGAAGGAGTGATTTTTGGATTTTGCGGCTCAGATTCTGGTGGAATGAATGGTGGGTGCTATGTGGCATTAGCAAGACCCCCGAAGCACGGTGAAATTATGAACCTAATATTCCATAGATGTGTGGTATATTTTAAAACACTCCTTTATACATAGGCCGGGTTTGTCGGGGCAAGTGTCACACTGGAAAATAGTTTGCTTTCTTATTCCCTTTTTATAGCAAACTTTGCACCTTTTTTGTGTCCTGCCCTTTTTTCCAGTGGAGGGGATTTCATCAGGAAAATGCTGCCCTGGTACAATACGGGGGCCAGTACTAGAAGTACTGGGGCCCTCTGCCTGCTGGTTCCCAAATATTAGGCCCTTTATGACTTCCTCTTGAAAGTGCATAAATGTCCCCCTCTGGCCGGTAGAACGGAATAGCACGTAAGCGTTATACAGTGCCATCTGGATGATATACACGGCCACCTTCTTGTACCAGATTTTTGTTTTCCGCAGGGCACTGTACGGCTTCAGTACCTGATCTGAAAGATCCACTCCGCCCATGTACCTATTGTAATCCAGGATACAATTAGGTTTGGAGGTGTGGGTACTGGTACCTCGTACAGGGACGGAGGTGGTACTGTCTCCGTGAATTGTTGTCAGTATAAGGACATCCCTCTTGTCCTTATATTTGACCAACAACATATTTTCGTTGCATATTCCCCTGCTTTCACCCCTTCTCATTACTTGGGCAATGTGCGTTTTTGGGAGGCCTCTTTGGTTCTTGCGCACAGTACCGCAAGCTGCTGTACCTCTTGAACCAAGGGCCTTAAACAGGGGGATGCTAGTGTAAAAGTTATCCACATAGAGGTGATAACCTTTATCCAGGAAGGGGTGCACTAAATCCCAGACAATTTTCCCACTAACACCTACGAGGGAGGGGGGGCATTCTGGCGGTTGAATTCTTGAATCCTTCCCTTCATAAACCCTAAACCTGTGGGTGTACCCTGAGGTGCTTTCACACAGTTTATACATTTTTATGCCATACCTTGCCCTCTTACTGGGAAGGTACTGGCGGAATTTAACCCTTCCTTTAAAATGTATAAGGGACTCGTCGATACAAATAAATTTTTCAGGGATGTACACCTCTTAAAATTTGGCACTGAAATGATCAATGACCGGCCTGACTTTGAATAGCCGGTCAAAGGTGGGATCATCTCTGGGTGGGCACTGTGCATTATCGGTGTAATGTATAAATTTAAGAATTGTCTCAAATCGAGTCCGGGGCATGGCCATACGGTAAAATGGAGTACTGTACAGAACATCTGTACTCCAATATTGCCTAATTTCTGGCTTTTTTACTATGCCCATATGAAACACCAGACCCCAAAACGTCATCATCTCTACTGCATCTACAGGGGTCCACCTAGCAAATGATGACGTGGGGTTTTGAGCAATAAACTGCTGGGCATATAAATTAGTTTGGTCCACCATTAAATTTATAAAATCATCAGAGAAAAATAATTTGAAAAAGTCAATTTCTCTGAGACCTGTGGAATCAAATTGGATTCCTGGCATGGCCAAAAACTCAGGAACCTGGGGCTCAAAATTGTCTGGTGGTGGGGTCCATACTAGATCAATTATTGGGGGGGGAATCTCAGCTGATCTACGGGGGCGTCTTTGAGGGGGTCCCTCATCACCAGAGGAGGAAGAGGAGCTTAAGACGAATCCTTCAAATTCCCCGCTTGCATCACTGCCTGTGTCAGAGTCAGAGGCAAGCATGGCATATGCCTCCTCCACTGAATACATTCTCCTGGATGACTGGGAGGACATTTGGGAGGACATTTGGGATGCCATTTTTATTTTTGTGTTACTGGTAGTGAAATGTTTCAACACGTGTATAGTGTAGGGGGGGGTACAAACTTTATTTCAATCCGGGGGGTATGTAGTGTGTATGTGGTGCAGAAAAAAATAAATACTTTATACCAATAAAAAAAAAAAAAATGAAGGGGTTAAAAATAAAAAATTGAAGGGGTTAAAAAAAAAAAAAAAAAGGTCCTGCGCCAAAAATTGAGCACAGATGTTGGTCAGTAACGTCTGTCACTGAACAGCGCTCAAAGGCAACAGGAATCTGATCAAAAAAAAAAAAAAAATTGATCAACCCTGTGCCGAAAAAGCTGATCAGTGATGTACGTCACTGATCGGCGCACAGTGGCCACAGGACACCCACAAAATCAGTGTGTGTAAAAAAAAAATTAAAAAAAGACCCCACAGCACTCACAAAAAAAAAAAAAGGTGATCAGTGATGCGACACTGATTACCAGCAGTGAGGGACAGCAGGTGCACAACCTTTGGTGCAACTGACAGTGCAACTGGCAGCAACTGACAGGTATATATATAAAAAAAAAACCTCTGCGCCCCCAAAAAGTTGCTGATCAGCACAGATATACTGATCAGCACAAAAGGGGGGGTAGCAGACACAAAATATACACTCTCTATCACTCTCTGTCACTATCTCTCTCTATCTCTCTATCTCTCTATCTCTCACTATCTCTCACTATCTATCACTCTAGGACACTGCAGCAGCAGCACTGACAGTTATATGTATAAAAAAAAAACTGCACCCCCAAAAAGGGGGGGTAGCAGACACAAAATATACACTCTCTATCACTCTCTGTCACTATCTCTCTCTATCTCTCTATCTCTCACTATCTATCACTATCTATCACTCTATGACACTGCAGCAGCAGCACTGACAGTTATATATATAAAATAAAACCCCTGCACCCCCAAAAAGGGGGGGTAGCAGACACAAATCTCTCTATCTCTCTACCTCTCACTATCTATCACTATCTATCACTATCTATCACTGTATGACACTGCAGCAGCAGCACTGACAGTTATATATATATAGAAAACCCCTGCACCCCCAAAAAGGGGGGGTAGCAGACACAAAATATAGCTCTCTCTGTCACTATCTCTCTATCTCTCTCTATCTCTCTCTATCTCTCTCTCTATCTCTCTATCTCTCTATCACACTGCAGCAGCAGCAGGAAGTCTCAGGAAGTCAGATCCAGGAAGCGTCCAGCACGCTACAAGCAGTGATAAGGTGATCAGGTAAGGTATTTGCAAGGATCAGGTAAGTATTAGCAAGGATCAGGTCGGTATTCACGGCAGGCAGGCACGGTGACCGTTCTGCACGCTATTCCAGACCGGAATGGCGTCTGCAGCGCAGTCACCGTCAGTTTAAATGTCGCGCCTTGGCTGTGATTGGTCCGTGGGTCCCACGGACCAATCACAGCCTTGGGGGCAGGTGGGGTGAGGGTGGGGTGAGGTGTCATCGTCACCGATGACCCCCTCATGCCCCCTGACGCCCGGCGGTGATTGACACCTGTGTTACCGAGCGTCCGATTCGCTGGTAACACAGGAAAACGCTGTGAATGGCTGTTCACACTGAACAGCCAATCACAGCGATCGCCGACGGGGGGGCGACATCGCAGCCCCCCCTGGGCATGCAGGGACATGTCTGCTGTCAGGGACAGCAGACATCGTCCCTCTGTCACTGCGTCTCGAGACGCAGTGACAGTTTAAACTCATGACGTACATTTATGCCATGTGTCGGGAAGTACCTCCCGGCCATGACGTAAATGTACGTCAAATGTCGGGAAGGGGTTAAAGAAAAAATCATTTATACTGAAAAAATAATACATAATCACGTTTTCTGACATATTGGGAATATTGGTAGAACTATACTGCCCTTTAGCAAAAAGCATATATGAAGAAGAAATATATAGAGTATTCTACAGTCAAATTCTAAATACAGTGTATTGCATACACAGATCACTTTATGACTCATTGCAGTGACCTATACAGACTGCCACTCTGTTTATGAATAGGTGATGATGAAGAATACTAGTAACTACAAAGAAAATATCTCACCAGAATATCTTTCTTTCCAAGCCCAAAACCTTTATTATGTGTTAAAATAACTGCCTTGTATGCAGTTCACATACAATAGAACAGTGCCCTAATAGTTCTCTGTGATAGCTGAGGTTTAAGAAAGATAAGGCAGCTGCAGGAAACGCTTGTGTGACTACATAACCATACTAAATAAATGGTACTAAGCCTTGCATCATTTAACAATTTGGAGCAGCTATTTATACATTTGCTATATCATGAATTGGTTGTCAATGTTGTCATATGTGATCAAAGCTGCAACTAGACATTTTGGTGCCCTCTGCCAGAGAGTTGGTTCCCCACTCCTATACTTAAAATAGGGACAGTGCATGCTGAAGACATGGTAGAAAAATATAGGGGTGTGGTTTCATGGGGAAGGGTGTGACCACATAATGGTACCAATTCACATTGCACCACACAATAGCCTTTTATTCCTCCTACACCACTTAGTAGAACCCCTTGTACATGTTACTCCACACAGTAGTGCCCCTTATACACATTATGCCCACAGTAGTACACCTTATAGCCCTTTATACATGATAAGCAACAAAAGAGCCTTTTTATACACATCATACTAGAGCCCCTTACACTTATTGCACCACAGTAGATTCCCTTATACACATTATGCCTTGTGGAGCCCCTACACTTTTCTCCTCCTCCATATCACCATTCCTCCCCGTTCCTTCCCCCAACACCCTTTCCCCCGATTGTGAGCCCTATCCTGTTTCCCCCCAGTGTCAGCCATGCCCTTTTCCCCTTTGTCAGCGCTATTATATCTATCCTTCCCCCTTGTGTTGGGTCACATGCCAGTGCCAACTTAAAATCCCCTCCGCATCCTCTCTACGCTGCCCTTAGCATACCTTCCATACTGCACTGTTTCCCATGCTTTGGTGTCTCAGATACCTCAGTCAATCACAGCACCGCTTGCCGAACAGAGCGTCTATGGCACAAGGGGGAGCCCCGATCAGCTTGGCACTCCCCCTTGTGTCCTAGACTCAGGTATTTGCTCTGCCGGTGGCTGGGAAACAAAGTGCAGAGCAGAGGGGACGCACTGTCACTTGCTCCACTGCTGACAGGGCTGGAGGGTGTGTGCCATAGGATGCACCCACAGTGCAGGTGAACTGTGGGCAAGGTACCACTGGCACACACCTAGTTATCCTATTACATGGATGAGAGTCTCTGACTATGACTACCCAGCATTGCCAGCTGTAATGGATACAGCTGCTAGCATTGCAGGGGTCGGTGCATACATAGTAAGCTAATTGGGGTGAATGTGGACTGTGCACCAAGAGGGAAAAATTCCTTGTTTATTATGCACCTCTAAACCCCTCTGGTTCCATCCCTGTTTGTGATTGTATTCTGTTAGTATTCAGATTCATTGCTTTCTCAACATTTGTATGTTTATTTACATTTTACATACTTTCTACTCCTTGATGTACCCTTGGAATTGTTTACATCACAATGTATGGTTGTTGTTTAACCTCAATAAACACTGATTGCTTAAAAAAATATTCAGATTTAATTTGCAGAACAAGATGGGGGAATTGCTTTACTCTATGATTTAAAACATTACCATGAAGTTACAAAGCGTGCACTTTTACCCTTTTTAATAAAAAGCATGGAGTCTTAATGCCTGGTTTCCCCACTTCCTCTCCTCTGACCTCCCTATTACTAACTCAGCCTCCACTAATTTCCATGCCCTCTCCTCCTCCTTTGGCATCTCTCAGTGGATCTCCACCCCCACTCCTCAAGGCCACTCCTTTAACCTTGTCTTCTATTACCAATGTGATGCTTTTAACTTCTTTAACTCTACCTACCCCCTTCAACCACTATCTACTCCCTTTCACCTTTTCATCTTCACCAGATGCATATTGGGTCTCTCGACTCTATCCTACACTCACTTGATACTCTCCTTTCTCCATCACGTTGTTACACCTGCCTCACCTGCAGTGCACATGGCTTTGTCCATCTAAGAAATATTTTGTCAGAAAGAGTGAACTAGAATAAGGGCCACAGTTCCTGCTAGAGCCTGCACAAAAATAGCCCTGCCTGTCTCCCATTTTACTGGCATCTTTCCCTCACTATTCAAACATGCTCCTGTCTCACCTACTCTTAAAAAAAAAAAGAAAAAAACCCTTGAACTTTTCTCACCCGTTAGCTACCGCCAAATCTCTCTTCTCCTGTTCACCTCCAAACTACTCGAGCAGCTGGTTTACAGCTAACTCATCAGCTGCCTCTCTGACAACTCCATCCTTGATCCTCTTCAGTCAGGCTTTCACTCCACTAAATCTTCCCTTATCAAAGTCATCAACTCCCAGTAACTCCAGTCATTTAAGTGCTTTGGGTGCCCTATTTAATTCAGGAAGTGCTAATAAGAAATTGGGAGTACAGTATCTCAGAGGAACATTACCCTGGCTCCTGGCTAAGTACTTGTGTAAAATTGCGTCACGGTATTCTTCCTCAGTGTGTTCCAGCATACCTACTCCAGTTTTCTGCAAAGCATTCATCTGCAATGTAATTCAGCAAACTAGCTTCTGTATTTCCTCACAGAATATATCACTGCATCTTTCTCCAATACTGTTCCAGCACAGATTCAGTGTTTCCAGTAGCTAGCTTCAATTGTGATTCAGGCACCCAGTTCCAGTGTAATTGCATTCTGCTCCAATATTTCCTACAATACAGCTACAGCCATAGACTGTCCTGCTAGTCTGTAGCTGTTATAAATCTGCCCTATGAATTCAACTGCATCCGTCTGTTGCTACTACTAGTGGCCTGAATCAGGAATAGCATTACTAGGCCAAACAGATTCACTCACACTTCTGCACATACAGCTAGCCCATAGAGCCCCAATCTGAATTGGCAAACCCCTAGTGCATGACAAAAAAATGCCGACATGGAACACAGGTGATTGAACATAAATGCAAAAAATGTTTAAAAATTCATGAAGATATTCCTAAAATAATGCTCTGACATGTTGCAATCACAGCTTCTCCTGGACCATACCCATAATTTTCCTATTTCCAAAATTGCACCTAAGTAGTCAAATAGAGGCACCATTTTGAGAATGGATTACTATCATTTGAAAACTCTAGCCTATCCATTTGATTTTGCAAAGTTAGAGCTGGGGAATTTGCAAGTATACAGAGAAGCATTTAAAGCCACATTGACCCTAGAGGCACTGATTCTTTAAGGTCACTTTGTCCTAGAGAAGAGTAAAAATGTAATAATGATGGGGTTTTGTCTGCTCAGTGATTGTCTCATGTGAGGGACCCACAGTGATTTTTTATAATAATGATGAGGAAGTTAAAGTTTTGTTCATGGAAACTACTTAATGTTTTATATTGTTCTAGTGGTGGCTTGCCAGTATCCGGCAAGTTTGCCTATTTATAGTAGCTGCAAAGTATTTGCAGTCACTTTTAAACCTCTTATAAGAGTGCTTTTGGTTTTTCTATTTTGTATTCTGCACTTGAATATACCTTCTCTTATCTTCCCCACCTACTGTGTTTGTTTATTCATTGTGTCATTGCACCTTATTCTGGTTATTCACATTCATTTCTGTGCACATGCAGACGCAGGGTGTGTCTGGCCACGAGGAACAGGACTTTGGGGGGTGTGGGGGGGCAGGCCATTCCCATGAAAACACTGGGTATTCCCATTGAAATCACCCGGTGACACGGGTGCGGGGGGTGGGCAGCTGACATCACTGGATATCCGCCCCTTTTCTGTCCAGTGTGCACGCATATCTAAGTGACCTGAGTCACTTAGTTATGTGTGCGCCCTCCACGTCATTCGATGGCCGTCAACCATCAAATTATGTGGATATTTACACATAAGCCGCAAATGGATGTTTATGTTAAACTTCCATTTGTTGCCCTTGCAAACGAACCCGGCATATGGGGGGGGGGGGGGGGGGGGCGGCAGTCCAGCATTGAGGGGACGTCATCTGAGGGCAAATTCACAGCCATGCAAGTGAATCAGAATAAGGTCCTCCAAGGCCTTCCAAGGTTTGGTACAGTTAGCTTCTATTTACCTGTCAATAAGTGACAGTGTTATGAAAGTAAATGGGAAGGGCCTAAACTTGGCAAATAAATGAATATTGACTGTTATCTATTTTGCTAAACATACGGTTGATATTGCTTAAATTCAAGAAAAATCGTCTGTTCCCATTGTTATGTATCCAATTACCCAGTCAAAAAGGGTGGGATTGTCCAGATATCTAAAACAATGGCAGACACCTAATTGAAGGTAGAGCATTACTTTGCAGATCCCATATTTCTCTCCAGGGAGACCTCATTCCCTGTACCAAGCTACCAATACTACTACTGCACATGCACAGTCCCATCGTGTCACTATTTTAGAGCCCCACATTGCGAGATGCAAGTCTTCCACTTAGATTTAGATGGATCTGCAATATATTGCTACCCTAACCACTGTTCCACCATATATGCTGTGTATTATATATGGGGGGTTGCACAGGTTCACTATATGCAGTGCAGCTGCTGCATGAGAAAATGGGAAGTGCCCTGCATCCATTCAGATGCTACAGTATGTGGCACTCCTTCCTTCTATGTGGCCCTTCTTTTTCTAAGTGACCATGCTGGTGCTTCCCCTTGACATCAGGAGGCATGTGCATCTGAGTTACATCATTGCATATACATCAAATTTCTTCAAATTTTGCATTGATGGAGACTTCTGAAATTGTCATTTTGCAACAAAGAAAACACATTTTTTAAGAGCTTAATTCAGTATGGATCCCAAATCACAGAATATGAGAATTTTGAACACCTACGCATCTGCAGTGTTCGTATTGCGCATGCATTGGATCAATTTGCGAGAAAATTGATCCATAGAAGTTAGGCATAGAAGTTGCCACAATTTGATTGACAGGAAGCTGACCTTTTAGTTGCAAAAACATGGCATCTTCTTGGTAATTCCAAGGTGTTTTTCAATGGGGGTCTCCGAGATCAGCGATGACCACTTCCAGCATAGTTCTTGAGCAGATTAGTGGAAGCCCTATACTGGCTCAGATGGAAAAAAAAAAACGTTTTGATGGTTCAGATTTTGTGAATGGATCTAGGAATACATTGTTATTTTTGATGCATTCGCAATTTTTTGTGTTTTTTTCTTTCTGTCCGGGTGATGGCTTTCTGCTTGCAGTCCACTGAGTTTTCTCCAACTAGCGATCCATATTGAATTATGCCCTGTGGGCCTGATCCAGATTAGATCGCTAATCAGAGAATCCGCAAATCGAGCGATTCTCAAACAAATGTTCATGCATACCGTACGGATCCCGAGGGTAAATAGTGACAGAAATGCATATGGATCATAAATGGAATCCCCTTGTCATTTGACTTATGGGGAGCTAGGAGTGGGGGTGGAAACCCAGCGTTTTTTGGGAGTGGCTGGAAAAATGCAGACATGCCCAGGTGTTTTTGAGGAGGGTGTGTGACATAAACAATGACTTCTTCCACCCTGTCTCAGTTGCAGATTAGCGTAAACCTCAGATTTACAATTGCACAGAATGCAAAAAATGTTCAATGGTTTAGGAGTTGTATATGGATTTGTAAGTAGATTGCGATTAGTGATCCAAACACAATTCTCCAGCATTTTTGCAAAGGGTTAATTTTGCTCTTAATGTCTGGGGGGCATGTATCTCTTTACAGTCCAAAGCAAATTCTCACATTAGCACTGAGGTCTGAATCAGACCCTATGTGTGAGATTTAATAGGATGAATGATTCAGAAAGTGAGAGATTTGTTGAGAAATATCCAGTTTTTTTAAAGCGCAATCATTGACACTGGAAAATCAAACTGATTTAGCAGTGTAAATGATTGCTGCTTTTAAAAAAAACTGGAGTTTTTTTTTTACCAAATCTCTCACTTTCTCAATCTCTCATCCTATTAAATCTCACCCTATATGTGGTTTGTAAACAGTGATACACTATCTGCTAAAGCCGTTCAGGAAACAACCATCCTGATTTTTTCTACAGTACATTTAAAAATCACAAATCATACAAAAGTTGCAGTTTGGAAAGCTGCAAAACAAATCTCCAGAAAAATTTTAGGGTTTTCAATTTTCTTTAGCAATTTTGTACGTTTTACTAGAACAGATTGTGCCAACTACAATTTTGTCAGTTATAGTATTTTTCGGTATTATATACATTTAGGACTTTTATGCTTTTTGCAGACAATCACGACTCTAATGTTTTTACTTTTGTTGGAATCATGAATTATTAAGCAAAACAGTCGGTAATGATTATACGGTAGACTTTACCCCATGTTTTCTAATCAACACATGCCCGACTTATATGTACACAGAACAGCACAGATAAGTCTAATTGCACAATTGAAAATAATGTCTGCAATGATCTTGCTTCATATGAAAAATAATTTATGCTTCCAATCAATTTAATATTTTTCTAGCAACAAAATGTAAAGGATGTTTTGTAATAAAATGTGTCTTTCCCCAAATACAAATTCCACGATTGGTTTAGCATGGAAATTTAAATCTGTGTTGAACCAGCTGTGACATAGCAGAATTGGTATTTTAGGGTATATATGAGAACAAATGAAAAACTGATGCCAATGTGACTGATTGATATATCTTAAAATAGTGTAGGCATCGTAAGAACAGGTTGTACAGATCAGTGCTATTGGCTGAAAACCAGCACTCTCTAGCCAAAAGCTGCAGTACAAAGATGCTAATTTGCCAATAAAAAAATCTAAATAAAAGGCTCCACTAGGAAATACATTTGCTACTGATCACTTGTTATGCTAAAACCATTCATTTTAGTACCGTATGTTACAACATTAAATGTTACATTCATTTACATCTGACTTCCTGCATTACACGACTCATTTATATTGTTTCACTTTACATCTCTACCAATGCCTTCTTTATAAGTATGTGTTTCTTAGGGTCTATTAATACAGCTGAGAAAATTGATGTTTTGCCGAAAACAGGGCTTTTCTCGGCTTCATGTTATTCCCACAGTGGGTTAGTGTGGACAAATTCCTGACTTCACCAGCGGTGCCCCCACTCCATGGGTGAATCACATAACTATACTTTTTTATGGGGAATGCAATTCATAAAAGATTGGAGAGCTCCGCTTTCTGTTCCACAGCTGTGTGCACTCTCCATTTCAGGATGGTGAGCCTCTTTCTCACCTTCCACACTGGTGTGTCTGCATAAGAGACCCGCCGGCTGTCTCCAAGCAACACAGAGAGGACCACAGTCAAAGACCACACCACTGGAGCCCAGGATACTGGGTTGCTGGAAAGGGGAGTATATATGAATTGCTACTTATCAAAGCCATATATCGCTATCAAGTGATGAAATGTACAGTCATAAGTTACAATTAATTTTTGGTTATATACATGAATATACCCCTCTATCTGTATAACAATGCACAGATGTTACATTAATTTACTTGTCCTCTTAGTAGAAAGGGAGCATTGCATTTCTGCACTTGTTTGATATAGGTTATTGCCCAAAATATTAAAGTGGCTGGAAGGCTAGCTTTCATCAGGTATTTAGGATATGTCGGAAATGATCTGTTTGGAGACAAAGATTCAGCCAGATACTCTGCATGTTAGAGCTGCTTAGCTCTGGGATTTTATGGCAGCTTACAGTATGAGTAATCTTGAAATTGTCTACACAATGTATACTTTACGCCAAATGTAAAAGCCTGTGATTTGCGAGAGCTTTCCAGCACGATGAAAAGCTTTAGGTTAATCACAAAACAATCCTGGTTATGTCTTTAAAGCACTTGCTACATGTGGTTGCATCAGATAAGACCACACCAGGCTGGGCTTTCCATAACATGGTCATACCTGATGCCAGCAGTCAGAGAGGAGAGGGCATGTGAAAATGCAAGTTCATGATGGTTGCAGAGTTTTAATCATTGATGGTCTGATATCTCGCCCATTGTAATCCTTTGTCAATTGTTATTTACACCCATATATTACCAGATTTATGTTCTAGCCAGCAAGACTGGACAGTAATGGTCAGTTTAAAGCCCCGTACACACTAGACACTAGATGATATCCTTAACGATCTTTTACATTCACATTGAACAATATTGTTAATGATATCATTTAGTGGCGTCACACGTCTTCCCTGCTGAACATGCAGTTGTCAATATTGAGCTGCTTGTTCTGGCGATGGAAGGACACTGGCAGTGATGTGTGGGGGCTTGCATTGTTAATGAGTGTTGAGTGTACACACTAGACCGTATGAACAACATATTGTTAACAATATCGTTATTGTTCATATTGTTCAGAAAAGATTGTCTAATGTATATGGGGCTTTGGTCAAATCCTAATTAAATCATACAAAAGATGCAGATTGGAAAGCCAGGACAGTTCCTAGAGCCTGGTGATGGTTTTGGAAATATGGGGGAACACTATTCAATTTTTGACCTGTATTTCTGGAACCAGGACCGTCTCAAAGAGCCCGGGGGCTGGTTATGCTCTGGAGGGGGGACCCCATAAAGTTTTTTAACATTTTGCGAGAAACCACACATTCCCCTTACTAAAAGTTTGCAACTTGATGAAAACAATTGCTAGAAATCGCAATTGATTTTAGTTTTGTGCAAAAAAAAATCCTATTACATTTGTCAATTTGAGGCAAAAGACTTGGGCAATTTTTTTTAAGATGCCTTAAAAATTGCACCCTATTACATTTGGCCCCCTATTGCTGATGTCCAAAAATTGGTACTCAGCAATTTTCGGAGATCTGCATATGCGTGCACGTGCATTTAATTTACAGCAACTGCAGTTTGAGTAGCGAAGGGGGCAGCAACAAAACAAAGTCACCAGGACCCACTGAACAGGCAGGTCCTTTGACTATATAATCAAATTGACCTGCATATCCACAAGACATTAATTAATTACTTAATGATATTAAGTGTACACGCTAGACAATATTGTGAACGATATCGCTCTGAAGCCCCTTCTGAGCAATATTGTTCACAATATCCTCTAGTGCGTATGGTAAACATCACCTTGAAATTTGTTAGAAAAAATCCAAAACTTAATTAAAACAATAAAACTCTAACATATATTGTATTCAACAATAAAGGTTGGTTCCTATGAAATTAGTGTCACACGAAGACCATGGGGGTTATTCTGGTTCACTGGCAAAGGCACAATGACTATCTAATGGATAAAACCATATGCACTGCAGGTGGGGCTGATATAACATGTGCAGAGAGAGTTAGATTTGTGATCAAATAATGCATTTCAACCATTATTACAGTAACTAGTAACCCACTGGCCAACCATGTTATCCACTGGTGACTGTGCCCAGAACATTACTAAACCAAGTACCTAAAAACTGTCATTAAGGAACACAGAGGGGAAATGTAATATGATCTTTTATGTTTCTCTGTGTTTCTGGCAAGTTTAAGGTCACAATATTTAATAGAATGTGAATACATGTAAACTCTCCAATTATTAATCTTGGCACAACCAAATTTAGCATCCCTATTTTTACTGTGGTAAACCTAAAACTCACAAGATCATATAGGCAGTGCCTTGCAGAATAATATTCCAAATAATAGATGTCCTCGGGCCAGAGAGATCTATGTGATTTCAAACTTGAGGCCTAGTAACACACACACATGTGCTTCACAATCTAAAGATATAGACGATTTTCATAAAATGATATAAACCTGGCCACCACATATATTTACTTTTACCTTTTTAATTAAACGTGATGCCATGAACACAAAAGAATCTTTATTAATATGTATGTTCTAAATGAAAGGGTTGGACAATGGATGACTGATTATTATTTTCTTTTTAGTAACAATAATACAGTGTGATCCACAATATTGCGTGGTCTTTTTGTTTGGTACTTATGTATTATCTGGACTCCCATGTTAAATGCACCACATTTTTTCATACCCCTACTATCCAACTACGCATGGAGTTGATTTTATATAGTGTGGCGAGCGCAGCAAGCCACCGCGCCCGAAGCGTGACGAGCGGACACGGTCTCATAAGAAAACTGGGAGCCCAGATATTACATAAGTACCTTTTGTTTGTCACATCGGATTGGCTGGATCCTTATTTACTGGAAATCCAGCTGGATAGTAAAGGATTGTGGTTTGAGCGGTGTTGGTAACACTTGTTGAGCACCAGTTATATTGAATAACATACTGGCTGTATACAGTATGTTTCTACTGCTGGAGCCAGCAGTAGAAAAGACATTAGTCACACTGTCATGTCTTCTACTCTACAGAAAACATAGAAGAAGTGAATGGATATGAAACTGGAAGAGATAATTGTATTATTGATTTGATCGATTAGAAGCATTTTGGCTTCTATAGGGAGTATTCAATAAGTTCATTTTTTTCCATAGGTGAAAAAAACGGAACTAATCCAACCCCCAACTTGGCATTGAAGGAAAAAAGCCTCAAAAAGGATAAAAAAGGATGCAATTTTGCTGGATTGGTGGCTTATTTGCAGATCAGGTGCTTTTTGCCACTTCAGAATTTTCATCTAGGTGATGGAGAAAATGGAGAAACGTGCCAATTTTCCCCCTAAGCCTTATGTAATTAGGTGGCCGATAAATGTTGATGGTGCTCTGGGCTACACTTGGGGTTTGTCACAATGTATGAATAATTATTTTATTTAAAAAAAAGTGTATTTAATGTAAATTCTGATGGTGGTAATGTTCTTCCTCGTGCCTCGTGGCCCGCCACAATGTTGTACAGTAATTATGCTACATAGGCACTCATTCAGTCTCAGGGACTTGGTGGGAGAAATGTTTGCTGATCGTAGCCCACTCTTAAGGAGCTAAGCTCGGCATGCATTTATTTCCCCACTGAGTCTCTGGGGCTCAATGAGTGACTATGTAGCATAATTGTATGTAGCTAATTGGTTGTTGCATTCTCAGCTTTCATTTTATCACTTCTCCAGGATTAATACATCTGCCCCATCCTGCTGCTTGCTCAGTCAAACTAACAAACTGGGCTAATGCTTTTAGTTGTTGCATTGGTTAATTGCCACACTATGTATTTGTGCTAAATTAACAAAACTAACAAAAATTAGACACCATAGAATTTGCCATTAGCTCTTTTTAATGTTGCTGTTGGCAGTGTTAACATTTAAAGAAATGTTTTACCAAAATAAATATATTTAGTACATTTTTATTATGTAATGTAAAATATGCATACAAATACTGTATATAACATCTTATTTTTGCCTTTCTAAGCATGGAATACTAGTAAGCATATCTGCAGTTACTTTTTAAGTACAAAATTCTATTTATTAGTAACAACTGCTGGTGGGATTGTGTGATAATTATAAGCCAGCCGTGAATTGGCGTTCTTCTCTGATCCGTAAAGGCAGTTAGGTCTTTAATTGCCTTATTGGCTGCCTTCCTGCATGCAATTTTATTTAGCTATTCTACATCTGTGAACACATAGTACTTACCAGAAGCACAGAACAGAAGCACCCTTTGACATGCTAATTTGATCAGTATTTTTCTTTATATTTTAATTTTTTTTTATTTTGTATCTAAATAGAAACTTGTGCCATTTAAATTAAAATAATATTTAAGATAAAAGTTAATATCTTTGTCATTTAATCACCTATTTTTTTTACATTAAATATGTTTACCTAACACTGTTTTCCACCAAATAATTAATGTCTGTGTTTAGTATCTTGTAGTTACTGTATATGCTATTTATCTTTCCTCTGTTGCCAATCTATGTATTACAGTATATAACATTAAGTAGAAGGTGTTGTTGTTCAGACACAGTACAGTCTTTAGAAAATAACATTCAATAAATGCCACTATAAAATACTCAATTCAATAAAAGACTAGTAACTGCATCCCAGTGCTAGCGCTGAGGCTGCTTCCAGTCATAATGATAGTACATCAATATATTCAAAATGTGGACCATGGAGCAGAAAGTTTAAGAAAGGGCACCTGTAATCTAAATATTTCATAATGTTAAGAAAAGAGGTTACCTTTAAAACAGACAGATCAGGACTAAGGGCCTTATTTTGGTTCATTCTTTCTGACAAAATCCTTCTTAGATGGGCAAAACCATGTGCACTGCAGGTGGGGCAGGTGTTACTTGTGCAGAGAGAATTAGATTTGGGTGGGGTTTTACTTCAAAGTTAGATCTTTATTGCAGTGTAAAAATAAAGCAGTCAGTATTTTCCCTGCACAGAAACAAAATTACTCACCCAAATCTAATTCTCTCTGCACATGTTACATCTGCCCCCCCTGCAGTGCACATGGTTTTGTCCATCTAAGAAGGATTTTGTCAGAAAGAATGAACCAAAATAAGGCCCTAAGTGTAAGTCTTATAGCTAAGTGTAATATCCTCTGAGTTACTGGTGGTATGGAATTTGTGTAAGTTGCCTGGTTTGTTTTTAAAGCAGCAATCATTTACAAGGCAAAACCAGGCTGGTGTGAGGTCAAAGTTAGTAGAGGTAGGGGTGTTAACCATCTAAGAATCTCCTCTCTGTTAAATCATTTGCAGTAAGTTAATTACATTTAATTATAGTTATAATAATTTGTAAAATAATAACAGTCTAGTATCAGCTACCAGCATTTCTGACAAGCACATGCAATCTCCAGTGCCATTACCCTCATCATCAACCTACTCAGTAATGATTGGGGTTAGTCCATTTAAAAATGTTTTGTGGGGGCCAAAAAAACCAAGCACTTCTGCCACTTGTTGGGAGTGTACAAGAACAATTCCATTTTGCACCCATTGTGGACTATATGAATGAAATTAATCAATAACTTTCAACCCTTGACAGGAATACTTTGGCTATTAATAATATTTGCAAAACAGATTCTTGTGATTTTTTTAAATTATTAATTAATCAAATGAATAAGTTTCAACCATTTTCAAGAATCCATGGCTATTAATATTGTACTCTTGTTTTATGAATGGACTTTCTCTTAATGGATGCAAAACACATTCTTGAGATTTTTTTGTATTCTGACTGAATTAAAATAGTAAGATTGTGCTTCCTGTCTTAGCGGTTTAACAACCTCTAAGGGTCTGATAAGTCTATATTTAGCCTAAAAGAATGCAAGAATTGAGTCAGTTCTTGGAACAGTTAGCAATATGTCAATGGCTGGGTTTTCTACCATATTAAAATCCCCACTTATGATTAATAAATAGTGTGTTCTGCTTTGAAGAATATGGCCAAGGTCTTATATTAGTTCCTAATTTTATTTGATCGAATCTGAAATTTGAGTAAAACCACAAACTGCAATGAAAGCTGTCACAGTGGTGACAAAGAGCAATGGGGAGTATCATGATCATCTGTATTTCACTACTGATTATAAACATTAAAAATTCATGTTTAAAGCAGGATCTGTTAATCTTGATTAAACATCTTAAAATAGCTGTTTTCTCTTTCTTGTCATTAAAAACTGCAATTGGATAACAGAATGAAATACATTTTTTTGTGTATTTTACATTATTGGCATCAATAATAAATGTTTATGTAAGAAAGTAAATGACATTGCAAACTAGACTTTAAGATCATATTTGTATTCCCTTCTGAACTTTGTGATTTAAAATACTGACACTAATTCAGTTCACATGTCAATTTTCTCCAAAATAAATTATGACTTTCTTTTAATGCAAAGTTACATTTATCATAAAAGTAAATGCTTCATCTGTTTCTGACATAATGGATAACATTTAGGAGAGTCACAGAAATATAATTTAAAAAAATTCACAAATGTCTCATGTTACTCAGCCTATGTCAAGTTTATCTAATATCGTGGTAACTTGCTGTCAAAAGTGTAGCATCGTACTATGGCAAAGTACTCTTAATTGATTAGTAGTTAATATACCAGAACTGGAATTACTGGTTCAAAATGCGCTTTATACTGATGCCACTATGCATATAATAATAATAATAATAATAATGACAAACAGAAAAGAGGTATAATCAACCCTCACGTCTGCCACAGTTAAGCAACAGAAACAGAACACAACAGTCTAATGTACCAAGTATTTATGACAAGAAAAGTAAGTATAGTGTAGGTGCACTGACAGTCACAATATCTGTTTTTAAGATTTAACTTTTATTATTATTCTTTAAAAAGGTGAAATATTAAAATATATGAAAGAAATAAATAAAGAAATATAGAATTTTAAAATATCAATGACCACTGCTCCCCAACCTAGGTTGTTGCAGGGTTTCTCTTTTCCCTGTAAGTTTCCTATATGTTTTAATTTTAGCACTTTCTCTTGTAATTTTAGGAAGAGATGTCTGTGCTTATGTTGCGAACTCCTATATTGTTACACTGATGTATCAGAGTTTAGTGTTACAATGCAGGTTCCTAATAATGTGTATCCATTCCTGTTTTTTCAAACAAATCCTTACACATAAGGTCCTGACATTTTGAATATTTTCTATCAAGAGTTCGAATATAAAACTGATGTGTAAATTGGAGTTATGTTCAATCGTGATAATTCAATATAACTAACTGGCCTCTCCTATTTCTGCAGACAGATTTTTGTCAAAATATATATAATATATATATATATATATATATACAAACTCCAAGAAATGATTGGCACTCGGGAGGCAGAAATAACAAAATAAAGGATGTGTATTAAAGCTAAGCTTTCGGGGTTTGACCCCCTTCGTCAGAGCACAATCCTACAGCAAGCAAACAGTGCACAATGACCACATAAATACCTTCTTCCCCGTGAGTACCTCCGACATTCCGCTTGCGTCATCAGCAGCCGCACACGCAGACGCCGGGACACAGACGGCAGCCGCCTCACTTCCTGGTCCGGCAGTCAGCGTGGTTGCCTAGCAACCTCCGGCTGTTTGCGTTCCACTGTGGTGTGACGGTGACATGCTCATCTTCCGGGCGCTGTGTCACTGCTGCTGAGAGCTACGGAAAGGCATAGAAGGACACAGATTAACATCATTACTACCACCAAGTATTACATAAATATATACACTAATATATATGAATGAAAAAACATCATAAACAGGAAAAAAATAAGGATAAAGAAATATAAAAAGATGGAAAAGAAATATATATAAAAAAATATATATACATACATAAAAAAACCAGAAGCAGTACATAGAAAAATACATGGAAAAAGTACATAAACGATGCAGGGACAAAACTTACAATGATAGCAAGTTAAGCTTATTGCCAAATGGAAT
Source organism: Crinia signifera (assembly GCF_055691185.1). NCBI lineage: Eukaryota > Metazoa > Chordata > Amphibia > Anura > Myobatrachidae > Crinia > Crinia signifera. Next base: position 238,516,496 of record NC_139218.1, read on the forward strand.
CACGTATGGTCACACCAATTTAAGAGGTTACAGCGTTCCAACTAATTTTATCGTTGAGACCAAACGGGTGAATCGTGTTTAAGCGAAAGATCCACCTAGATTCAGCGATGAGCAAACGCTTTGCCCGATCACCTCCTCTAGGTGAGTCCTTGACAGTATCAATCATAAAGTACCTCAATGAAGATAAGGCATGACCTGCAGCCTTAAAATGCCGGGCCACCGGCTGGTCAATGGTTCTCCCACCGATCGCCAAACCAATGGCCGATCTGTGGAGACCCATTCGCACCCGAAACGACTGTGTCGTCTGGCCGACATAATAAAGGCCACAGGGGCACAAAATAATATAAACAACAAATTCAGAGCGGCAGGTCAAAACTGACCGAATAGCAAACATCCTATCTGAGTGTGGATGTTTGAAATTCTTGCATGTCACCATGTGTCTACAGGTGGTGCAGTCATGGCAGCTGTAACAGCCAGGAGGCTTCACATACACATTAGGGGCCCGGGGTATATTCATCCCGGTAATGTCCGTCTTGACAAGACGGTCGCGTAAATTACGACCCCTTTTGAAAGCTGCCAAAGGCCGCATCTCCCTGAACACAGGCAAGTCGGGATCACTTTTAACAATAGGCCAGAGCGCTTTAGAAGCTAGATGAATTACTGGACTGGCTACTGTATACGTGCTGGTCCAGGGCAGAACCATCCCAGACTGGCGTTTACTAGGCTGGAGTAATTTAGAGCGAGGCATAGCCAGAACTTGCAATTTCTGTTGCTGCAGGTGGTCATAGTCATACCCACGAGCAGCAAATTTGACAATGAGTTGGTCGAGGCGTTTGGAGACAATCAGGGGGTCACTGATTACTCTAGCCACCCTCAGCATCTGAGAGCGAGGAAGACCTCGCTTGAGAGCCGGAGGGTGGTGGCTAGAGGCCATCAGAAAAGTGTTGCGATCCACATTTTTATAATAAACATCTGTAGATAACCGGTTATCAGTGTTCGCAACGGCTACATCAAGGAACTGTGCCTCAGACCCACTGCAAGAGTAGGTGAACTTGATGGTCGAGTCCCTACCATTAACCTCAGACATCAAATCATCAAAACGCTCCTGTCCACCCGTCCACAAGATGAAAATGTCATCAATGTAGCGGGTGTACAGGAGCATATGCTGTTTAACATCAGGCCTACCAAGGAACATCTCATCCTCCCGGTCAAACATGTAGATATTAGCATACGAGGGTGCTACCGCCGACCCCATGGCGCACCCTCGCAGCTGCAGGTAAAAATTACCATCGAACAGGAAGAAGTTACGCTCCAAGGTAAGGCCTAGTAACTTCAAAAAAAGATCATGGTTAAAGCAAGAATTATCCAGATGCCTGTCTAGAAATGACCGTACTGCCCTTAACCCCCCGGAGTGGGGTATGGACGTATACAGACTTGAAACGTCCAAACAGCATAGTAAAGTCCCAGGTGGCACCTCAGGAAATTGTAGCAACAGGTTGAGGAAACTGGTAGTATCCTTAAGGAATGACTGTTGCAGACCAAGCAATGGCTGCAAAACATAATCTAATAATTGTGACACTGACTGGTACAGAGAACCACGAGCTGAGATAATGGGACGGCCCGGTGGCTTCCTGGGGTCCTTATGCACCTTAGGTAAGGTGTATAGGACAGGAACCACCGGAGCCGCTACCATAATACGCTCACAAACCTTGGCAGATAACTGACCCTCAGCCACAGCAACTTTAAGAATCTGTCCCAGTTCATGCTGGAACTTAATGGTGGGGTTTCCTGGATGTTTAGAATAAACTGCTTTATCGGCCAACTGCTGATAGATCTCATCTCGGTACTCTTGAAGATCTTGGATCACAATGGCCCCGCCTTTGTCGGCGGGCCTAATTGTGATATCTTGATAGCTGCCAAGATTCTGGAGGGCTTTAGCCTCAGCCGAAGACAGATTCTTAGAAACTTTTCCAGGAGCAGCCAGGAATCGGTGAACGGAATCGTCCATCAGACGTCCAAACGTTTTAATCGACGGGTTCGTCTACACAGGGTCAAATTTGGATCTTGAAGAAGATGCAAGAAATTGGTCAAAAAAAACTGTTTGGGTCATGGATGGTTTAGCCTGAAAGAATTCTTGGAGGCGAAGTTTTCTCAGTAATCGATGGTGGTCACATCGCCAGTCGAACTCATCAAAAAAGTTATTGGGCACAAAAGAAAGTCCTTTGGATAGTACAGCAAGTTCGATGGGTGTTAGGACACGGCTGGATAAATTGAAGATTAGGGTTTCTTCTGACCCGGAATCCGGGGCGGATTTCTTCTTAATTCTGTGGTTTTGCTTACCCCTGCGGGTGGCCTGCCTCTTCCGCGTTTGCCCTTGGAGGAGGCTGCCTCGGCTAAAGGGACAGCTTGACTATCTGTGGCGTCATCAGACTCGGATATCGCAAACTCACTATCACTCAGACCCTGAGGGTTCTGGTGCGGGTTGCGATTCCTGCCATATTTCTGCTGCCACGGTTTACGCCGCCGTTGTCCAGGGTTTTGTCGATGTTCAGGATAATCACCTGACAACCAGCCGTAGACCCTATTATCATCGTAATCGGAATCAACCGCACTCCGTTTACTGCATTTAAATTTCAACAGGTCTCTCTTATAGGCCTCACACTGTTGCTCAAGTTTTAACAAGCAACCTGCATTAGCTGGATCCGCAAGAGCCTCTTGGTGCTCATTCTGGAATGCAGTGATTTTAGCTTTAGTCACTTGTAATTCTCGGCCTGATTCCTCGATAACGAGGACCATCAGGTCCAGAGATGCATGATTCAGAATCCCAACCCATTTGCGCACAAAATCAGGGCTGTGGCGCCCAATAGTGGGAATGTTCTTGATACGAAAGCCACGGGGCAGTTTCCTGGCCCGGTAGTAATCCGACAAGGAGGATCCATGCAATTGGAAATCAATCTCCCGCCGGCGTAATTTGAATAAATGGTGTTGTAATTCCTCGATACCATGATCGACTGCAGCAAGTGCAGGATCAATCTCAAACAGGATATCATTGATCTCTGCTGGTGTGTATGTAAACGAGGTTCCAATGGCAATAGAAACATTCTGGCATCCAGGAGCATCCTGGGATGTCGGTACTGCTGAAGGCTCCATGATGTTAATTGAAGGAGCAGAAAGTACAAAAGTAGATGCTGTGCAATCCAGGACAAATCCACAATCGATCAAAGGGGTGCCTTGCAACCAATCACTGCATACAAGCAATGAAATAGATAAAGTTCCAAACCTGCCGGCACTCAAAAAGGTATCAGACAACGGGCCTCGGTGCCCCAACGGCAATCACATACAAACTCCAAGAAATGATTGGCACTCGGGAGGCAGAAATAACAAAATAAAGGATGTGTATTAAAGCTAAGCTTTCGGGGTTTGACCCCCTTCGTCAGAGCACAATCCTACAGCAAGCAAACAGTGCACAATGACCACATAAATACCTTCTTCCCCGTGAGTACCTCCGACATTCCGCTTGCGTCATCAGCAGCCGCACACGCAGACGCCGGGACACAGACGGCAGCCGCCTCACTTCCTGGTCCGGCAGTCAGCGTGGTTGCCTAGCAACCTCCGGCTGTTTGCGTTCCACTGTGGTGTGACGGTGACACGCTCATCTTCCGGGCGCTGTGTCACTGCTGCTGAGAGCTACGGAAAGGCATAGAAGGACACAGATTAACATCATTACTACCACCAAGTATTACATAAATATAAACACTAATATATATGAATGAAAAAACATCATAAACAGGAAAAAATAAGGATAAAGAAATATAAAAAGATGGAAAAGAAATATATATAAAAAAATATATATACATACATAAAAAAACCAGAAGCAGTACATAGAAAAATACATGGAAAAAGTACATAAACGATGCAGGGACAAAACTTACAATGATAGCAAGTTAAGCTTATTGCCAACTGGAATCACGTATGGTCACACCAATTTAAGAGGTTACAGCGTTCCAACTAATTTTATCGTTGAGACCAAACGGGTGAATCGTGTTTAAGCGAAAGATCCACCTAGATTCAGCGATGAGCAAACGCTTTGCCCGATCACCTCCTCTAGGTGAGTCCTTGACAGTATCAATCATAAAGTACCTCAATGAAGATAAGGCATGACCTGCAGCCTTAAAATGCCGGGCCACCGGCTGGTCAATGGTTCTCCCACCGATCGCCAAACCAATGGCCGATCTGTGGAGACCCATTCGCACCCGAAACGACTGTGTCGTCTGGCCGACATAATAAAGGCCACAGGGGCACAAAATAATATAAACAACCTCAGACATCAAATCAAAAATTGTTTAAAGTGATCCCGACTTGCCTGTGTTCAGGGAGATGCGGCCTTTGGCAGCTTTCAAAAGGGGTCGTAATTTACGCGACCGTCTTGTCAAGACGGACATTACCGGGATGAATATACCCCGGGCCCCTAATGTGTATGTGAAGCCTCCTGGCTGTTACAGCTGCCATGACTGCACCACCTGTAGACACATGGTGACATGCAAGAATTTCAAACATCCACACTCAGATAGGATGTTTGCTATTCGGTCAGTTTTGACCTGCCGCTCTGAATTTGTTGTTTATATTATTTTGTGCCCCTGTGGCCTTTATTATGTCGGCCAGACGACACAGTCGTTTCGGGTGCGAATGGGTCTCCACAGATCGGCCATTGGTTTGGCGATCGGTGGGAGAACCATTGACCAGCCGGTGGCCCGGCATTTTAAGGCTGCAGGTCATGCCTTATCTTCATTGAGGTACTTTATGATTGATACTGTCAAGGACTCACCTAGAGGAGGTGATCGGGCAAAGCGTTTGCTCATCGCTGAATCTAGGTGGATCTTTCGCTTAAACACGATTCACCCGTTTGGTCTCAACGATAAAATTAGTTGGAACGCTGTAACCTCTTAAATTGGTGTGACCATACGTGATTCCATTTGGCAATAAGCTTAACTTGCTATCATTGTAAGTTTTGTCCCTGCATCGTTTATGTACTTTTTCCATGTATTTTTCTATGTACTGCTTCTGGTTTTTTTTATGTATGTATATATATTTTTTTATATATATTTCTTTTCCATCTTTTTATATTTCTTTATCCTTATTTTTTTTCCTGTTTATGATGTTTTTTCATTCATATATATTAGTGTATATATTTATGTAATACTTGGTGGTAGTAATGATGTTAATCTGTGTCCTTCTATGCCTTTCCGTAGCTCTCAGCAGCAGTGACACAGCGCCCGGAAGATGAGCGTGTCACCGTCACACCACAGTGGAACGCAAACAGCCGGAGGTTGCTAGGCAACCACGCTGACTGCCGGACCAGGAAGTGAGGCGGCTGCCGTCTGTGTCCCGGCGTCTGCGTGTGCGGCTGCTGATGACGCAAGCGGAATGTCGGAGGTACTCACGGGGAAGAAGGTATTTATGTGGTCATTGTGCACTGTTTGCTTGCTGTAGGATTGTGCTCTGACGAAGGGGGTCAAACCCCGAAAGCTTAGCTTTAATACACATCCTTTATTTTGTTATTTCTGCCTCCCGAGTGCCAATCATTTCTTGGAGTTTGTATGTGATTGCCGTTGGGGCACCGAGGCCCGTTGTCTGATACCTTTTTGAGTGCCGGCAGGTTTGGAACTTTATATATATATATATATATAATTGTCCCACGAATATAAGAGACTGGTGCGGGAATCATTTTTGTCTTTGTGTGTGGTAATGTACCAAGTATATCAATGGTAGATTGTTAAAAAGGACAATATACTGTAGTACTCCTAAAGAGTAATTAAGGCAGATTGATTAATGAATAAAGAAAAAGCAGTGAAATTGAACAATTTCTTTTTGCAGTGTTTATTAGAGAGGGACAAATGTTGGGAATATTACGAAACAACAAAAATTGTAATGCCCTGTTACATAATACTTGTTGGACTGAGGAAAAAGTCTGTAAGCGGCTATACAAAATTAAGATAAATAAATCCCCAAGGCCAAATAGCTTACACTCAAGGGTTCTATTGGAGCTGAGCTCAGAAATAGCTAGACCATTATACTTAATATTTACAGAATCAATTTCAACAGGCTTGGTATCAAGGGACTAACGGATAGCAGATGGTGTGTCATTATTTAAAAAGGGAAGTAATACACATCCAGGAAATTATAGACCTGAAAGTCTGACATCAATAATGGGGAAATTGCTGGAAGGTATATTAAGGGATAGCTTTGAAGAGTACTTGGAGTGCAATACGATTATTAGTAGGAACCAGTCTGTATTTGTGAGGGATAGATCATGTCAAACTAACTTAATTAACTTCTGAGGAGGTAGTTGGGAACTTAGACCATGGCAACACGGGGAATGTGGTCTAATTAGATTTTGCTAAGGCTTTTAATACAGTACCTTACATGAGGGAGCTGGGTCTAGGAAGCAATATTTGTTCTTAGGTCAAAAATGTACTGTATAATAGGGAACAGAGAGTTGTATTAATATAAGCATTTTCAAAATGGACTACAGTAGTAAGTGATGTACCTCAGTGGTCTGCAAAATGGAAGATGAGGTTTAATATAGATAAAAGTAATGTTATGCATTTTGGGACCAGAAACAAAAGTGTGATCTGTAGATTAAATAGGATAAATGTAGGGGAATCAGTAAATGGAGAAGGATATGATGGTGCTCATTGACAGTAGATTAATCAACAATGTCAGCGGGCAGCAGCAGGGCCATCTTAACATATAGGCTTAATGGGTTAGCTGCCAAAGTACCTCCAATTCTAAGGGCCTTCAAGCAAGGGCAGATTGGGATTTGAGCATCTGCCTCCTGATCTTCTTGGGAGGCAGTGGAGGATTTAAGAGCGGCTTGGTTGCATTCTCTTTCACCAATAAGAATGCAACATTCTTTAACTGCTTCCCAGCCTGCAGTTAGACAATGAATGTCTGTCAGCATGCCGATTGGTGGATGCCTGGAACAGTCTGCCTATCCTATTGCTGACCACCATTTATTCGAAGGAAGCAAGTGGAGAGATGGTGCAGGACTGCAGGAAGGGCATGTTATGATTTGTTTTAAATTTAAGTTTCCGTAATGGTTGGGTAGTACGGGCAGTAAAGATAAGGAATTCTCTGCCACAGAAGGTTGTGAGTGCAGACCAGTGTTCCCTCTAAGCTGTGCGCTCGTGCGCGCGCACACAACTCAACGAGTGTGCGCACAGACATGACAACAGAGCGCACAAAGCAGAAGTGGTCCCTTTTTGCAGTTGTGCACTCAATTAATGTGTGTTTCACCCATTAACTACATCATGTGCTGTGTTTTGAATGTTTAAATGTTTAATATCATATTGAAGTAAAGTTAACACAAATGCTGAACATCATTTTCCAGTTATATATAAGTGACGCACAAAAATAAAAATTTCCTTCAAAAGTTGCACAGCCTTCGTAAAATTAGAGGGAACATTGGTGCAGACTCAATTGATAAGTTTAAGAAAGGGTTAGACAAATTTTTAGCAGAAAAAAGTATCCATAGTTATATCCATTAATTATTATGTATAGTATTGGACCCACAGAGAAATAGGAGAAACATTTTGGGTCATCTGGGATTCTGGCTTTAAAATAGACAGGTAGTATCCTTATGTTGGTTATTTATATTTATAAATATAAGCTGCATCACCAGCGGAGATCAAATATATCGGATGAACTTCATGGACAAATGTATTGATTTAAACCTCAGCAATTATGTTACTATGGGCCTTATTCTAGTTCACTCTTTCTGACAAAATCCTTTTTAGATGGACAAAACCATGTGCACTGCAGGTGGGGCAGATGTTACTTGTGCAGAGAAAATTAGATTTGGGTGGGTTTAACTTCAAAATGAGATCTATATTGCAGCGTAAAAATAAAGCAGCCAGTATTTACCCTGCACCGAAACTAAATAACTCACCCAAATCTAATTATTTCGGCACATTTCACAGCTGCCCCCCTGCAGTGCACATGGTTTTGTCCATCTAAGAAAGATTTTGTCAGAAAGAGTGAACTAGAATAAGGCCCTATGTTACCATGGTTTTAGCCAATGTAAAATGAATGTTTCTAAATTGTATAGCTTTCAGAGCTTTAAGGGAAATAAACAAAGTCTTTTATTCCCAAAGGTAACAAAAACATACTTCTGCAAAAGAACAAACCCATTTTTATGAATCTAGAAAAGTACTGTAGACTAAATGATCATTAAAAATACAACACAGTATATGTGACCCATATATAGCCAAGTGTCATTCCCCTGGTTAATTACATCTATTTCTCAAAGTCAGGAATGCCCTTGATATACAACTTGGCATGAGTGTTCCACTGATTCTACAATCACACTTTAAATAATCCTTGCTGGAATTAAACCTTCTCACCTTGTGCTATAGAAGATACCCAGGCATCATTCCTTCTAATTAAACCGATATCATAAAAGGTCTTAATGATCTACTTGTGCTAATAAATTACTCACCCTTGAGACTCACAGGCCTAAGTAAACTGCTACCTTGGACTTACAGATAACTGCCAGTTATTTGAAACAGTTCCCAAAGCTGGCTATATGTCTAAGGATTAAACTGGTTAACAGCAATTTACACCTAAGGGTTTTGCTCTGTGTATACCTTTTAAGATGAGTTCAAATGTGCAATTATATTTATCCGATCAGGATTTTTGGCTCCATATTTTTTTCCTATATATGTATTTATGTATTTATATATTATTAATTTCTTAATGTTGAACGAGTAAGTATTTTATAACCCTTTAATATAACGGCAAATGCTGAAATAATTGCACGACAACACAAACTTGTGAATGAATGACAATGCTTTACTTAAAGATAGCTTGATTAGGGGGCGTGGCCTGGCTGTAGAAGGAGCAGGACGTGTACAGCCTGAGCTCCGGCTCTGTGACGGCCTAATCTGACCATAACCATAGGCATCTGTGCCCATCCATCTCCCCAGGCACATTCACCCGCTTGTAGAGACCCATTGAGAGGCGTGGGAAAGGCTGCGGAGTCGGGGGACCTCTCTAGGAGGTCCCCGCGGATTGCGGCCTAGTACCCCCTAGGAGCCGGGGCCTCAATTACGCCTGTCGCCCGCCGGACCCCCAGAGATCGGACGGAGACTCCCCAGAACCAAGCGGGCGGCCACCTGCCCGCCGTGAAGAACCCCCAGCCCAGCGGCACCCGAACAGCAAGCGGCGCCTCCGCCTGAGAGGTAGGAAGAGGCGCTGTGTACAGCGGCGCGCAGGTCGCGGCCGCCATATTGGATGGGGCAGGCGCAGCAGCCGGATCCCCGCACAGCACAGAATCACAGCTGTGCACATTAGAGATTGCTCCACCATACCCACTCCGGCTGCTACAGCATCTCCCCCCCCTGCATTCACAGAGGGGCAGTCTGGGTCGAATAAATCTGACCCCCTCCTCCCTTTCCACACCAACACACTTATACTGGGCCTGAGTAACGATCCCCAGAGGAGATTAGTAAAAGAACTCTGAGCGTTCCTACCTCTCCAGGAGACCCTAGGCACCCCAGGGACCCCCAGAGACTGTCCTGCTTCCAAATACCCACAGAGAAGTCGGGGTGGAAGCTGCAGGGTAACCTGTGACACCCGGCAAGCATAATACCAGACCCTCAGTCTCTTAAGACACCTTTAAGCATAAAGTCCAGCAGCAGGGATCAGATATGTGTTACCTGATGCTTAAAACAGTGCCGCCCCATTAACAAATCACATTCAGACCAGCTTACTGTAAAATCAACCCTCCATTGTCAAATCACAAGACAGAGGATAAATATTGCAGTTATTCTGGAAACAGACTGGGAAACTGGAGATACACTATCTAGATTAGCCCAACAGCTCCACCAAGTGACATAAGGGCAGAACAACACCCAGTGACTTTTCCTTCATTTCATTATTTAAGCATCAATGAGCAGCACCAGTGTAAAGGTGCTTCCATAATGTATTAGGGAGGTGTGTGCAGCAGCGTAAAGACCCTCCGACCATAGTAGCTCCCACAAAGGGCCCAAATAGATGTGAAAACACCACAAGTAAAAATGTGATGCATTAACAGGCCACGTGGGGGAGGCCTTACGCAAAGTAGCCCACCAACTATGCATACACTGAAGTGAATCCATGTATTGATTGCTTAGACTCTCCACACATGACTAAACGCCGCCACAACAAACTCAAAGAAAAGACGACAACCAGACCAACACAAGCACAAGCCTTCAGCTCTCTGTTTGGTACAGCGTCACGAGAACCCAGTACATTGTCGAACATTGCGCACGCTTCAATTCCAAATACAGTAGACCAAAATACCCAAAACTCTCCATATCTGACTACTTCATCTGAAGTCGACATGGCCTCATCAGACTTAGCCTCCATACTTTCCAAACTCAAGGAGATCCCTACTCGGCAAGAGATGCAGGAAGATCTTCTCTCCTCCGAAAGGAGGTTACAGGAGTCCATACAAGCCCAAATTGCATCAATCAAGACAGATTTCAAACATCTGGCCAACCGAGTAGTGCTCCTAGAAGAACAAGCGGAGGAAGTGGATACTCGGATGTCAGATATCCACGATCTGGTATCGCGACAGTCTAGGGCCCTGACTGAAATGGGCCGCAGACTAGACGATATGGACAACCGCGGGAGAAGAAATAATCTAAGGATTAGAGGCATCCCAGAAGACACCCCCCCTCAAAACATCGAAAGTGTCCTGTCCAAGATCTTCAAAAACCTCATAGAAGCAGACGAAGATCACCGAATAGTCTTTGACAGAGCTCATCGGGCCCTTAGACCTAAGGGAGCCCCATCTGAGAAGCCAAGAGACATTATATGTAGATTACACTACTTCCAAGAGAAGGAGGAAATCCTAAGGGCAGCGCGTCTTTCTCCAGGTCCAACCTTCAATGGAAACGACATCCAAATTTTTCAGGACCTCTCATGGACTACCCTACAACAGAGGCGCTTGTTACGCCCCCTCACTGATGAGCTTAAGAAAAGAAACATCAAGTTCAGGTGGGGATTTCCAATAAGTATACAAGTAGTCCACAAGGGTAAAGTCAATACTCTACAAGACCCTGAGGGAGTGGAATCCTTTTGCAAGTCCCTAGACATCCCTGCTCCAGTACTGTCAAACTGGTTGGACCCAATGGAGTTGTCGACCCAACCGAGGCCACGCAGAGAACGCTGGCAAGAAGTCCAACATGCCAAGAAAAAGAAGTCGGGGTCTCAATCGTCCACGGCGCCAAGTGGCAATCCAAAGGACCCTCTTTTGATCCACCAGAAGTCACCCTTGGCCTTGACATCGGACACGTAAATATCTATCTACCCCAGAAGAGACTCGTTAGATTCTCTTAGTGTTCATAAAAGGCCAGGGTAGAAATATGACTATCCTCTTCTGATATGCTTTACTTAAGCATATACATATGTAGTTCTTTTGGTTATTTTGAACATGTTAGCGACACTCTGGGTTGGTCACCACGCGGCAGACTAGAAGGCCCCTCCTACCTAGCTTAAGGCGGCTACATGGATTAACCTCAAGGCCACCAATAACTCAATAGATGTTTCTGGATTGAATGGTTGAGACTAGTCTAATAGGAGACCGCGCAGTGTGACCCACCCAGATGTAGTGGCGAGTTATAGACTCAAACTTGGTATTAGTTATTTAATTTAAGTTATACTGTCTAAATGTTTTTTCTTCAGAATGTGTTGTGAAGAGTTTAAAACGTTTTATTGTATGCTTCCTCTTGGAGGTTGCTTGCTTTTGCCTCCCCCATACCCCCACGCTCTGCTGTAGACCCGTAGCCCATGGGACGACACGGGCTTCCCATGGCTACAAATGCAGAGTTCCCCAACCCTCGGGCTTGGGTTTATTGCTTACGCAATAACAGTTTCACTCCCCTAGTTGTTAAATCTCCTTATATGTTCTCCTATCTTTCCCCCTTTCTTGTCCATAAACCCTTACTAGGGGGCCCAAGAGAAATAAATTTCCAAAGGGTTAGACATGGTGGTTAATCTAAAGATAATATCGCTGAATGCGAAAGGTCTCAATACCCCTGAAAAAAGATCTAAAATCCTACATCTAATGTACACTGAAAAAGCGGATGTAATATTTTTCCAAGAAACACACTTTAAAAGAGAAGCAGCACCTAGGCTGTCATCTCGCCACTTCCCGACGGGATATTTTAATAACTATTCAGATTCCAAAACCAAAGGAGTGGCGATCTTATTCTCTAAAAATGTTCAGCTTTCTGATGTCTCAGAATTTCCTATAGGGAATGGTAGAGGACTGCTAATTAAGGCTACCATTTACAACCAGATCTTCTCCTTCATCAATCTTTACCTCCCGAACAAAGGACAGATACGCTTCTTTAAAGAGGCAATGGAATCAGTAGAAAATAAGTTAGAGGGAATAATAGTGACTGGTGGGGACTTTAATTGGGCCATCGAACCTACTATAGACACAACAAACTTAACTACTACCACTTCTCAAAAAGACATAAGACGTTTTAAATCCCTCCTTCACGATTTTCAATTGATTGATACCTGGAGGCTTCTACACCCTAGGGACAAAGATTTTACTTTTTACTCTCACCCACACAGATCATACACCAGAATAGATTACCTTTGCCTGGGACATAGATCACTGGAAGTGATTAAGGAAGCCTCGATAGGGCAGATAGTGGTCTCTGACCATGCGCCTGTTACACTAACCCTGACACTACAAAATCTCCCCTCACGTCAATGGACCTGGCGGTTTAATGAACAGTTCCTAAGGGATGACGAATGCAGAAAACAGATTAGGGATGCAATAGGGGACTATATCGAGACAAACGTGACAGACGAGATATCGCCAGTCACAATCTGGGAGGCGCATAAGTGTGTAATTCGAGGTAAATGTATACAATTAGGCTCGTTTTTGAAAAAAAAGAAGGCAGAATGCAAGGCGGCTCTAATAGACAAGATCAGGACCTTAGAACTAGCTCATAAATCCTCCATGACACCCGATACCTTCCTGGAATTGCAGGAAGCAAGACTAGCATTGAACAGCCTGCTTAACGAGAGCACCCGTAGAGCGCTCAGGCGGTGTAGGCACAAATTTCATAGATGGGGTAACAAACCTGGAAAGCACCTGGCGAGGGCCTTACGTACACAGAGATCTTTGACCTATATAAAAGAAATGAAAGACTCTAAGGGCCAGACACATGCAAGCAACTCACAAATAGCGCAGATATTCCATAAGTATTATACTGCTCTTTATAACCTTACTAAAGATGCTCATCCAGGAGAGGCGTCGAAATTAGAAAATGATATACAGAAATACCTCTCAGAAATTCAATATCCCTCCCTCCCACCAGATTTAACATCCACGCTTAACGAACCGTTCACAGAAGAAGAATTAAAAATAGCACTAAAAAACACTCCCTCAGGCAAGAGCCCAGGCCCTGATGGTTTTCCCATAACATACTATAAAACTTTCCAAGAAAGGCTCCTCCCCCTCTTTTTGCGGGCGTGTAATGCTGTCTCCACAGAACAACCGCTATCACATCAATCACTAACTGCCCACATCACGATTTTACCGAAGGAAGGGAAGGATCCTACACTCCCTGCAAGTTATCGCCCTATTTCCCTCCTTAACATAGACACTAAGTTATTCGCAAAGCTCCTGGCAAACCGCTTGGCAGCTTTGGTTCCACTGGTGGTACATGAAGACCAAGTAGGGTTTGTGAGAGGCAGAGAGGCAAGAGAAAACACTATCAGGGTCTTTGATATAATTGCTCACGCCCAAGCAACCCATACGCCTGTCATGTTTCTCTCCACCGACGCTGAAAAAGCGTTCGATAGGGTGGATTGGAAATTCATGGAAATGATATTAAGACACTTAGGAATAAATGGGCAATTTTTACAAAAGATTTTAGCCCTCTACGATTCCCCCACGGCACAAATAAGAATAAATGGCACATTATCCCCCCCAGTGTCCATTTCAAATGGGACAAGACAGGGTTGCCCCCTGTCTCCCCTAATCTATGTTCTTTGCATGGAAGCGCTGGCTAGGGCAATTAGGAGCAATCCAAATATTAGTGGACTTAAGGTAGGAAAGACCGATCACAGACTAGCGTTATTCGCTGACGATCTATTAGCAATAATCTCGAGCCCAGTGGTGTCCCTGCCGAATCTCATGGAGGAATTTTCACGTTACGGGAAATTATCCAATTTTAAAATAAATTACTCAAAATCCATAGCTATGAATGTATCCCTCCCGTTCCCCACAGTGGAAGCCCTTAAACCCAAATTCCCTTTCTTATGGGCTTCGTCTCACATCAAATATTTGGGCATTCACATTCCAAATTCCTTGTCCTCCGCTGTATCTCTTAACTACACCCCCTTACTTCGAACTATACGCCGAGAATTGTCTCAATGGGCATCACAGAAATTCTCTTGGCTGGGGAGGATGAACATTATTAAAATGAATGTCCTTCCTAGGTTCCTATACCTCTTTCAGACAATCCCTTTGAGGATCCCGGCTCAATATCTAGGAGAAGCTCAGAGAGTTATAAGCCAATTTGTGTGGGGGGGTAAGAAGCCTAGATTTAAACACGCATACTTATACTATAGCAGGGATAGAGGGGGACAACGACTGCCAATGTTACTAGCTTACTACCAGGCTGCAGCCTTACATAGAGTGATGAATTGGTCTAGGGCGGACTCTAACCCCAAGCAATGGGTAGAGTTGGAAATGCATGCATCCACTGCAAGCTTACAATATATCCCATGGCTGGCTAAAATTCCTTCAATCAAACATCCCACGATAGAACCCACTCTATTGATATGGAAGAATCTTAGATATAAGCTTGGTATCACAACCCCAGATACTCTACTTCTCCCCTTTATTGATAACCAAGAATTCCCACCGGGGACCTCTGGGCGACAAGCATTTGGGTGGAAGCAACAAGGCCTCACTAGAATTATACACTTATTGACAGGTGGGAAAATTAAACCCTATGCAGATTTGAAGGCAGAAAAAAAATTGGCTCAGTCAGATGCTTGGTTTTATTTTCAAGTAAGACATTTTATACACTCGAAAAGGCTAGAAGGCACACTTAAAAAAGAACTTACACAGTTTGAAATATTATGCTCCCGGCCCTCTGAACCTACGCATGCCCTATCAGCAATATATAGAATAATACTACAGGGCCATTTCCCTGATGTACCCGCCTTCTGTGAGAGATGGGATGGAGAACTGACTCCCAGGGGTATTACAATAAATTGGGAGAAACAATTAGAGGTCATGGCGAGTTGCTCTTCGAGCCTTGAAGTGATAGACACCCAATATAAATTACTAACCCGATGGTACAGATGTCCAGACATTCTCCATAAAATATACCCTTCGGTGTCGCCCAAGTGCTGGAGATGCGGCGCCTCCAGCGGCACTCTGATCCACATTTGGTGGGATTGTGCCAAGATCAGACCCTACTGGGAGAAAGTTATACAAATATCCTCTACTATACTTGGTTTCCAGGTTCCGGAGGGACTTGATTTCTGGCTACTAACACATACCAAACTACCATTACATAAATACAAAAAGTCCCTATTAAAACACCTGAATAATGCAGCTAGGGCTGTAGTGCCGACACACTGGAGAGACACAGAGCCTCCTACAATATGGGAATGGTTTTGTAGAATCGACTTTTATTGTACTATGGAAGACATCTATTTTGATGTTTTAGGCAAACAGGCAGACTACATGTCGACATGGCTACAGTGGATCGATTTTAAATCAACGACAACATACAAAGACCAAGCCCACACAGATTCACGCCCCTTGTCACGAGAAATTATGGCACTCTCCCAGTAAAGAGAACACACGAACTGGAGACCCTCAAGACATAACGCTACCTGACCGACCCATGAGTATTGAGATAATTTAAGGCCCCCCATCACCACACTCTTCCCCACCCCACCCCTTCCTAGGCGTTCTCTAGCCGCGAACCCTCCTATTCCCCCCGTCCTGTCTGTTCATCTCCCCCCCAGACATACGCCTCTCATTCTTTCAATTATTGTTGAATGGTCTAGTGGAGAATATAGGTTATAAGGTCTCAATCAATCTTACTTAGAAGGACTGTCAATTTATGGCCAGCATGTGCTGAGAGGAGAGGCTGAGAAGTTCCTATTCATGATATGCTTTGCTTTACAGTATACTGGCCATACCCGTGTCTGTTGAGACATTGTACCTTCCAATTCTCCTGTAAGATTGTAATGTCTGTATTTTTGTATTTTCTTGAAAACTTTAAATAAAGAATATATAAAAAAAAGATAGCTTGATTAAATGTATTTGCAAATGCAGACTAACATGAGAAACATAAAATTGATTGGCTAATACTTCAACAATAATTCTAAATCAAAATCAAAATGGAAACCTAACATGGACAGTAATCAGCCAGTCACCTTATCCACACATTACCCGACACCTCCAGCCCCTTCTCCACATATTTGCCTCTTCTTCCTAAACTGCCTAGTCACTTGCTCTTGCTCTGGAATTTTTAAACCTTCATTTAATTTCATTACTCATATGTATGGGTTTTAAAGGAAGAAAAGTATTCCTATAATTGGGCATTCTTTGGATTAATAATCAAAATGGTAAGCATTAGCTTAGCTAGTCAAATTGGTTGCAGACAATTATTCTTTATTAAAATTTAACTTTGGTTAGTCCAATAAAAAGGCTTTTTCGAAGCTAGCGAGATATAAACAAAAATGTGTATAAAGTGTTGAAAAAACAAGTGAAATTTATTGATGTACTGTACATATGCACTGTGTCCTGAGCCCAATTATAATTAACATAAGTATTGTAGAAATCTAGTCAGTAATTGATACAGTGTTTATATTAAACATAACATTGTTCCTGCAGTGTTACCAATTGTTGCAAACAAATCGCCGGGTGCGCGCTCCCGTTTTCAGCCCCGTTCTAATCGCTGGTCGGAGGAGCTTGCTCCTCCGACCAGCTGATTACATCTGCGGCACCGCCGGCAGAGGTTTCCTTTCATCATCAACCATCTCTGCTCGCTGATGAAAAGGAGACACTGAGCAATATATTGCTACCAATATATTGCTCAGCAATATATCTCCCCCATGTGTATGCACCTTTAGTTATAATAATATGTACAATCAAGGAGTATTGTGTCTGGGGAGCAGTACCCTTGCCCTCACTGACCACTGTGTCCACATTCAATTACAATGTGCAGATTTTATAACCACATTAAATGTTTGCAAGGTAGTTGTTATAATAGCACTGATCTGAATCTACATATAGCGCTCTTTTGATCCCAATCAGTATAAAAGAGATGGTATAATGTCCAGATTGGTTAATACCTTGAATATAATTTATGCAGAAATAGGGATCCAACTTATCTGCACTAAGTCACCTTATGTAGCAGTATTATGGTAAATAGCGCTGTCTTTACTCTGTTCTCAAGAGCAACGCTGATATCTCTGCTAGTCAGTGCTACTGAACAGTACGCTTTCTCAGGTGCTAGCCCCTGGAGCGCCCCAGGCGGGGGGGAGGTGAGGGGGGATGGATGATGCGGCCGCTGCGGGAGGGGGGGGTGGATGATGCGGCCGCTGCGGGAGGGGGGGTGGATGATGCGGCCGCTGCGGGAGGGGGGGTGGATGATGCGGCCGCTGCGGGAGGGGGGGTGGAGGATGCGGTCGCTCGGGGGTGGGAGCGGTGCGGCGGCAGCCGCCGTGTTTGCTGGGGGTGTGTGGGAAGCAGCTCATCTGCCGGGTGCGGTGTCTCTCCACAGCGGTGTTAGGCGGGTGGGTTGTCAGAAGTGACAGGGGGAGGGTGTGATGCATCGGCAGCTCCGGACTACCGCCTTCCAGTGGCGGGCGCCCTAGGCAAATGCCTAGACCTGCCTAGTGGTGGCACCTGCCCTGCTCTTTCTGCACTGTTGTATGTTACAAGATTATCGCAATATCCACTTTAATATGTGTTTGTGTCCACACTAGTGAATGTCGATAAGCAGCGGTGCTGTCCTTGCTGCTGACTCAGTCCACATAAATTTGTGTTCCAAAACCAGCTTTTTAATATATGTGAGATGGATGCAGTTCACATCACAGCGGAGTCTTTAAATACAGCAGCAATGTGAAAATATGCCAATGAAGGAAAAAGGCAGCTCCTGCCAACATGACAGATCAGAGACATATATACTTATTCTATTCCAAACTACATATAGGGGTATTTGTAATGACAAAACAGGTGAGCTATGATGGCAAGCAGTGCCTATTGCTCACCGTCATAGCCTGCTCTCAGTATTTAACCCACCCCCCTGGGGAGGTGGGCAAGTCCCCTGCTTTCCCTGGAGGTCCCCTGCACCCTACGATTTGCCACCCGCAACAGAGTACAAGGAAAAAGCAGCAGCAAAGTTGGGAAGTATGCCTCAAGGAAAAGTATGGAGGTGTGGTCTTAGAAGTTCCACAGCCTCCACCTGCATTAAGTACAACAAGAATCTTCATAGACATTCTTGATTTTTTGATCAGAGATGGTGGCGCCACCCAGATCCCAGCGCCCTAGGCAGCTGCCTAAAGCTACCTAATGGTAGAGCCGGCCCTGGGTGGAGATGGCAAGTGCGGTCATCAAAATGGTGAGGCTTGCGGCTATATCCTTTACAGAAAAAAAGAACCAATGGAATCCTTCTGTACACTAAAACAATTTAATAAACAATACACAAATCACAAAAGCATAAAACAATAACTTTGCATGCATGCAAAAAGCAAAAATGTAAAAAAAAAAAACATTTCAATGCGATTGCATAGTGGTAAAAAATGTAACTTATAGTTACCAAGTCCTGATTGGATGGTGTGGTTGCTGAGGTTGGACCGATATTACAGTCCCGCAGTTCGTAGGGATTTTTTCCGAAAGCACAGTTAGGTTGAATGTGGGCAAACAGATCCCTTTCTCACTGCCCGGTGCGAGATGACCAATAGTAGTTGGTGGCGTTGGACTTTTATTGCTGGATGGCACTGTCTCCCACGAGCTTATTGTGTACGTCAGGCAGGTCGTCTTGCGGTGTCAGGTGTTGTACAGCTACTGCTCCAGCCAGCACGCCGACTGCAGGCTGGCGTGCACCGGCTCCTGCGCTTGTACCTCCTTGGTTCGTGTACTCAGCTCTCATGTGTGATGTTAATGACACTGTCCTCCGTGCGTGCGGCGGCTCCGTGCCAGCTGTGGATGTCTGCAGCAGGGATCGAGCTCCCAGGGGAAAGATACAGCCGATTGGCCGGTTGGTGTTGCCGGTCAGGTGCCGTTGGTATGCCCCTCAGATCCTCAGCTGCAATTGCTCATGTTAACTCCTCACGAAGACGCGTTTCGCCGCGCTCAGGCGGCTTTGTCAATTCAGGCTATATGCGTTTGGGGGAATGAGGATTTCCCCGGAACATGGAGTAGGCCGAGCGGCTGGTGAGGGGGTTAAATGGCGAGGATTGTTTATTTTCGGCCATAAAAACCCCCTCGCTGGCCGCATTGAATATACCCCATAAAGTTTGAAAACACCCCATGTTTGCTAGATATTTATAAATATTAAAAGACACAAAAGATGTGCTGACTGCGAAGAACTGATGATAAAAAAGAAAAGTAAAACACCTCTTCATGGTAGAAATGTATTTGGGTACTTGTATACTATTAAGGCTCCCATCGCATGCCATCGCATGCCATATGTAATGGCATGCGATGCGATTTTACCGGGTTTTTAATGCATATGTGAAAAAATCGCATGCGATGCGATCGCATGTGATGCCATTTTTCACAAAAATCATGGACATGTGTTCAAATCATGTAAAATGCACCCCAAATGGCATTTTTCACACTGTATCACCCCCACTATCAACGCCAACCCGAAGCGTGGCGAGCGCAGCGAGCCCGCGAGGGGGCGGCGGTACGCGTCCTACGATCTTTTCATACCCCCACTATCCACGTCAGCATGGAGTTGAGAATAAAAAGTGTGGCGAGCGCAGCGAGCCACCGCGCCCGAAGCGTGGCGAGGGGACGCGGATACCTTCACAGGTATCCGTGTCCCCTCGCGGGCTTCACAGGTATCCGCATCCCCTCGCAAGGCTCGGGCTCGGTGGCTCGCTGCGTTTGCCACACTTTCTATTCTTAACTCCACGCCGACGTGGATAGTGGGGGTATGAAAAGGTCGTAGGACGCGTACCGCCGCTCCTCGCAGGCTCGCTGCGCTCGCCACTCTTCGGGTTGGCGTTGATAGTGGGGGTGATACAGTGTGAAAAATGCCATTTGGGGTGCATTTTACATGATTTGAACACATGTCCATGATTTTTGTGAAAAATGGCATCGCATGCGATCGCATGCGATGCGATGCGATTTTTCCCTGTACGATGCCCATCGTGGGAGCCGTGATAGTTTACAAGTACCTGTATTTGTATTGCTATAAATATTCTTCATCCCAATTTATTTTGCTATTTGACAGAAATTAGAAAATCTAGAGGTGCAGATGGCTTTCTCAAAGCATCCAGAGCCTTTGTGTGTGTCACTTTCAATGCCTTGCTCAATTCATTCACCTCTTTCAGCAAGTGGAATTTCAGTCCAGTGCAGACAGCAGCAGCAGATTCCTATTTTAGATTCGTCTTCATAGGACATCTTGAACTTGGCCGCTAGCTGCTTCTACGGAGACATTTTCAGAGAGCAAAAGGGAATTCAGACTTTATTCCCAATTAAAACGCACAAGCTCATTCCTCAGAGAATATGCTGCAAAATGGAGTTTAAATTAAAGATGTAAAGATCAAGTTAGACATTAATTCATTTTCATTTGGAACTTTTCCAATTCCCTCTTCAGCTGGGACATATTCCACTTGGAGAACTATCATATTCTATGATCCTTCAAATTTTATTAAAATTATGTGATTCTTAGGGTCATTTATGTGGTAATGGGCAGGATTTGCTTCTGTTTGTACCCATTTTGTGACTGGCAGCCACGAGCACTGGTTTTGCTCAAAAATAACAAACCATTAATAATTTGAGTTGGTCCTTGTCCACCAACCACGGGCACCCCTGCCTGTGTCCCAAGGCACCCCTGGGAGCCACGGCACACAGTTTGAGAACCACTTCCTTATAGAATCATTATACCATAGTGCCCATCATGCAGTTACAGTATGTGTGTGGTTCTCTGGGCAGCTGCATCCCAACTTTTCCAGGGAGAGGGACATTTGAATGGATATTAGGGAGCATGGCTATGGGGCATAGCCTAATGGGAAACACTGTGCCCACAAGTACTGCATACTGTACTTAGAGTCCCTGGAGCCTATTCTGCAATTTGCAAGTTCAAAACTAGAGATTAACAGTGTTAAATAAGTATAATAAAGACTACATTATAGAGCTAATGTTTCTAGCATTTAACACACAAGGGGCGAAATGTAATAGGTTGCGATTTTTGGACGAGTTCCAAATTAGCCAGAAATCGCACCTTTAAAAATCACGTTTTTTGCCGCGAATTTGCATATGTAATGAGATGCGAATTAGCGGCAAAAAATGCGATTTCGGGTGACTTTCAGTCATGAAAATGTGCGCATTTTCAGTCATGAAAATGTGCGCATTTTCATATATGCGATTTAGGGTAAAAAAATAAAAATAAAAAATAAACGGCGTGGGGTCCCCCCTCCTGAGCATAACCAGCCCCGGGCTCAAAGAGCCGGTCCTGGTTTCATAAAATCAAAGGAACAATCAAGTTGGGGCTCCCTGGATTTTATAAAACCAGCACCAGGCTCAAGGGCTGGTCCTGGTTACCAAAATACGGGGGACAAAATGACTGGGGGTCCCCCGTATTTCAAGAACCAGCACCGGGCCCAACCAGCCAGCAGGGTAATGCCACAGCCGGGGGGAGACTTTTTATACAAGTCCCCCCGGCCAAAGCATTCAGCCCTCTGACTGGTCAGCATGGGCAGGGGCCCTGGGGGAGTGGGGACCCCCCCAAAGAAGGGGTCCCCCCCCCTCCAGAACTTACCAGCCCATGCTGAAGCCCGGGGCTGTCCTCGATGCCCCTGGGCTGTGGGCATCGAGCTAATTAATGGTGTAAAAAAATAGAGAAAATCCTATTGTGTATTGCTGTGGAACTATGAGTCCCAGCAAGCCTGCACCAAATGCAGGGACTTGGAGAACCACAAGTCCCAGCATGTGGGGCAAAAAAGGGCCCGCTGGGACTAGTAGTCCCACAGTACTACAAATAGTTAAATAAAAACACACACACACAGACAGTACAACTTTAATACACACCAAGCCAATTCATCCAATACTCACCTATGTTGACATGAAGCTTCGGTCCCCTTGTCCAGTAGAATCCAGAGGGGAGGCTGTGGAGAGAAATCATACTCACCACAGACGTCTTCAGCGCTTCCCCGGGAGCCCTGCAGCATTTTTCCCACGATCACCGTCCTCCGGTGTTCTGTTTACATCTGGGGCTCCGCCCCCAGACCGGGACTTAGCCCCGCCTACCAGCCAATGATGGTCCGGGAAAACCCCCATGCTGGACCATCATTGGCTGGTAGGAGGGGCTAAGTCCCGGTCTGGGAGCGGAGCCCCAGATGTAAACAGAACACCGGACCATGTGAGAAGCGCTGAAGACGTCCGGTGAGTATGAATTCTCTCCACAGGCACCCCAGTGGATTCTACTGGACAAGGGGACCGATCCTTCGTGGCAACATAGGTGAGTATTGGATGTATGGGCTCCGAATGTAATAAAGTTTTACTGTCAGTGTGTTTGTGTACTTTTTTAACTATTTGTACTACTGTGGGACTACAAGTCCCAGCGGGCCCTTTATTGCCCCACATGCTGGGACTTGTAGTTCTCCAAGTCCCTGCATGTGGTGCAGGCTTGCTGGGACTCATAGTTCCACAGCAATATACAATAGGATTTCAGCTATTTTTTACACCAATCATCAGCTCGATGCCCACAGCCCAGGGGCATCGAGGACAGCTCCAGGCTTCAGCATGGGCTGGTAAGTTCTGGAGGGGGGGGGGCCTTCTTTGGGGGGGTCCCCACTCCCCCAGGACCCCTGCCCATGCTGGCCGGTCAGAGGGCTGAATGCTTTGGCCGGGGGGACTTGTATAAAAAGTCTCCCCCCGGCTGTGGCATTACCCTGCTGGCTGGTTGGGCCCGGTGCTGGTTCTTGAAATACTAGGGACCCCCAGTCATTTTGTCCCCCCGTATTTTGGGAACCAGGACCGGCCCTTGAGCCTGGTGCTGGTTTTATAAAATGCACGGAACCCCGACTTGTTTGTTCCTGTGATTTCTGAAACCAGGACCGGCTCTTTCAGCCCGGGGCTGGTTATGCTCTGGAGGGGGGACCCCACGCCGTTTTTTTTCCCGTTTTTTTTTTTTAAACCTATTTTTGGACAGAACCATGCACAGATCACAATGATCAGTGCATGGTTCTGTCAAACTCGCCAGCCAGAACCTGGTCTATTTTTTTTGCGATTTTTGGTAACCTTTACCAAAAATCGCACCCTATTACATGTGCGAGTTAGATGCTTTCCAATGGGAAAACATCTGGATGCGAATTGAAGTGTGACTAAAAATCACCACTTCAATATGTGTGATTTCGCGGCAAAAAAATGGGAAATGCCCGAAAACGGCATATTTTGTGGGAAAAAACGCAAAAAAAAAAATCGCCACCCATTACATTTCGCCCAAGGAGTCTGTATTTTCAAGGTGTTTTAATATACTCAAGATTTCTGTACAATATACTTCCTCCTTTCTCACCCTTAAAGGTTGCTTCCCGTGTGGAAGATGCAAAATTTGTCCCTTTTTTCAAAAGGGTGTCTGTTTTGGACCAGAAAACACACCCTTTAAAATTGGTCAATTTATAAATTGTAACTCTAACTACATTATCTATTTGTTGACATGTACCTGTGGTTACCAATACGTGGGTAAAAGAAAATGATGCCTTAAAACACGTATCCTGGAGCACATCAGAAATATTAAGCACGGCATTACCAACCACAGCGTGCCCAGGCATTTAAAAAATCAACATAATTGTAACCCAGCAGGCCTAAAAGTAAGAGGGATTGAAATGGTACCCCAAAATAAAAGAGGGGGTGATCGAGACCGCGCTCTGTTAAGACGCGAGACATATTGGATCCTTACCCTAAATACCCTAGTCCCGGGGGGACTTAACGAGGGGTATGAGATCACCCTGTTCATAAACAAATAAATATATGTTCCTTTTCTCACATAAGAAAATTTTCTAAAATGGGTTAAAATTGCCTATAGTTCATTGTGCCCTGTACTTGCCTTATCCTCTTATAATTGTTTTTTTTTTTTGGTGTATTGTTATGTCCAAAAACCATGATTTGTTTTTAACTGTACATACAGTATAATGTTATTTCAAACTTTCTATTATATGTTGTGCACGTGTCGGCACTTAAATATATTGTGAGATGTGCACAATCCAAAGTGTGCCCCATAGAATCCAAAAACATTATTTTTAAGGAAGAAAAAATAATTTATTGCTTTTGTCGACATAGCTCTGTCGGTATTGGCGCAAGAAATATATAAATGGGACCTCTATTCTTGTCCCCTTGGACTCTATGTGTTTACAATGGAGATTTATTTCCTGCATTTGCCAACTTGTCCAATTACATATATATATTTTCTCTCCATTAACTGCCGAACTAGAGATTGTCGGAAATTAATTGTCCTCATCTTAGAAAAGGACCTCCTCTGTATTCGGGTGGATAACACTGGATTGAGCATATCATCTGCTTCTAAAAATGTCTATTTGGGTCATAACTGAGGAGAATATAAGATACAGAATTTCCTCCTCCCTTGTAGCTTTGTGCTGTATGTCATGTGCGGTCATTTCTCTGTAAGACCGGTATCGTATGTGCTGGTGCAGATACGTGCATACTTTGTTCTCATTGTTCACTGTGTTTTTAGTCTGGAGCCGCCGGTCACCAGGCACGCCCTCTGACGAAGTTGATTACGAAACGCGTTAGGGCGGGCCTTGGTGACGGCGAGCTCTGTGTCTGTTGGGATTCCCCTGCCGCATCTGACCCTATCCAGCCTGACGGTACACCGCTTCCCTCGCAGAGTGTTCGGTGAGGTTCCGTGTCGTGCTGCAGTTGCCCCGGATGGTGGTAGGAGGCTTGCCTGGCTTGTTATATTAACATCATGTGGTAACCAGCCCACTGCTGCTTTTAATACGGTACGAGTACTGATTGACTGTACCGTGGATATTTTATATCTATTAAATCACATTGGTTTTACACTATGGAGCGCTCCTGTGTTTCTTTTTGTACAGATTGTCGTTTGTTCCTGTGAGTCCCAGGAATTACTTTGGAGGAAGCTGCAGTTCGAATTTGGAACTTTTAGTGTGGTTTTTAAAAAGGGTGTTCATATCCTTTTTTCTTCTGACTGGTGCTAGCTGACCACTCAATTAGCGCTGATTGGATCCACCTATACCCCACCTTTCCACATATATATATATATATATATATATATATATATATATATATATATTGGTTTTTAGGATGCTGAGGCTTCAAAGCATAAGATCTGTGAATTGGTAAATTTTTCTGTTTCTCTTTGTTGGAAGAGGGTTTTATATGGCTCAGGTGCTGGCATGCTTAAAATAGTGATTTGCTCTTTAGGGCAATGGTGAGATTTCAATGTTTGGACCATGAGTAAGAACCTAAGGCCCGATCCAGTAGTACATGCTGATTCAAAAGCCCGTGCAGATCCCTGATTATCGGGAATCTGCGCAGATGCAGGACCTTTCTGCACATGTGTAGAATGGGTCCTGAGGAGTTGCACACAGTCTCACTTCTTCCTATAAATCAGGAATCTGTGTGGGCATTTGAATCAGCCTGACTGACAGGCACAGGTGTTCGAGGGCGGTATGGGGATGGCCAGCAATTCTGTAAACAGGGCATGTTGCGACCGTTTTCTGGGAGTGGCAAGGCAAAGGTCTGTGCCTCTGAATGCATATTTCCTAGCCTTACATGGTGACTTGCAAGGGCCATCATAACACACTGCAGGCTTTCTCAGCTGGCTATCTGTAGTAAACCTTGTCTTTACGTTGATCTCAGGCTGTGACCTTGTTTGCAATGCTGGTATTGCAAGTGCATATTTAGTGTGGCTTTGCAAATCCATCTACTTCTGAATCAGGATACTATATTTCAAAAGCAGCAGCAGGGTGGTGGTGGGGGGGGGGGGTGTCGCTAAGCACATACATGCATGTTATCATGTACAGTATGTAATATATGTGCTTGATCGATCCATCTGGAATGCTGAGTGCATCGGACTCCAAGCTAGTCTGACTATACCTGTTAGAGACTTTATTTTCAGACTAGGTGTTACGCTGCCCGGGCCTGGGCACCAGAGACAGCACGGGTTCCAGACAGAGAGATGATAAGGCGTGAGCCCACAGCCGGGACCGCCGGTTAGGACGGCCACAGCGGGTCCTACACTCTCTCTGTTGAGTCCCCGAGGCAGGTGTCAAACCCCTGCAGAGCTAGGCTTCACCTGTGGCCGCCGCGTTCGAAGGAGCGAGTTAAGCCCGCTCCGACCCCGATGCAGCCAGATCTTATGTGGTGACAAGGGGTAAGCGACCGCCACGGGGAACACTCAAGAGGATAAGCTGACTACTGGACCTAACTGGAAACTGGCCCCTAACTGCCGGCACCAGGCCAAGACGGGGAGTGCGACCTAGTCGCAGACACCAGCGGATAGAAGGGAGTCCCCAAGAATACTCCAAAGGGACCGTGACTCCCAAAGCAGGGATCTGGAAGAACGGTGACACTCCTGCCTAAACGGAACACTAATGGCAGAGGGGGGCCAGGGAACACATACAAAAGGACGGGGACAAGGAAACAAAGAAGATGACAAAGGACAGTCCCACGGAGGGGCTAGCCACGGAGGGCCGGAGAACCAAGGAAGATAAAGACCAGAGCTCCACTGGAGCACTTACGTGGCCCACGAAAGATGGAGACAGTGGGTCCGCTGCAGGCTCACAGGCTGATGGAGGAATACAGCAGAGGAGTCCGGTGAAGTGCTGGAAACAAGGGATCCACAGGAACACACAGCTGACAGGCTGGGAGACAAGACAGGCTGCAATGGAGATCTGCAGCCAGGAGAACTGGGACCAAGGACCCAGGGGACCGGAGAGTGACAGCAAATAGCACAGGGTGCATAAAGCTATAACCGGCGTCTGTGCCCAGCAGACGCCGGCTATTTATTTAAACTTCGCGCCGCCTGACTGACGTCAGGCGAGCGCGTCTCTGGCCGCCGGGCGGAAGCTCGGGGACGTTGCCTAGCAACGCCCCGACGCTTAGCCTCAGAATGAGGCTTGGGACGCTGCCCGGCAACGTCCCCCGCCGCGTCAGATGACGCTGCGTCCGCAGCGTCAGATGACGCTGCACTCGCCGTCCATCCGGGTGCAGGGATACCCGGACGGCGGCGTGCAACACTAGGGGCTAGATTCTCTAAGCTTCAAAAGTGATAAAATGGAGAGTGATAAACAGCCAGCCAATCAGCTCCTACCTGCCATGTCACAGACTGTGTTTGAAAAATGTCAGACAGGAGCTGATTGGCTGGCTGTTTATCACTCTTCATTTTATCACTTCTGAAGCTTAGAGAATCTGGCCCTAGATGCCCAAAGTTAGACAAGTGCAAGAAGTGAGTGCACTGAATGGCGAATTGACATTTGTTATTTTCTATTCATTTGTGTTGTTTCATTTTTGTTCAATGTAAAGCACCATTCTGTTTATTATCGCAAAATCTGGATTCTGATTAACCCCTTCAGTGGTGTTTTTTTTGGGGTGAGCGCTCCCCACTGGGCGAGTTTGGGGAGCGCTCCCTTAAAAAAAACCACCAGGTAGCTCCCTGCCCGGCTCCAAACAGTGGCAATCCCGAGAATATTCCGTTCTTGCCAGACTGGGCACGGAGGCACAGCCTGGAAAATTCTCGGGATTGCCACTGAAGGGGTTAAGCACCCAGACAAAGCAGATGTTCCCCCTCTGCCAAGCTAATTACCCCAAGTCTGTTCAAAATATGTGTGTGTATGCAAAAAATACTATGGGGGAAATTTAATAGCATGAGAGATTCAGAAAGTGAGAGATTTGGTAAGAAATCTCCAGTTTTTTAAAGCAGCAATCATTTACACTGCAAAATCAAACTGTTTTGCAGTGTATATGATTGCCGCTTTAAAAAACCTAGAGATTTCTTACCAAATCTCTCATCCTATTAAATGACACCCTGTATATACAGTACTTCTGCTACTTGAACCGTCGAATTCGTACATGGGTGTTTAAATCTGGTTCTTACATTAGCTAGTGCCCCACCATACATTGACCTCACTGCACATCACTGCAATCAACATACTGTACATTTTGCAAATTAAAACCATCCTAATTGTTTAAAAAAAAAAAAAAATCTGCAATGAAACTTTCTTGTTTTGTAGAATAAGCACCACTGAAATATTGTAAGCTTATACCTAATGATGCTGAATGTGCCTATTACCCAGCTGTCCCTATAATCAGCTATTGGTTTGTAAGAAGCCAGTTGGCTTCAGATCATTGTGTGTACCTCTCTCTGTGTACTGTGTCCTTACATTACCAAGAAATGATTCGATAATCTGTTCATGAGTATGTCATTTTCTATGACAGGTTTCTGAATCATGCTTTATTCATTCAATGTTCTATACATTTTCATTTACAAAATGTGTTCTGTGCTTGACCATTTCATACTAAAATTGCTATAACTACAGGATTGCTCTAATTTTATAGTGATGTGAAGTACATATTTTGAACTACCATTGAAACCAGCAAAATATAGAATAAATCATTTGCTTGGGTGGAAAATGGTGCTACTAAATATTTTTTCTTACTGAAAACTTAATGAAAATTATGTTTGTAACGCACATACTAGTTATAGGCACTTTCCCATATAATGTTTTACTGAGGTAAAATAATGGTTCCTTCAAATGTAGCAATACATCATACAATTGGATATATAAATGAGCTGCAGTACATTTATCAGTTTTGTCCAATAGTGGACAGTAATGAAATAAAAAAAAACTACTGTATTTTTTCTGTTATGAAACAAATATATAAGGAACCAAAAAGATACCCTTGTAATATGTTGTTGATAAATTGTGGTCGAAAGGGATTTTTGTATTGGTGCAATGAATGTTCAAAAAAAATTGTCCTCATCAGTGGACTAGGCCATGTGCTTTATACATTACACCACTTTGGATGGGCCACTGCTTATGGGCCAGTGCTTGCCCCCTTGGGCTTAAATTTTACACCCAGCCCCAGTAACATGGAAAAGCAATTTTTATGCACCCTGTAAATAACTGTCCCATTAAGAAAACTCTGAGTATTTCCCAGCATCCCGCATTGGCCGCCAACCTCAGAGGCTATTACATTTGGCCACTGGGGTTTGTGAACGTATTGTTAGTAGTTGTAGTATTAGGGACTGGGATAGGATAATAGGAAACTTGTAACAAATGGTGGTGGTAAAAGTAGTAGTAGTAGTAGGGACTGCGTAGGGGTATTAGTAAAGATGCAAATGGTAGTTTAGTATAAGCAGTATTGACACAGGAGACAGGGGAGTATACTTGGAGGAGTGAGTACCTACAGCTCAATGAAAGTGTGGTGCGGGGAGGCGGCAGCAATCGTCGGGGACCGGTGGGGAAGTGGCGGGGACCGGCAGGGAACTCCATTGGAAAGGTACACGTGAGCATCTTGTGCGTACATGTCCCCTTCCGGCGGCTGGCAGTTGGTGATCGGACCACCAGACCCCGCTGAATGAGCGGCACTACATCCTTATATCTTGGGTCACAATATTATTGCTACTCGACTGGCTTTAATGTAAATTGGGAAATATCTAGACTCCCCCTCCCTTTACTAACATCGAATCTAATGCCCAAAGAAGTATGAAGGGAAGACTTTCGATACCCTTATTTGTTATGTGTCCCATTCCTACTAGTTACATGGAGACCTTGGTTTGTTTCTTACTTGGAACACCTTTGCCCTTGTTTCTGTCCCGCTAGTCTATTAGGGGTGTGGTATAGCTCACAGACAATGTTTAGGTCAACAGTCAATGGGTCAACAGAAAAAGGTTAACATGCTCAAGGTTGATGTTGACAACAAATGAACATTGAAATGGAAAAGGTTAACACCTAAAAAGGATCCCATAAGTATTTCATGTTATTTGATGTCAACATCGACATCTGAGCACGTGGTTCCTAAATGAGTGTTCTGCACTTAGCTCCCCATGCTTCAGGCCAGGTGCCTTACGTCACTAATGCTGCGCTCCCACACTTTACTGTTTCTGATCTGAAGTCACAAGGTTGGTAAAGTAGAAAAGAGTAAAAAATATAAAACATACCAAAAAACTCATGTCGACCTTTTCATGTGTTGACCTTTTCCATGTTGACCTTTTGGTGTCGACCTGTTGACTGTAAACTAGAGATTGTCTATCTATAAGATGTTTAGCTCCTTCTGTATTGTACCTCCTGATCTTATTTGTAAGCCCCATGGCTCCATCCATAAAGTGGACTGTTTTTGTGGTTACTGTCTAGTCTTTCTTCACTTTCCCTTTTACCCACCCTTGTTCCACTTATCCTACCTGTTCATTTTGAATACATGAGTTTCTAGCTGCTTCAGTTTATGCTTTGAAGTTAAATTTTTTCTTTATCAACAAAAATAATTACTTTTGTAAAAAAAATACCAGTCCATTAAAGACTACCACTTTTCACGTAGTTTTGTCTGTCCTTACATTCCCAACTGTTTCATCTTCATACAGTGTAAGCTATCAGAAGAAGGGACCTACTGTAATCTCTCATGTTGATTTTTCCACCACCCTGTCATCAAGATGTCCGTTCTTGTGTTTGCTTCTTAATGCTGTGGATTATTGTTGGATTAAACAATATTGTGGTTTAGTAAAGCATTTTAGTGCTGTTTAACTTGTAAGTAAGTAGGTTTTATTAATATAGTGCACTTTCTCCAAGAGGACAATTATTATCATTATTATTATATTTTTATTTATAAGGCGTCACAAGTGGTACGCAGCACCGTACATATAGAACACATTAGAACAGTACAAGGGGACACAGAACTAGACATAAAACAATTAAAGCACAATTCTTAGTACACAATACAGCTGAAATATAGGGAAGTGAATGAGAATAGATGCAGGTATAGATTGTAGGCGAGTAAGAGAGCTGCAATTGAAATGCAAGAAGATTGCTGTGAGAACAGCAGGGAAGTGGACCCTGCTCTGAGGGGCTTACAATCTAGAAGGAGGGGGAGACAGACAGGTGACATGAGGTGCAGGTAAGGAGACCTGAAGGCAAGAAGTGAACATGGCAGGGAGTACAGCTAGGGTTGCCACCTCATCCCTTTAAAACTGGAGACATATTAATTACACAGGTTCTGTGGCTGATTAAAAAAATACAGTTGGAATGAACTCTGATGGCTGTTTAAAAAAAAAACAGTTGAAATTGAGTCTTGAAGTGAGCCAGCCACAGAACCTGTGTAATTAATATGTCTCCAGTTTTAAAGGGATGAGGTGGCAACCCTAAGTACAGCCCTAGATAAGTCACATAAAAGAAAGCCTTATGAGTGCAATAAGCACAATGCAGTGTTGGTGCAGGCATTTTGGATAGTAACTTCTACGAGTTGTGTTTTCCACCCTAACAAGGTGCCAGGTGAGGGAGCCATCTTAGGCGCACTGCATAGGATTACCCTGGTTGGAAAAGGTTACCCCAAGAAAAAATTAGGTTAACCATGTTTTATGCAGAATATTTTTTTACTGTATTGCACTACAGAATACTTTGCTTCCCTAGAAGTAAATGATAAACATAATAAATGAGCTAAACTAATCAGTCACAGGATTTTCTACTTAATGTATATTTGGTGTGACACATTCACTGCAATAATCTCTACCTGTATGTATATTTGATTGTAAATCTAATGTGTAAATTTACTAACCTTCTACAAAGGAAAAGAGGTGATGATGCTGATAGCAATCAATCAGATTATGTCTATCCTTTCTCTATTGCATCCCAAAAAATTATAGACAGTAAATTTACCGCTACATCTTTACCCCTACACCATACACGCTGCGATTTCAGCATGCGTTTTGACCTTTTAACATTCAAAACGCATCGCATCGGCTTAAATCGCACATTGTACCTGCAGACATTGCATCGCATCCACTTCAAGTGCCAAAATCGCATGGCAGCTTGAAGTTCAAAACGCACAGCACACAAAATCGGTGCGTGTATGGGCACCTTTTGTCCTTTTACACACTGGAGCAGATGCACCAAGGTTCAAAAAGTGATAAAGTTTAGAGTGATAAACAACCAGCCAATCAGCTCCTAGCTGCTATGCTACAGGCTCGATTTAAAAAATGATAGTTAGGAGCCGATTGGCTGTTTATTTATCGATAGACTCTCACTTTTTGAAGCTTGGTGCATCTGGCCCAATGTGTTATTTATATATCACATCCTACCATCTGAAGTAGGCAAATCCCACGTTTAGTGTAAATGTACCTTAGATACTGTATATTGTAGTCTATTGTATTATTATATTTATTTACTGCATTATTTATAATGGAATTGTTTCAGTAGATATTAATAAAAACATATGGAGTATTTAATCTAATGTTTGACATTCTTTATATAGTCCTAAATATTCAATATTTAGAAGCTGCACGGTACCATGTATTCTCTCCTTTTCTACTTCAACATTACCTGCATCTTGGCATGTATGCATACAATGGTAATCAGGGCCGGTTCTACCATTAGGCAGCTTTCTGCCAACCATTAAATGATTTCTCTCCCCTTTGGAAATAAAAGTAATTCTAAAGTGGCTTTTATTTCCGTCGGAGTCTGCTATGGAGGGAGCAGGTGCTGAGGTCATGTGACGTCAACTGCCTGCCTCTGGCAGGCATCGGCCCACCAGGGTTGCCCTGCTTCGGCCCCTGCCCACACTCAGCCCTCCCTCCCCGCAGTTCCGGCCCAGCAAGTGTGTAACTCGCAAAAGCCTTTCAGTGCAAGGGTTTGCACATGTGGAGAAATGCGCATGCGCAAACCCTGACCATCAGGGCTAGGGCCGAAGTTGGATCGCTACGTTACGCTGGTAAACTTGCAAGAAACTACCTTCAGGCTTTCACCTGGGGTTCTGGAAAGTCGGTATTGATCTGTGGGTGGTGGGAGCAGTTAGTTGAGGTTTTTTCTAGGGTGAATATAAACCTTGCACCAGCCCTGATGGTTATGTTATGGGCAGTATGGATGGTGTAATGGTTAGCATCACTGCCTGACAGCACTGAGGTCATGGGAACGATCATGGCTGTAACTGTGCAGAGTTTGTATATTCTCCCTGTACTTGCGTGGGTTTACTCTGAGGGCTCCGGTTTCCTCCCACAATCCAAAATTATACTGGTAGGCTAATTGGCTCATAACAAAATGAACCCTAGAATGTCTGTGTGCGTTTACATGTGGTATGGATTATAGATTGTAAGCTCCACTGGGGCAGGGACTGATGTGAATGTTTGAAAATTCTCTGTAAAGCGCTGATGAATATGTGTGCGCTATATAAGAAACTGTTAATAAATAAAAAAATACATGTTCATAATGCAAGTATAAAAATAAAATATGTATTTTCTCCAAGTTTCAGGACCATGGCCAGCACCTACCTATTTTACACTGAAACTGCATGTTGAACAAAAATGGATGAAATAAATACAAGCTCATCTGTATACTATACTGTGTTTTGTAATAACAGAGTAAAGTGTTGTTGACAATCAGAAAGACTTAGCACTTGTATTTGTCATGTTATGTGTGCAAAGCATAAACCTTCTGTACACTCAGAAAGAGTTACTGAAATAGTTGGATGCAATCTCAGTTTAATATATTTAAAATGAGTCACTGTTTAACGGTGACGCAAGCAGGTCCTTTGTTTCATGCCTGTTCCCTTTTTTTCTCACAATCAGTTGGCAGTTTTCCATTTATGCAACAATTGATTCCAGAGGGAGCATAAATGACTCAGGATGCAAGAATAGCACATATCAAGCAACTGTCAGTTTTTTAAACATGATTTGAAAGCCATGATAGGCAAAACATGATTGGGACATATATGCAATTGTAATTAGAGGGTATACTAAAAAGTGCATATTGCTCATTCCTGGAGAGCAATTATACAGTGTAGTAGCCGTTGTCATGGTGGGATTCCATAAACCTGAAAGAAATTATTGTGTACTGTACTGTAGTAAGACATCTGTATGTTCAACTCCATGCCACCCCTGCCCCTCTTCCTGCTGTCGCCACCTTCTCCCTTTATATTTAGCCCATGTTCCTCATCTGTCCCTTCTGTTAGTCGTGATGTGCACATGCTGCAACCACTGTTGTAACTATACAAACCTGATAATATTATTTAATTAAGTTATATAATTAAAGACATTTTTAAATCATAATATGTTTAAGCAATGTAATATTAAATTCTTATGAAGATTTTCTAAAAATTATTTAATAATATAAATAATAGGATTTAAAATTGTTTATAAAGGAACAGCTAAGTCTTCAAAAATACTGAATATTGAATGTTTTATTTTTATGTATAGCAAGGATCCTTCAGAATATGGAGAATTTAAAATCATATACAGTAAATAACAGTCTGTGCAATTAATTTTTTGCCTTATTTATGAGACATGCTTTTGAAATCCCCATTTGGCAGAAGTTTTAAGGTTGAGCTAGGTTTTTCTTCATAGTATAGACAACATGCAAACTTCAATCTACGTCTCACAGTTTGCCTCATCACTCTCCAAAACTCCCAGGGCGAGATTTATTGTGAATACATAAATAGGGGGAGGGGGGTTGGGGATATAGTTCTGCACAAGATAAATGAAAAAATGGATCGGGTGTCCCCAATATTAGATTGCCGTGTTGTAATTGCAATTAGTACATAACTGGGGGTGCTGCCAAAGACAATGGTGGTCATACGAGAAGCAAAAAAGAAAAGGATTGTCTTTGTTGCTGGCGCACTAAAGAAGAAAAACTGTGTTATATTAAAATTTAACTTTTAATGATATCAATAAAAAGAAAGCCATTAAGGTGAAATAAGGTTTACATACATGACTGACAAAAACATTGAACAATAATAAAAATGCACGTGCAGTGTGTGTGTCAATTATCTGGTGTGTAATTGGGTATGAGTGTTACTGTTGGTAAAGAAAATTGTACACTATGGTACACGGAATGCTGAGGTCCACAATGATGATACACAAATTGCTGCGGCCCAGATTGGATGTTGGGGGTCGCTTGTGACAAAGGTCGTGTGGGTGGCCAGACATTAAATCATGTCTGGCTCCTCTATTGTTTACGACTATGTATCTTGATAATATCGAATGCGTCTCATACAGACTGACAAGATGAGATGGCGAATGTCCACTGTATCTCCCAAGGAGATTTTTAGTTTAATAAGAATAATTAGTGTCCCGTACTTAATATACAGATCATACTTATAACAGTTCAATACGTAGGTAGAACCATGTGTCCTGCGTAGACATAAGTTTTAGTGTGCACAATTCGGCAGGCAGATATAATTCTGTGTCCAGATGTGCACAGTGTGCTATAGCCATTCAATAGTTGGCTAGCAGGACTAGGACACAGAATTATATCTGCCTGCCGAATTGTGCACACTAAAACTTATGTCTACGCAGGACACATGGTTCTACCTACGTATTTAACTGTTATAAGTATGATCTGTATATTAAGTACGGGACACTAATTATTCTTATTAAACTAAAAATCTCCTTGGGAGATACAGTGGACATTCGCCATCTCATCTTGTCAGTCTGTATGAGACGCATTCGATATTATCAAGATACATAGTCGTAAACAATAGAGGAGCCAGACATGATTTAATGTCTGGCCACCCACACGACCTTTGTCACAAGCGACCCCCAACATCCAATCTGGGCCGCAGCAATTTGTGTATCATCATTGTGGACCTCAGCATTCCGTGTACCATAGTGTACAATTTTCTTTACCAACAGTAACACTCATACCCAATTACA
Source organism: Crinia signifera (assembly GCF_055691185.1). Taxonomy (NCBI): domain Eukaryota; kingdom Metazoa; phylum Chordata; class Amphibia; order Anura; family Myobatrachidae; genus Crinia; species Crinia signifera. Next base: position 238,552,606 of record NC_139218.1, read on the forward strand.
CACCAGATAATTGACACACACACTGCACGTGCATTTTTATTATTGTTCAATGTTTTTGTCAGTCATGTATGTAAACCTTATTTCACCTTAATGGCTTTCTTTTTATTGATATCATTAAAAGTTAAATTTTAATATAACACAGTTTTTCTTCTTTAGTGCGCCAGCAACAAAGACAATCCTTTTCTTTTTTGCTTCTCGAGATTTATTGTGTTTACCCTTTTTCCGAAAATGCGATTTAAACTCAAATCGCCATATATCACCGTTTTTTAAAATCGCATTTTTTTCCAGAATTCGCATTTTTAATGAGGTGTGTATTCCGGCATGAAAAGTGCGAGAAAGTGCGATGAAGGGCGATTTTCGGGATGAAAAGTGCGATTTTTTAGTCATGAAAAGGTGCGATTTTTTTAAAATGTGTGATTTTGAGAAAAAAAAAAAATTGGCGTGAGGTCCCCCCTCCTGGACATAACCAGCCCCGGGCTCATTGAGCCGGACCTGGTTCCAAAAATAGTAGTCCACCTGTAAAAAGAATGTTAAAAGAAAACACACACACAGAAAAGTACAACTTTATTACACACACACACACACAAACACCTCACTTTTACACCGCTATACATACCGATCCAGGATCCAGCGCTGGTCTCTCTGCAGCAGAGCCGGACAGCCCGCGCTGACAGCGGGCTGAACCGGCTTCCTCCGATGCAGCTAACAGCTTCTGTCGCGCTGTCCCAGCGCAACAGAGGCTGAGAGCATCTCCGGCTTATGTGTCTCCATGGAGACGCATCGCCCAATCACTCTCTCAGCCTGTGTCGCGCTGGGACAGCGCGACAGAAGCTGTTAGCTGCATCGGAGGAAGCCGGTTCAGCCCGCTGTCAGTGCGGGCTGTCCGGCTCTGCTGCAGAGAGACCAGCGCTGGATCCTGGATCGGTATGTATAGCGGTGTAAAAGTGAAGTGTTTGTGTGTGTGTGTAATAAAGTTGTACTTTTCTGTGTGTGTGTTTTCTTTTAACATTCTTTTTACAGGTGGACTACTAGTCCCAGCGGGCCCATTAATGCCCCGCATGCTGGGACTTGTGGTTCTCCAAGTCCCAGCATGCGGGGGAGGTCTGCTGGCACTTGCAGTTCTCCTGTATTAAGCAATGTTAGGAATGAGAATTTAACCATATCAGGCCGGCGTCCAATGGCCAGGGACGCCGGTGACAGCCCCGGGCTTCAGCCCTGGACAGGTGAAGCCTGGGGGGGGGGACCCCTTTATTGGGGGGGTCCCCACTCCTCCAGGTACCCCGTCCAAGGCTGACCAGCCACGGTGCTCATGGTGCGGTCGGGGGACCTTGTGTAAAAAGTGTCCCCCGGCTGTGGCATGACACTGGGGGCTGTTGGAGCCCGGTGCTGGTTTCAAAATACGGGGGACCCCCAGATTTTTTGTCCCCCGTATTTTTGGAACCAGGACCGGTTCAAGAGTCCGGGGCTGGTTTCAGAAATACGGGGGACCCCTACGCTTTTTGTCCCCCGTATTTTTGGAACCAGGTCCGGCTCAATGAGCCCGGGGCTGGTTATGTACAGGAGGGGGGACCTCACGCCATTTTTTTTTAATACTTTTACACATATTTAACCAAAGAACCATACACAGATCACAATGATCTGTGCATGGTTCTGACAAAATCGCCATGTTTCTGACAAAATCGCCAGTCAGGATCAGGTCTATTTTTTTTGGAACTTTAGACCATTTTTTTTGGCGATTTCCAAATTCGCATCTCATTAAAAATGCGAATTGTATCTTTTTCAATGGGGAAAACATCTGGATGCGAATTCCGGAGTTAAAAAATATCGCACTTTCAGAAAGTGCGATTTTGCGGCAAAAAACGCGATTTTGCGGCAAAAAGTGCGATTTATGCCGCAAATCGGCACCCATTAAGTAGTCGATTTGGGGGAAAAAAAAAACGTCCATTTTTGCGATATAAATCGCCAAAAACCCAACAGCGATCTCTAATAAATGTCACCCCCAATCTTCCGCACTATAGGCACTATCCTATTAGCCTCAATGCTGATTCAGCCAATAACAATGGATGGATATTGCAAATAATAACCTACAGTATTATTGCAGTATCCAATTAGCATCCGAAAATATACCCACATTCCGGGGAAAGTACGTGGGATCAGGGCTAATAGGACAGCCCACAGCGAACCTATTAGCAGCACTGCTAAAATGATATCTGCTCCAGCTGTGTTTTTAGCAGTTATTATGGACATCTATAGATAATCAGGAAGATAATTTATTCCAGAGATTAGAAATAAAGTCTGGGTGTCGAGTAGTTGTATGGTGGAACATCAAAGCCTACTCATTTCTCTATGGAACAGGAAAGTAGATGTCAACAACTACACTTAGCTGTACAATACAGTGAGAGACAGAAAGGAATAGTTAGACACAGTAATACAGACAAGACTGAACAATATTTGCCTACTTTTTAGACTTCCTGGATGGGTGCAATGACATGACTTGCATCAATACAACCCTGACCACACCTTTGCAATGAGAAAATTAGCAACATTCAACATGAAGCCCCAACACCCCAATGGGCAAGGCAAAGACATACTGTAGCATATTCCATCATCAAACCAAACCCTACTCAATACACAGGAAAGAAAACAGGATTTAGGAGGAGTATCTGCTCTCCCAAGAGTCTGAGAGGGCCCCTAAATTGTGTGAGTCTGTCAGACATTCTGAGAGTAGATCACAATCGAGTTTTTGCGATTGAACTCATAGAACGCATTCATTACAGCACTATCAATTCATTTCAAATTGATTTACACTACATTAATAGAGTGTCTCATACCACATGGCGTACTGAGGACACATCTGTACAAACAGTCCTCAATCTGGCCTTGAAAGTATTAACAAAAAAAATAAGTCAGTACAGGGTTAACCATTGTTTAACCTTGAAAGTATACTGTGCAGTGACATAGAGAGGGCTGTTAACACCTGGCGTAAAAAGTTCATGAATATCCTAGAGTTCATTTCACCCTGAAACGTGGCTTCTTCCTCAAGGCCAGGAGACTGCTGCTAACTACCCTTCAAGATTTGCAGGCGGCTGAGCAAAAACATAGACGTTTGTATTAAAGCATGATACAAAATTGTCAGTCACACCTAGGCTGGAGCAACATCTGTGACATGAGAAGAGATCATTTATGCCGCTCATGACTGATGCTATTTTTATTCGATCAGCATGAAAAGCTATTAGCCTCAGAAAGGGAGGTCACAAAAACAGATGGATGGACATCCAGTAATTTGATTGTAGCACCGTTGAGAGTATATTATTTCATGCATATACAGTACACGTTATGGTAATTTTTTCCTGTTCAGTGTTTTGGTTGACATCAAGCAGAGTGGGTCAAGAAAGAAACGAAGTCTCCTAATTAATCATTTTAGAGATTTTGGTAACCTAAAATCATCCATTTGAAAGCATTGAGGAGAAAACAGTTTTAAAACAGCCTCATCGTTATTTTCATTTATTTTAAATGTTGTATCCTTTTACAAGATTAGTAGTGACCGTCCAATGTCTATGAATTAGGCTTCTTCCTAACTATCAAGGTCTACTCTTCTGCAACTGCAGGTGGTGACTATTGCCAGTCAGTGATTGCAGGGCTTCTCTGGTAAAGTATGTCTCACTCAAAACATGGGGGAGTTTTGCACAGCTACAATCTCCTTTTGCTATTATCATGCGAAGATGGTTATAGCGGGGGATATACATATAGTGAAATAAATTTACATTAATTAAATCAAAAAATGTGTGTAATACTGTGTGAGGGTGTGTTATAAAACTTTAACCTAAAATGCGGATGACAATCCTTCATCCAGTGGTAAAAAAATTGATCTCCAGTGGGACTTCTAGTTGCTCCAGAGAGGCCAGCAGAATGCATTCTTTTGGAGTTTTATAACTCCAAACAGAGGAGGCTAACAGAAATACTAAGACCTGTCACACTATAGGCCACATAAGACTGGCATATTAATCAACTAATTGATATTGGTATATTCCTAATAAGGGTCAAAGAATACCATGTCCCGATAACAGAAAATCTAGGAGACGTCTTTATAAAGAAGAAATTGGTCCACTTTATTTCATAATCTTTGACCAAAAGACTGTTATATTCCCCTGATGAAGTCTCTATGAGACGAAACGCGTTGGGATTCTCTACAAGAGTTTTTATCATGACAATCCTGTGAAGTCGAATAAACAAATATTGGAAAAACATCTGCTCACTTCACTGGATGTGGATTTTGAATAAGTGTATTTGGACATTTAGCATTTCAATTTTGCGCCATACCACTATTGGGTAAAAAAAAAAAAAAAAATATATATATATATATATATAATTTTGGTTTCTTTAATAAGTGAAAGCAGAAGTCAAAGGCATGGCTTCTACTTCTGTGCATATGGGATTCAGATCATGCAGATGCATCAGGACAGGCCATTCCAGCTATAATATCAGCTAACTGCCCTCAAAGTTGGCTTTCAGAACTTTGTGATCCTACTGTATGAATATGGAATTGCTTAATCATACTTGGTGGAAGATTTCATTAACCATGGTACAATACCAAGGGTAGAAACTTGACTTAGCCTTCGACTTTAATACCCAAGGCTATTCAAGTAGCCTCAGGACTTTCGAAAGTAGTAGTAGTACGTTTATTTATAAGGTGCCACAAAGTGTCCGCAGCGCCGTACATAGCAAACAAAAAACAAATTACGTATAGGGTGTGTTGATAAAATACAGCATACATAGGTGTATAGCTGGTAGAACTAAAATCAGCATCAGTTCAGAAGTAGGTGTCGAAATTGTCGAGGAGACTGAAGATGAAGTAGAGGAAGGGAAGAAAAGGACAGGAGCACAGGTGAGGTAAAGAGATAGGGTGAGTACGTGAGGAAGGAGGGCCCTAATCATAAGAGTTAACATACTAAAAGGAGGTGGGTGGACGAACGAAAAACAGTAGGATAAGTAGGAACGGATGGAAAGGCTTGTTAATGCCCATTAACTTAATCTGTTAACAGGGGTTAGCGGGCGGTAACTCACAGAATTTGTGAAACTTTCTTGAATTCATGCATTAACCCAACGGCTAGTCATGTGTAATATAATTTACCCCTTAGAATTGTGCTAAACATATATACATTTACTTAAACATTTGATTGTTGTTTTGCATATTTAGGAAAAATTCAATTATGTGTGAAGGGGCGTTTCAACTACACCAATGGCAGCTAAAATTGTCCTACCCAATTTTCCCTTCTTTCACCTAGAAGTAATGGTAGTGAACACTTTTGTGTAAGTTCCCACCGCAATAAAGTGCAGAGAGTGTCAGACGAATTTTAGTGTTATAGACATATTGCAACAGCATTAACTGCATTAAGTAGTTAATTGTAACATATATATGTGCCTCCTAAACATTAAGATATATAGAACAGTGACAGAATAATCCTAATCCTCTCATTCTCTACCACAATCTAACCAAAAGCATCCACTATTGGTGACATGCCCCCCACGATTTGTAACTACAGTATGTCACTGAAATTGTGACAGTTGGACTCTGAGGTATTTACAGTCTAGATAAGGAAACCCATTTAACTACAAGTTTTAGCTATTTAACTCATTGCAGATGATAAATAGTGCTCCAGCCAATCAACTTCCAACCAACTGTCATGTGTTGGAAGAATGATCTGACTGGCTGGAGCACCATTTATCAAATGCAGTGAGTTTTAAATAGCTTAACCTCATTGATAAATGGGCTCCAAGGTAAGGTAAAGGTGAGTCAGATGATGATAAATTTAGTGAAGTCATACAAACTTGATTCAGACTACAGTATAATGATTTAAAAATACACGGTAGGCAGACTGTGATATAAGCTACACAGACATGTGGAAAACAAGGTAGTGTTCTGTGAACAAATATATATATTATACTAACCTTCATGAACTATATAATTCCTTTCTCAGATAAAACAATTGGGTTTCTACAATGATATCCTTTGCAAATGTTTTGGAAGCCTATTTAAGAAAGATGGTGGTATTAATAGCTAATTATAGTAAAACAGTACTTTTTTTTTAAATGTAAAATTTGAATATCATCTAGGTAAATTTTTATAGCGCTTTTAAAATGTATATAAATGTTTTTTTTTTTTTCATTTTCAATTCTTTTCATGTGAAAGTTGAAATAGAACTCCATGGGGGAGATTCTGTAAACTAAAAATGTGGTAAAAACCCCGTTATCGGGTTTTTACCGCATTTTGGGATGCTCTAAACATTCCCCGCCGGGTTACCGCGACGGGCGGCATCGCCAGAAAAATCTGGCGATGCCGCATAGAAACCTATGGGCTTCAACCGCGACCCACCGCCATCCTGCACCGACCAACCGCCACCCTGCAGCGACCACCGCCGCCCCGCACCGACCCCCCTCAACTGTGTTCGAGCAGCACAGATCTGTGCTGCCCAGACCTGTGACCTCCTCCTCCTCCCTGCACTATGATCCTCTTCCGGGTGCAAGGAGGAGGAGAGCCCGGCGCAGCAGCGCCAGGGAAGGGAGGGAGGGGGGAGCCGCCAAGACCACTGGGACCCACTGACTCTCACCGCAAAGGACAGCTCTTAACGCAAGAGCTGTCCTTTGCCATAATTATCGCATACTTTAGAGCATATGCGATAATTATGTAGGCGAAGGGGGGCGGAGCTGGGCTGTGGATGTTAGAACATCCCGCCTCATGTCTGGGCTTACAGTCCCACTGTGCATTTGTGAACAACGCACACCGTTACATACTGACTGAAAGAATGCATCCATAGGCTCCCACTGTATTGGCGGGACACCCAGGCAGAGCAGTCAAAGAGGATGACTACTGCCTGCAGAAGGAGTAATCAAAGTAATACAGTGAGGAGAAATGGAATGGGTTATGTAAGGAAAGGGGAAGTACTGAGTACTAGCACTTATATAATACAAATATCATAATGTAATGACAGTCAAATTCTGCTCCTCCCCCCTGTGTCACAGATCTACAGTACACAGTGAGGGGGCAGCGATAGAGACAGTCTGGGAATATGAAAGTGAGGTGTGGAAACTGTTTGGCAGGGGGAATAGGGATAAGAAGCGGGTGGAGAGAGATGGGGGGGGGGGGGGGACAGACAAGGAAAAATAAAGCCATGAATGCCTAACATTACAGCTACTATTGATAAAAACAAAATACACCAGGATTTACTAAATGGATAAATGAGTTCTCAGCATATGTTTGTTACTGTATAACAGTTATATTATGTTCATGATGTTTTCAAACGGTTTTCCTACTGTAGTTTTACAGGGGAATAAATCAGTTGCATATGAAAAAAGAGGCAGGGATAAATGTATAAAATCTTTTCTGCTACATATTTTGTGCATATACAATGAAGGTTGATAACAGATTCAATTATTATTTATTCTTTATTTTATGAGTACTGTATATTTAACATTATAATGCTTTCTTTCTTATAGACTCTGCAAAGCCAATAGCTAGTTTTCAGGTATATTGATTGTTACTATAATTATAATAATTATCATCACCTGTTTTAATGGTGCCCTGTGGCATCCCCCCAAAAATAAAAGGGCAGCAGATGCCCTGTCTATACGCCCCGATTAAGGTTCCAGCCTCTCACAGGATCTCCTCTTCCTGACGTCCCTGCCTTGGTGATGCCAACAATCCCAGCATGCACCTTTGCTCCCACAGTTCCTGGGAGAGATCTCATGAGATCTTGCTTGGCCCCAACTCCAGCAGCACTAGGAAATTCTCCACTCTCAATGCAGTCTATTGTGGTGGTACTGTGCCCCCTTCGTCCCTGTCCCCCCCCCCCCCTCAATACCCAGTGGTCCAGGCTGCAGCCTAATCAGGCCCTGCCTGTACAATAGTTCCAGTACAACTGTAAATTATGTTTGTAGCTTGGTTGTGTCGTCTTCCTCTTCTACTTCTTGACCTACTGTACAGTATGTAATATAATTAGTTTCATGGAGCATCTCCTTCACGTTAGGCTCAACTACAAAAATCCCATTTGACAGCACAAGTTATGTTACAGGTGTTTACCTACAATCCTTAAATGTGAGGGAGACACTCTTTTTTTCAGGTAGTCGCACAGACCCAAGAAGAGTGGATGGATCTCACACCTGTTTCCTAGTAAAGTGGGAGAAAGGAGAGATAATCCCGACATATATAATGTACAGGTGAAACAGTCAACATGACTTTCGGTCGACAGGTCGCGAGGTCGACATTGGTTTTTTCACTGTTTTTTGAACTGACATGTGCCGACAGGCGGTATCTCATGCCCTACCATCCACTAGGGCATGGCGGGAGAATAAAATAGTGTGCCGAGTGCAGCGAGGCACCGTGCCCGAAGCAAAGCGAGCGATGCGAGGGGCTGCGGTTCTCTTCCAACTGTGTCCATGGCGACCTGTTGACCGAAAGTCATGTTGACTGTTTCACCTATGCATTATATATGTCAGTATTTTGACCTTGTCGGGATTTTAAATGTTGGGATTTTGTCCTTGTCAGTATTTTAAATGTCGGGATTTTGACCTTGTCGGGATTTTGTCCTTGTCGGTATTATGACCCATTCGGGATTTTGACCCTGTCGGGATTTTGACTGTCGGGATTTCATACTGAAGCCCCTGAAATTTAGTTTTTTTTTTATAGAACTGCAGCTGGAACTGACAACTGTAACTATGCAAACCACCATGCTGTGTGTTCCTACAATACTATACTACAGTACAGGGTACAGTACTTTCAGTGTGAAAATTTTATGTTTACCTTTCCCTGCAGTTTGACATGCAAAGGATAACACTGGAAGAACTAAAGCACATTCTATATCATGCATTCCGGGATCATTTAACAATGAAGGACATTGAAAACATAATCATTACTGAAGAGGAAAGTTTAAAGGAAAATTCGGGAAACTATCATACAGAATTTGAAGGAGGTAGGTTGTTTTATATTCTGTAATTAATGAAACAAAGGAGATACTTTGTGACATTTCATGAGGTCAATGTTGTATTCATATCACCATGATCTACATATACAGTATTAAGAGAATAAGGCCTATATTCTTCTATTTAAATTTACAATAATTGTTATGCCTTTTTGACCCATATAATGTACTTACTAGAAGCAAATTCAGTATTCTTAAAACGAATATTAGCTAACTGATATTAATTGAAAGCATTGTACTCTTCAATATAATGTAATCCACATAATAGGATTATACTGTTCCGCTTTTTTTTTTTTGGTAAGATACCGTGTAACTATTCTCTGGGGCTCTAAGGGGGTGTACAAATTACAGGGCCTGTTGTGAATATGGGGCTGCAGGGGTTAACCCAAGTCAGTGTGGCCCTGCCCATCTGGTGGTGCTGCGGTGTGTAGCTATTACAGAGGGCCCCCGTATTTACAATGACATCTGCCCAGGCACCCACACACTTGGCCATAACCCACTCATAGTAGAGACTAGGCAGATCCCTTGGTGGCCAATGGATAAAATAACAGATGATGATTGGTTTCTTTGGGCAACTTAACTTTATCTCTCTTAACTTGATACAGTACATCTTCCCATTAGAGTTTTAAGAAAAATATATATTTTTTTAAATCTCTGCCAGTTCTTCTGAATACACTGCACACAAACAAGAGAATACAATTACATGGCTATCAACACATACCAAAGATAACTATCTAGATTTATTGGATATCCTGGACTTACAATGTTACAAATGTCATCATATCACAGGCTGTCAAAATCTCTCTGGCATTATATTCCCTGTGGCTCAGATTCTTTTTTGCAAGCAGGCAGTAACGTAATTGGCAAAAGGCAAGGCTTGTCGATTTCCAGTAGTATGTTTCACAGAGTAAAGGGCCTGGATAATGAGCAGTCACCGCAGCAGTACTGTTACCGTGTAACTCCACTTTTACAGAAGCTCACTATTGTTTTTTGTAAAAATGGGGACAGACATTATTTTAATACATACAGAAATTAAACTATTCCATGTATTCTGAAAGTGCTGTATAAATATGCACAAATGTAGCATTACTTATCTATTTATTGGAAGCATTCATCACTAACCACTATTTGCATGTTATTTGTGTGCGATCAGGACCTAGTTAAAAAAGCACGGGCTACACAGATTTTCTGTGCTGTGCAATGGGATCGCACAGCACCCTCACACCATGCATGGGCACCTTCAGGGCCGTTTTTAGAGGCGGACAAGCCGTGCAGCAGCCCGGGGCGCCGCACGGCTTGTCAGCCTCTGTTAAACAGCCGGGGCGCCTGGCAGTTCCCCCCAGCGCCGCCTTTGCCCCCTCTCCCTGTCCGCGGCGCCACAGCTTTTTAATTTCCCAGGGGAGGGGAGGGGAGCGCATCGCGTCTCTCCTTCCCCTCGCTCACTTGGCTGTCAGCCAATCAGAGCTCGCGGGCGGCAGCCAATTAGGAGCCAGCCCGCGAGCTATGAATGACTGACGGCTCAGGCAAACACTGTGAAGGCGAGGTGCGTGATCATGTGCGCTCCGCTCCCCTCCCCTCCGAGTCCCCAGGAAAGCAGCAGCAGCAGCGCAGCAGCAGCCAAGACACAGACAGTGAGTTGTGGGGGCATATATGTGTGGCACTGTGGGGGCATATCTGCCACTGTGGGGGCATGCCACTGTGGGGGCATATATGTATGGCATTGTGGGGGCATATCTGTGGCACTGTGGGGGCATATTTGGCACTGTGGGTGCATATATGTATGGCACTGTGGGGGCATATTTGGCACTGTGGGGGCATAGCTGTCACTGTGGGGGCATATGTGTGGCACTGTGAGGGCAAATCTGCCACTGTGGGGTCATATATGTTTGGCACTGTGGGGGCATATCTGTGGCACTGGGGGAATATTTGTCACTGTGGGGGCATATATGTGTGGTACTGTGGGGGCATATATGTATGGCACTGTGGGGGCATATATGTATGGCACTGTGGGGGCATATATGTATGGCACTGTGAGGGGCGTATCTGTGGCTCTGTGGGGGCATATGTGGCACTGTGGGGGCATATGTGTGGCACTGTGGGTGCATAGCTGTCACTGTGGGGGCATATGTGTGGCAATGTGGGTGCGTATCTGCCACTGTGGGGGCATATATATATGGCACTGTGGGGGCATATCTGGCACTGTGGGGGCATATTAGTAAACGGCGGCAGCGGTGCGTGGGGCAGAATGTGTGGTACTTATGTATTATCTGGGCGGCCAATTTTCTTCATCGCATGCGATGCGATTTTTCATTGTAAAGACCCGATTTTTCATTGTATAGCCACCCATGGGTGATTTCATACCCCCACTATCCAACTAAGCATGGAGTTGATTTTATATACTGTAGTGTGGCGAGCGGACGCAGATTACTTTACATGTATTCTGCGTCCCCTCGCGGGGCTCGCTGCACTCGCCACGCTTCCGGCTCGGTGGTTTGCTGCGCTCGCCACACTATATAAGATCAACTCCATGCATAGTTGGATAGTGGGGGTATGAAATCACCCATGGGTGACTATACAATTAAAAATCGGGTCTTTACAATGAAAAATCGCATCGCATGAATTGTATGCCACTATATTGCATGCGATGCGATGCAATACAATGAAAAAATCGGGCGCCCAGATATTACACAAGTACCGAATGTGTAATAGGCGTTACGGTGTGGGGAGTATTGCGTAATTGCCATCACAGTGTGGAGTGTAATGGGCATCACAGTGTGGGGTCTAATGGGCATCATGATGTGCGACATAATGTGTAATTGTCATCATGGTGTGCGACATAATGTGTAATTGTCATCACAGTGCTACGTAATGTGTTATTGGAATCACGGATAAATAGTGTATAATGATTTAAGTAGGCTGTCATTGGCCTTGATCTGTGAGGTGTACTAGGTCACTGTGTGGCCTTCAGCTGGCCAACTTAAGTGCGGGAGGACAATGACAATTCCTGCGGTAACCAATGTCTGGTCATGCAGGTCGCAAAAGTGAGATGTAAGGTAATTGTTGTCCTGCTAGACCAAACCCCTTATATTAAGCCACGCCCCTTTCGACAAATAAACCACACACCCTATTTTGGCGCGCGCAATTTCTTCTGTACCATGTTATATATTTGGGGGGGGGGGCGCATTTTTATTTCTTTGCCCTGGGAGCTAAACTGTCTAGAAACGGCCCTGGGCACCTTTAGGTCTACAGTCATTAGGCCGACCATTATAGGTTGACAGTCACTAGATTGATACATGAAATAGTTCAACTTGCATTAGGTCGACATGGTTATTGGGACAACACAAGCATTAGGTCGACAGTCATTAGGTTGACCACTATAGGTTGACATTCACTAGGTTGACACATGAAATAGGTCAACACAAGCATTAGGTTGACATGGAAAAAGTTGACATGAAAAAGGTCTACATGAGTTTTCATGTTGTTGTTTTTTTTAAATAGGTGGTTTTTCCAGACTTCACTATCCAAGTGGACATAGAATGAGTACATGATAGTGCCCAAAGCGTGGCGAGTGAAGAAAACCATGTGAGGGGACCCGGGACACTTATATTGTGTCCATGTTGACTTAAGTTAATATACACACCAAAAAAAAAGCATAAAAATACTCATGTAGACATTTTCCATGTTGACCTAATGACCATGTCAACCTATTTCAATCACCTATAGTAGTCAACCTAGTGACTGTCGACCGAAGTTCTATTGACCCTATGACCCATACTCTATGTATTATGTGTACTCTTTCGTCACTCTTATTTACAAATGTAATTTTTCACATATTAACAACTTATTTTTTTAAACATGTTGGTGACATGGGGGTATTAAATTCATTCAGATTTTGCAGATAGATGAAAAAAGTAAACTAACTTGATGCCCAAGTATTGAATTACGGCCAATTTCACCAATTTTAAAGGACTTTTTGCAACTCTACATTTTCTTTTAGGGAGGCCAAAAAAGGCACGGGCAAAAAATGCCTGAAAAAACAACAAAAATGGCTGCAATTTCACCCAGAACGTGTCAAAAACACATGTACTGTAGCTGTGGCTAATTCACGGATCTAGGTGTTTTCCGTCTTTGGGCAGTATTCAATGAAAAAAATTCTCTGTGCATGGCGAGAGATTTTTTCTCTCGCCATGCACTCTCCCTGTTCTGGAGCCTCCTGCTCCCACTATTCAATGTATTTAAGACTCGCCGCCACTCGCGGCGAGTCTTAACCCCTGCAGCGGACGAGCGTCCGCGGCAGGGAGCTTTCAGGGAGCCGGGGGACGGAAGCAGCCAGAGAGATTAAAGTCTCCCTGGCTGCTCCAGAGGAATGTGGAGGGGAGGAGGGCTCCCCAGGACCCAGGCAGCACAGGCTGCCCCCCCCCTATAGCCAGCGGGGGACCCAGTATTCACTGCACCCGATCGTGCATATTAACGATCGGGTGCAGTGAATATATGAATATCTAATGAGCGGCTTGAGCGCTCCGGCCCCCTGCTGGCTGCACTGTGTAAAAAAAAAACAATTTGAAAAAAAAAAATTTTTTTTAAATTAAATATATATTCATGTGCTATAAGCACATGAATAAAAATAACATGCCCCTTCACAGAAAAAAAAAACCTTATTTTTTGACACCAAAATTAAAAAAAAAAAAACCTTTTAGTTTAAAAGTTCACATTCCAGCTCTCCATCAAAAGATGGAGAATTTCTACACGGAGAGAGACGGCGAAAATCACTTAGAAAGACGGTGAATATTTCACATTGAATAGGGTGGTTCACTTTTGGAGAGCAAAATTCTCCGTCCAAGGCGAAAAAAGCAAAAATTCTCCATAAAACATGGAGAATTTTTCTCATTGAATACTGCCCTTTGACAATTTTTTTGCCTAGGCCATCGGCCTTCCATTTGAATAGGGTGAATCCTGATTCTCCCTAAATATCTGAGAAAAGAGCTGATTTTTTTTGGCTAGGCAAAAAATCGGCACTAATTGAATACCCCCATAGATGCTACCATCTGTTCTATGAAAGGGTGAAAATTCCACTTTGTTTTTCTGTCCGGTAACTCTATCACCCTGCCAAGAAGCAGTAACAAGCAATAATGCCATTTAATGAAAGTAGTTCATTAATTCTTTTGAGAAAGTGATTCCAGAGTTAGTCTGGGTTAATATTGCAAAAATACCATCCCTCTTCCTCGCCATATTTGTTGTGGCTTGTATTTGGCTAATGCCTAATAGTTTTGAGGTGTGCTCGCAGACTTACCAGATACATTATGGGCATACAGTCAGAGAACAACACATTTACTTCCCCAATTATTTGTATGGTTTTCTAAACCCCATTGGTTGTGATCTTTGGCCTAAGTGAAACAAATCCAACATATACTCATAACCATGAAGGTAGTGGGTATGGAGAAGAGTAACAACCCTAGTGCTGTGTCCCCTTCTTAAGTATGTTTTTACAAAAGCAAACAAAGCTATGTACAGTTTTCTTTTTGGTTGAAGCTATGTTTCTTTGTTTATTGTAAGTAATGCAATATACCTTTGTATCATGAGCAGGCCACTGTATACCTTTTTTTTTTATGTCTGCACCTTCTTTGTCATGCTGTCATACTGGTCTGTATTTGTTCTCATTTTATTGCTGGCGTATGTATGTTTTGTCACTGTAACTCGCAGTTGCTTCAGTAATGTGGCATGTTACAAATAAATGATGATGATGAATCGGGAAAATCTAGTGGACCTCCCCAACCTTACTTCGTGAAAGTGCACAATGGGAACAGTTTACCCTCCCTGCTGGGTCAGGACAGAAAAAGAAGATATTTTTTGGAGATATGTATAGCCATACCTCATTCCTTCCTATGGCTTCTTTTCCTATCCTATCTTTAGAGGATGTCTAATTAAGTTAATGGGCATACCGTACTTACACAGCTAAAGGGTATGATCCTCAAACAAAGGTTTATTTTCCAAAGAGTGCCGTTTCTACCAATAAGACACACGATAGTTAAATATTTAGAGGGAGAGGCATACCCAACTTACAGCTTTACTGGCTGTCAAACTCATGTAGCGGTTTCTTTGTGGGTGTCCAGAACCCTTAAGTGTTCTGGACACCCACAACAAAGCCGATATATGGCACTCTTTGGAAAAGAAACCTTTATATGAGTACCGAATGCCCCCAAATTTAATTAGACATCCTCAAAAGATACCATTATATGCGGAAGTTACTCCACTGTGGAGTGAGTACACTACACTACTCATATAGTGCTATTGATACATAGTTTCCAGTAAACAATATTCCCCATTTTGAATATAGATATACTACACTATGGCCCTTATTCTAGTTCACTCGCAAATTCCTTCTCAAATGGACAAAACCATGTGCACTGCAGGTGGGGCAGATGTAACTTGTGCAAAGAGAATTAGATTTGGGTGAATTATTTAGTTTCTGTGCAGGGTAAATACTGGCTGCTTTATTTTTACACTGCAATATAGATCTCACTTTAAAGTAAAACCCCACCCAAATCTAACTCTCTCTGCACAAGTTACATCTCCCCCCCTGCAGTGCACATGGTGTTGTCCAGCTGATTACCTCTGCGGCTCCCCCGGCAGAGGTTCCTTCTCATCAGCGACCAGAGATGGTCGCTGATGAAAAGGAGACACTGAGCAATATATCTTCCCCAGTGTGTACGGGGCTTGAGGCAATTATAACAGTGGCAGAGATATATTCTTAGTAAAGGAGAGAGGACCCTGCTCCTTAGAGCTTCCATTCTAAAGGTCTGCAACTCCCAGCATCTGATAATCACAGGACCACGCATCATCATACCTAAACCCCCTCACAATATGCACAAAAAACACACACAATTCAGGCCTGAAATCGTTCTGTATGGCCAGCATTAGATCTGATGTTGCTGCTAACGACCAGCATGCTGGGACACATAAGATCTATCGTGTGTCAGGGAAGCTGCAGGGGAACTCGTGAGATGATTCCGATCTGATCCTGGTCTTCCTAAAAGTAACTTGTTTCTTTTTCCACCTATGAATGCCCAATTCAGAATAAAAATTATACATTCATTATTTGAGTTCTTACTTTAAAAATATCTTTACATGAAAATACTACACCTGGGTGTAGGCATAGGTTGTTTTTTTTTTACTAGAGACTTATGTCGTCTCTGTGTCTGTGCAATATATTTATACAATAAACATAAAACAAATAAATGTATATCTTTAGCAGAAATGATCTTCTTTAGAAATGTATTGAATAGAACAAAAAAAACTATAAAACATTTATTAAAGGCATAAGCATTGAAATTGGGTACCACATTTGCATTCTAAAAGAGACTTAGGAGGAAATTCACTAATATGGGAGTTCTATTTCAGATGTGACGTTGCTATGGGCAACTAATCAGATTCTATCTATTATCTTCTAAAATGTGTTAAATAAATAAGATGTAGATTCTGATTGGTTGCCCATAGCAACATCCCAGGTGAAATAGAACTCCCATCTTAGTATATTTACCCTTAAATCAAAGAAAACCCTAATGTGTATGTTTTTCCTGGGTATAAAGGGCCCACAAGGGGAACGCAGTGTTAGGGGCCCATATTTATGGGGTGTGGTCATACTTCAGATGGGATGTGGCCAGCTGCCATAGAGGCTGTGCTAAGCATTACAGAGTGTATGGTCTGGGCCCCTTGATATATATATATATATATATATATATATATATATATATATATATATATATATATATATATATATATATAAAGAGTAGATGGCGGCACTCACGGCGTTTAAGAAATAGATGACGCTGCTACAAGCTGAAGCTTAACGTTTCAATTTGTGTTAGGAATTTTCATCAGAAGCTTCTGGAAGGCACCTGGCAACAGAAATCAGCTGAAATCAGCTGAGCGGAGAGTGCCGATTTATTGGACTTTATATATATATATATATATATATATATAGATATATACACTAATACACATATATAGATATATACACTAATTACTGTTTACTAGAGCATGCATGATAATGGCAGATTAATAGCAGCATTGCACTGTTCAAAATACACCATAATCCTGTGCAGTATAATGTAAAATATGTAAAATGTATGATTCAAATGTCTTCAATCGATCCCTGGACGATAGTGTGGGCTCTCGGGCAGTGAGGGCCACCCAGGGGTTTTCCCTGAGGGGCAATCCAGCTCTGTGTATCCATGTGATAGGGATATAGGAATCTGTACTGGAGCAGGTACTGATGTAATAGATTAAATATTCTTAGTAAATGCGCTGCATAATTTGTGATCACTACAGTATATGGCAAACTGTTACTAATCATAATAAATTGAAACTGGTGTCCGGAAAGCCTTTCAGCTGAAATGAAACTTGTGAAACTGGAATCCTGCCCTTTCTGAATCAAACTGTATGTGAAGGGATAAAATGTACCCAAGACCTAGAAATAGCACAGACGTAACTTTCCAGCTGCTTTGTTATTGAATGCATTCCTTTCAGTTACCACTGCCAGGCAGTGCAGGACTGACTTATCCAAACTAAATATTGTCCTTCTGGAACCCTTATTGTGCACCAGCACTTCATTGTCCATCTGCAAATGAATTCATTCTGTGGAGTTTATATTGTTATAAATTGTATAAATTGTATGTGGAGACAAATCCTCCTTGTTATACTCTATAAAGGCAATCGCCGCCTATTGCAAAGCCAATTAAGGCAATTTATAACAAGGTATCCTTCTCATTTTTCATCAGTGTTATATTCTCAGTGATAGAGGCACCACCCTGATGGGATTTATCCGCTGAGCTATAAAAAACGCATCCTGCAACCACATCTGCCTACACATTTTTTAAATCTATAAACACACTCTTTATCCTCTTTTTTCGTCACCATATTTGTATGTGTATGTCTTGATCTTAACCCCTTACTTTCGCTATGAAGGTGGGCATCTCCTTATCCGAACTACATTAAAAAACATATTAGGACCTCCCACGGTTTTAAAGAAATGGTCTACATTGACACGCCATATAAATTGTTCATATAGGAGTGCATCCGCTCACAACTGCTTTTTTCTTTCTTCTTTTTTGACTATTGTTATATCTCTTATGTTATCTCTTATGTTATTTTGACCTAATTCCCACAGAAAATATTGCAACAAAACCATTATCATCCCCCATATTCGCGTACTCATCTTCATGATATCTATGTAGTTACTTAAATGTTTAAAAAAATCATGATCAAAAAACTAATGCCAATTACAGTATGTCCATGCGTATGTAATTGTATTCAGCTATGTGGAGTGTATTCATGAAGTAAAGTACATAAAAGTAACACAACAAATACAAATTACTAAAATACTTAGCTTAGCTTTGTTATACAGTACAAGGTAAATTGTGTCCCGGCATACAGAGGGATGTATTGGCATCTCAGTGTCAGGATGCTGGTTGATGGAAGACTGGTGGTGGAATCCTGATAGCTGACATCCTGAACGTAAGTACTGGAACAGGAGTATGTTAGGGTTGGCTGCAGAGAGGAAAGGTTAGGTATGGGTTTGAGGTTAGGGTTAGGCTGTGGGTTGTCGCAGGGCCATCTTAACATTAGAGCGGGCCTCTGGGCAAAATAATTATGTGCAGCAGCGTCCGGCCAGTCTTTTCAAAATCAGCAGCGCTTCCCGCCCTGCAAATAGCACTACAAGCTCCCAGCCGCCGCTGCCTGGATCCCCGCTGGTTGCCAGGCAGAGGCTGGATGCTGATTGGCTGAGCGTCCGACCAGTCAGCGTCTGGCCAGTCTTTCCAAGATCAGCAGTGGTTCCCTCCACCCGCAGCCGCATCAGCTCCCCAGGGCAGTGTTGGCTTGACTATATTATGACATTCATTACAGGGAAGTAAGTAGAGATTTGTGAGCAGGACAGAGGGCATGGCATTGAGGGTAGCACTGTCGCTTGACTACATTATGACATTCATTACAGGAAAGTAAGTAGAGATTTGTGAGCAGGACAGAGCGCATGGCACTGAGGGTAGCACTGTCGCTGCCCCACAGTTCCTGTATCCGGTTAGAAGGAAGCCTGAAACAGTACCCTGCAGCCAGTGTCACTGCTACAGTCGGCAGCCTTCCTGTACAAGCTCCTGCAGTGCTGCTGTTCTTCCTGACATTGGTCACTGCATAGACCCCCCCACCCCTGTCATGACATCATGTGGTCAGGCAGGGGGTGTGCCTGGCACAGAGAGGAGGAAAATGCTTTTAATGGCACTGCACATACTTTATGATACATGTGGGTAGTATATTCAGTACAGTGGCTTTGCAAGGAAACCTTCTCAATCTTTTTGTGTGCCCTCATTTGTAAAAACAATTGTGACCTTACATGGTTTTATCTACTGTGCCAATCCCAAATTATTTGCATACCCACCATGCATTTTAAAATTTTAATTGCATTTTTTCTCACATCTTTGGTCTCAGATTTATATATAAACAATCATTCATTAAATATTTTTTTTTTGTAAAATGCAATTAGTAAAGCAGCAGTAAGTTTGAAAGGTCAATATGTTCTAAATAATTATATTGATACAATTTGTAAAAGCATAATACTGATTATAAGAAGCTTTAGTGTATAAAAATATAAAAGCATTAAGTGAAATATTTTCTACATTCTCCTATTTAATGTCCTGTCTTAAATCTTGACTTACATGGCTAAGGTGGTTCTTTTGCTTTTACACATTCTGTTCACAGAAACAGGGGCACAATGCAGAATGTTTTCATCATTCGTGTCCTGCTTTTACCTGCATGATTTCTTTGAAGATCAAAAGTACTGATCTGAAGAGGGAGATGACTGAAGGCATCTCAATTTATTTTGTGCTAGCAATTGTTTATACAGTATATGTAAAAATTCAGTCTAGAATAGTTTCATTTTAATTGCCAGTTTGCTTTCTGAAAATGGGCATTGTCCATCCTTTTATGCATGGTATGCCTAAAAAAAACAGCATTAGAAACCCATCTACTAAAAATGATTACTCAATTGCTGACAAATATATGTGTGCGTGTGTGTGTCACCACTGTGAAATTACACACTTAGCAAAGTGAAAAAATATCCCCGTACCGGATAATATAAAATGATTTCTTATCTGAACCTAACGTAAAATGAGCCCATCTGGGTCCGTAACTCTACAAGTAACTGATTTCAATGGAAGAGGCAAAGTTTAATACAACCACAGTGTAGTAAAGGGTACTTGTTTAGTTTCACGGCGGCAGCATGGCCGCGCGCTACTTCCGGGTTTGGCGCTCGCCAAACTTTCTAAAATAAACTAAATATACTCCATAAAGGTTTAGAAAAGTGTGACAACAACCGTGCGCAATTAGACACAATGTGCAGCTAGTGTTACCACCTCAGGGTATAACATCCAAAGATACCCAAAATGACAAAGCAATATAGAGGATACAGGTGATTAGACACAAAAGCGCTGAGAGTGAAACCTTTAAGGGGTATTAGCAATCAAAACAATATCACCATTTGACTTGGTAGGTACTGCATAGGTTCAATATGCACAGCTTACAATCTGCAATGATAACCACCTCTTCTCACAATTCTAGTGATAAAGGTGGAGACAGAAAAAAGCGAAATAGTGCAAATTATCTATTATGATATAGAATTCTATCCTTGACTGTTTCCTGTTTGCCTTGTGGTGATACCATATCATGCTGTTTTAACCGTCTACATGTGTAAGTGTGGACTGATATTAAATTATTTTTAAACTGAGGATAATTTGCACTATTTCGCTTTTTTCTGTGTGTACACAGCATTACCCTGACCCTCCAGTCATTGGCAC
Source organism: Crinia signifera (assembly GCF_055691185.1). Classification (NCBI taxonomy): domain Eukaryota; kingdom Metazoa; phylum Chordata; class Amphibia; order Anura; family Myobatrachidae; genus Crinia; species Crinia signifera. The sequence goes on from NC_139218.1 coordinate 238,573,424, forward strand.
AACTTTTTTTTACTGAGAGGGGGGCACCAAATGTAATCTTGCCCTGCAATTGGCATTGTTGCACTCCCCCCCGAGTCCGGACGTCGGGCTAATGTCTGTCAGAATCCCATCTGTCGATGTGTTATACCACACCCGTCTCTGTGGCCTACCTCTCCCCCATCTGTCTCACTGTAGCCTACGTTCCCCCCTTTTGTCTGTAGCCTGCGTCCCCCCCTGACGCAACTGTATAAAATGTATCAACATGCCCTTTGAGGAGGGCTTCTCCCGCGGTACTCAGAGGAAGGATGACGCCGGCTGGTGGCTGCTCACAGGTGTTACTTGTGCAGAGATAATTAGATTTGGGTGGGATTTTACTTCTGCCTCACCTGCAGTGCTCATGGTTTTGTCCATCTAAGAAATATTTTGTCAGAAAGAGTGAGCTAGAATAAGGGCCACAGTTCCTGCTAGAGCCTGCACAAAAATAGCCCTGCAGTATATATAATATACTGTAAAATTTCAGAAAAACAAAGTTTCCCTTTTAAATCAAGCTCTGAGAAGAGATCATCCTTCCCTGTCAACAGATCCCGCCTCTCAGCAGACCCCGCCCCCTATTAGGGCTGCTTCCAAAAATTTCCCGGGCTGGTTTTCTAACCCAATCTGCCCCTGATGTGTCCTCATACTTGGTGGATATGCTTTTTGCTTAATTTGTTACAGAGATTGTCAACGTTAAGTCCAAAATAAGAGGTCTAAGCTAGAGAGTGCGTCAAATAGTTATGGGGGGTTTGTGCATATCAAAAGGGAGGCTGCCAGACACAATATGGTTGCATTTCTAATCAGGGCCGGCTCTAGCATTGGGAAGCTTCAGGCAGCTGAATAGGATTCTGGGATCTAGGTAGAAGGAGCCAATGAGCTGCCTATAACACCCCGAAATTATTTATTGGCATATCATAAAATTTGCATATTGCCACAGCCCTAGAGGCTAGAGCAATACATCCCTATGAAATAACAGTATTACACAAGGGGGATAGTTTTTGTGTTTCCTTGATACAGATATTATTCTAAGAACCAGACCTGGTACCTGAGGAAATAAATAACATCAGGGAAGTGATTTGCAATTTTTTAGCGCTATATGATTGGTGAAGGGCCTCCCTATCTGTCTTGATCTTCACATATAGAGGGGTGGTGCTTCCCTCTTGGCCTCTTTCACCATACATTTCAGCAGCTTGCGCTGTAGGAACCCCCTTCCCTCTTTCAAACTTCTGCCTATAACACTATTAAGGATATTTATGAGGAAGACATCCTTGTTGTACTTAATGAAGGTGGCAGCTGTGGATGTTCTAAAATGTTGCACTCACAGTTTCACTTGAGGGGCTGCAAATTAGATATTGGTGGCAGTGTGGTGTTGAGGAGGGGGCAGTAGGTGAGGTTTTGCCTAAGGTAGTGAGAAGCCTTAAACCGACCCTGAGTTTTGTAGATGCAGAAATTCAGATGTTTTACCACCATTGAAACATACAGAATTTTTTTTTAATTGATTTATAATGCACCTGTCACAAACAGTCTCAAGATTGAGTAGGACCAAGAAACAGCTCTCATCTAGTGCAGTTTAAATGTAAGGGAAATAATTCCAATAAGCCATGGTAATTTACCATGGCCAACTAATACCCAAGAGGTATCCAAATTGCTACAAAAGCTGGCACTATCTGGGATTTTTTCCAAAAATTAAAATTTTCATGATCACAGCCACAAATACACATTCATCTGAAATTTATCCCGGTTCAATTATTTTATCGCTCCCAGTCTCCAGTCTAAAGTGATGGGAAATCAGGAAGCTGTATTCAATTGTTGTTCATTTAATTGTTCCTATTTGTACATAGAGGTCTGCTTTATCCATGTAAAGCAGTTAAACTTGGTCAAAGTAATAGGTGCAAAGTCTGATTGCTCAAACAGGATATTTTGCCCATTCCAGCCCTCCACCCCAAACTGAAATGCACATGCCACCAGCTGATTGTGCCTGAATCAATCAGCAATTTAATGCCATCTGTTAGCTGCCTACAATTCAAACAATTGAATCTTGTATGTGTTTTCTGGTGATTTTTTTAGGTGAAAAAAATGGGCCACAACTGAATTGGCAAAAAAACCCTCATAGTGCAAAAATGACTGTAAAAACCTATTTATTTTTCAAAAAAATTGGCAGAATGTCTTAGGGGGAATTCAACTGTGCCTAAAAAAATGTCAACGTATGGAGCAATAAGGGCAATATTCGAGAAAATAAAATTTAATATATTAATTTATATCAGCACAGTTCACTGTAATTATAGGTATGGGCATTTGTACCAGAAGGGTTGGTTATGCCATCAGTCATGAGACAGAGATGGCAAGAAAAATAGTCTGCTTTTCAGGAAATTTTTGTGCCCATTAGATGCCAATTGTGACAGCTGCTATGAGTATGGCACAGCATTACTGGTGGAGATTAGTCTAAAAGCCATACATTTATTATGTAAAGAACACGCCCTTATTCTGGTTCATTCGCAAAGGCAAACTCCTTCTCAAATGGACAACTGCAGGTGGGGCAGATGTAACATGTGCAGAGAGAGTTAGATTTGGGTGAGTTATTTTGTTTCTTTGCAGGGAAAATACTGGCTGCTTTATTATTACACTGCAATATAGATATATCTTTGAAGTAAAACCCCGCCTAAATCTAATTCTCTCTGCACAAGTTACATCTGCCCCACCTGCAGTGCAAATGGTTTTGTCCATTTGAGAAGAAATTTGTATTTGCAAGTGAACCAGAATAAGGGCCACAGTCCTATAGACCTTTCTTTTAAAGCCTTAGAAACTGCAAAGAGTTTCTAAGAGTGTGTGGTTGTCCAGTCTTTTTAACTATCAGCAGAGAAGGTACAGTAGGTAACATGGACTGTAATCAAGTCAGTTAGTAAATCAGGTGGAACCAAAAGACAGCTTTATCCAATCTCTGCTACAATATCTCCAAACTCCAGAAGTCAACTCCTCCATGGCCAGAGAGCAGAGGCAATTCATGAGGTCAACAGGGTTCCACAATTACATAAATATTATCAGAAATAATGGCACTGTTGGGAAGAAAACATTGAACGAATTTTACAGTATGTAACTCTGTTGCTGTGCTTTTTAATAGTATTTGTTTAATGTATATATTATATATTGGATTTGTCCAGTTAACCAAAAAGCTCCATTTTTAATTTATATATATATATATATATATATAATATATATATATATATATATATATATATATATATATATATATATATATATATATACTGTAGCATTGTAAACAACTATTCTCCATTGTTTTTCTATTTGCCTTATTTCTCTTTAGTATCTTTTTACCTTTTAGGATAATGGCAGCCTAATAGCAAATACATAACGACTACAGAAAAATGACAACTGTTTAATTAATATTTACTATTGTATCTGTTGAATTTGAATTGTGTATTTAGACTAATTACTGTGTTGACATTCATTTTTCCAAATATTTTACAGCTGAGTACTGTATTATTTATGATTGCTATGTACAGTTTAGCAAGCCAAATGAGGTCATAGAATTATCTATGAAACCTCTCTGTGCCTTCTTGGTTGTGTCATCATTCTAGGGATTATTGTGACTTGCAAAAAGGGTTTACAGTATCTGAGGGGAGAAGCACAGAAAATTCCAGACTTAGGGGGTGATTCAGGTCGGTTTGCAAAGCACATTTGTTTTTCTAATGGACCATGTGCACTGCAGGTGGGGCTAATGATACATGTGCATAGAGAGTTACATTTTGGTGGGGTGTGTTCTTCCAACTGATATCTATATTGCAGTGTAAAAATAAAGCAGGCTATATTTACCCTGCACAGAAACAAAATAACTCACCCAAATGTAACTCTCTCTGCACATGTTACATCAGCCTTACCTGCAGTGCACATGGTTTTGTCCATTAGCAAACCAGGGACCTTATTCTGGTCCATGTGCACCCAAGTGAATTTGCACGGGTGTGCAATGTTTCTTTGCTGCACATGAGTATTTCTGTGCATGTGCATACACCGGGTGTGAGCGGCCATGGCGAACAGAGTGTTCGCCGGGCACTCGCACCCACCAGTGTGGGAGAGGGTCGTGGGGAGGCGGCAGGTAGTCGCGCCTATGGGAACACCCATCGTTTCATGGGCGTTCTCATGCTAATGGACGTATGACGTGGGTGCTGGGGATGGGCAGCTGACATCACCAGATATCAGCTGCCCGTCATGTTCCCCTCCAGCACACATGCAAGCCTAAGAGTGTCTTAGATTTGCGGGTGCGCACCACATCATTCGATGGTCAGCATCCATCGAATGATTTCAGTGTCACCTCATAGGCTGCGAATGGATGCATATGCAAACCATCCATTCATAGCCGTGCAGGTGAATTCATCATGCGAAGAGGGCAGCGGCATGTGCGAGCAGTGGGCGGGTTAAAAATGACAGGCAGCGCTGTGAACTTCGCAGCACTGTGTGTCAACCAGAATCACCCCCCAAATGTACTTTGCAAACCAACCTGAATCACCCCCTTAGAACTAAAGACCCACTTTAGTTTTTGTGGACACAAAGTACAGTAGTTGTATTACTTGAATAGATATTTTGTGACTTTCTGATACACTTTTCTAGCTATTTATATTTATTTGTGAGATATAAAAGTACAATCGCTGAATTTAATGAACAATGATGTACAGTAGATTACTATTGTTATACAGTATGTTGCTATTGTCCACTTTCAACCAATCACAACAGTAAGTCTAAAATATTTCCATACTTCTCTTTGTGCAATAAAGTGCACCCGAAAAGTCTTTTGACAGATGAGTTTCAGTGTTTTGAGTTGGCAATAGTGGTGTAAATCTGAGTTGACACACAAAAGCATATCAGAAGTACGCACACTTCACTTCTGCATTGGGTCTTCACGGGATAATCATAAGAACATTTTTTTTTTTCAAAAAAAATGTTTTATTGATCCTCATAAATCACAAATTATACAAGTAAAAAAGACATAAAACAGTGGTATTAAGGGCCTTATTTTGGTTCATTCTTTCTGACAAAATCCTTCTTAGATGGACAAAACCATGTGCACTGCAGGGGGGGCAGATGTAACATGTGCAGAGAGAATTAGATTTGGGTGAGTAATTTTGTTTCTGTGCAGGGAAAATACTGACTGCTTTATTTTTACACTGCAATATAGATCTCACTTTGAAGTAAAACCCCACCCAAATCTAATTCTCTCTGCACAAGTAACACCTGCCCCACCTGCAGTGCACATGGTTTTGCTTATCTAAGAAGGATTTTGTCAGAAAGAATGAACCAAAATAAGGCCCTAAGTGAGGAGCAATCCACAATTTCCAAACAAACATCAACAAAAAAGAATTTAGAAAGAAGATATACATGGCAAATTAGCCTCAGTGTCTAAATAGTTGGAGATACTAGCACAGGATTGTCGATGTCATCCACACGAAAACAAGAGGGTGCATGGAACAACCCTAAAGGAGGCATCAGAATATAACGAGAACATGAGATAATGTAAAAGATAAAGGGGGAAATTTACTAAAGGAAATTTGTAAAAAATAGGTGTATTTGTATATAGAAATACACTTATTTTCGACATTTACTATCCCGAAAATATGGCAATTCAATACGAATACGAATTGCCGTATTTTCGGGATAGTAAATGTCAAAAATAAGTGTATTTCTATATACAAATACACCTATTTTTTACAAATTTCCTTTAGTAAATTTCCCCCATCGAGTCAAAAAAAAAAAAAACAGTATACAATGCCCACCCTTTCCTAAGCCCAAAACATGCACTTTGTGGGGTCCTCAGGACCGACTTTGAGAACCTGTGCTCTAAGGCATAGTCAAACAAGTATTGCACTCAATTTTAGAATTAGGGCCAAGGGTGTTGTCAACATGAAGCCATAACAAGGCAACACAGGAAGGTACAGGTTGAGTATCCCGTATCCGAATATCCGTTATCCGAATTATTCCGAAAACCATAAATTCCAGAAAGTGAAAAAAAAAAATGTTTTTTGGCTAAAAACTCACTGGGGACATTTGTAACAGCCCTACTGAGGACATGATATGTAACTGGCACTATATATGTACAAGAAAATGATTGCTTGGCCTTCAAATTCAATATCTGAGATAGTACACAAATTTTGTTTCATGTTTTGAAACCTTGTTTTTTGAACATATAAAATATATTTGTGTGCATTTCATGTGGTAATAAAATATATATGTGTGTATTTTATGTGTTTATACAGCATAAATGCAAGATACTTCAAAATACATCATTTAAATATTAAAATATTCCGAAATACGGAATAATCCGCTATCCAAAATTCTCCTGGTCCCGAGCATTTTGGATACGGGATACTCAACCTGTACAACCAGATTAGCACATGTTACGGTTTAAAAAAAAAAAAAAAAACATTGAAAAGAGTTATCACACACTGTTGAGTCAAAATGATTCAGGACCATGTCTACATGAAATTTTCTATGAAAAACAATTATTTTGGATATACTGTACTTTACAATATAAACAAGTATATTGAACCCCTTAATTAACTGTAAACGGCAAACAATAAATACTTTCATTCATTACGGCATTTGTTTTTGTAAGGCTTTTCATCATAATTAGAAATAAATATATGGTAAAAAGAGGTTAACTAAATTCCAAAGTGTTCTACTTTTCTATGTATGTTTTTGGTAACAGACTATTACAATGGGCTGACTTTTTACAGGGCTCTGCTGACTTGATGGATTATTTCATTGTTCTGAAGGTCTGGGGTTAAAGTGATTTTAAATTTCCTTTTTAAAGATCTAATAAAGGCTTTAAATAAGAGGCCAGATGGTGCTGTGATTGAAGACTCTGTGTAAGTAGAAGGACACTATGTGATTTGGATGGATGGAAGGTAAAAGTCACAGAGGTAGTGGATAGTTGGTTCAAAATATCCTTCATAATCATATGACAGTAAGAAAACCATTTTCTAGATGAAGAACATGACCTTGAAAGAAAGTTAGCAGTAATTCCTTTGTAAACGAACTAGGAGAATTGTATTCACAGTGACTGCATATAATCTGTACACAAGGCTATATAGTGTAAATGGTTCTGTCTTGTTATCACCACCTCAGTATAACAGCAGTGGTGCCATTGCCTCTAATAGGCTGTTACATAAGCCCTTGGTATGAATCCTTATTTATCATGTGCTGTCTGTTACATTTGTGTAACTGTTCAACAACTCTTTTCTGTTAGGCTTATTTCATATTGTGTCCTGTACTGTATTTGCAGATGTAAAGCACTTTGATCCAACAGTATTATTATTATTATTATTATTATTATTATTATTATTATTATCTGTATAAATATCTACCTATGCAATGTAATATAAGTATTTTTTTTTTGTAAATTATTATTATCAGTTTCACTTTGTAAAACCATGTCTTCACTATCCAACAGAATATATTATTTTATCTATTGGTTTTTAATACGTTGGTTAGGGTTACTTTAATAAATGTTATTCAATTATTCATTACACAAGCTGTAAGTACTGTACAGGATGAGACGTTACTCACATCATTAGTAGATGAATGTTTTGGGGTGTTCTGTGCATCGTGAGATTGAGCTCCCAGTATGTCAGATTTTAATTGCATAAGGTTTTGAACTAGATTCATTAACATTTTCGGTTTCTGTTGCATAGGACTTAGGTGGCAATCTGTCATCAACTAACTTAAAACGTTTATATTTTTAAAAAAATGTTAACTACATAAGAAATATTGTTATACATTCAGGACAGAGTGGCATTTTCAGTACAGGTCCAGCTAACAGCACTGTTGGGAAGAAAACATTGAATAGAATTTATATCTCCTAACTCTTTCTGTTGCTGTGATTTGCCAGCTACTTTTCTATTACTGTACAGTATGAGGACATGAAGATGATTTACATTTGGGAGGCCACATTCCCAACATCCTAGTGTTAAATCAACTGTGACCACAACCAAGGATCTATAGCAGCAATGACATCAATACAGAGCATCAATTGTTTTGTGACTTTCCTATATCTAAGGTTTGGACACATACTGTATTCATAACTAGTAAGCCCACTCGAAGCAAATGCTTCAAAAACTAGTCTTCTTACTTGTGATTGTAGGTCGACACCAAAAGTTAGACATGCAATAGTTAGGCACTGACAAAAGTTAGACATGCATTAGTTAGACACTGACAAAAGTTAGACATGCATTAGTTAGACACTGACAAAAGTTAGACACTGACAGAAGTTAGACATGCATTAATTAGAAACTGACAAAAGTTAGACATGCATTAGTTAGACACTGACAAAAGTTAGACATGCATTAGTTAGACACTGACAAATGTTAGACATGCATTAGTTAGCTATTGGACAAAAGTTACGCATGCATTAGTTAGACATGCCAATGACTTTTTTTTTAAACCGACTTGTTCATACTTTACTATCCCAGTAAAAGAATAATGTGCTGAGCGCAGCAAGGCACTGTGTCTGAAGTATGATGAGCTCATTGAGCCATGCAATGCACTTATACGGTGTCCATGTACACATATTGATTTTCCATGTCAATATTTTACTTAGGTCATTACTTTTGTCACTGACTAATGCATGTCTAACTGTTGTCAATGTCTAACTAATGCATACCGGGGCCATGGCCTGCGTTTACAATGCAAATTATTGCATCGGACATACTGTGGACCCTCAGAGGGCCTATGATCTGATGCTGCGTCTTCATACACAGCAGCAGATCTGAGAAGACTGCAGGTGGAAAATGCATCCTGTAATATTAGCATAATTTTGCACAGCAGAAGTGTACAAAGATACTGCTGCAGTGTGAATGAGCCCAATGTTTTTTAGAATCAGAATCAGCTTTATTGGCCAGGTATACTTGTGTATACTAGAAATTAGATTTGAATTGCTGTGCAACAGCTATATATCACACGTACAGACAGCGGCGTAGCTACGTTTTGGGCCCCCCCCCCCGCCGTTAAGGAGGGCGCCCCCCACCGCCCATTCAAACCCCCCCAATCCCCCCGCAGCCTTACCTTTCGCGCTGGTCCCGGCGGCTCCGTTCTTCTGCTGAGGACCACCACAAAATGGCCGCCCCCATACAGCAGACAGTTTCAGAGAACTGTGTGCTATATGGGGGCGGCCATTTTGTGGTGGTCCTCAGCAGAAGAACGGAGCCGCCGGGACCAGCGAAATAGGTAAGCCTGCGGGGGATTGGGGGGAGGTGTAACTATAGCACCGCAGCCCCCGGCGCCCCCATATGCACAGCGCCCCCCCGCGGTGGCGGGGGCTGCGGTGCTATAGTTACGCCAGTGCGTACAGATATGCATTAGATCAGGGGTTCCCAAAGTTTTTGAATCACGGCACTCCAAAGCATCAGAAATGTTTTCGTGGCACCCTTAGGCTAAAGGTTATTGATTGAGAAAGTTAGAAACACATATTAAGTTAAATAAATTGTGTTTATATCTCATCCTTAGGATTCGTTTTGTGGTAATGGACAGGATTCCCTTCTCTTTGTCTACAATATGACTATTATAATGGACATAAAAAACTTGAATTGGTTCTGGACCACAAACCCAGGGCACCCCTGCAAGTCTCCCAAGGCACCGAGGGTGCCACGGCGGTTTGGGAACCACTGCATTTGATGTATCCTGGTGATGGACACAGACATTGGGGACATATTTACTGAGCTGTACAGCAACCAGGCAGCCATTCAGCAGCACCACTTGGTGATTGCACCAGCCAGATAGGTAGACAGTAAAACAGTACAGATATAGAACATGACAGGGGTGACATGGGGTACATATTTGTCTAGCAGCACAGATTCTATGTAGCCATCAGCAGTGCCATCTTGATGTTGCTACTCACAGGTCTGCAGTGGAGGTGCTCAATAGAAAATCTCCCCTTTAGCACACTACAGGAGACAGCTTGGATGGATCCAGAGGCTGTCCTGCTGAAGGGTTTTTTGGGAGGGCCAGCGTTCCAGAGGCCCTGGGTTGAGCCACGGCTGGAGGGAGAGCCAGTGTGGGTGGTGGTGGGGGGGTGGTGGCTTTGGAAGAGTCAGTGAGGCCAGGGGAGAGAAAGTGAGGTTGAGGAAATCTGTGAGGCCGGTGGCCGGAGTTGGGCCCTCTCTGTGTTACACTAGTACACTGAGCTGACATGAGTGAGCAGCCTCTGAGCATGCTCACACAATTTCCACCCTGCCCAGCAATCCTCCGGCCTCCTATTGGAGGCTGGGCAGAGGAAATTGTACACAGTGAGGCATAGTCAGAAAACACAGTTGTGCACAGGGTATGCTAATAAAGATAATGACAGGGCTGAGTGCAGCAATGCAGTGGGTGTTATAAGCAACTAAAAAAGAGTCTGTTATAAGCAACATTGCTTAAGGTGTTATTAGCAACAAAGCAAGAGACTGTTTGTAAAGACAGGTGCAACAATGTATAGGATGTTATAAGCAACTTATGTAAACACTTTGCAGTGTGAATAATGCAACAATGCATACAATAGAAAGACAATAAATGAAAAGGTTAGGACCGGCCTGAGTGGAAGCTTCACACCAGGATCTGGGCTGCAGCACAGCTGGGACAAACTGGAGCAATAGCAAGGTTGCTGACACATAGGTACACCACAACTGACAGTTTCAAACAAGAACTATAACCAGGAATTTCGTAAGTGGCAACAAGAGACTAAAAAGGGTGTGCAGCTAATGAGCAACTGATTACAACTGAGTGTAGCTGCAGCAACCCTAATTTTTCCTGGACAATGGGAGATGCTGCTTGCACCTGGCATTCCTGTTGCCAGGCAACTGGCGGCCCTGAGCGTCCGGCCTCAGCCTGTTGCTAGGCTCTGGGTGGAGAACCGCAGCACATGCGCCCACCGTCCACCAGACAACAGGCGCCAGGCAGGGAACAGGAGACACAGCATCCCAGTTACCAGGCAACAGCCGGAACATCCATCTGACACTCTGGGCTGCACCCTATAGTGTAGCGGTACCTCCTCCCTTGGGGGCCCCCGCCGCTGCTGGGTTCACACTGTGCTGGAGCACCTCTGGCAGTCATTGCTGGGGCCGCAGCTGATGCCGCCGCCTGTCCCGGTCAGGGGGGGTAGCAGCAGGGACACTCGGCAGTCCTCCTCGGCACTCCTGTCCTCAGTCCACCTCCTTCATCTACCTCCTCTGCTCTCTCCTGTCCTCCATCCACCTCCCCAGTCCAATGTTCACCTCCTCCACTGCGCTACTCCTTCAGGGGCTGAGGATGGGAGCTCGGAGGAGAGCTCCACATGCATGCGACCATCCCCGGCCCCCACTAAATGTACATATGTTAATTAAATAATGCTAAATTTTAAATTGTGAAGTTTAGTAATACTTTAAGCTTGAACAGTGTCATAAAAATGTGTCCTGTCTTTATCATTATTAATATTATCAGCATGCACTGGCTAATAAATTGAAAAAAAAAATTATAATTTATACAAAAATGTACAAAGTTATCTGACATAGGGCCAAGTTTAGACCTGATTACTGGGCTGCTCATTTTTGGAGCCCTGCGAACAAGTTTACACAGCCCTGAGAATTGCTTAGTAGGGCTTGTGAAAATATTGCAGCCCTGCGATTAGCTGCAAATCCATCTAATGATTTTCCAGTGTGTGCATTCTGTGCGTAGCCCAGGACTTACTCGGAGACTGCATTGGAAACAGTCATATCGGGGCCAGAGCTGGCGTCACATAACTTCCCCTAAAATGCCTTCATTTTTCCTGACATTCCCAGAAAACAGATGTTACCACCCCCAAACACTGGCTTTCTTTTAATCACCTTGCGAACGGCTATTGATTTAAATAAGTAGCAGGTTTTTATATCAGGATTTCCTCGCGCATGCATACTACTATTTTTATTATGGTTTGAGAGTTGTCCCTTTCTTTAATGTATCCAATACAATTGTTTTAATGTTTTCTTTCAGTTGGTTTAATAAAAAAGATACACCACACTCAGATTATTTATCTGTTTTTTCTTTTTCTGATAATGTATTATCCTGATTCCGGCTTTCATTAGTTATTGGTCTACTTGATTTTAATGAATCCGTCTTTTAGCTCAGTTTTATCCTGTGGGATTATCTTTGCTTTACAACAAACTGAAATGATCTGTAATGGGAAATGTGGTAAACCACATATGACGTGCAAAGTGTAGGGCTAAGCAGGGAGAATGTGGTCTTGTAACATGTCTGTTCAAAACAGAATCTGGTAATTGAGCAAGCTTCAATAAATATATATCGTTTTCATTACGATCTGTAGTACATTAATGTATTGCATGTTATAGCAGATGTGACATTATTTACCGGCAGGTTTGGTTTGTTATAAATGTCATGCGTTAATTTAGTTTTTTCTTTTTTTATCACATCTTGGGGGGGGGGTTATGCAAGATCCTGGGGTGATGTAGCAATCCATACCTGATGTGGTAAGCGGTGTCTCCTCTCCAGGCTTTCCTGGAGAGGAGACAGAGACCGTAGGCAACTATGTTTTAGTGGTAGCAAAAAGTGTTTTGCTGCATAAAATGTAAGGTAATAAATAAGGCAATAGCCGGACGTGGTCATATGCAGAAATCCATCTGATCTCAAGCATATAACTGGTGCAGTTGTGTGCTGATAGTAATAACAGATGAATGCATGTGCAGCTGTATAGGGGCAGGAACTCTAAATTCAGGCTAATTCTTTTTTCACCAATTTTTTTTTTACCAATTTACATGTAACTTGGAATTCACCCCTTTAGGGGGGTATCCAGTTCCGGGTTCCAACTGTCGGAACATTCCGACAGTCGGAACCCTGGCCCATTTTCAGTCTACGCAACAGTTTATCAGTAGGGGAGCGTGTCTGCGAAAATGGCCATGGATTGTCGAGATCCGGCCGGGAACTCGACAATCCACGGCTTTTTTCGGCCAAACAGACCCGACTGGTTTTAAAGTCGGATCCGTACTGTCGAGCTGCCTCTTCAATGCTGTCGGAAACGCCGCCGCTATTTCCCCTCGGAAATAGCGGCTGGGATTGAATACCCCCCTTAGCCTCTAACAAAAAGTATCCACCTTGAAGTACATAGATTAGCATTTAAATTTGGGTGATTTTTGAACCGTCTAAAAATGTATATATTAAACTTTACTTTCTGTGGCCAATTACTATGTAAAATGACAGTACTTTAGTAATAAGTTACTATGTAGTTGGATTTAACAATGCATTGTTATGTACTATATTATATTGTTTACTAATGCCAACTGTTCTCTTTTTTTTTTCTTTTACAGTACATTCCCAGAAGCAGAACAGGCAAACCTGTGTACGGAAGAGCCTTATATGTGCATTTGCCATGGCCTTTATTATAAGTGTCATGTTGATTGCAGCCAATCAGATTCTTCGGAGTGGCATGGAGTAGGTCTTTCACCATAGCACTGTGAACACAATTAACCATGCATGCGCATGCCTAGGTGAACATTTTTCTTAATGAATATTTAATGGAAACTGCTGCGAGAAGAATTGTTCTGCAACCCGTACAAGGCCAGCAGTTCTGAAGTGATGTGCGGAACAATTGATCCTTCTCGGCAGGGACACAAAAAGGGCTGTCTTAATGCTTTAACAGTTTTGTTTCCTAATGCAATAAACCCACAGGAGTTCTGAATTATTACTTCAAAGTTAAGTGATAAGATCACCTTGTGAAACTGTGCATAGATGCCTATGAACGCTGACAGATAAAATGTGAATGGTGTTTAACTATGTTAGCATTGATCTATCCAGACCTGACAGAATTTTCCCTCCTAGCTGTACCAACTGTTTTTCAGGAATACACCATTCTAGGTTTTGCACTAAGCTGTTTTAAAATGGCCAATGGCAACCAAGGAAGCATTGGGAACAAATTAGTATACTCCATGTTCTATTTATATCTACACCTTAACATTAATATTTTACTATGTATATAAACTACTATGATTTGGTGTTTGCTCTTCTGAGGTAAATCTCTTGGCAGACGCCGGACAATGATGCATAATTTGGGTTAGCAAAACATTCTGGTAATTCAGTAAGTTCACTTTTGAAACTAACATTGTTTTATGTAATTAAATACATTTATATAATGATTAAAGCAATAATAACAATGGCACAAAAGATTTGGAATAAATCCATTTTGGAGACATTGTCTTGATCATAGTGACAATATTATCCAGCTACAGTAATGCATTAACCTCTGGATATTCATGTATTAAACAATAGAGTGTGATAATGCAATGCTCATGACAAAGAATCATTGCACTAACTTCCATTTGTTCATGTAATGAATTTAGGAGAGCCAAAGCCATACCATTATTTTTCTCTGATTCTATACAAAAGTGTTGAACCTGACATTTCCTGGTGGAATCTGGACGATGAATGTATTCTCTATTTTCCAATAATAGGACCTAAATCATGTGTGAAGTGTATCTTGCTTTTGAACCAGTGAATGATTTACCCAGCACACATCAGGGTGATTCCCTTTGCGTGTGTCATAAGACAAATGGGCAGACTCAAACCCAGAAGTCCACACAGCAAAGCACAGCTCTCTTCATAACAGCTGCCCTTTACTTCATTGTTCATGTGTAGGGCATTTGTAAACACCAATATGCATGCAGTGAGTGGCGGGATGCATCACATTGAAAATGCTGTAGTACATAGACATGCAATGCTTTTTAGTACATAGCTCAGACTGCACCTAAAATTGCATTTCTTGTCTGAGGTGCAACAGAGAAACACAAAGTTTGTCCCGTTAAAGTATAAGCTAATACTGTACCTGAAGACCAATCTGAGCTGAAGAACACTGCCTTTGTGCAGTATAAATGGATGCTTGATCCTCTGTACAACATGTTTCTAAAATTTTGCCCTCCACTTTTATTTCTATCTGTGGTCTTGGAGAGAGATAATGTTGAGAGAAGTAAAGTAGCGACCAAACAGCCTGTAAAATGAGAGCTATGCTGATTTGTTAGTGCTTTATATATCTCCAGTTTATCCTTGCAGCAAATTATCTCACTACTCTGCAATTTGAGGTCTATCAGGGTGCATACTTAGCAAAGTCTACCATACCCTTATCAAACCACTCCCCTCATACTGTACAAGAGCCTCCTGCAAAAGGCACCATATTTTCCCTCAATCCTGTGCCCTTAAACAGAGTTGTGCAAATTAAAGGTTACACAGGGACCAGTGCTAGCTGTGGATGGGTGTTTGTCATTTTGTGCTTCACAATTGATCTCCAGAGTGTTTCTGGTTATGGTTGCTGCAGAAGTAATGTCTGCAATAAGTATTGTGCTTTTCAGGTGTGTTTTCCTTTTTCAAGTATAAACTAAATATATATTTGAAAATAAACTATATTTGGTTTACTGGGGAAACAAATACTGTATGTATATTGAGCGTAAGTTGTTATACTGCTAGTTTCAGTTCCCATAAGGCACCTAGGTTGCTATTCTTAGTCTGCAAAGATCAGAATTGTTCTTTTGAATGAAAAAAGTGCCAGTATTCTTTGGTAGAACATAAAGAAATATACTGAGTGGCTACAACTGTGCTCACAAAGTAAGAATTCAATGCCAGAAGCTGCAGGTTGCTGCTGATTTCTCCCCATTACATTTGGCAGTCAGTCTATTGTGATTTTCATTTTCACTTCTACTCTGCATAGTATGAATGTAGTCAGATTATAATAAAATAAAGATTAGCGTCCTTTGTGCACAAAAGCATCATGGACTATATAGATTTTTTTTGTCTTTGTCTCAGGCAAAAAAAAACAACAACAACCAACTAATTGTATGTGATTTTGTAGAACATAAGCAGGGTGCTAACTGCTAATGGACATTTGTTCCGAAAGCAGCCGTGGGAGGCGAAGGACTGGCAAGGCATATCAATTTTGAAAGAAAAAAATCACTTTAAAGCAATTGAGTCACTGTGTTTGTGTGGTAATCTGCGACTTTCTAGATGTTGTTTATCTACTTTTTTGTAATTTAAAAGCTGTGCAACTGTGCTAGCATTTAGTGGGGAATCGGATTTGGAGATTGTATACTTTGAGAGTTACTTTTACCACATTGTCACATATTGCTTTTGTCTGAGTGATCTTATGTTTGCCTCTACTCTCCAGGTGAAAGTATATAATTTTGAATATAGTCGTTGTTACTAATTTACAGAAATATGTGACGCCAATTATCTTTGTCTGATCACCCCTGTAGGGTGTAGGTATGAGGAAAACATATGATGGCTACAGGTGTGTACTGTACAGACTTTTACTTAATATGCTTCTTATTTAGATAAAGTGCATTATGCTGCATGATTAGAGGCTGGAAGAATGACTGGCGTGACCTACTGGTCTAACAGCATACTGTAGTAGAACCTGGCCAAAGCAATGTATAGGTGCTCCTACACACTAGAGTTGTGAGGGTTCGGTTTTACCCAGATTTATTTGGTTCATGTAGCAGGATCTTATTGGCTGTACAAAACACGTGACAACCGATAGCCAATCTGAAAAATATGAACTTGCGATAATTTAGTGATACGAACCGAGTAAATAGGAACCTGCACATCTCTACTACACATGCATTCACAGGAACCAATTCAATACAATTATACAAGCCTCAGCCAGCCTGCCGGCTCGCCATGTCGCATTTTCTGGCGGGCGGTGGGGGTGTGCGATCGTGTCACTCACTTGTGCGTCCCACTGTACCTGTATCTCTACCTCAGCTGGTAGGGAAGGAGCCATCATCGGTGTTTCAGAGCAGGGAGCTGGGAGCAGGCTTTAGAGCAGGGAGCGGGTGCTTCGGTGCAGAGCTCCTGGGAATGATAAAGAGAATGTTGCACGAGTGCGCTCCCTTTCTGGTGCACTGCACTGGATGGCGATAATCGCATCGGGAGCTGCTCCATCTGTAACTTACTCGCCCTGCGGTCCCGCACCATCTCTCTACATGCTTCTATACAACGAATGCCTCTCAGCACTGCGATTGGTGGAGCGTTTCAGCCATCCACTATTCAGCATGCTGATAGCCATTTGCTGTTTGGTTGCAGTATGGCATGCACCTACAAATGTGAGGTACAGTGTGCCTGTACATTAAGTTGGCCCTAATTCTGAATAGGATATTATTTATAAGTATTTATGTTTTAGATCTTAGATTTGAGTAGATGGTGACTCAGCCCTAACAACTAGATCATGTTAAGGTGCCAGATAAGTCAGTAGTACAGTATATGGTATAAAGATGCACGGTGCTCCATTCTTCAGAAATACACCAATGTACAGTATTTATTAGTCTTAAAACATAGCCAAAGATAGCAGTATGGTTTCAGGCATAGCTCTGCCATTTACCAAGCACTGCGTGTATTTGTGTCTAAATCCCATTATGTAAACAAAAAAAAGGGAATGAATGGGAAGTTGTGAAGTTAGTAGTTTTTAACATTTTTAAATCTTTCCTCACATACTCTCACTTTGTTATTACTGCTTCTAAATGCTGATATTAATAGGAATTTTTATTCATAGGGCCACTGTAAATAAGGGATTGTAAACAGTCAAATGATGGATATAGACAGAGCGGCACCTTTGATTACATAGTTTTAACAGTGCCATATTTTCCCCTTAAAATTTAAACTACCTGTACAACTATACAAAATCGGTACAAAATTAGAGGCGTGGTATATATTGTTGACATAAGACTGTCGACACTGACCATTCATCACATAGACACTGACAAAATGTTGACATGATTAGTATGTTGGCAAAATGTTTCTGGTGGTCTAGCAGGGATAAAACTGGTGTCGCAATTATAGTGTCTCCATTGTTGTCTTCTGTTACAAACCTTAAATATGTTTCTAAGATTCGGTTAACTGTTCAAAAAGATACTTTTTAAATACCGCTTGTTGTATATAAAATGTATAAATAAGCAAACAATTTTATATCATGCTCGCCTACATCTTACTCTGGCCTTCTGAGAGATCTTGTTATAGTGGTCCTGCCACAATGTGTACAATGCTACAATTCACTGAATTGTGTGGTAGGGGTTAGACCAGGGCTTGGCAACACCGGCCCTCCAGATGTTAATGAACTACACATCCCAGGATGCCTTGCATCAGTTTCAGCATGGTCACATAGCAAAACGAATGCAAAGCATCCTGGGATGTGTAGTTCATTAACATCTGGAGGGCCGGTGTTGCCCAGCCCTGGGTTAGACTATCACAAAGTGAGTGTACAGCCTGTCACTGAGACCATGGGCAGTCCTTTTTTCTGGTATACTGGAGGCTTTTTTCTACTCTCCAGGAGTCAGAAAAGTGAGATTTATTACTGAGATGATAAATCCAATTTTACGGTTTGTTTGCAGTGTAACTAGTGGACACTATACGACAGAGTAGATGATTTCCTACAGTAGATCAAGAAAAGTGAAGGACTTAAATATCTATCTTTACTATATTAGACAATATGGAGGCTGTGGAACAATATAAAAGTGTAAGCCTTACTGGATTAAAGACTTTTACAAAAAAATTGTATTACTTTCTTTATCTCTCTTTTAAAGGTATGGTCACTGAAATGCATCACTTTATGAATGAGCACTGAAGATTTAATGGCATTTCTTAGGTCATCATGGAAGGTGTCAACTGCTTATTTAAATGTGTGTATACTTATAAAGTGTACACCCCAAAATACCCATCTCTAAAATGTAACTAGTTTTGGGGAATGAAATTGGCATATACTTATCTGCACAGCAAGGAAACTCAGATTGAAAAGTCCCTGCTAGTGGGCAAAATGTGTAGCTGTCCCTTCACAGACAGGCCTTCTCTATTAACACAGCATGCTGGTTAGGACATTACAAGTCTGCTGACTCCTTTACCCAGAGGGCAGATTGCCTGCTACTACAGTACCTACAGTATTGTGTTTCTGCCCATCCAATCCGTCGATCCTGCTAGAGTGGAGCAGTAGGGGGCAGTGTATAGAACAAGAGCCATAATCCCTCATTTCCAAGGCCATTCAAGCTCTGTCCATGTGTAATTGTGCTAATAGCCATGGCAGACAATAGATTTAACCAGACTCCAGGACACTGAAAAATGTATCTCATGTGGATCAGAATTTAGAAAGCAGTTTATTTTGATTCATCTGGAGAACACAGATTACATATATTTCTTAATACTATACCATATAACAAGTCTTAATATATATTTTTATCCTCCTCTGGACATCCAGTACTCTGAACTAACTAATGAATCAATCACTGTGTGCTATACACAGGTTTCACTTGGCTTTTTTTTTAATAACACCAGGGTTGCCGACTTTTACAGTCTCCTCTTCGGGAGAACCCCGGAGAGGAGACTGTCAGCATCACTTCTGGGGGCGGGGCCTGATGGAGACATCATCAGTCCCTGCCCCCAGTGATGCAAATCACGCAAAGTGCGGGTCTCAAATGAGGGGGCGGAGCTAAATATGCCAGATTTGCATATTTAGCCCGTCCCCTTCCTCTGAAAAGCCGCGAATCGCAATTTCAAGCTTCTTCTGCACCCAGGTACATCAGGGGGGGAAGGGGACCACCGGAATCCGGGAGGGTTGCCCACCTTTCCGGGGCCGGGAAGGGGACCCGATTTTCGGGATCCTCCCAGCCATTCCGGGAGGGTTGGCAACCCTGTATAACATGTCGATTCTATGGGGGGGATATTCAATTGGCCGATATATTTTTAGGGAGAACGAAATAGGGGTTCAGCTTCAGAAAATTCAAGGAAATCATATTTTTTTTCTCTAGAAATATTTAACATTATCAAGGTGAAAAGAAAACACATAGGACCTGTGGTATATAGGCTGGTTACCAGGGATTTGTTTTTCATCCTGTCTCAGACATGTGAACAAAAAATCCCCGATGCCAGCAGTATCAGCCTCCTTTTTGTTTGCGAAGGGTGAGGGATCATTTAGCTGTGGTAAATTACCAGAGCTAATTCACTATGAGATACCATGTATAATTATATGGCCAGTATTCAATGAGAAAAATTCGCTGTGATTTCTGGAGAGTTTGTGCTTTTCACGCGGTGGAGAGAGGTTTTTTTTCTCCAAAGGCGAGCCACCCTATTCAATGTGAAATATTCTCCGTCTTTCTAAGTGATTCTCGCCGTCTCTCTCCGTGTAGAAATTCTCCATCTTTTGATGGAGAGCAGGAATGTGAACTTTTAAACTAAAAGGGTGTTTTTTTTAATTTTGGTGTCAAAAAATCAGGTTTTTTTTTCTGTGAAGGGCCATGTTATTTTTATTCATGTGCCTATAGCACATGAATATATATTTAATTGTAAAAAAAATATTTTTTTACATTTTTTTTTTTTTTTACACAGTGCAGCCAGCAGGGGGCCGGAGCGCTCGAGCCGCTCATTAGATATTCATATATTCACTGCACCATATGCACGATCCGGTGCAGTGAATACTGGGCCCCCCGCTGGCTATAAGGGGGGCAGCCTGTGCTGCCTGGGTCCAGGGGAGCCCTGCTCCCCTCCCCATATCCCCTGCAGCAGCCAAGAGAGACTTTAATCTCTCTTGGCTGCTACGTCCCCCGGCTCCCTGACAGCTCCCTGCCGCGGACGCTCGTCCGCTGCAGGGGTTAAGACTCGCCGCGAGTGGCGGCGAGTCTTTAACACGTTGAATAGGGGGAGCAGGAGGCTCCGGAACACGGAGAGTGCATGGCGAGAGAAAAAATCTCTCGCCATGCACAGACAATATTTCACATTGAATACTGCCCTATGAATGATACTGTATATTTTGTTGTGTTATTTTATATTTCTCTCCCTTGGTATCTTTATAAACAGTGACCCTACAAGCTTTTAAATGTGACATTCTAATGATCATCAACAAGCTTGTGAAGCATAGTAATTATAAACAAATGTGGAATTGTTATGTGTATTATGCCACATTTAAGTGTCTAGCTCTGTTGTGATCTTTTATTTAATGAATTCTGCACAACAATTTGTATGTTCTGTATTGTATGCATACACTGTATGCATGTGTATACATTGTGCTACACAGTATATGTTTGTAAAAGCATACAAGTAATTTCGAATGCAATACGTTAGTGATCTAGACTGAATGACTATTGATTACATGGCCTAGAGTCAAGTGCATATTAGGACATGTCTGACTACTGACCTACAGATGCAATATGGAAAGGCTGCTGTTGTTGCTCCACCTGCTGGACAGTAGTGATTAAGCTATAATACTGTCAGTTGTCAGTAAGTCCGTATTTTTGTGTAATGCTACAGCCTTCTTGTATACGTTGACTTACACGTTAACTTACGTTGACAATACTTAAATAGTATTGATTTGTTGTTACTCTAACAAGCTTAGTATAACTGGAGACAACTTTGAAATGTTATGTGCAACATTTTGACAATGTATATTACTCTATTACTACTCTATTTTATAATAGTCACTCTTCTGTTTTTGAGAAACATCATGCATCTGACCACCTAAGGAAAGCTGCTGTCTTTATATAGATACGTATTGCTTAGTATCCCAGTCACCTGTAAAGACTGAATTAAAAAAGTAAGACAATTTAAAAAACAATAAATTGTGTTCATACAGTACGTGCACAAAGAGCAAAATGATGTGTAAATATATACATCCTTCATCCAGCAACCACATGAACACTGATTCCAGGCTGGGGTTATGGCTCTGTTTCTACTGAAACAGTGTTTGGAAAAAATGCTTTGGGATGCCAAGTGGTGATTACCCGTCAAGCTAATGTCATTGGTAAGGTGTGGAGTTATAATTAACAAACAGTAGAGGCTTATTTGATTTATAATTCCTTATAGATGTAAAGATAAGGGAAGTTAACTAAATAGTTCTTAGTAAATCTCCAGAAAATGGTCAAGAGCGGCTTAATTGGTAGGCAATGTGAGAGGCTGCGTAGAAGATCTGTTTTTGGAGATTTACCCTGTACATTTTAAGCAGGAATAGCCAAGAGGCACTCAGCCAGGTAGGCTCAGCAGAGAGCAGCTGAAACATTTTCCTTTAGTTCTCCAACCTGCTTTAAAGGTAGTCATAATCCAACGACTTTCACCAAAATGGTCAGAAATGAGAAAACAGAGGATGACTAAGGAGTAGGGAGATGACGGGATTAGTCTAATCACAACTTCAAAATAATGGTGCTACATTACCAGTGTTGGGCCTGTAAAAATGCTAATATGAATCATGCTACAGTATTACTGGGAAAGTTCCAATCACTTATTGAATCTTATTCCAAGCATACATTGCCCAATTGCAAGGCAATCTTGACATCAGTATAAGGGTAGGCAAAGCAATGCAGTGAGACCCCCAAACCAGTCATACTGTAAATGGGAATAAATGTAAAAAAATTGTAACTTATTCCTTCTGAGATCCCATGCCATTTTCTCACATGCTTCCATATAGTAAATGGCTGTCAGAACTTTGATTGGTGAGTAGCTTCAGCCATCTACCAATCAGCATGCTTATAACTACTCTGTTGCCCAGTGTGCCCATTGGTTAAGGTAGCCATGCCCAACTGTATGGATACCAGCCACTTGCCAAAAACATATTTCAATTTAATATAATCTATGCTCAGTGCCCATAGTCTACGTATGTATAAATGTATGTACACTATGGGCAGGATTCAATGCCATTTTTTGGCATGTGAAGCGAATCCTGTTTTGGATTTGCTGCACATTCACCACGTTCCGGATGGCTGGAGCATTCGCTGCCAGCCCTCCTTGTCTCAACATATTCAACGCCGCAGGGGCTCGCTGCCCCTGACGGCAAATTTTAACCGTCGCAGGGAGCCGGGGGCCGCGGCACGCATGAAACGGAGAAGTGGCCAGCATTCACTGTTCGCTTTCGGTGAATCAGATATTCAGTGAAAAAGATTCACCGCAAGGAGTGAAAACAGCCCGATTCACTGAAAAAAACGGTGAATCGGGAGCATTGAATACTGCCCTATTTATTTATATAATCATTTAAACACATATGATTGTTCTCTTATTGCTGAGATTTTGATAATCAATGTTAATTCTAGAATTTAGAAGAAGCAATTTAGGATAATACTATTAACCATTTAATATTATGGACAAAAATAGATTTCAAATGTTTCCTCATTGAAGTAAATGGAATGTATAAATAAAAAGATATTAAACACTGATATTTCAGCAATATGACGACTGTCATTCTGGAGGATGGGGAACAAACTTAGCATAGAATTCATTTTCTTGCTTTTAATCTGACAAATATGCATACATTGTTGCAGAATTATTCTAAATGTCCATGTATATTGACTGCGTGCATGATAAAAATAATCCTCAGCTCTTTCCTCTTCGTAAAATTCTTTAAAAATTTTAAAAAATGTTCAGTGTTTCTGTAAAATGTGATCTTGCATATTTCATAGAGACAAAACAATGCAAAATAGAATGAATTCTGTAAAAATAACTGTACAGTTCTGTATACTGATGCATGACAGAATTATTACAAATGTAATATTTATTCCGTCTTAGTCTAAAGGAAAAACACCTACGGTTAGTCCAATTGGATGTTAGCTACAGTATGTGCACAAAGCAAGTTGCGACAATGTTATGACTTGCTCGCACCTCCATGTTTTTCAATGCTAATAATTGCACAGTACAGTACACCTTAATGTGTAGCCGTCATCATTGTTTAATAAATATGTATTTGGGATTGTAGAGTTTCCAAATACCATGTTGACAGTACTGCTTATAACTTTCCATTCACCTAACAGCAAAGTATCCCTAGAAAATGTTATACTGTGGCAATGATGAAATATTCTGCATTTTGAATTGGAAAATGGCCTATGCAATGTAATGTACAGTACTGTCAGCACGGAGATGGGTGGATTCCATAGAGTACTGTGTCTTCTATTTGTCATCATGCTTCCAAGATAAAAGACAATGGGATAGATAAGCTTATGGCACTCTTTACTTTTTACTTTTAAAATAGCTTTACATACAAAATATCAGCCTGCTGTTCATTTGTATTTTTACGTACAGTACAATTTTACTAAATACTACATTAATACTACATTATTCATATATTTCAAGTAATTTTTCTGGTACTTGTTCCCTAGAACGGCCACACCGATTTTGATCGGGATGGAAAAATCGCGTCGATCGCATGCGATGCGACCGACGCGATGGACCCGATTTTTACATTGAATCAAATGTGAAAGGGTCCCTGGGACCCTATTTTACATTGGATTCAATGTGAAATTGTCCCCAGACCCCAATTTTAACCCCACTGATGGCTCAAATTACCCCATTGTGAACGGAACCCCATGATTGAAGCCAACCCGAAGCGTAGCGAGCCCGCGAGGGGTGGCGGTACGCGTCCTCCGACCCTTTCATACCCCTACTATCCACGTCGGCGTGGAGTTTAGAATATAAAGTGTGGCGAGCACAGCGAGCCACCGAGCCCGTAGCGTGGCGAGCACAGCGAGCCCCGTGAGGGGACATGCATTACATTACTTCACAGGTATATGCGTCCCCTCGCTTCGGGCTCGCCACACTTTATATTCTCAACTCCACGCCAACGTGGATAGTAGGGGTATGAAAAGGTCGGAGGACGTGTACCGCCGCCCCTCACGGGCTCGCTACGCTCGCCACGCTTCGGGTTGGTGTCAATCATAGGGTGCCGCTCACAATGGGGGGGGGGGCATTAATTTATAGACCATATTGGCCCATATCCTATTGATAGCTATGTAAAATGTGCTTAATCGCATCCATCGCATCTTGTGCCATTATAATGACACAAGACCGACGCGATGAACGCGATAACAATGTTAAAAAATTTTAACATTGAACCCTATGGCAAAATCGGGTCCGTCGCGTGCCATGTTAATGCACGCGACCGATGCGATCAACGCGATTTTGCCTTTGCCAGCAAAATGGACCTGATTTCAAAGGAAATCGGGTCCATCGAGTTAATCGTGTACCTTAAGTTAAGGTACACGATTACTCCCGATTGTGGCCGTTCTAGGAAACAAGTACCATTTTTTTTATTTCTGTCATGACAAGTAACTGGAAACCTTTTTTAGAACTGGCTTCTGGTAATCTCTTTACCATATAATGCTATTGCTGTTGTATTTTAATAAATAATTCTAGATGGATATGTTAAAAATAGCACTACATGTATCAGTACTACAGTATGTAATATACATGGTGGAGAGAGAGAGAGAGAGCCATATGGTAGAAATTGAATTGTACAGCTTTGGAGAACACTAGCTAGAGCCACCCCATTTTTGTTGTGGGTCTAAGCATTATCTACATATCATGTAAATCTTGCAGTGTACTGAATAATAGAGGATTAACATAATGCCTACAGTATGTATGGGATAGCTATGTATTAAAATCCATATAACTAGTGGTGTAAAATTAGTGGTGGTACTCAGTATGAGCTTCATAGTGTTAGTATAAGAAGAAAGCAACAAAAAATGGGAATCAAAGAGACACCATAGCAAAAGTTCTATTGATATCACTTTTCTGTAGGGAAGTGTCTTACTGTCACACTGCACAAGAAATCCAACCTGGGTAAAAAGGCCTTTGGAAAAAACCTGGGTCTAGCAACTCGGCAATCTGACCAGGGTAAAAAGAAGGGTTTTACCCAGGTTGGACCTGAGTTGCTGGGCAGCGTGAACGGGTAACCCGAGTTGAGAGACCCATGTCCTGTTCACTTCTATGGAGGAGACAGCAGCGCTAACTTAGTGCTTTTTCCTTTTCTGTCCCCGTCTGACATGCCTCCGCTCCATCCTGCCCACCAGATGACGTCAGTGACCGGACAATAAGCCGGTTGCTGTGACCTGCAGCTAGCGCAAAGGTCGGGTCTCTCCCAGGATGGACCCGTGTCCTTATCCCGTGTGCCACCCAGCATTTGCGATCTGAAAGCGGTATAAATGGGAGCATTTCAAGTTGCCAAATGCCTACATTTCTGCCCTCAGAATTGAAACAAAACTATCACACACCTGGTTTTGCTCTTAATTGCATTAGTGTTTTAAATTCTGCAGGAAAAACGCAGTTTACTAAATAACAGTAAAAATCACCTACTATTATAAATTAGTAGATTGAATGTTTTAACAATTTTGTGGACTTCACCTTAATATGTACATTATGAATTAATACTAAAAGTTTCTAATGTTTCTACCTATCCGTCATTTACTAATCTGTTATTGACCAATAACTCAAATAACTGTACTCAATTGAGTCTTATAGAAAGGAGAAGAACATACAATAAAGGTGATTTATAGGGAATTCTGTAATGTGCTGGAGTTGTTTTGTTGTTTCATCTGAATATCAACACAGATTTTGGTTTATTTATGGGACCTATCATCTACACTATATAAGGATGAATGCAGTACACTTAATAAAGTAGCACAAATACATTACTGTTACCCATTTTAAAAATGAATTTTGTATATTTAATAATTATAAAAAGTTGACAGAGTCTTGTTGAACTTCATTAAAGGAGAACATAAGCTTACATTTCCAGGTTAAACATTTGTCTTCCTTGGTTGCCTGCAGATCAAATTTCACTTACTGTACATCTGATACCTGCAGTAGTTGTGAGCACTGTACTATAAGTATTATTGCTTGTATAAAGCTTGGTAAGAGGATTTCAGTTTCATTAGGTGATTTTCTTTTTTTAATCTTCTTAGAAAATTGTCTTCTTAGTTCGCTGAAACTGCTTTCTGGAGGATGGTTCTTGATAACTATCCCCTGTTGTAACACAAGCTTTCACATTAATGTATACTTTAGTATTACAGTTTACTGTAACCATGAATTATATAATAAGCCTACTGGATATCACAGTGACGTAACAGTTATTGCCTTGCAGTGCTGAGGTCATGAGTTCAATTCCTAACTAAGGTCATATAGGTGTGGAGTTTGCACATTTTTTCTCTTTGCGTGGATATCTCCAGATGCTCGGGTATCTGCCTACATTCCAGAAACATGCAGGTAGGTTAAATAATTCTTACAGGTTGTTAGCTCCACTGGTGCAGGGACTGATGCGGATA
This sequence comes from Crinia signifera, assembly GCF_055691185.1. Lineage (NCBI taxonomy): Eukaryota > Metazoa > Chordata > Amphibia > Anura > Myobatrachidae > Crinia > Crinia signifera. The sequence continues at coordinate 238,600,477 of NC_139218.1, forward strand.
ACTACAGTCAAGTAATATGTATATCTGTGCACTCAGGGCTGCCGTCAAAAATTGTGGTGCCCGGGACTGACAAAATCCCAGGCCCCCCCATTCCCCTAGCAACCCCCCCTCCCTGCCGTGTATTAAAAGGATACCTGCAGCTGCGGCAGTAAAAGCAGCTTCTCCAGCTCATCCTCCCGAATCCTCTGGCACCTGGCATGCTGGGCGCCTGCACTGTAAGCCACGTAATGACGTCACACCATGTGCGGCTTACAGTGCGGGCGCCCAGCATTCCTGCTGCCCGCTGCACTGCCTGTGTATGTTCCTGGGCAGCAGGAGGATCCGGCTGGGCCTGGGGACTGCTGTGTATGTGCAGCGGGCTTTGAAGTGGGGGACAGTGGCCAGCTGACCCATGGGCGAGGGGCGGCTGCAGTGAATGGGGGTGCTGGCGGGCTGCTGCCCGGCCCTACGCTCTGTCAGAGCAGCCGGGCCTGGGACAGTTGTACCCATAGCACCTCCCTGTCGGCGGCCCTGTGTGCACTATATATTTAAAAAAAAACGTTTTAATAAAGAAATACATTTTTTTCCCAATTTGGATTATTTGCTCAGACACTGTAATAAAGCAAATGTACAAATACAATCATATTGGAAGATCATTATGTGTCATTCAGTAGATATAGGTATTTGACAAATACAAACCTTGTTCAAATGAAATGTATACAATGTTCTTAAGTGAAATATTAAATGTGTTTATGGTATGGCGCAGCAAATGATTCTAATAGATGCACTGTGCTTTGATTTAAATAATTAAGAACTCCTGTTTAATAAAAAAAAAAAGAAAAACGCAAATACAGTATACAGCACATGTCATATAATGTACATGATGTTATTTACCATTTCATACTTATGTAAATCATTGTTTTTCAGTCATTGTTGCTGCATCCAAAATGAGGAATATAACTTTCAATTGATTGCCAGCAACACAATACTGTGTACCCCTTTTCTTACAGACTCCTGCAGAGCCTTATTGCCCATATAGCCCTTTGTGGCAGTCTATGTGCTTAAAAAGTAGTGACGGGCAACAGTTGTCGCTGAATTACCCATAATTCACAGCCAGTTGATGCCCATCCCCGATGTTAGATTATTATAGAATCGTTACAAAGTGGCTACTATGGGTTAAATAACTCTTGTGTAAAATAAAGAAAAATACTCTGTAAATATTCCAGATAATAAATCTCAGCATGCTACTTATTTAATGAAACACATATATATATAGATATATATTTAAAGTATCTCAGCATATAAAGGGAAATATGACTGCCATATGTACTAGAAATTTACTATAACCAAACAATATGTAAATACAGAATATGTATAAAAATTTAATTTTGTCATTATTTCTGAAATAGAATAAAGTTTTTTTTTTTTCTTTTGGATATTGTGTTTATTTGTGAAAAATATCGAATTACTTGCAAGCATATATTGTAAATGTCTTTTAAATGTATTTACTGATATACAGTACAGTATTTTACCGATCCCAATTCCTATGTCAACAATGATACCACAATTGTACTTTATTTTCTCATAGTTTTATATGCTGGGCCTAATTCAAATGTGCAAGTAAAGCAAAAAAAGCTAGCAACTGCAGGTGGGGCAGATGTAAAGTGCAGATACAGTTACATTTGGGTGGGTTATATTTTTTTTCTGTGCGTGGTAAATACTGACTTCTTTATTTTTACACTGCACTTTAGTTTTTGGTTTAAACTCACCCAACCCAAAACTACATTTTTCTGTTACATCTGCCCCACCTGCAGTGCAAAATGATATGACAATATAGTAAAGGTGTAAACAATTCAGAGAGAGTGCAGCTTAGATAAATGCATCAGAGAGCCAAACCTCCATAGATTGCTCAAAAGAACTGACAATTTACAAACAAAATAATGTGCACAGCCCGAGTGCATTATGTGTAACCATAATAAATGAAGTCTGTTGCAAAATAAATGGGTCCAAATATAGCTTTGGTTGATTCACCGGATTTCATCGGAATACAGTATGCTTCCAATCTGAAAAGATAGTCTCCCATATCACACACTTGGGGTGATATGTAATAGGATGAGAGATTCAGAAAGTGAGAGATTTGGAGCTTTCCGACCAAAATCCACACAGTAACTGCGGCAATCCTCAACAAGGAAAGACATGCGTCCAAAAACAATAAGTTTGGACTGAAGTGCATTTGCACGCAGTACCGATGTTGCGCATCTGCGCATGCGCAGGCGGGTATCTGCGCATGTGCAGGCGTATGGTGCGTGCACCCACAGCGACCTTTCGGTTCACCGGGTGCACGCACACATGGGGGGGTGGGGGGGGGTGGAGATGGGCGGGGGCGCTGGGCTGCCCCATTACCATATGGGAACGCCCAGCGTTCCATGGGCGTTCCCATGAGAACGCTGGGCGTTCTCATGGTAATGAGGCAGTGACGCGGGTGTGGGGGGCGGGTAGCTGACATCACCGGATGTCAGCTGCCCGCCCATATCCACGCCAGTGTGCACACAAATGTAAGTAACTGAAAAGTCACTTATATATGCGTGCACGCTAAACATCATTCGATGGTCGGTGACCATCGAAAGATGTGGGCGGTTACCCGAGCCATGCGAATGGATGTTTATGCAAAACATCCATTCGCAGCTGTTCGGTCTATTTCTACTTTCAGGTGTGGGCAAACACGGTACAATTTGCACTAACTTGCTATCGATTTAAGCTAGTCCCAAATTGCACCATGTGCACACACCTTAAGGAAATGTGTTATGATTGTTACAGGCATGTATCCAGAGACAGCCTTGAGTGAGGGACTATTCAGACAGGAATAAAACAGTCCCGCAGATAGCAGTGTCCCCTCGGTGGGGGTCATTTGGGAGTCCAGCAGTGGGGGGACATTTGGGAGTCCTGCAGTGCGGGTTCATTTGGGAGTCCCGCAGTGGGGGGACATTTGGGAGCCCCTCAGTGGGGGGTCATTTGGGAGTCCCGCAGTGGGGGGTCATTTGGGAGGCTGCTTTATCTAGCACAGTATCTAATCATTTGAGACAGAGGGACTGGGGCATGCCCGCAGCACATAGCACACTAGACATGCCTTCACAATAACAAAAACAGGGACAAGCTCATGAGCTTGGCTTGTCGAGGCCAGGCTCCCATTTGAAGAGAGTGCAGTTCCTGCATCCCATTGTCTAAATGTTGGGAGGTTCAACACCTCTCACTGACCTGTGAGAGGTGTTGAACCTCCCAACATTTAGACAAAAATATTATAAGGATCAGTCCTTTCTCACCCAGGATGGTACAAACACCCTCATCCGCTCACTAGTCATCTCTAGAGTGGACTACTGTAATCTTCTCCTTTCTCTCCAAATGTAATATGTTTACCTGCCCTCTCTTACAAGTTCTACACTGGCTCCCATTTCCCTTCAGAATACAATTTAAGCTCCTCACAAAAGCAATCACCCGTTCTTCTCCCACCTACATATCTGACCATATCTCTCATTACCCGCTCTCTTCGCTCCACAAATGCACGCCACCTCTCCTGCCAACTGGTCACTTCCTCACATTCCTGCCTCCAAGATTTTAGCCATTGTGGTCCTTGTCTCTGGAATTCTCTACCTCTCCCTATCAGACACAAAACTTGAAATGGTCTCTCAAGACCCACTTCAATAAAACCCAGCCATCTCTCATCCTAACCTTCTGTTTTTGCAAACTTCTATCCCTTCTGTGTCACTTCTGTCGGCCTACCCCCCCCCCCACCCCCACCCCCACCCCTTTAGATATAAGCTCTTATGAGCAGGACCCTCTCTGCTCCTGTGCTTTTCTTGAAATATATATATATCTCTGCCACACTAATAATTGCTTTAGTTTTCTGTCCCCTGATGGAACTGTCTTTGTTTACCATGTCCTAAATTTCCTTGTATTGTTATTCATTATTTAATAATTCTTTTTTTGTGCTCATTTATGTGTTGTTAGGCACTGCGGAACCCCTGTGGCACCATATAAATAAACAATAATAATAAATAATAACAATATGATAAATGTGTGCTGCGTGTAATCTCCCTGTAACCTCATGTGTGTATGGAGGTGCCCCATAATGGAAACTTCATTCAATATAAAAGTGTGCACACCCAGCTGTACCACCTGCTGCATATATTAATGGTATCCGGTCTCTTTACTATCCAAGTGGGCATAGAGTGAAAATATAATAGTGTGCCGAGCACAGCATGGCGAGTGCAGTGAGCCATGCAAGGAGAAGCGATACACTTATACAGTGTTCATATTGACATGTCAACATACACACAAAAAGGTGAAAAACTCATGTTGACCTTCTGTCAATGTCGAACTATGGTATTTCGAACATTTTTAGGTTTCGACCTAGTCACAGTCATCCATTAGTGGTCAACCTAGTGACTGTCAACCTAGAAATTGTCGACCCCTATACCATAACCATATTAACATACCACTAACATCACTGTGTATTTTACACACTTTTGCATATGTCTGCATCTGTATTCTGCATAGACGGTACTGTATCTATCAGGCCTGCATCAACCCAATGTTACTCTGCATCTGTATTCAGCATACACGGTACTGTATGTATACCTGCTCTATCAGGCCTGCATCAACCAAGTGTTTCTCTGCATCTGTATTCTGCATAGACGGTACTGTATGTATACCTGCTCTATCAGGCCTGCATCAACCAAGTGTTTCACTGCATCTGTATTCTGCATAGACAGTACTGTATGTATACCTGCTCTATCAGGCCTGCATCAACCCAGTGTTACTCTGCAACTGTATTCTGCATACACGGTACTGTATGTATACCTGCTCTATCAGGCCTACATCAACCCAGTGTTTCTCTGCATCTGTATTCTGCATACACGGTACTGTATGTATACCTGCTCTATCAGGCTGGCATCAACCCAGTGTTACTCTGCATCTGTTGCTGCCGGTTAATAAGCATCGACCCTGGTTAATACATTCAATATGTGAACTCACATCTGTCACCTATCAACATCCTGCCAATGAATCCTCTTTCATTATAATTGATCACAAAAAAATCACAGCATTATTATATTGACATTTAATAAACTATTCATTTAAATAATGAATGTATATAAAAAAAATTATGGGCTTTCATACCTAGGATTTAACATATTTTTGTCATTAGTATATTAAAAGACACATTAAAGCACTGATTCGTACAAGCTAATAAACATGTCAGAGATTAGTAAGAAACAAAACAATATGCAGTGTTTATTTATAAAAATAAAAAAATGAAAAAGTTCACACTGACATTACTTAACTTATAATGTAAAACAGCTGTTCATAAGCTCTTCCATGGGCACTCTGTTGTTCAGGACCAGGGGTTAAAGTGAGGGGGGAAGAGGAGAAACATAGTTCCACAACTTCCAATGGTAAGGGGGACTGAGTTCTACCTCTACCATAGCCCTGAACAGTAATTCCAACAGAAAAGCCTGTCCCAGTGGCTTCTTCTTGTGGCACTGCATATGTGATGTCAGGCCATTACCGCTGCTAAAGTCAAGCCACTAAGTGTTGTAATTTTAATTGGAGTTATTATTGTGTTGAACACACCCCTTCCTTGGGGGACAATTATCCCTTTATAGGAGGTAGGGCACAAACTCCTTGGCACTGTCTCTGCCTAATGAGGGGGGGAGGGGGTCGATGTTAGGGGAAAGGAGTTCCACCACCTCTCCAGGTCCACTTGAAGCACTGTACAGGACTAAAGCAAAGTAAAGTCAATGTAATATCAGTACTAGTGGCTGCAATCATAAAACATGGACAATCAAAAGCATAACTGTACACCAGCACATAACTTACCCTAAGGATAGCGGGTACAGTAGGCAGAATTTACTTAATTTAATATATTTTTTATTTAATCAGTAAGATACTTTTGTACTAGTGATGCCTTAAAAAAAATCCTTTAAGAGAAACTGATGCTCAATTCCCCTTTTCACATTGCCAATTCCAGGACATACACCGGGATTTGGACATGGGTCTCCCCCTACCCTGAAAGCGATCCAGCATTTGCAGGGTGAAACTACCCCGGTGCTGACATCAATGGAGGTGGAGGAGCATCGCATCATGGGGGGGGGGTTATTCAGTGGATGAGTCCTGCACTTAGAACTGCCGCTGCCTCCTCCAGAGTGACTCAGATTACCCTTTCACACTGCCCAGCAACCCAGGTTTGACCCGGGTAAAACCCTTATTTTAACCCAAGTCGGATTGCCGGGTTGCTGGACCTGGGATTTTTTAAAAAGGCCCTTTCACACTGCAGAGTGACCCTGCTTGACCGGCAACAACCAGGGTCAGTCTCAGGTTGTTTGTGTGGTGTAAAAGGGGTACTAGAGAGCTGTGATTGCAGAAAGTTTGGGAACCACTGATGATATAATGACATACAAGGCTGAAGACAAAAAATAGAGAGCGGGTGAAATATATATTATTGAGAGAGTTAAGTAGAGGGGACACACAATGAAAATGTAAGGGTGCAAAATATGAGGACAAAAAGTTATTTTGATTCTGCTATTATTGCCTTCATGGATATTCCAATCTTTCATAGATGCAATCCTAGATCTATGTTTATGCAATATTTCACTTTTCAGTTCTTATCTTTTCATCAGAAAAAAATGGTCTTGTAGGATGAATTCATCAAATGAAAAAATAGAATAACTCTCATGTTATGATTAATACGGTAACTGTGACCTGGTAACAAGATGATTCCTGAAATATTTAAGAAAAGACTTAAAAGTACTCTATTCTGATTAGCCAAGCAGACATAAATCCAGATATTCTATTTACCTTGCTTGCAAAAGGACAAGTTTAACTCAAGACTGACACTATAACACACAAAACTAAATAAAAGAACAACTACTGTATATACTCGAGTTTTTCAGCACATTTTTTGTACTGAAAAATTCCACCTTGGCTTATACTGGAGTGAGGATTACATTGCAGGGACACAGGTAGAAGGGAGGACGCAGCTGCCACTGCCGGAAGTGCGGGGCCGGGATGTGCGACAGCCGGGACGCATAAAACAGCACGCCCACTATTAAGAACAGGCCGCACACAGCCCAGACCAGTAGCGACCGTCCGTGGGAGCCCGCCTACAATCTGCCTTCCGCCCACCTCCCGCAGCTCGTCGGTCAGGGTGACAAAGATGCTGGAGCATCTTCTCACTGGCCTTCTCTTCCTGGGGCCCCGAATGCCTGCGCTTCACACCGTCCTGACATGGCCGCCGTTGGCTGTCTCCTGTTCCAGGTGGGTGCTGCAGGACTCTGTTCCCCTAGTGCTGCTGATCATTATGTCAGGGAGATGGAGGGGACCGACCCACCTACTGTCCCCAGCTGGGCTCTGCTCCCTGCCCTGTGCCCGAGGGGTCTGCTGTGGTGCTACTCCCTCACTGTCTGCCTCTAGTCCTGGTGCTGGGTACCCCCTCTAGTCCCTCAAGGTGTAAGGTGTCCTCTCCTCTGTCCCTGATACTGGACCCTCAGTGGGTACTGGTCCTCTGTCCCTAGTGCTGGACGTGCTATCACACGTGCCTGGATGCCTTCTTCCTCCACGTGGTCCCTCACTGCAGTTCCTGGGTACTGTGGCCCCTTGGGTCCCCCTCACAGCTGCAGCCTGAGCTTATACTTATACTCGGGTCAATGATTTTTCCGAGGTTTTTGGGGTAAAATTAGGTGCCTCGGCTTATATTCGGGTCGACTTATACTGGAGTATGGGCCTTATTCTAGTTCACTCTTTCTGACAAAATCCTTCTTAGATGACAAAACCATGTGCACTGCAGGGGGGAAGATTTAACATGTGCAGAGAGAATTAGATTTGGGTGAGTTATTTAGTTTCTGTGTAGAGTAAATACTGGCTGCTTTATTTTTACACTGCAATATAGATCTCACTTTGAAGTACAGTAAAACCCCAGCCAAATCTAATTCTCTCTTCATAAGTAACATCTTCCCCACCTGCAGTGCACATGGTTTTGTCCATCTAAGAAGGATTTTGTCAGAAAGAGTGAACTAGAATAAGGCCCTATATACGGTATTAAATGTAGAAAAAATTAAATCCTTAAAAGGACTTTATGTAAAATGATGAAGCTCCTCCCAAGCTCAGCCTTAGTCGAATATTGTTAAGAAGGGACTTCTGACCTAGGGGTATATTTACTAAGATGCAGGTTTATAGAATTGGAGATGTTGCGCACCACAACTAATGAGATTGTAATAATAGCTGGAATATGATTGTTTGCTATGGGCAACATTTCCATTTCTTTAAACTTGCATCTTAGTAAATCGACACCTTAGCCACTACACTCAATATGATTGGCGACTGGTATATATACTGTAGTCCTTTAAGGACGCTATTGATAAACATCACATATTAAAAGGGATAACTGACCTCTATATACCCCCACTACGTTACTGACCCCTCTATACCCCCACTACGTTACTGACCCCTCTATACCACCACTAAGTTACTGACCCCTCTATACCCCCCACTACGTTACTAACCCCTCTATACCCCCACTATGTTACTGACCCCTCTATACCCACCACTATATTACTGACCCCTCTATACCCTAAACTACATTACTGACCCCTCTATACCCCCACTACGTTTCTGACCCCTCTATACCACCACTAAGTTACTGACCCCTCTACACCCCCCACTACGTTACTAACCCCTCTATACCCCCACTATGTTACTGATCCCTCTATACCCTAAACTACATTACTGACCCCTCTATACCCCCACTACGTTTCTGACCCCTCCATACCCCCTACTACGTTACTGACCCCTCCATACCCCCTACTACGTTACTGACCCCTCTATACCCCCACTACGTTACTGACCCCTCTATACCCCCCACTACATTACTGACCCCTCTATACCCCCACTATGTTACTGATACCTCTATACCCCCACTATGTTACTGAACCCTCTATACCCCCACTACGTTTCTGACCCCTCTATACCCCCTACTACGTTACTGACCCCTCTATACCCCCCACTACGTTACTGACCCCTCTATACCCCCACTATGTTACACACGTTGCTTTTACTGGAGACTACTGGACATCACTGGGTAACCATAATTACCTTGGAGTTACAGTGCATTATATTGATGAAAAGTGGGAGCTGCATTGCTCTGACTGTAATGAAAGCAGAAGAGAAACATTTTGCTGAAACTTGCAAAGAACATTTTATTCATGTTGCACAGGAGTGGGACATTTCACACTTACAAATGGAGCCGCCTTCATTCAAGGGGGTCTGTCAGTCGGATCGCCCACCACCAGCTGCCGGAAGGGGACATGCACGCACTAGAAGCTTGCACCACCTCTAGGCAGCTTTAGGCATTTGCCTAGGGCGCCAGCCACTGGAGGGCGGAAGTTGGAGCAGGTGTTGTCCCCTGGATGGGATGGAAGTGAGCGGACACTCTCCAGCATCATGTCTAAGGGACACTATTGTGTGTTGTAACATTTATAAGGGACATATAATATAAATCAGGGACACTGAGCAGTGGAAGATGAATAAGATTGTGCTACAATGTGGTATATTTTGAATTGGGGATAATATTGTGTGGCCACGCCCATTCCTTGTGAGTCCTCTTCCGATTTGCAACAAACTCCTTTAGCATGCATTTCATTATGAGGTATGGAAGGTGGGGCACAAAATTATATTATTTTATTTTAATATTTTATATTATATATATAGTTTGAATAGGGTGCCAACACCCTACAAGAGGCTTCCCCTTATTGGAGGGTGGGTAGATGGTAGGGGAAATGAGTCCGTCCACCTCTCTGGGACCACTTTAAGCCTTGCTGACCATCTTGTCTAAAGCTCAGTTCATACAGAGGTACGTATTCACAAATGGGTGAACTGTACAAGACTATTAATTAACTGATAACTACAGTAACTAATGACAGAGCCATTCATTATTAAGGTATAAAATAATACATTCTACTATACATTTTAAATCAACTGTAGTGGTGTACATTGCATTTTCTTTCTTTTGAATCAGTTTATACAGTATTTCTGTAGATATTGCTTTATATATAATTTTTTTATAATATAGGTGTCTACATATTTCAATGTTTTCTCATGATTTTCAGCGGTTCTTAGTATATTATGTGTAATCAATTAATAATATTTGTCACATTTCCTTACTACTGTATATATTTTTATCTTTTACCATTCTATGTGATCTATCTGATCTTATTGAGCATCAGGCTAACTTAATGACGTTACGCTCCTATGGTAATTCACTTGTTTTTACCTGATTTTCTGGTCTGATAATTCAAAGGTCCCTTTGAAAAGCTGTCCTGCATGACAGCAAAACGCGTCAACCCTGAACTCCCACCTGCCCATCACTGCCCCTTTTGCACTTTGCACTTATTTGGATCCCACCTGCCTCCGCATATTGGAGGACCCACCATCACTTGCCCCTGATTCCACCGGGACACCTGTTTTTGCCATCATCATCAAAAGGAGGATATCGCTGCAATGCAATCCTAAATCAGATTAAAAATCCCCAGGTGAACTGCATCAGTAAATATATCTACCCTGACAGCTTGAACTCTGTTGGAAACTGTGCCAACCTATGTGATCAGAATGGTTACTTCCTCCATCCTGCAATATCATATGGCGGTGTACATAGGAGCGGATCCCACTCTTCTTTTTTAATGCTTGTGGCATGTTTTGGTCAGCAATAATGTTTATTTGATTATATGTCTCTATGTCATTATATGTGCACATTAAATGTATTTTTAATAAATGTTTCACTCCTCATTAGTTTAGCTTAGCGCTATTTCCTTTCTTTCTCTGTTCCTGCAAGCAGGAGGAGGAGTTTGCAGGTGCACACTAAATATAAATGCTAGACCTTTTAATATCTTTGCTATATTGCATTTCTGAGGTTATTAGTATAATGATGGCCATTATTATGGGCTTGTCCACCGCGTCCAGGTTACCTCAATAGGACAAGTCCCTAACACTACTCTGAGACAGGTCCAGGGCACAGGACCCCCCAGGCCAGCCCAGCAGAGCCAACCCATGGCATCCCATTAGTGTGAAATTGAAGTGAAAGTAAAAGGGATAGGGGAAATTATATGTGATAAGACTTACCTAAGTAAGAGGCAGTGGTGTAGTTAGGTGCCATGGCGCCCGGAGCAAGGGCATGTTTTGCGCCCCCCCCTCCCCCCCAATATGTCATAGGTGAGGCTCCTGCGCAGTGAAAAGTTGGCACAGACCAACATTATACCACACACCGTAATGCCCATTGCACATTTTAGTGAACTTTGTAATTCCAATTACACATAAGCCCACACATGATGCCCATGACATACTATATAACACTCCGCAATGCCCATGACATACTATATAACACTCCGCAATGCCCATGACATACTAGATAACACTCCGCAATGCCCATGACATACTATATAACACTACGCAATGCCCATGACATACTAGATAACACTCCGCAATGCCCATGACATACTATATAACACACCGCAATGCCCATGACATACTAGATAACACTCCGCAATGCCCATGACATACTATATAACACTCCGTAATGCCCATGACATACTATATAACACTCCGCAATGCCCATGACATACTATATAACACTCCGCAATGCCTATGACATACTATATAACACTCCGCAATGCCCATGACATACTAGATAACACTACGCAATGCCCATGACATACTATATAACACACCGCAATGCCCATGACATATTAGATAACACTCCGCAATGCCCATGACATACTATATAACACTCCGTAATGCCCATGACATACTATGTAACACTCCGCAATGCCCATGACATACTATATAACACTCCGCAATGCCCATGACATACTATATAACACTCCGCAATGCCCATGACATACTATGTAACACTCCGCAATGCCCATGACATACTATATAACACACCACAATGCCCATGACATACTATATAACACTCCGTAATGCCCATGACATACTATATAACACACCGCAATGCCCATGACATACTAGATAACACACCGCAATGCCCATGACATACTATATAACACTCCGCAATGCCCATGACATACTATATAACACACCGCAATGCCCATGACATACTAGATAACACACCGCAATGCCCATGACATACTAGATAACACTACGCAATGCCCATGACATACTAGATAACACTCCGCAATGCCCATGACATACTATATAACACTCCGTAATGCCCATGACATACTATATAACACTCCGCAATGCCCATGACATACTATATAACACTCCACAATGCCTATGACATACTATATAACACACCGCAATGCCCATGACATACTAGATAACACTCCGCAATGCCCATGACATACTAGATAACACTACGCAATGCCCATGACATACTATATAACACACCGCAATGCCCATGACATACTAGATAACACTCCGCAATGCCCATGACATACTTTATAACACTCCGCAATGCCTATGACATACTATATAACACTCCGCAATGCCCATGACATACTAGATAACACTACGCAATGCCCATGACATACTATATAACACACCGCAATGCCCATGACATACTAGATAACACTCCGCAATGCCCATGACATACTAGATAACACTCCGCAATGCCCATTGCATACTATATAACACACCATAATGCCCATTACACATTTGACACATAAGTGCCACTTACCTAGATGCTCAATGCCAGGGGCTTCATGCTCAATGCCAAGGGGCTTCATGCTCGATGCCAAGGTGGACTGAATTTTCTCGTTGCCCAGGGGTGCAGAACTGTGCAGCGGCCCACTCCCGGCCGCTGTGCAGCAAGGTGGGAGGATGGGTGCAGCAGGGTGGTATTGTCGGTGTGTGGGTGCAGCAGGCTGGGAGGGTTGGTTGGTGCCGCAGGGTGAGTGGGTGCAGCAGGGTGGGATGGTTGGTGGGTGCAGCAGGGTGGGTGGGTGTGTGCTTGCAGCAGGGTGGGTGGGTTAGTGCAGCAGGGTGGGTGGGTGCAACAGGGTGGGTGCAGCAGGGAGGGTGGGTGCAGCAGGGTAGCAGGGTGGGTGAGTTTGTGCAGCAGGGTGGGGTTATGCAGCTGGGTGGTTGCAGCAGGGTGGGTGGGTTTGTGCAGCAGGGTGGGTGGGTGTTTGGTTGCAGCAGGGTGGGTGGGTTTGTGCAGCAGGGTGGGTGGGTGCGAGGGTGATGCAGGGTGGATGCAGCAGGGTGGGAGGGTGCACCTTACCTCCCCCCTCCCCCTGCTGTGCTGTGCTGTGCTGCGTCGCGTCCACCCCTCCCTCCCCTCCTCCTGGCTCCCCGCTGTGTCCGGGAGAAAGACGCGCACTGCTGCTGTGAATTTTACATAGCCGCCGCAGCAGCAGCAGCACGTCTTTCGCGGGGGAGCGGGCAGGGCAATGGCGGAGGTGGGCGGGCGGAGGCGGGCGGGCTCGCTACGCCTCTGGTAAGAGGTAATAATAAATGTGAAGGGTGCTAAATATATATTAAACAAATTAAAGGGGTGATGGAAAGTGTACGATATATACATATAATTAACCGGAAAATGCAAATGAACATTAACATACTTTGTCACAGAACATTTATGCACACAGCATTGCTTGTAGTAATTATCATTTCTCAATTACTGACACTAAACCCTTCAATGACCACTTTGACCCTTCCCTACAGATATTTCTCTTATGGCCACCTACCCCTTATAGCTTCTCTATGCCCACGTCACCTCCCCCAACTCTCCACACTCACACACACTCAATATTAGTTTTCTGACACTATAGTTTAACAATGGCAATTACATTTCAAATTATTTGAGTTCTCAAATTATCCCTTTTTTAGTTTTGTAAAAGTGCACTTTACATGTTAACTCAAGCCCGGGCTGAGGATGTCCTGCAGGAGTTTATTCAATGGCTGATGTAGTTACTGTATTAGTCGAATTTGAGGCAAATGGTGGTTATACACCCATAGTCCTGCAAATTAGCTATATTATACAGCTGCTTAGTAGTTTGTGTCTATTCATGGAACGTTCTAGGTATATAACACGCCTTAATGCTGGTTGCTGGTTAGATAACTGAAGCCATTGATGACTGTGGAGAAGTTATAGGCAATCCTGTATATTTAGTGATGATAACCTGTATACTGTAGCGCCTATTAGTCTCTGTCTATGGAACAAGGCAGATTAAGGGGTCAGTTTACTTTCCTCCTTTCTCTGTGCTCTCTGATAAAGAACTGTCAGGGGTGTTCAAGAGATGCCAGGTCTGTCAGTCATATGGAAGCAATATCCAATCAGGGAATATGATGGTTTAGAGCTGCAGAAAGGGGGTACTATCACTAGTATAACAGCTGTTATTTTGCCTCAGCCCAGGTGAATTGTAGGATCAGCTGTGCAGCACTGTACTGCTTTACAGGATACACTGTCCAGCGAGCATATAGACTGTGCCTGACTCCTTATACACACTGCTGTATACACTGTCCAATGAGCATATAGGCCGTACCTGTCTCCCTCTCCCTGAGGTAGTTCAGTTAGTGAGGGGAGTCCTGTGACAGGGGGCTGCTCTATGTGGTAATTGGGGAGTCCTGTGACAGGAGGGATGACTAAGAGTCTTGTTGATGAAGGAAACAGCACTTTGGAATGCTGATAACACCTAACCCAATGTGATTTGTGGTGAGGGTTACCTTAATGTCCCTTTGTTACCTCAGGATATTCGCTCTGCAGGCAGCTACAACGATAGTCTCTTGTCTAAACTCTGTCTTACTACCTCAGTCACCGTATACTGGTCCTGATAAAGAATTCAGGACTGGTCAGCTGCTGCGATCAGGAAGGGAAAGGGTGCAGAGCAGGACCTCATAATCAGCTGGATACAGGTCACTGGCCCCCTGTCACCAGGCTGTTGTACTTCCTCACAGGATGGTTCCTCAGCTCTATTCTCTCATTTCTCTAGTGCCAGTCACAAACAGGGCTGCCTTCACTGCACACAGTAGCCTGTCAGTCCCTCACTATGCTGCTCTGAGCCGTTTCACTCAGGACTCCTGCCAAAGGTCACATGCTGACCCCTCTAACTGACTTTCTGCTGAGGGGAGGGGCTAAGGCT
The DNA here is from genome assembly GCF_055691185.1 of Crinia signifera. Taxonomy (NCBI): domain Eukaryota; kingdom Metazoa; phylum Chordata; class Amphibia; order Anura; family Myobatrachidae; genus Crinia; species Crinia signifera. Next base: position 238,615,602 of record NC_139218.1, read on the forward strand.
CAGATGTTTGCCGCCCAGCACTCACTCCATCAGGGAGCCTTGAAAAGGCACACAGTCCCAGATCCCACCTCTGCCAATGGCGCATGGGCTCCTAACAAGCCTTTAGTGTTATTAATTGAAGCACCAACCAGTCACATAGTGTCCTTTGTTTAACATGAAAATACCTATAACAATTATTAAACAATTTAAATATTCCTGTATCCACCATTATATGAATACCTCCTATGCCATATTTACATAGAATGTAAACCTAACAGGCGGATAAATGCAATTAACTGGTTACACTCTCCCCCCGGGTGGCTGGCAGATGGGAACCAAACTCGCTGCCTAGACACCATTACAAATTAATTCACAAAAGTCTTATTAAACTGTTTGTATCACTCACACCACATTCATCCTCCAACTCCCTGTGACCACCCAAAATATGGCCAAGTAAATACTATGTTTGGGTGTATTATTCGTGGTACTTCTGTAGACTCCCCTAAAGTGTCATATGTTAATATCAGTGGGGGCCTGGTAGCTCTTTGTGGCTGACCTGAGGACTCCCCTATATTATTCTCACTGCCTTCCAGTCTATAAGGCTCAGACCCTAACCTATCCAAACTCTCTGAACTTTGTGAAGTTTCCTGCTGAATTGGACTAAAAGTTATCTCCATTGAGGAATCATTGGTATCTTCACTTTTGTCTCTTTCTGGGAAACTAGTGCCAATTGCTTCTGTTTCCAAGTCAGTGCTGTCATCTTTCAGTGGCTTATAAGGGTCTTTTGGGCTTGGAGTGATTATGTAGTAGTAACCATCTCCTCTTTCAAATTGTGAGACATCCTCCTCTTCCAAAGAACCTTTATTATGGACTCGGGCTCGCCTTGAAGGGTTTCTTGTGTCTTTGATTTCGGGGTTAAACCTAATCTCATGGCCAAGGTGAAGCAAATGTTGTCTGTGATATGTTTTGATTGGAGCTGGTGCACCTTCAGGACGTAACTTGTATGAAGGCACTCCTGGGAGCTGTTCAATGATAACCCATGGCTCAGTCTTCCACCTATTATTCAATTTATATCGGGATGAAGGGCCTAAATTTCAAACAAGAACTCTGTCACTTGGGAGTAATATATGCTCATGTACTTTGGAGTCATAATGTACTTTGTTCTTCTTTCCCAGCTTTTCAGCAGCTATTTGGGCCAATTTATAAGCCTCCTGCATATCTTTTCTTAACTGTTCCACATATTTGGTATGGGGTATACCGCAAGTTTCTCCTGTGGTTATTCCAAAACAAACATCTATGGGAAGTCGAGCTTCTCTTCCAAACATTAAGAGGTAAGGGGAGTACCCAGTAGCTCCATTTTTTGTGCAGTTGTAAGCATGTACCAAAAGTCCAACATACCGACTACACTGATACTTCTTACTAGGATCCAAGGTGCCCAGCATATTGAGGAGTGTATGATTGAAACGTTCTGGTTGCGGGTTTACTTGGGGATGGTAAGGAGTGGTCCTGGATTTTCTGATACCACAGACTTCACACAGTTCCCTAATGAGTTGACTCTCAAATTCTCGACCCTGGTCTGAGTGCAGACGAGCTGCTAATCCATAGTGGGTAAATAACTTTTCCCATAAAGTTCTTACTATAGTAATCGCTTTCTGGTCTCTCGTTAGATAGGCTTGTGAGTAGCGAGTGAAGTGATCAGTTATTATCAGCAGATGTGACTTTTTTCCATCCTCAGATTCTACAGATGGGTCTTGTCCCATCCTTGCTGAACGTACGCGCTGGCGACCCGCCAGCAGCCTCGCCAGCGAGGAGACTCACGCACGCGCGTCTCAGTCTCTGTCGCTAGCGCGGCGGAAACCCTGTCCATCTCCGCCTCAGGGAGACGGACGGGGTTAGGGGGGGTTAGGGGGGATGCGGGCAGGCGGCGGGGACCCGGGGAAACGTATGGAAGCGCCGTCGGAAGGGGACGCGCGCGCCTCTCGTGCGCGCGCGTCCCCTTCTCACGATCGCCATGGCGCTGGCGGGGGATGGCGGCTGGCGACGCCAGCGCCATCCCCTGCCAAGATGGGAACAGACCCATCTGTATAGTCAAGAAGTCTAAGCAAACCAAATCCAGTGGACCATTTGAGGTAAAATCTATTAGGCTTGCATTCCTGCTGGGTAAAGAATGCAGTTACAACATGACTCACAATAGTGAGTTATTATCATTCTCCATCCGGGGCCAATAAAATCGATCTGCAATTAATGCAAATGTCTTATCTACCCCAAAATGACCATGGTCATCATGCAGTGACTTAAAGACCATTGAGTGATATTTTTCTGGCAGTACTAGCTGTTCTATGAACCTTCCAACTTTAGTGGTTTTCAACCGTAATAACAATCCTGTCAGCGCAGGCGGGTTCTGTGTTCCCGGCTGTGACCGTGGTGGACCAGTGGAGGGCGCTGGAGAGCCAAAGGCAGAAGGTTTGATGTAGGACATACACGGGGAGATCAGGGCACAGCGAACCAGAGAGTTGGCGGAGACCAGGAACAGGGGCGCGGAGTCTAACCTGCCAGCGGTATTCACCAGGGAGCCCCGCAAGGAACTTTGGACTTAGCTGCGTCTGACAGGCAGGTTGCGGCCCCCTGCCCTGGTCCTCTGGACGCAGGCAAGGGAGATGATACTGGAGGTAATAATAATGAAGAAGGAAAGGCAATCTGGAAACTGCGGAGGATTGCACAGGATGTCGACAACTGAGGTAGACTGTGGTGCCGACAATGGTGCCGACGGCTGGTAGATGGCTCAGGTATATGCTGGAGTAATAGGACGCAGGTGGCAAAGTCTCTATAGAGCACAGCAGATGAATGTCGACGCTGGTGTCGACGGAGCCAGTCGCTGGTTCAGGACAAGATGGAGAATGTCGCTGAAAGGCTTGGAAGCCAATGGTGGTAATGGCGAGGCACCTGTACTCGACTGCAGAGGTGGAAAGGCAGGAGTCTTCTGGAGATGGATAACCCAGGAAGGTATAGCGGGTGCAGGTAACGCTGGAGAGAATCACAGGGGAGCCTGGAGATCTCGGAGTCTTGGGAACTTCTCTGTCACAGGAGAATACTGAGAGCAGGTAAGCAATTGTTCAAGACAAGGAAGGAAGGCCGCAGGCCGGCTTTATCCCCCTTGCTTGTCTGTGATTGGCTGCCAGCTGTAGCACCAATCAATGCTGGGAAAGAAGCACACACCTTGATCCAGGTACAGGTGTGTGGGTCAGAGGTGACGTGGATGGACAGCGGGGATTGGTCTGGGGAATCAGCTGACTTGAGAGTGTCATGGCGGCACCCATGCTGCCCGTGAACGGCGTGCGCTTGGCAGGGAACTATGGCAACTGACCGCGGGGACACAGGGGACATCGCGCCACACATCAGAAGCCATGCGGATGACAGGCCTCTCACGCAGTACCGACCATCGAGATGGTAATGAGCGATGTTTCCGATGGTAAGATCTGCGGTTTGTGACAGTACCCCCTCCTTTTAGGGATGGCACCGAACACCCTTTGGGCTTGGAAGGATGTTCCTGATGGAACTTTTCCCTCAGACGAGGAGCATGAACGTCTTCAGCATTGGTCCAACTTCTCTCCTCAGGACCATATCCCTTCCAGTCAATGAGATACTGAAGGCGTCCATAACGATGGCGAGAATCCACAATCTTTTTTATCTCAAACTCCACTCCTCGCTCAGTTCTGACTTGTGGTGATACCGGGGATGAAGACTGGAAGCGATTAAGAATTAGAGGTCGTAGCAAGGAGACATGAAAGGAGTTGGGAATGCGTAAAGACTTGGGTAATTTTATTTTGTATGCTACCGGGTTCATCTTCTGTTCGACAATATATGGACCTATGAATCGAGGTGCAAATTTCATTGAGGGGACCCTCAGTCGTATGTTTCGGGTAGACAGCCATACTTTGTCACCAGGACGGAATTCTGGTACTGCACGTCTCTTACGATCCGCAAAGAACTTGTAACGAACAGAAGCTTTCTTAAGATTGAAGTGCACTTTTTTCCAGATTTGTGAAAAGTGTCTTAGGGCTGCGGTAGCTGCTGGCACTTCGATGGTTGTTAATGCCTCGAAGGTGGGTGGCCTGGGATGTTGGCCATAAACAATGAAGAAGGGGGAGTGACCTGTGGATGAATGGTACCTGTAATTATGGGCAAACTCAGCCCAATGGAGTAGCTTGGACCAATCATCCTGGGAAGATGAGACGTACAGTCGTAGGAATGTCTCGAGGTCCTGATTGACCCTTTCTGTCTGGCCATTGGACTGCGGATGATAAGCAGATGAAAACTTCAATTTAATTTGAAGGGCTGAAGACAGGGCTCTCCAAAAGCGTGCCACAAATTGCACTCCTCGGTCAGAGACGATTTCTGTAGGCAGGCCATGGCTTTTGAAGATGTGCTGCACGAATAACTGCGCCAACGTAGGAGCGGAGGGTAACCCGGAGAGAGGTATGAATCGGGCCATCTTCGAAAAACGGTCAACTACCACCCAGACGGTGTTGTATTCTTGGGACTTGGGTAACTCTGTGATGAAGTCCATTGAAATGTGCGTCCATGGACGCGTTGGAATAGATAAGGGGCAAAGTTTTCCAGCAGGAATTTGACGAGGGGTTTTATGCTGGGTACAGACAGTACACGATGCCACAAAGTCTTTGACGTCTTTTCTCATCTGGGGCCACCAGTAAGAACGTTGGAGGATTTCAAAAGTGCCCTGAACGCCAGGGTGTCCGGAGAATAAGGACTTGTGAGCCCAGGACAGCAGTCTTTGGCGGAGCTCAGGGGGGACAAGAGTTTTGCCAGGAGGAGGTACCGGAGAAAGTTGCGTGGGAGCAAATGCGATGGGGTCAATGATGGGATGATTCTCGGGTACTAGAGGATCCTCTTCCATGGAGCGAGATAAGGCATCAGCCTTTATATTTTGAGAACCAGGACGGTACAAGATCTTGAAAGAAAATCTGGAAAAGAATAAAGACCACCGGGCCTGACGAGGATTCATACACTGAGCCGACTGCAAGTACAGGAGATTTTTGTGATCAGTGTATATGATGACTGGAAACTTGGCGCCTTCCAGGAGATACCTCCATTCTTCGAGTGCTAATTTAATAGCCAGTAACTCCTGGTCGCCTATGGAATAATTTCTCTCTGCTGGTAAGAATTTGCATGAGAAAAAACCACAGGGATGCTGTTTTCCATCCTCGGATGTCTGAGACAGTACTGCACCTACCCCTATGTTGGAGGCATCGACTTCTAGGGAAAAAGGTCGTTCCATATCAGGCTGGGACAGGATGGGTGCAGAGATGAATGACTGTTTCAGCAACTGGAATGCCGACAAGGCCTCTGGGGACCAGACAGACGGGTTGCTACCCTTGCGGGTGAGAGCTGTAATAGGGGCAATCAGAGTGGAGAAACCCCGGATGAATTTTCAGTAATAGTTGGCGAAGCCAATAAAGCGTTGTACGGCTTTCAATGTAGTGGGTTGAGACCACCCAGTGATGGCTTCCAATTTCTCGGGGTCCATGCTCAATTGTGACCCGGAAATTAGGTATCCTAGAAATGGGACTGAGGGTACCTCAAATGTGCATTTGGAGATCTTGCCGTAGAGTCGATTTTTTCTGAGACGGAGGAGGACCTCTTTGACTTGGGAGCGGTGTGAATGTAAGTCTCTGGAGAATATTAGAATGTCATCCAAATAGACCACAAGACAGACGTACAGCATGTCCCGGAAGACTTCATTAACGAATTGTTGAAAGACAGCTGGGGCATTGCAGAGGCCGAAGGGCATCACTAAATACTCGTAGTGACCATCCCTCGTATTGAATGCAGTCTTCCACTCATCACCCTTGCGGATACGTATCAAGTTGTATGCCCCACGGAGGTCCAGCTTGGTGAAGACGGTGGCACCTTTCACTCGATCGAATAATTCTGTGATCAAGGGGAGCGGATAGCTGTTTTTGACTGTGATGTTATTTAACCCTCTGTAATCAATACAAGGTCGCAGACCACCATCTTTTTTTTTTACAAAAAAGAATCCTGCGCCCGCTGGGGACTTTGAGGGCCTGATGAAGCCTTTCTGTAAGTTCTCACGAATATATGTAGACATGGCTTGAGTCTCAGGAACCGATAGGGGGTATGTACGTCCCTTGGGAGGAGTCTTTCCAGGGAGGAGGTCAATTGGACAATCCCACTGACGGTGGGGCGGCAGTGTGTCGGCTGATTGTTCACAGAACACATCAGCAAAGTCTCTGTAAACTTCGGGGAGACCAGGCACAGAGGTGGCCACGGCAGAGCGCACAGGTATCACAGGGTTAATGCAATGCTGATGACAATGATGACTCCATTGCTCTAATTGTAAAAGCGACCAGTTGATGGTGGGGTTGTGGAGCCTGAGCCAGGGAAGGCCCAATACAATATCATAAGACGCTTTAGGAATGACAAAAAATTTAATGTGCTCTTGATGTAATGTGCCCACTTTCAGCAGAACCGGTTCGGTACTGGCACGTACCTCACTGCCCGGAATTTTACTGCCATCCACTGCTGTGACAATGAGATGAGGATGTAGAGGCATCACGGGAATTTGTAACTTGGTAACAAGATGCTGAGAAATGAAATTTCCTGCCGACCCGGAGTCGACCAAAGCGGAGCTTGATCTGAGTCCAGCAGGGGTCTCTAAGGACACTGGAAGGGAAAAGTCAGTACAGGGAGGAGACTTTGAGACATGACCTAACCTAACTCCTCCGTTACAGGTTAGGCCCTGGAGTTTCCCGATCGCTCGGGACAATCGTTGATGAAGTGACTGGGAGTAGCACAGTAAATACAGAGTTTGTTGCGCTGTCGACGGGAACGCTCCTCAGGAGTCAGGCGTGATCTACCTATTTGCATTGGTTCTTCACTCGCAGGGGACTCTGAGCGTACTCGAGGAGTAAACTTGGGAATCAACTTCTTTTGTTTCTCTAGACCTCTTTCTCTGAGGCGGAGATCAATCTTTACACACAGAGAGATTAAGTCTTCCAAGGAATCAGGAAGATCGCGGGTGGCCAGTTCGTCTTTAATGCGGTCTGATACCCCTAGCCAGAACGCGGCTGTCAGGGCTTTGTTATTCCATTGTAACTCAGAGGCCAAAGTCTGGAACTGGATCACATATTGTCCCATGGATCGGGACCCTTGTTTGACCCGTAGTAAATCTGTGGATGCTGAAGTAGAGCGTCCAGGTACATCAAATATACGGCGGAAAGTCTGTAGGAATTTGCCATAGTCTGACAACAGGGGATCAGATCTCTCCCATAACGGTGATACCCAATTGAGGGCGGAGCCAGTTAGCAAAGAAACCATGTAGGCTATTTTAATTCTGGCGGTAGGGAAATTGTGTGGAAGAAGTTCAAACTGGATCTGACACTGGTTGATAAACCCCCGGCAGAGTTTTGGATCGCCGTCATATTTGCTGGGAACAGGTAGCTGGAGACGGGAAGGTAAAGCAGCGGGTGGAGATAGATTCCCCTGGGTAGTTGACACAGGAGTCGGCAATGACTGCTGCAATGTGTCCAAGCGATTGTATACTTTTTGAAGGAATTTTATCACTCGCTGCTGTGTGGCTTCTTGAGTCTCTATTCGGGCGGTAACATTTTGAATGACCGCTGGTCCCACACTGGGGTCTTGAGCCGAGTCCATCGGTCTTGAACAAACTGTCAGCGCAGGCGGGTTCTGTGTTCCCGGCTGTGACCGTGGTGGACCAGTGGAGGGCGCTGGAGAGCCAAAGGCAGAAGGTTTGATGTAGGACATACACGGGGAGATCAGGGCACAGCGAACCAGAGAGTTGGCGGAGACCAGGAACAGGGGCGCGGAGTCTAACCTGCCAGCGGTATTCACCAGGGAGCCCCGCAAGAAACTTTGGACTTAGCTGCATCTGACAGGCAGGTCGCGGCCCCCTGCCCTGGTCCTCTGGACGCAGGCAAGGGAGATGATACTGGAGGTAATAATAATGAAGAAGGAAAGGCAATCTGGAAACTGCGGAGGATTGCACAGGATGTCGACAACTGAGGTAGACTGTGGTGCCGACAATGGTGCCGACGGCTGGTAGATGGCTCAGGTATATGCTGGAGTAATAGGACGCAGGTGGCAAAGTCTCTATAGAGCACAGCAGATGAATGTCGACGCTGGTGTCGACGGAGCCAGTCGCTGGTTCAGGACAAGATGGAGAATGTCGCTGAAAGGCCTGGAAGCCAATGGTGGTAATGGCGAGGCACCTGTACTCGACTGCAGAGGTGGAAAGGCAGGAGTCTTCTGGAGATGGATAACCCAGGAAGGTATAGCGGGTGCAGGTAACGCTGGAGAGAATCACAGGGGAGCCTGGAGATCTCGGAGTCTTGGGAACTTCTCTGTCACAGGAGAATACTGAGAGCAGGTAAGCAATTGTTCAAGACAAGGAAGGAAGGCCGCAGGCCGGCTTTATCCCCCTTGCTTGTCTGTGATTGGCTGCCAGCTGTAGCACCAATCAATGCTGGGAAAGAAGCACACACCTTGATCCAGGTACAGGTGTGTGGGTCAGAGGTGACGTGGATGGACAGCGGGGATTGGTCTGGGGAATCAGCTGACTTGAGAGTGTCATGGCGGCACCCATGCTGCCCGTGAACGGCGTGCGCTTGGCAGGGAACTATGGCAACTGACCGCGGGGACACAGGGGACATCGCGCCACACATCAGAAGCCATGCGGATGACAGGCCTCTCACGCAGTACCGACCATCGAGATGGTAATGAGCGATGTTTCCGATGGTAAGATCTGCGGTTTGTGACAAATCCTTTACGAATCCGTAATGCAGAGTACTGTCTGCTTAGTAGTCGAGCTTTAGGATCATCTGTTTTAATCAGTGGAGATCGCGTCTGGCCTCTAATAATGGCTCTTCTTACTTCCTTAATATATGGATCCTTACTTTGTTGCTCTACAAGTTGACTGTGGCTTATCCTTTGAAGGGTCTCCCATTTCCAGTCTTGAAATCCAACAATAGGTTAACGGGAGTGCATCACTTGAAGCTCCTAGAGTATCCACATAGGATTTACTCACTCTCTGGACTAAGGCTTGATGACATAATCCTCTCACATCAGATGCCGGAACTTCAATTCAGTCTTCCTCCTGGGTTCCATCAGTCTCTCGCTTCAATCTCGATAATGTATCTGCATCAATGTTATGATCACCTGGTCGGTATTTTAAACGAAAATTGTACACGGACAATGCTGCAAGCCACCTATGTCCTGTAGCATCTAATTTTGCAGTGGTTTTAACATAGGTGAGGGGATTATTGTCTGTGTGTACCTCGAAGGCTGCGCCATACAGATAGTCATGCAGTTTATCTACCACTGCCCATTTTAAAGCTAGAAATTCTAGCTTATGGGCTGATGTAAGACACTGGACGTAATTGAGAGTCATGTAGTTGGTAAAGTACTCCCCCTAATCCTTCGAGGGATGCATCTATATGCAGGATATAAGGCTGAGTTGGGTTGGCATAAGCCAGAACAGGTGTGTGTGTCAAACTTTCCTTCAACCCCTTGAATGCCTGTTCACATTGCTGCGTCCATCGATCTCCAAACTCTTCATTAACCCTGAAAAAGGGACCACGCTCTTTTTTTTTCTTTCCAGACCAAGACTTTTTTGAAGGGGGATACCCCTTGGTGAGGTCAGTCAAAGGTTTGGCTATCGCAGAAAATTGTTGTACAAAACGTCTATAATAACTGCAAAATCCCAGAAAGGAACGTAACTCTTTCAACCTGTTCGGCCTTGGCCACTCTTTTATGGCTTCTACTTTGGCAGGATCTGCAGCTATCCCCTCTCGGCTGACTATATGACCTATATAATTCACAGTTGTCTGACAAAGCTTGCATTTTTCCAATGATAGTTTGAATCCATGTTCCATTAGACGATCAAGAACTTTCAACAACCTTCTACTGTGCTCATCCAGGGTTTTACCAAATACTATAATATCGTCCAAATATACCACCACTTCTCTGAGATTCATGTCTCCAACTGTCTTCTCCATGCTCCTCTGAAAGGTAGCTGGAGCACCATTTATTCCCTGAGGCATACGCAGAAACTGGAAAAACCCCAGAGGACAAATAAACGCAGTCTTCTCTGCATCTTTTGGATCCATTGGGATCTGATAAAACCCACTCTTGAGGTCTAAAACAGAAAACCAGTGACTACCTTGTAAACAATCTAAAGCTTCGTCCACTTTGGGTACTGTATACTGATCTGGAACTGTGCATTTAATGAGGGTGCGGTAGTCAATGCACATCCACACTTCGCCATTTTTTTTCCTGGCAACTACTATGGGTGAAGCAAATGGACTCTCAGATTCTGTAATTACTTGGATATCCAATAGTTTTTTCAGATGCTGCCTTACATCTTCTAGATCAGCTGGGGCTAATCTATGAGACCTTTCCCTGAATGGGGTCTCATCTGTTAGACGAATATGAGATACATCAATGGCAAGTCCCAAATCCCACTCATGTTGTGAAAACACAGCATCACGTTTTATAAGATCCATCACCAACTCCACTCTGCTATCGTCTGAGATATCACTGCCCTGAAAACATTCCTCAAAGTCATTGAAGGTTCTTTTACGAGACTCAATGTGTTTTTCCTCCTCAATCTTCTGATAAACTCTCAGACAAGATGGATGTATAGTCAGAGAATTCGAATAAGCAGCTCCTCCTGCTTCACGACACCATTGTGCCAGGGTTTTAAACAAGTTTGCATTAGTCCCGATGATAGCAGAAGCTGATTGGTCTCCTCCACCTGATCCTGGACAGATCAGAGCCATTGTGTTTATTTCTCCATTCACTCCAGTCACTTCTTTAGGGAACTTTAATGTGATTGGTATGTACCCCAAGTAAGGGTAACTATGATCACTCAATCCCCATATAATCAATCCAGACAGTGGTAATATTGGAACATTAGCCAAATTCTGCCTATACCAGTCCTCAAATATGATGGACACCTGGGATCCACTGTCCAATAAGACAGTACATGGATTTCCATTAACAAATGCTGGTATCAGTGGAGCCGGTCCCATCAATCCATCAGGAAGAAAGCATTGTCCACTGTGATTCCCCATTACCTCAAGAGGATGATTTAAGGAGCCAATGCGGGGTTCATCGGTCTCCCAACAGCGTTTCCCGATGCTGTCCTGTTCCTCCCATTATGAGAAAGGGTTATTTCCTCTTCATTATTCCACCTTTATTCCACATTCAAAGGCTCTGTGGCCTAATCTTCCACAGCGAAAACACCTCTGCTGCCGAACATTTATTCCTCTCCTAGTATCACTTACAAGAGGAGCCCTTTCAAACATTCTAGTAGTTTCCCTCTTCTTGACCTCTTCATTCAATTGTAGTGTTAGCTTTCCTACTTCACCTCGTAATCCTTCCACCATTTTGGTTAAGTTCTCAATTGGACTGGTTGTCTCTTCAACTTTAGATGTTGCTACCTTAACTTTCTTAACACTTTTATCTCGTGCTTCTACTATTGCTTCTTCCTGTTTAACTTCCCGCATCAATTTCATAAATGATGGAGGCTGTCTACTAACTGTAGTATATCTTAAGCGTTGGGCTATTGGATCGGTAGTAAGAGCCCCTTCTATTAACTGCTGCATCCGCTTCTCATTCACTTCCCCAATAGTCAGGCCTCCCCTGTCCACTATTCGATGGATCAACCTATCAATGCAGTAAATGTAAGACGTCAACTTTTCACCTACATTTTGATAAGTGTGTCTTAGTCGGTACGTCATATCATCCACATTCTCCATTGTTTCGAACTCCAGGTCCAAAGCTGCTAGGTAATCTCGAAAGCTTGCAGTAGGGTCATCCCTTCTTGTGGCATTTATCACTTCCCTGGCTGGTCCTCTTAGGCTCTCCACTAATTGCTGTTTCTTTACTGCATCAGCACAATGCCATTCTTCAGATAGTTGATGTACCGTTTCCCTCCACTCTTCATAGTTATCTTCTCCAGCAGGTACTGGAAGTATCCCAGAAAAGCTTCTTAGTCGCCTATAACCCCCCTCATAGTGGATCCTTCCAAATTCATCCACAACAGATTTCATAACGGTCATCATGGTATCGTTCTGTCCTTGATCTGTTTTAGATTGGGAGTCTTGGCTATCTTTACTTGTACTCTGATCATCCTTTCCTTTAAAAGAGGCTATATAATATTCCATCTTTGCCCTTCAACGCCTAGGGCAGGGATCATGGAAGGTATCAAACCTCTCTCCAAGGGTTCCTTGGTAGCTACTAGAACTGCACAAATGTTTCCCAATTCTCCTTCCCTAATATCTACCACATGTGGTTCTTTGACTCCAAATAGCTTCCCAACTGCTGATTCAATTTCTGCACTTCGAGCATCATTAAGATCACCCGCTATTGCTAAGCAGTGCAGAGGAGGAACACCTTTCTTTTTACACCACTCTAAAATATCCTCCCCCAATAATTGATCCATATTAAATAAACAAACAGGAAGTATCCTGAGAGTGTATGTATCTCAGCAGTGCCTCCAAAATGTAACAGGAGTTATCCCTGCTAGATTTTGAATAACTGTAATGTGCCTCCACCCAAGCCTCAAAGGTTATGTTCCTCAGGAGAAGGCTTGGGACAATCCCCTGAGGTCAATTAATATGCAATGGTAATCAATATACTGTAGTACGTAGCATGTAACAACAATTACATTAGTATATGAATTAGACAGGTAAAGATGAATAAATAAGGTTTTATTTTCTCAGGAACTCTTCTTAGACTTTGACTCCTTTAAATGAGATCTCATATTAACCGGAAAATGCAAATGAACATTAACATACTTTGTCACAGAACATTTATGCACACAGCATAGCTTGTAGTAATTATCATTTCTCAATTACTGACACTAAACCCTTCAATGACCACTTTGACCCTTCCCTACAGGTATTTCTCTTATGGCCACCTACCCCTTATAGCTTCTCTATGCCCACGTCACCTCCCCCAACTCTCCACACTCACACACACTCAATATTAGTTTTCTGACACTATAGTTTAACAATGGCAATTACATTTCAAATTATTTGAGATCTCAAATTATCCCTTTTTTAGTTTTGTAAAAGTGCACTTTACATGTTAACTCAAGTCCGGACTGAGGATGTCCTGCAGGAGTTCATTCAATGGCTGATGTAGTTACTGTATTAGTCGAATTTGAGGCAAATGGTGGTTATACACCCATAGTCCTGCAAATTAGCTATATTGTACAGCTGCTTAGTAGTTTGTGTCTATTCATGGAACGCTCTAGGTATATAACACTCCTTAATGCTGGTCGCTGGTTAGATAACTGAAGCCATTGATGACTGTGGAGAAGTAATAGGCAATCCTGTATATTTAGTGATGATAACCTGTATACTGTAGCTCCTATTAGTCTCTGTCTATGGAACAAGGCAGATTAAGGGGTCAGTTTACTTTCCTCCTTTCTCTGTGCTCTCTGATAAAGAACTGTCAGGGGTGTTCAAGAGATGCCAGGTCTGTCAGTCATATAGAAGCAATATCCAATCAGGGTAATATGATGGTTTAAAGCTGCAGAAAGAGGGTACTATCACTAGTATAACAGCTGTTATTTTGCCTCAGCCCAGGTGAATTGTAGGATCAGCTGTGCAGCACTGTACTGCTTTACAGGATACACTGTCCAGTGAGCATATAGACTGCCTGACTCCTTATACACACTGCTGTATACACTGTCCAATGAGCATATAGGCCGTACCTGTCTCCCTCTCCCTGAGGTAGTTCAGTTAGTCAGGGGAGTCCTGTGACAGGGTGCTGCTCTATGTGGTAATTGGGGAGTTCTGTGACAGGAGGGATGACTAAGAGTCTTGTTGATGAAGGAAATAGCGCTTTGGACTGCTGATAACACCTAACCCAATGTGATTTGTGGTGAGGGTTACCTTAATGTCCCTTTGTTACCTCAGGATATTCGCTCTGCAGGCAGCTACAACGATAGTCTCTTGTCTAAACTCTGTCTTACTACCTCAGTCACCGTATACTGGTCCTGATAAAGAATTCAGGACTGGTCAGCTGCTGCGATCAGGAAGGGAAAGGGTGCAGGGCAGGGCCTCCTAATCAGCTGGATACAGGTCACTGGCCCCCTGTCACCAGGCTGTTGTACTTCCTCACAGGATGGTTCCTCAGCTCTATTCTCTCATTTCTCTAGTGCCAGTCACAAACAGGGCTGCCTTCACTGCACACAGTAGCCTGTCAGTCCCTCACTATGCTGCTCTGAGCCGTTTCTCTCAGGACTCCTGCCAAATGTCACATGCTGACCCCTCTGACTGACTTTCTGCTGAGGGGAGGGGCTAAGGCTCAGATGTTTGCCGCCCAGCACTCACTCCATCAAGGCACACAGTCCCAGATCTCACCTCTGCCAATGGCGCATGGGCTCCTAACAAGCCTTTAATGTTATTAATTGAAGCACCAACCAGTCACATAGTGTCCTTTGTTTAAAATGAAAATACCTATAACAGTTATTAAACAATTTAAATATTCCTGTATCCACCACTATGTGAATACCTCCTATGCCATATTTACATATAATTTATATATTTTTAGAATGTAAACCTAACAGGCGGATAAATACAATTAACTGGTTACAAGTATATTTCCCCCTATTTGCATGGCTAACTGCTAACTGATCTCGGCTAACTATCACAGGGCTGCAAAAAGTTGCAGCCCTGCGATAAGGTCTGAGTTGGCCCCTGTGTCCAGAGAGAGTTAGATTTGTGTGAGTTATTTTGTTTCAGTGCAGGGTAATTACTTACAGCTTTATTTTTACACTGTAACATGTTACATTTGCCCCACCTACAGTGCACATGGGTTCTGATTAAGACCCGCTCGCTGGGCTGTGAATTCAACAGCTCACATGCATGATATGCAAAACAAAAAGCATGATATGCTGGGCTACAAACATTTTTAGCCCAGCAAACATGTCTGAATCTGGCCCATGGTATTGCTCATTTTGAGAACAAATTTGCTGTGCAATTAGGCCCATGGACCCATGTACACTGAACACCATAAAGATGCTCAGTGTCGGACTGGGACATGAAGGGCCCACCAGGGAAATGCACCTGTTTTTAGGGGCGTGGCCAGCCATTCCAAAGGCTTTGTTAATCATTAGATGATCTGTGCACCATGATAATTATATATATAGTAAATTACTGCTAGTGCAAGTATGATAATGTACCAGATTAATAACAGCAATGCACTTTACATAATCATCATCCTGTGTAATATAAGGCACCATACAGTAGTGTATGTATAATTTATAACTGAAGTGCACAGTCTGGAATCTGATCCCTAGAGGAGGTGGCCCACAAGGCTTTGGACCAGCGTGGGGGTTTCCATTGTGCCCCTGTAGGCCAGTCCAGCCCTGGATATGCTACTATTTCCTATAAAAACAGCAGTCTAGTAAGGATAAGCTCATTCTGAGAGGGAACAATTTCATTACTGTTTAATTAAGACATCTGTCCAAACAGTTCTAAAGCTATTGGAGTTTTTACATCAATATGGTCACATGGAGAGCTATACAAAACCATCACATACAATTTCCTAAGGTTTCTAGCCTACTGTAAGCCCCTTCTGCTAAGCAATTCCTGAAATTACTGGGGTATCAAATGGTGGCACTATGAGGTGGCACTATGACATGCATTATAGAAATTGGCAATATAAAAAAAAATCTTCATTCAAAATATTCTGGTTATTAACAGGCTGATTATAACAAGACATGAATAATTTATTGCTAGACTCAGACCAGCTTGACAAGCAATAAAATAGTTTGAAACAAGTTAGGCAATTTCACTATAAAAGCAGCAGGGTAGTAAGAATAAACCACGGACAGCACACAGGAGACAGAAACATTTCACTGCTGCATATATTCACATAGCTGCAGGTATATTTTCTTTTTTAGTGCAAAGCTTTAAGATTTTCCTGAGCTTAGCTCATGCATTAAGACCAATGGACGTGGTCCTGCCAGATTTTAGAAACAAAGAATATGCTAATTATGTGCTGTTTCAATCACTGTAATTCAATTATTGCTCAGTTAGCCAGTAACCGCTTCCCAATCCGTGCTGAGAAAGAGCAGAATTATGATGGAAATAATTTGTATGTAGGGAATTTTAATTTTCCCTGGACAGTTGCCTTTAGTTCCCCATGCACAGAAGCATGGATAATAATTATCGGGAATTGATCCCAGTAAATAAAGTTTTATGCACTACTTAGGGGGAAATTTACTAAAGGAAATTTGTAAAAAATAGGTGTATTTGTATCCAGAAATACACTTTTTTTGACATTTACTATACCGAAAATACGGCAATTCGTATTCATATTGATAGCACATCAATACGACTACGAATTGACGTATTTTCGGGATAGTAAATGTCAAAAATAAGTGTATTTCTGGATACAAATACACCTATTTTTACACCTATTTTTTACAAATTTCCTTTAGTAAATTTCCCCCTAATAGTCACAGACACACTTGCCATTCCATTAAACAAACAAAGATTCTCAGTTCGACAGCGCTCTGTCAACCGCTGCTGGGTCACTATCCAGGAGCACCACCCCTATACATGTGAATCGGAAAAAAAAATAGAGGATAGTTTCCCAGCGCTGGTCTTTTTTGTTGTTATAGATGATATCCACCCGATATAACAGGTTCCTAAGCTGGGGGACTCATGGGACCACACTGACCTTGGTGTTGGTCCCTATGTTCAAAACAAGGATTCTTTAACCATTGTGCTCCCCAAAATTCTTATGTCTTTATCCAGGGTGAGTAACCAACTACTCTGACTGACCCCCTGATACCTTGATGTCACTGGTCCCTATGTGCACATCAAGGTATCTTTGACTTCTATTTTCGTGTCAACCACACAATAATTATGATAGTACAGACCTGGGGACAATGCCCTATGTTCCCATCAAGGTTTCTTTGCCACGCTAGACAGCAAACAAATGGATTGTCGACTCCGGACACCAAGTTATCCAAACGATTGTAAATTTATTAAAAATAATTAATATAAAATATATTTCAATAAAGAATAAAAATAAAAATAGAGTGAGGGGTAGAAAGCTCCAAAAAACCACAGTGTATCCTCCTCATCCGGATTGAGAGGGAAAACAACGGGTGGGACCGATGGAAAGGGTCTGACTGGGAGCTATCAATAACTCACCCTCCACACACCAACGCGTTTCAAATAAGTCCTTCCTCAGGGTGTGCTCACACCCGTTGTTTTCCCTCTCAGGGTGAGATGTATCAAATGGAAAATGCGGTAAAACCCGGGTTTTACCGCATTTTCCAATGTATCAAAAATTATACCGCAGTGTAGGGTATTGCCACCTTTGGGTGGCGATACCCTATAGAAGCCGATGGGTTTCTTTTTGCCGCCCGCCGACGCAAACCCCCTGCCTCGCCGACCCCCCCTCTCGCTTACCTTCCTGAAGGTTCCTCCTGGACCCTGGAAGGTAAACCCCTTCTCCCCCTAGTGACGCAGCCGTACGTCCTTCCGGCTGCAGGGGGGAGGAGGAGGTGCCGGGGACAGCTTGCTTAGCTGTCCCCGGCGTGAGGGATGCAGGAGCTGGCTGGGAGGTGACGGAGACCCCCCGCACACCACATTCCAGGTATCGCGGGGGGCCTCCGTCACCGCATCGCGATGCCAGCCACATATGTTAGTACATATGCGGCGGCATCACGGCGGGGGGGCCACGAAGGGCGGCAATGTATTTTAATACATCCCGCCCTCAATCCGGATGAGGAGGACACCAAGGTCAGTGTGGTACCATGAGTCCTCCCAAAAAAGACCAGCGCTGGGAAACTATCCTCTAGACGTAACCAGCACCAGGTTGAAAGAGCCGGGGCTGGTAATAAAAATTCAGGAAACCCGGCAAATAGGGGTTCCCCGATTTTTTAAAACCATCCCCAGGCTCCAGGGCCGGTTCTCAAAATACGGGGGGCAAAATGAGTAGGGGTCCCCCGTATTTTAAGAACCAGCCCCAGGCCCAACCAGCCAGCAGGGTAATGCCACAGCCGGGGGGAGACTTTTTATACACGTCCCCCCCGGCCAAAGCATTCACACTACCGATGAGTCAGCCTGGCCAGGGGCCCTGGGGGAGTGGGGACCCACCCAATAAAGGGGTCCCCCCCCTCCAGGACTTACCTGACCAGGCTGAAGCCTGGTGCTGTTCCCGGTGACCCTGTGCGGTGGTCACCGGGCTGATCTTTGTGTTAAATTAAGAATAAACTATTGTTTAATACTGTGGAACTATGAGTCCCAGCAAGCCTCGCCCGCAAGCTGGGACTTGGAGAACCACAAGTCCCAGCAGGAGCCGACTCCTGACACATCTCTGCGTCTCTCCTCAGTTCGTCTCGAGTACCAGCTGGAATAGCCGGTGTTTGTTGTTTTCTGAAGACCAGGACAACGTCGGACAAAAGAGGACAGATCTTCGCCGGATGAGCTTGGTAAGTTGGATTTCCTTCCACAGGTACCCCTATGGATTTTTTCGGATCCTGAACCCCGGACTCTACAGCCCTGGAGCCCCCCAGACCCAGGAGCACTGGACCCCAGACCCAGGGACCTACCGACGGGATCAAGATAGGTAAGTATCAGTATGTTTGGGCTTTGGATGTATTCAAGTTTTATTTTTCTTGTGTCTGTGTGTTTATTTTACTATTTTTCCTACTGTGGAACTACAAGTGCCAGTGGGCCCTTTAATGCCCCGCATGCTGGGACTTGTGGTTCTCCAAGTCCAAGCTTGCAGGGGAGGCTTGCTGGGACTCATAGTTCCACAGTATTAAACAATAGTTTATTCTATTTTTTTTTCACTTAATCAGCCTGGTCACCACCACTCCAGGGTCACTGGGGACAGCACCAGGCTTCAGCTTCAGCCTGGTCAGGTAAGTCCTGGAGGGGGGGACCCCACTCCCCCAGGGCCCCTGGCCAGGCTGACTGGTCGGTAGGGGGAATGCTTTGGACGGGGAACTTGAATAAAAAGTCTCCCTCCCTGGCTGTGGCATTACCCTGCTGCCTGGTTGGGCCTGGTTCTTAAAATACAGGGGACCCCTACTAATTTTGTCCCCCATATTTTGGGAACCAGTCTTGGCCCTGGAGCCTAGCGATGGTTTTAAAAAATCGGGGAACCCTTATTTGCCGGGTTTCCTGATTTTTTATAACCAGCCCTGGCTCTTTCAGCCTGGTGCTGGTTACGGCTGTGGGGGGGACCCCACGCCATTTTTTTTATTTATTTATTTTTCAATTTCTTTTTACACTCTGCAGCCTGCACAGATCTGACTGATCCATGCAGACTGCCTGTACGAATTCGTATTAGCGGCTGTATATACGACCGCTAATACGAATGTTTACGCCATCGGAGGGTTAAAAAGCAGTCGTATTTGACTGCTTTGTATATTCCCCTCCGGAACACGATTTTGCATACGGCTGAAGTATGCAGTCGTATTCATTCGTATTAAGAATACGAATATGATTTTAAATCTGTTTATTGTGAATTTTTTCAAATACATATTGCAATCAAGTGTAACGGTAATATATAACGAGCATGAATATAATACACAAAATGTATACATTTGTCCATAAAGGATTACACAAATAAAGAAATAAAGCAAGTGAGTCCAATACAGCTGTGTCATTTACTCTTCTTTGCTGTATCTGCACTTAGGGTAACTTTAGTGGATGTCAGTAGTGGGTTTTAGTTAGAGATATAACTAAGTGGAATATCCCAGAATTGAGAATTAGCTTAAGCAGGTATTTACCCTACGAGGCTCCGTAGCTGCAGAAGTATTTATTGTTTATACCCCAGGCTGAAAAATTCTCAACACACATCTCCAAACCACAACAATATCAATGTAGAGGTAACTATTACTCAATTTAACCCACTTGTTTATGACTTCAATGAGAACCATACATGTAACACGACAAGGGGGAGGTTACAAAGGGGTAGAGAAGGGTGGGGAGGTGGGTAAAAGTTAGACACCGTTAGATTATCTAAAGTTTCTCAGTTGGAAACAAGTCCAGTGGGTTTGGTTATTTGTCTTAATAAGACCCGTTCTATGTTTCCGAAAACAGAGAAGATTTCACATTGGGTCGTTTGGTTCAATCTGTCTATGTTTGGACCCCATATTTCATAAAATTTAACTATACCTGTTTCTATGTTTGGGACCATGGCTGACCTCCTAGCAAAATATAGTAATTGCATCATTTTCCTATGTACTTCTGCAATAGTTGGAGAAGAGTGGGATACCCAGTGTTTAAGAATGACTTTTTTTGCTACTGTAACGAATATTGTAATCCATGGTATCAAGTGGCGAAGTTGGCGATCCAATTTCCATCCGTCAAAATTGGCACAGAGACAAGCCAGAGGATCAGGGGTGAGACGTATCTTAAACATAGAGTATAAATTCCCTAAGAGCTTATTCCAAAATCACCTAATCTTATGACATTCCCAAATGCAGTGATAAAAAGAGGCTTTGGATATGTGGCATTTCAGGCATTCTCCAGTGACTGAAGGCACGAAGTGGGATAGACATGCTGGAGATATATATGCACGCTGGGTGGTTTTAATGTGGACTTCTTGTAAGTACGATGAGCTCAATATTTTGAGAGTAGTCTCGTACCTGGCACTTATTTTGTCAGGGGATTGTAGTGATGGGATATCCTGAGCCCACTGGTCGTACAATTGAGACCAACGTGAAGCGCTAGTGGTTTGTAGTAGTAAGAGGTAATATAGTTTTAGTCTAAAAGTGGTAACACTGCTTTGTATTAGTAGTTGTTGTAGGGTATCAACCTGTGGTGCAGAGGCATCTGTTCCACCGGAAGTCCGCAAGGAATTCAAATAATGGCGGGTCTGGAGGTACATATAGGAGTGTTTTTGTGGGAGTGAATATTCCTCTCGAAGTTGTGAGAACGACTTGAAAGTGCACCCGGGGTCGAAAACTTTTGAGGAATCTGTTAAACCTACATCTCTCCACAAGTAGTACGCTGCCGTGGTCAACGAGGGGGGAAAGTTGGGGTTGCCCCAGAGAGGGATTTTATGAGTGACTAAGGGGTTTCTTTTTAGCTTTCGGTTTATGTTTTGCCATGCATAATAAATATCATGAAATAGTGGATTGGATAATATACAGTATGTGGGGGTATGTCTGAGGCCTTGGAATGCAACAAAGCACTGGGAGAGTAAGGGCGCAGTAGGGCAGCATCTAGTTCGTTGTTGGTGAATAAGTTTGTGTTGTTGATCCAGTCAGAAGCGCATCTTAGAAGGGTAGCTATGTTGTATAAGGCGAAGTCTGGGACGCCCACTCCACCACAGCTCCTAGGAGCAGCCAGTTTGGAGAAAGCTATCCTGGGCCTCTTTCCGCCCCACAAGAAAGAAGTTACTATTTTCCTTAGTGTTTGCAGGTCTCGTTTGGTTAGTGAGAATGGTAACATCTGTAAAGGGTAAAAGAGTTTAGAGAAAATTACACTTTGGAGAACTGCGGTGCATCCCAGGAGGGAAAAAGGGAGAAGGTTCAAACTTGCCAGTTGAGATGTGATTTTGTTTATGAGTGGGGAGTAGTTAAGTGTGTATGTGGAGGATAAGTGTTTGGGGGTCAATATCCCCAGGTATTTGATGTGAGACTTTGCTGTGGTAAATGGGAAGTTAGAAGGGGGGTCTAAGGGTGTGGGGTCGGGTGCGGAGAGGTGAAGAAGTTCAGATTTAGCGTAATTTACTTTGTAACCAGAACGAGTGCCAAAAGAGTCTATAATGCGTATGATGTCAGGGATCGAATTGTTTGGGTCTGAGATGAAAAGGAGCATTTCATCCGCAAACAGAGAAAGTTTTAATTCTAAGGAACCTATTGTAATCCCTCTGTATATTTGGGAAGAGCGGAGAGCTATGGCAAGTGGCTCGAGTACTATGGCAAAAAGTAGGGGAGAAAGGGGACAGCCTTGTCTCGTGCCCTTATGTATAATAAAAGGGTCGGAGAGGAGGCCATTACAAGAAATTTGGGTATGGGGATTGTGGTTGATAAGGCGGAGAATGGAGGAGAAGCCTTCTGGGAAACCAAATTTTGAAAGTGTTGCATACAAGACCATTCCACTAGGTCAAAGGCCTTCTCGGCGTCTAATGCTAATATCATGGGGTCTGAAATTGAGGATGGAAGGGAAGTGTTTGTAGAGGCTGAAATAACACTAAGGACCTTTCGCATGTTTAGTTCCGAGTGACGGCCACTTATGAAACCCGTCTGGTCTGGGTGTATGATAGTGGGAAGGTGGGAAGGATAGGTTTTAATCATTCAGCTAATATTTTAGTGAAAAGCTTATAATCCAGATTAAGAAGGGAAATTGGGCGATATGACCCTGGGAGTGCTAGATCCCTGCCCGGCTTAGGAAGCACTCTTAATATGGCGGAATTATAATGTGGGGGAGGGGCATTAGAGGCCATCAAACTGTTAAAAAACAGAGTGAGTGCCGGGATGATACGTGAGTGTAGGATTCTATAGAAATGTTCACTGTATCCATCAGGACCGGGTGCTTTATCGCATTTCAATTGTTTAATTTGTTTTTTCTACTTTATCTGGTGTTATAGGGGCTATTAGTGAATTAGCCTGAGTTGCATTAATAGTGGGGGTTGGCAAGTTGGACCAAAAATCTTTTGGAAGTGGGGGGAGGGTGGGAGATGGGGTGTGGGTAGGGGGAGGACCTGAATATAATTCTGTGTAGAAGGAGTGTAGTATCGCAGCAGTGTCTGCGTCCGTCGAGGTGAGGGTTCCCTGAGCTGTTCGTAAGGGGTGGATTCGGGTAGGGGGACGGGCGCCCTGTAACAATGTAGAGAGTAGCTTCCCTGATCTGTTTCCCATTTTATGAAATTTGTAGTTAATGTTAAATAGTTGTCTGTCACCGGCTACTTGCAGGTAATTTTCAAAGTTAGTTTTAGCATTTATATAGGATTGTTTGTTGTGAGTATCGGGTTTTAACTTGAACTGTTGAAATGCTAATGTTAGTTCATTTTGCAAGGCTAAGTATTTTTCGGTAAATTTCTTTTTAGTGCTTGCCGTATAGGATAAAATCTCTCCTCGCAAGACCGCTTTAGCGGACATCCAGAATAGTTTTGGGTCAGATTCGGCATGTTCTTTATTATATGAAATAAAGTCCCAGGCTGACTGAAGTAGTATGGAATTTTAATGATTTGGCCAGGTAGGAAGGAAATTTCCAAACCCCTGTTCTGTGTGTGGGTTGTAGCAGCTCCAAGGTAATGGAAATAAGGGCATGGTCGGATATGACAATTGGGTTTATGCAGGCTTCACTAACGAGTGGGAACAACGTCTGTGAAACTAATATGTAGTCTATCCTAGAGAGAGTGGAGTGTGCAGCGGATAAACAAGTGTTATCACTCTCCATGGGATGGAGAGCCCTCCACACATCGACCAATTGCAGGCTATTAGAAAAAGCCGGGATTCCTAACTTAGGAAGTAAGGGGGGGCGTGCTCGGGGAAGAGGATCGATCAAGAGTGTTTGATGAAATCAGATTGAAGTCTACACAGACTATGGAAGGAACGGGGCCTTTAGAGATAATCAGGGCTGAGAGTTTTTGTAGGAATTCTTTGGAATATTTATTTGGGGCATAAACATTATATATCATACAAGGTTTAGAATCTATCAGCAGGGAGAGGGCCAGAAAGCGGCCTTCAGGGTCAATAGTCGTGTCCAGAACCTCGTGAGGAATATTAGATTTAATAAGGGTAACCACCCCTCGTGCCTTGGAGTTGTAGGGGCTTGCGCCCAGTACCTTCCAGCCCAACATATTGAGCTTTTGCACCGCCGCATGGACCAGATGCGTCTCCTGTAGGCATGCCAGCTGGATATCTCGATGGTTCAGACACAGGAGAATCTTACGCCTCTTCCATGAATTGAAGCCAGCCACGTTCCATGAACCAACTTTCAGGTTAGACATCTATAGTCAAGGGTGCAAGGTAAAACATCAGCGCTTGAAGAGATATAGATATACATCACAAAATTGGAGTGGGGAGGGGAAAGAGGGAAAGGGTGGAAGACAAACAAAAGACAGGGGAAGACAATCAAACTTATACAGTATACAAAACATGAATGTTAAGACTCAGGGTGCTCACATGGATCACATGGAGAAATAATACACATAGGACTGGCGTGACTTCAGAATCTGTGAGCAACCCACTCCCGGGAGAGCTAAAGAACCCAACACTAGAAACCTAGGCACCCAGAATATCAATCCTGGGTGTCGTTGTAAACACATGGGGATTAGGAAACATGAAGTAGCATGGCGAACGCCGCCGCCTACACCAGCCTAATATACCCTAGGATGTGGGTATATAGAAAATATAGAGCAGGGTCTACCTAATATAAGAACAGGTTAACATAGTATATAAAGATATCTATGCGAATTGATATACACTATAATCATTTTTTTTTTTTGGTTATGTATTAACTCTTAATGCCCAGAATCTTTAGTTAAATGGGAAGGGAGGGGGAGGGGAAGGGTGCAAAATGGGTGCCGGATCAAGGAAGGTGGGAGCAGTGAGTGTGAAACAACAGTTTTATAAACCCGCATAAAAGTTTCCAGACCTCACCCCCTTTACCCCCGCCGCCCAACCTGTAGAACGAGGACAGCTATGACCATTTTACAGGGGATTCCCCCTAAATCTGTAGGAGAAAGGAGGAGCGGAGTGAAACAAGAACCACAAGTAAAGTCAACTTGAAAGGATAAAGATTATCATCATCCATGCTTTAAAAACATTCAGCAAAGTTCCCTAGGATCTGGATTAGAACTGAAGCAGAGGGCTTCAGGGCGCGATGATCATGCAGGAAGTGAATTTATTCCGCCTGAAGGAAGTCTGTCCTGGTGAATGTCGCAGAGACATCTGGAGGGATGTCACCCATCATGGAGGGGTGGGATGCGATTTGGTGATGTGCGAGATCGGGTCACTGATATCTTGGTCATCCTGTGTGGTGCGAGAGCGGTCTCTAAGGAAGGCCTCAGCGTCGGCGGGTGATAAAAAGTCCTTGTGGGAAGTGCCATCGTATATGCTTAAGCGTGCTGGGTATAACAGACCAAACTTACGGTTCTCAGCAACTAGGCAGGTGCAAACTGGGGAGAATGCCTTGCGAGCCTTAGTCAGCTCCACAGAATAATCCTGGAAGATGTACAATCTATTCCCTTCCCACTGCAGGTCTTTAATGCATCGTGAGGCAGTCCAAATGATCTGTTTGTGAAGATAGTTTAGGCATTTGAACAAAGTGACTCTCGGTCTCGGTTTGTTGGGGGATGGCACCGGTCCCACCCTATGAGCCCTTTCAACGACCATGTCCCTGCATTCTTGCTCGATTTGCAGGATTCCCGGCAGAGTGTTGCGGATGAAGTGGACTAGGGCAGGTCCCTTGATGGATTCAGGGAGGCCCACCAGACGTATATTATTGCGTCGGGCCCTGTTTTCGATATCATCTAATTTATTCCAGATATGATAGTTATCTGTTGTAAGGGTTTTGACTGAGTGCTGCAAGTCCTTAATATCGTGGACCGCCGCACCTATTTGATTTTCTGCATGTGAGACTCTCTGCGTGAGAGCCTGTATCTGAATAGTAATATCAGCCACTGCTTGCTGAAGAAGTGGGGCCATGGTGGTTTTGATAGCTGCTACCACTTCTTGGTAGGATACAGGGGCGTCGGGAGAGCGCGGTACCTGAGACACTGAAGCCTGTGTGTCAGCAGCGGCTTTCTTGGAGGCGGGTGCGGCTGGGTGTGCTCCGGCTTCAGGCGCCATATTGGCTTCCGCCCGCCTCTTCTCCTGCCTCGGCGCAGCTTCGGAGATCGGGGCAGTCGCAGTTTTGTCCATCGCGGTCACTGAGGGCTTGCAGTGGTGTGCGGCAGACCCTTAGAAGCTCCGGGGTGCTGAGAGAAGGATTATTGCTGGTGGTCAGAGACGGAGCTCAGCTGTGTGCCTCCTCAGTCCATCAACCCGGAACCGAAAGTCTAGTATTCGTATTCTTAGTAAATTTCCCCCAATATAACAAGCCCCATCTGTACTGTATATTGAGCATACAATATCTGTAGCAAATTTCCCTGCAGATGTTATTGTACTTTATGCACACAGACAGACTGTAGATACAGTAGTAAATAGATTGCAAATTTCATTTCCCCATAATGATAACAATGAAAGTATATATATCTCACCTGGGGATGCGTTCAGAATCCCGGTGGTCAGTATGCAGACATTCAGTATACTGATGACGGCATCCCAACTGCCATCAGAAGACCTGAGCTGGAACTACAAAACCATCAGGATGTCAATGGCGGAATGGTAACAGCCTGCATCCCAGTCGGTGAGTATGTTGGGCGGTCTACCATTCAGTTGGAGATGAGGTGGGTAGGTTTAGGCACTAGTGGGGAGACTTACAGTTAGTCTGCGGGGGTTTTTAGGGTTAGGCTGCTGGGAGGAAGTGTTAGGGTTAGGCACCAAGAAGGGGGGGATAGGTTTAGGTAGCAGGGTGTGGAGGTTTAGCACTAGTGGGGAGGTTTAGGATCAGACTGCAGGAGGGTATGTTTAGGATGGTGGTACCTTATGGAGCCCCAGTCGTGATTCATCTTATCAGGATACTGGGGTCAGTCTTTTGACCACCGATACCCCCACTGCAGGGATATTGTATTTATCCCCTCACCTGTACATTAAAATGTGCAAACATATTCCCTAAATATTTGATTTTTTTTAAATATTTTTTCAGTCAAACTAACTAATTCTATCCTGTATTAATTACAGTATGCAGCATATACTGTAAATAGTATTTTTTTTGCAGCACCAAAAATTCTAGTGTATGAACTCCCAGTGCACACAACTTGGCTTTGAATGACAGCCTTGGGTATGACCGCTCATATTATCTGCCCCATGCACTGTAGCTGCTACTCACAATACTATGGTGCACAATAATAAAAGGCTGTACTTTTATCTCCACTTTCCAAATTTAATTTACATCTGTACATCTATTCACTCTGCATGCTTTCTGCCCCTAGCAGGGTGTGTTGTGGCATGGCCCATGGTACAAAGCTGTTAGGGGTCAAGGGTGCAGGTGGAGGGGGAAGAGGAGGATAGGAGGAGAGAGAGGACTACTTTGTCCATTCTCTTTACCTGCTGCCTCCTGTCCTGACCATCCCTACCACGGCTTAATTATTGCCTCAGGTCTCCTTACCTGCACCTCATGTCACCTGTCTGTATCCCCCTCCCTCTAGATTGTAAGCTCCTTGGAGCAGGGCCCTCCTCCCTCCTGTTCTCACAGCACTCTTCTTGTATTTCAACTACAGCTCTTTTATACCCCTTTTCCACTAGCAACCTGGGTCAGACCCGGTAATTTGTACCCGGATCGATATCGGGTTGGACCTGGGTTTAAGACACATTTCCACTACAGTGCTACTCGGTAAATTGCTGGACCAGCCCCGTTTACACTTAACCCAGGTAAAGCCTGGTTTTTCCTATAGATTACATAAGAAAAGGCCTTTTTAAAGGGGAGGACATAAAACAGGGCCACCATTACCCAAAAGGGCCACCATTAAACAAAACATTTTCTGATTAAAGAATAGACCAGAAATATTTATTTGAAAATGTTTTGCCTTTATTTTAGTCCCAAATATTCAATATGAAACTTTTTCAAAAGTGTCTTCACAAAGTTCACACATGACACATAAATCTATTGTGAAAACTGTTTTTTGCAGTATACCTGAGCCATTGGTGCACCTAGACATGTACAAAGTGCACATAAACATACCCCAGAAGCTCCAATCATCTCTGTTTTTCAAATATACCGGGTTGGGAGCGTTTCCACTAACCCTGAACCCAGGTGCAAACCTGGTGCTACCCGGATCATTACCTGGGTAGGATTACCGGGGAATCCAAACCGGGTTATTTGACATGGAGCATTTCCACTAGCAGAAAAACCCGGGTAGATGTGCGTCCCCGCAGAGATTACCGGGTTATTTCTGCTAGTGGAAAAGGGGTATGACTCATCTACAATCTATACCTGCATCTATTCTCATTCACTTCCTTATATCTCAGCTGTATTGTGTACTAAGAATTGTGCTTTAATTGTGTTATGACTAGTTCTGTGTACCCTGTACAGTACTGGCTGGTGCATTCACCATGTGGTGCCGCTGATTGGCTGCCTGGGTGCTGCACAGCTCAGTAATGGTATGTTCCCCATGTCTGTGTCCCTCATTAGAGTACATCTAGTGTATATATCAGTACTGTTACTGGCTGTGCAATCACCATGTGGCGCCGTTGAATGGCTGCCTGGGTACTGCACAGCTCGGTAAATATGTTCCCCATGTTCGTGTCCCTTATTAGAATGCGTCTTGTGCATATCTGTATGTGTGATGTACATCTGTACTGCCATTGTTGCCTGTTCCTTGTACTGATAACCCTTTGTATTGCAGTATGTGCATTGTTATTTTTAATGTCTGTAAAGCGCCTTGAGTCCTGTTGGAGAAATTGCGCTATATAAATAAAACTTACTTACTTACTTAATCTGTAGACAGAAGACAGAAATGTCTACTGAGAAATGTATATTGGTCGTACCTCTCCATTTATATTATCTGTGTATTTCCTGAACCTGTAAACTGCCCTTTTATATTCTCTTAGCATCTGTTCTAAATATTCCCCATAAACTTCTCTGTCCTTATGTTCTCCGTGATGTTATAATCTGTTAGTAATGTATCTATTCTTATAGTTCTCCAATCTAGAAAGCAGAGATGCCTATGCAAGGTTACTGGTTATTCTCAGCGGTGGCCCTTACCTGGATGGAGGAGGAAGGCTGCTGCTGCCCAAGATTCCAGAGAGGATATTCACAGCCCAGGCTGTCAGTCTCAGAGGAAGGAAACACCTCCCAATTGTCATTCTGTTTTAGCGTATTCTTATGTATTCATAGTTGAAGTTATTGTAAAGATCACAATGTCATTTCAATTTAATGCCTTTTTTGTAATGTTACATAGGGGGGTTATTCTAGTTCATTCTTTCTGACAAAATCCTTCTTAGATGGACAAAACCATGTGCACTGCGGGTGGGGCAGATGTAACTTGTGCAGAGAGAATTAGATTTTGGTGGGTGTTTTCTTCAAAGTGAGATCTATATTGCAGTGTAAAATCATGCAGTCAGTATTTTCCCTGCACAGAAACAAAAAAACTCACCCAAATCTAATTCTCTCTGCACATGTTACATCTGCCCCCCTGCAGTGCACATGGTTTTGTCCATCTAAGAAGGATTTTGTCAGAAAGAATGAACTAGAATAAACCCCATAGTGACAATAAATTTAAATTGAAATTAATCTCCCCAACCTCATACTTGGTAGTACAAAAGTTTTCCACTTAGATAGGTTTTGGATAACTTCCACGCTAGCAATAATAAACCAATGTTCTCCATACAATGTTATACTGTATCTACTGTTCAACAATTCTGCTGAGGTTTTACTCTAATAATTCAACAAATCTGTTTGTACGTTTATGGAATGGGTCATGGCCGGGTCCTAGCATTTGTTTACATAAATTGCAATAGTAACAACTGTCAAATTGATTTCTGGAAATTCTACAGTATATGAGCTGTGTACGTAATAGAATTTTTAAATCAAATTTGAACCTGGCAAAACAAAAAATGGTTGTGCATATATATGTGTGTGTGTGTGTGATAGAAATCCAGTTTGTGGTGTCAATCCTATTATATGCGACGGGCACAAGGTACTATTGCCGTGGCGTTTAAACGCCAGTAGCGGCACCCGATATCGCACTCTTCTCGGGCTGGTGCAGTAAACACTTTTGTGTCTGTCATAAAGTGTGAATTCTTTGCAATTATTAGGAATGACCCCAATTACTGTTTTTCAATCTACAAATGCAAATGATGATCATGATTGGTTAATCATACTTCTGACAATAACCCTTCAAAATCCCTGACTGTGGCCCTTTTTCTGGTTCACCCGCAAAGGCAAATTCCTTCTCAAATGGACAAAACCATGTGCACTGCAGGTGGGGCAGATATAACATGTGCAGATACTGTAGAATTAGATTTGGGTGGGGTTTTACGTCAAAGTGAGATCTATATCGCAGTGTAAATGCAGTCAGTATTTTCCCTGCACAGAAACAAAATAACTCACCCAAATCTAACTCTCTCTGCACATTACATCTGCCCCACCTGCAGTGCACATGGTTTTGTCCATTTGAGAAGGAATTTGCCTCTGAGAGTGAACCAGAAAACTTGAAGGCACTTTACAAGAGGAAACAGTGATAAAACAAACTGGGTAGTAACATAGAGGTCATTCACTTAGCATTTTGCTCATTTAAAATAAACTATTAGCACTTCTATTTTTGAAAGCATTCTTCATTTGCATTATCTCCTCCACACCTGCCAAAAACTTTTGCACAGTAGACCTTATTCTGGATAACACACACAAAGCTGCAAAATGTGCAGCTATGCGTGTCATTTAAATGCCGCCCACATGAACGCCCACCCCCGCTCGCATGCTGAATATCCCCACATGCATGCATATGGATGTTTAGCATAAACATCCATTCGCAGCCTTGTGTGAAGGGACAAAATCATTGGTTGGTTCATTGGTTGCTGGCCATCAAATGATTTTGCAAGCGCTCGCAGATCTACGGCACCTCTATGTGATCTGTAGGCTCCCTGAGAGGGAAGAGGGCTGGCCCGCACCCGCTTCACCGGCGCATTTATATGGGAATGCCCAGCGTTTTCATGGGGACATCCATGAAACGCGGGGCGTTCCTATTGGTGCAGCCCCTCGCCACCACCCCACACCCCCCGTCCGCACTGCTAGGTGTGAACAGGCTGTCGCAAAGCAATTTGGTGGGCCCGCTCAAACCAATTGGCTGCACATGTGCTTAAAAGTTTATGTGCACGCACGGTCAGGAAACATCGCAAATGGACAACAGTGAGGTCCTGTGTATATATATATATATATATATATATATATATATATATATATACACACAAACACACAATATTTATTTTCTGATTTTTGCTTTTCCATCACACAACATTTGATTATCCATTTTCTTATTTGCCTGTTGTAGATTGCTATAGTTACTTGATTAGTATGTTCATGAATGACACAACAGATCACAAGAATCGCTGTGCTGAATGCCTGTGGTTATTTAAAAAATGTGAATGCTCAAGTCTTTGCTATTCATGCCACATATTTCGGCACATGCAAATGAGTTAAATTATATTTAATCAGCCTTGTCAAGTTGCAATCAGTTGATAGCCATTCTGTGCCAACATACTCTGATTAGCCTCATTGCATGTAACTTCATTTTCTGCTTGTTCGCTAATGCTGTTTTATTATGAGAATGCAATGCAGACAGAATTTATTAATATATATATAGCTCACATCTTCAATATGAAATGAGGGGTACTCCAAACTCGAAGGGATTTCCAGAGTACTATATCCAGAGAGAGGTGGGCACTCACCATAGCCAATAAAAAGTTTTTTTTATTAAAATATATCCTCCATATATATCGACGTTTCGTCAGTAGTATGACCTTTTTCAAGATCGGAGTATAGATAGACAGCAGATCACCATCTTGGGTGGTTATCCCATAAGAACAAACACAGGAGAAGGGGATAAAGCATACCTCCCAACATGCCCCTTTCCTGGAGTCACAGAATGCTGTATTCCTGGACTTTCCTCTTAATTAATGACTGCCATCATCTTTTGTGGAACACCTTTCTTATCCATTTTTAACATGTTTAAAACAGGTGATGGCAATCATAAAATAAGAGGGAAGTCCAGAAACAGAGCATATTATCCCTCCTGGAATGGGTCATGTTGGGAGGCATGGATAGAGAAGTGATATGTGCAAGGTGATAATGCACCAGTCAATAATTTTGGATTTGAAAAATGACAGGAGCTGACTGTCTGGTGCCTTTTCACCCTGCACTTACCACTGCTTTATCACTTCTTTATCCCTTCTGTACACCTGCTTCTATGTAAAGTAGCAAGTGTCTCTGTTAAGGCCCTCATACACTATGCAATTTGGGCACTATTTCACCCGATTTGGATGGATTTGGCCATAAATTCGGCCCAAATTGCATGTGCTGTCATCCCGTCCATCCCGATGCACAGTCCCGTGTGCATCGGTTCGGAGTCGGGAGGTCGAAAGGCCTACACATAAGAGTTGGTAAATCTTATATACAGCCTGGAGGCAGTCAGGGAATGCAGAGAGGCAGTGGATAGTAAATGCAGCGTATGGGAAGCAGGGAGGCGGCTGCACATAGAAGGCGGAGGGAGACGTGATCTTAGCAGGCCGTAGGGGAAGCCGGGCAGCAGACGCACATAGAAAAAAAAGAGCTCTCAGCCAATCACTGATTTATCACATGCAAAAACTTGGCACATCAAGTGCCAAATTATGTGTACAAGGACTCTGTACTGATGGTGGGCTTTGCTCTGTATCGACACACACTGTTTTCAACTGAATCTTCCTCTTGTTTAGAATCAGATTCTGATGATGCAGCCAATAGGGCTAACTTTTTATTTGGTGGCTCTAATGTTGTTGCTTCCACCGGATTCTCTGCAGTGAACCTCTGTTCCTTGAGGAAGTTGGACCTCACCTCACCCCTCTCAGATCTGGATATACACTTGAGGTCTTTGAGGTCATCTGCGGAGACTGTAAGCAGCAGGGTTGTCTAGGCCAATACTTATGAATTTATATTGTTGTGTAATCGAGAGTCTGCTGACTTATGCCATTGCGGTATGGTATGGGAATTCAAAGTGCTCTGATCAGAGTTTCCTAGACAGGATAGTCAAGGCTGCAGAAAAAGTAATTGGCCAACCCTTGCCTAGGATGGCAGACATTTTTTTAAAGAGGGGAAAAGTTAAGGCTAAAAAAATGATTTTAGATCCTAGCCATCCTAGTTATTCTCTTTTCTCCCTTTTGCCCACTGGGAAACATTACAGATGCTTAGGTTGCCGTACTAGTCAATTGTGGAATAGTTTCTTCCTATCTGTTATTTTAATTTTGAATTGTAGTATGTGAATTGTGAGTACTTCTTTCTCTCTCTTCTTTTCTTCCTTGGAATTTCACTTATGGATTTTTTAACGTTGTAGTGAAAATGAATGATGATTTGATTTGAATCTTGGTTTCTATGCGGTCGCAATCTTCAGATACAGTATGCAAGGTTGGCATTTCCCGTGTGTGTCTCCAGGTCTGTTATGAATGTATGACTTAAATTTGACCACGTAGGCAGGGTCATCGCCTGAGCTCTTCATGACCCGAGAGAAATGGCAAAAAGCAGGCAGAACCACAGAGCATGAAACATACTTTTCTCCTCCCAGAAGTTTAGTCACATACCTGCAACAGCAAAACAAAAATTCCAACCCATTTAGTTGGATATAGGAGACGGGTGCTGACAATGCTTGTGGAGACCGACAGCGGTATCTCAGAACCCAGACAGTCCCTGGTTATTATATTAAACCTCCCTATCCTTCACCATCCCTGCAGGATCTTGACAGCCGGGATACAGAGAGCCAGTATCCCATTCATGCTATATTTTTTACAGACAGGACAGTGCAAAAATGAAATATATGATGTATGTAAAATATACCTGCAGGGCTCCAGCAGCGTTTCCAACCTCTGCAGTTTTTCAATTTCAGCTTTAGTTGGCATGGCAATCTTGGTGTTGTGTGTGGTGAGGACATCCCTCAGTGGCTGTTCATTTCTGCTTTTTATCATGTCCAGAGTCGAATTCCATCTGGTTGGAATGTCTTGTATATAGTAAGAGACTCCTTCTTCTGTCCATGTTCAATTTGTTGTTGTTCTGATTCTGCAGCATTTGCTGGACTGTGTCTAAAGTGGCCCACAACCTTTCTGCATTTGGACATTGTCAAATGCACTGCTCTACAAAGATACTATGATAAAACGCATGAGACTGTGTGCAGTGCAGGGGATATGTTCAAAAAGGCAGATGTCTTGCAGCAGAAATCATATTTCTTGCGTTATCTGCGCTACAGATGGAGCGCCACTTAGCCAGTGTTGGTGCTCGCCAGAATGCCCCCGCTGGCGAGCTGGTGCTCCATCCAACTGGGGCGGTGAGAGACACAAGCCCTGCCTGTCTTTGGTTCAGGGAGACAGGAAGAGTTAAGTGGGGTGCGGGGAGATGGCGGCAATCGATGAGGACCAGCGGGGAGCTCCATAGGAAGGGGCAGGGCTGGGCGATGCGCTCCAAGGGGGGGGGGTCCCACTCCTGCTTCCGGGGGCCATGCTGCTGCCGCCGAGTCACTCCACGGGGGGTGGGGGAAAGGGTGATGCGGCTGCAGCCGCAAAGTCGCTCCACGGGGAGTGGGGAATCGGTGGTAGAGGAGAGAGCTGCAACTAAACCCTGCCCGCATGAACACCCCCTCCCTGCTTGCATAGTGAATGTTCCCGCATGCATAAACATCTAATTGAAGGCTTGCATGTGGGGCTGACCATCAAATTATTTCTTAAGTGCTCGCAAATCTCTGGTGACTCAGATTGTGGCACCCTGCTATGTCAACAGGGTGGGCAGCTGGCATCCAGTGATGTCAACTGCATGCCCCCGACACCCGTGTCATGGCGCCATTTGCATAGGAATGCTGGACATTCCCATGTGCGCGGCCTGTGCCCATCTCCCCAACTCCCTGCCCACACTGCTCCGTGCCAAAGGGCCGGCGACTTTGCAAGTCACTGTGTCCATTCACAAACAGAGCCTGCACATGCACATAAATGGTTGGGCTATGTGCATGTGAATGCGCATTTGTGCGCATGTGCATGCGTTGGGTGCGTACACCCACTGCGAATAGTGGGATCACTGGGTGTACGCACCAAGGACAGCAAGGGGGGGGCGGAGAGGGGCATGTGGTGGCGGGCAGCCCCATTACCATATGGAATGCCCAGTGTTTCATGGGCGTTCCCATGATCCCATGAGACCACTGGGCATTCTCATGGTAATGAGGCCGTGACGTGGGTGGTGGGGTGGGCAGCTGACATCACTGGATGTCAGCTGCCTGCCTATTTCCTCCCGAGGGTGCACACATATGTAAGGTTACTCAGAGCAACCTTAACCCCTTTGCCGGGAGGGGTTTGGTGGAATCACTCAGAACCCCCCCTGAACATTATTGTTTGTTTAGTACTATCATTGGGGCCCTGCTGTCACTCCCCCTGTCCCCACTGTCACTGTGTCCTTTCTGTCACTCCATCTGTTCCTGACGTCACTCCCTCTGTCCCTGCTGTCACTCTATCCGTATGTCCCCGTTGTCAGTCTCTGTCCCTCTATC
This sequence comes from Crinia signifera, assembly GCF_055691185.1. NCBI lineage: Eukaryota > Metazoa > Chordata > Amphibia > Anura > Myobatrachidae > Crinia > Crinia signifera. The sequence goes on from NC_139218.1 coordinate 238,650,951, forward strand.
CCAGCTGTCCCTCTCTCTGTCTCTGTGTCCCTGCTGTCACTCTCTCTCTCTGTCCCTGAATTTTGGCTCATACTGTGTGGCATAATGTGTAAGGGACACTAGTACTAGATAGTATAAGGGGTCCTAATATTGTGGTGGATAATGTGTATAAGGGGTATATGGTGTGGTACACTACAAGGACATCCTTTAGGTGGCCAAACCCCCTTTTCCAGAGCATGCATGCAGATAATTACAGCCTTCATTTTTCAATACCCCCACTTCAAAACTTCCACTTCAAGCACTGATCATGAAAATATGCTGATTAGAGTGGCACCATAGCATATTGCATTATAGATTGAGTGTCTGTAGACATGTATATATATATATATATATATATATATATAGTACTAACATAATATATATACTGTGTATAAATAAAGTGTGTAGTGTGTGTGTGTTTGTGTGTGTGGGAGGAGGAGGGGGGGGGGGGGGGCACTAACATTCATCTAGCCTCCAAGCACCACTGGGAAGAGGGTTAGAGTTAGGGATATGAAACCAGTACAAAATAGAGGATGTGATTCAGTGGTGGATGCTGCCTATTCTGGATTCACAGGTGCTATAATATGCAAATTCTAGTTTCTGCCTTTCCTAGTGCACTAATGAGCAGTGGAAAGAGCTAGTTCTAGATAGCCCACCATCTGTGCACCATCACGTTCATCATCCACACTTGCATCAGCTGCCAGAATTTGGCTTCTGTGAAAGTGGCTATGCATCTGAGAATGCAGCCCACTTGTAGGGTACATGCAACACACTGCAATGACTGATGTCTTGTCATGAGAGCCCTTCAGGAGAGCCCTTCAGTTTGTCTCTCCAGGCCTGATACCCACTTTTCCATAAGCAAGAGAGCATTTGTTCATGCGCTCAGCATAACACATACATGTAGTGGATTTCATTGAGTTCAGTTAGCGCTCATCTCTAATTTAGGCCTAGAATTAACAAGCCCATATCTTCTGGCATCTAATTCAAACAAAATGTGCAACCATACATGTGCAGCAGTTTTGATGACATCGCTGCTAGGGAAGCCATTGCTGGGTAGTCAAGTGGTGACTCACTATATACAGTAGACAATTAAATAAATTGCAGCTTTTGTAGTAAGAGTATTTTAATAAATGTCAAACCCAGTTGTGTTGCCACTTCACTAAAAAGCCAGGAATTTCACTGCTTCTGTTATGATAACATTAGACTATTTTCCTAGTATTCACATTTTCATTTCAGCTTGTGTGAATCAATTGTCCTTAACAGAGGTAACAATTTATTAAAACACCTACAAATAGAGAAACATGCAGTAAGGTAAAATAGTTCTTTATGGTGTACTGACCTTGACTGTTGAAAACAAATACGACATGTTCAAATGATTCTGAAGCTACAAAGAGAAAGTCCATAAATCACTTCTGCTTCCAGCGTTCAATGAAACATAATGAATAGCTTGTTGCATGTATACTGTGCAATTCCTCATATAACATTATCTCAGCATTCTATTTGGAGTGTTTCATTACTAAAGTTGCAGCCCAACAGGGGAAGACACAGGTAAATTGTACACCCAAGAGGCTTTTACATGGAGCAAAGCAATCTGACAAGGTAACTCTGGAGATTCGATTTTTTAACACTCTGAAAGAACAATAGTTTATATTTTTTTACTTCAGGTAATTTTTGGCAGTGTATACGGGTGTGTGGCTGTTTATAGGATGGTGAAAAGAACGATAAACTAAAATTATAGCCGGATAGAATTAAAGGAAACAGTAGTGAGGCTGTGGACAGGGCCAGTGACGGGAGAGGTCAAATGGGACAGTGCCCCCCCACACACACATCCAGCACCCGGGGCATGCACCCCCTCCCCTAGCCCCCACTAGACGCTGCCCTGCCACTGGGCCTCATGACCTGTTCTGTTCCCCATACTACTGATCTTGGAGACACTCCCTGTCCTTCCCTGTTCTGTCATTACAATGATGACAGTCCATCCACTCAAGAGACACAGGGGAAGTACAGGTAGATTGGAGTGGAACCTAGTTGTACTTTTGTGAAATTTTGCAAATGTACAACTAGCGGTGGTATTCTGCTGGGGGGCCCCAATTGCCGGGTCAGACCCCTTGCCACCCCCATTGCATTGTCGCTGTGAGGCGATTTCCTTACTTTGCTGTATAAGTCTGATGTAGGACCATTGGGGCAGATGTACTAACCCCCCTTAGCGCTTCTCAAATAACGGGTCCCGCTTCTCCTGCATAACGAGGAGAAGCAGGCACCCGTTATTTGCTAATGTATTAACCCCCCCCAAGCCAATATTGAGAGCCGTTATGCCCAGTGTTAACAGCTCTCCTTTTCGGCTCCCCCGGCGCCCCGCGCATGCTCAGTGCGCTTCCCCCCCCCCCTGTCCGGCTCTAATGGGCATGCGAGATCTCCTGTGCAGCCCGAGCCAGAAGCAGGGCTAGTGTTGTCCCCACAGTGGGGGATAGGACAACGCTAGCCCTGAGCTGGCGAAGCGGCCGGGGTGAATTAACGCCTTGAAGGCTGTTAATACATCGCCCCGGCCGTTAATCCCTGGGGGGGATTGCAGGGGACAGCCCCGCCGAGCGTAACTTGGCGGGCTGTCACTAGCGCACGTTAGGTGCGCTAGTAATACATTAGCATAAACTTAATCCCCCCCAGTTAACCAGCGTTAAGTGCATTTTTGCACTTAAAAGAAAATACAGGGGTTTTTTGAGCAGCGCTATGTGCAGTAAAAATAAAGTAGTTACTGTAGTAAAAAAATATGAGTGAAGATTGGTTAGATCTAGTACAAAAATGTATTACTCTAAAATAGGAAATAGCATGTAGCCAGAATACATAAATACTTTAAAAAAAATGGATAAAATATTTTCGTATCTCACCAACCAACCAAGGAGTTTGAATAACCTGGATGTTCCCACAAGTCCAAACGGAACTGAGGTGATGTTCCCAATTGGGCAATAGGGAGGGAGGGAGGACCAGATGTAGTGTCCAGGAGCGGCCCAAGTTGGCTCGAATAACCGACTCCCTCCGCTAGATGGAGTATAGTGGGCTGGTATCCTCGACCTCTACCTTTTTGCTGGGTAATTGTATCCAAATTGGACGGGGGTCCGGATGGAAAACGAGTGGGTTGGTAATCCCAGGATCTCCTGAGCATGCACAAGACAATCCCCGCCAGGCCCTGTACCTAACAGCTGCTGCTTGCCTCCTCCGTCTGGTGCTCAGAACCTCCAGTTCTCCTGCAGCAACAACCCCAGCACAATGTGGCCTCCCTGTAGTACAGGCTGACTGGCTACATGCTTCCACGGCTGCACATACTCCTGGTTCTCATCCCGCAGCACGACCTATGGTCACGGACGCTTGCTCCTGGAGTGTGAGGTGATGGATAAATCCGGGGCACAGTCCAGCACAGGCGAACCAATGCATAAATCATACTGCTCACGGCCCGTAGTACTACCGCCGCATGCCCGATAATTAATATGCACAGCCACAGCGGTTCCAGACTTCTCCGTTCAAGTAGCCCGCCCCGCGACTGCTGAAATCAGCCAATCGTAGCATAGCACGGGCAGACGTCACAAAGCCTATGGTGGCTGGCAGGGACAAAAAGAACAAAAGGCGGAGCTCCAGCTGTGCAGAGTATCATCAGCAGCGTATATAATCTGTGAAGCCTAAAAACCGGTACAATCGGTACAATGGATTTTAGCCGGTACAGACCGTTAAAAAACGGTACTGTACCGGCTTAATCGGTACAGTTGGAGGGTATGATACAGCCCACATATATATATATATATACACACACACACACACACACACACACACACACACACACACACACACACACACACACAGTATGCATATACACAGATATACACATCCCACACATACAGTATACTGTATACACACATAGTATACATACAGGCACAGCATGCATACGCACAATGTACTGTAGTATACACAGAGCCCCCTCCCACACACATAGTATACATATACACAGCCCCCCTATGCACACACACAGTATACTTACATAAAGCTGATAAACACACACCTTTATGACATAACAAAAATAAACAGCCAGCATTATTAGACCAATCCAATCACAACGTTTTATACCATCCCCCTCCCCTTCTAAAACAAAGTCATAGCCTGCTCATATAACATACAAACCCCCCTGTTCCAACTCACCTGCAGCACATTTCAAACATCAGGAAGTCCTCACTTCTTAGCCAGCCACTCACCTTGGCCAGCGCTGTTTCAGTAATGCCTGGGAGGAGCTGTCTGTGCACTTCAGCTCCCCCTACAGGCAGCCAGGGTCCTCACTACAATGTAGTGTATCCTAATGCTATTCTGTGATGTCGAACCTTGCTGAGGTCGAGCGGGGGAGCCTGTCCACCATCCCTACTGTGCCTTTGCCCCCTCCCCAAGGCTATACACAGGGGTCTGACTGAATATTAAAGTGTGCTGAGTGCAGCAAGGCCTCATGCCAGTTACACTGTACACTAATTGGGGATTCATGTTGACAGGTATAGACAAAAAACTCATGGCAACCTTTTCATGAGTCAAACTTTTTCTTGTCAACCATTTCCCAAACTTTTTGGTAATGACAACCTTGCTAATGTCAACATTTTGGCAATGTCAACCTTTTGCATGTAGACCTTTTGGTGTCAACCTATTGTCTTTTAGTCTACACACTGTAAACCTTTCCACAGTTGTCCATTTCCCCTCTACAAAATGTCTTGACTTGATTTTTCACCTCAAAATGCATAATACATTTAACCAAATGTAAATGAAATCTCCAAATTTACAAAATTACTGGATGTACTAAAGACTCTCCTCATTCTCATAATTATTAAAGCCATAATAAAGGCTAAATAAAGCACACAGTCAGATATAAAAGACAGGTAAATATTTAAAGGAGAAATACAAACATGGTAGGAGGCTGGGCACCGTTTCCGTTTTGCACAGGATGTCTTTTCATATTTAACTGTTTCTCTGAAATACAATTAAAACATTGATGGTTTGGGGGCGTGGCCTGGCAGCCATAGCGAGCGGACGTGTGCGTGGTGAGCTCCGTCCAGACTGAACCCCATCGCCTGCTTATACCTGCTTCCCCCTCCTAATACCCTTCCCTCAGCGACACCCTCGACCCCCATACCCTCTGCAGAGTACCTAGAGACCGGTTGTGGAGCCGGGGAGGGCCTCCTGCCTACCCGCGGGTTGCGGCCTGGTCCTCTACACAAAGCCGGGACCTCGATTTCGGGGCGGGCGACGGAGGTGTGCGGACGCACATCCCCAGAACAATCCTGAAGCGCGTGTGGTGGCGGAGGGGAGAGGATTGACCCACAAGCCTGCCACTAGACCCAGGGACCGGAGAATCGGCACGGAGGGGTGCTCGTGGCCCGGAGGACGCGGCCGCCATTACTGCAGGCTGGAAGAGGCCCTGTCACGAGGTGAGGTGGGGCGCTGCTAGAGTATCGCGGCAGCCCCTATCCCCAGCCTTGCAGGGCTGACTAGCCTGGCCTGAGCCCATCATACCCAGGCAGTGTAAGAGATCCATCCCCATAGGAGATCTTAATAACCAGCGCACCCCCTGCTACTCCCCCCCATTACAGGGCAGACTCTCTGCCAGAACGGGATACAGCATCCCTCCCTAAGCACCCTGAGGGCAACAAGGGGAATACCACACCTCCAAATCTCCCCCCAGCTGCACTGGGCCTGAAATATAAGGCAGTGAGCAGGGTGAAACTCATCCCTTACCACTAACACCAGGGCAGCAAAACGACAGCTCACCCATCAGTGACAAGGCCAGTGTTTATTAGAATTTGGGAGCTTCCCCCCCACCACTCCCTACCTGGAAAACAACACTCCCTTGCCTTTGCTCTGCCTTGCTGCTGGACAGCATTAACCCAATCTAGCTGGGTAAGCCCAGCTCACCCCAGAATCTGTGAAGGCTGGAAATCATCCTCCCTAGCTGCTCACATTCCCCTACCCTACAGACCTCAGAGTGAGCGCCCTGAGTGACTTCCAAACCACTGCACAGCAGCAGCCTCAGATGTGAGAAACCCAACTACCTGCTGCCACTCACCCACACTAACAAGCCCGAGGTTAATATGACCCAGCGTTACCGTTAACCTACCTCCCCCACCGGTGCCACTCTTTCAGAGACTAACGTATCCATCACGAGTGCTCCCTCTCCTTATCATGCCCCCCAAGAGGGTTAAAAACGTGGTCCCCTCCAAAATCCCCCTCCCTCCCAAGACATCTCCCCCTCTCTCTACGGTCCAGCATAGATCCCCCACCCAGGCCTCCCACTCCCGGGATGCGCCGAGTGAGACAACAGCAACAGCAGGGCTAACTGGCGTAGATATGGACTCAGATGCTCCTGTGACTATGAGGTCCCTATGCCAGGTCTTTTCTGCATTCCAAGCAGGGATGACCAAGGACCTGAAGTCGACTATCCGCGAGGTCAAGACCGAACTAGTAGCCATAGGAGACAGAACCGACCACCTGGAGCGTAGAATGGATGAGATTGTAGCGTCACACAACGACCTGATAACCTCCTATGATTGCCAGCAACGAGATATCGACCAATTTAAATCCAAGATGGCGGACCTGGAGGACAGGTCCAGACGCAATAACATAAAAATCAGAGGCATCCCCGATTCGGTAGCTAACGCTGAACTGGAAGACTATGCCATCGTCCTGTTCCGCAAACTACTCCCCTCAGCAGACCCCAAAGACCTCCTGATAGACCGTATACATCGCCTTCCGAGACCCAAGACAGTCTCTTCTGACCTGCCGAGAGATACGCTCCTTCGGGTGCACTTCTTCACCGTCAAGGAACGCATCCTGAAGGCAGCCCGTGAGTCCAAGAATTCGGACACTCTAGGCGGCCTGCAGATCTTTAAGGACTTTTCCCCAGCCACTATAGCCAACAGAAGAGCTTTTGCCCCCATCACCGCAGCACTCCGAAACCACGAAATCCGGTACCGGTGGGGATTCCCGGTCAAACTCATCGTGTACTATGAGGACTCCACCTATGTCATCTCCTCTTTGGACGCTGGGGTTAAACTTCTGATGGACTGGGATATCTCGGTTACCAGTTCTCAGGAGTCAAGACGCCCACAAGCCCTACATCAGGACTGGTCCGCTACCTGAGAATCCTTCATGGGCCTAGAAGATTGTATTACCCTGTTCGCGAACCTGTTGCCCAGGCTCCTGAGCTCTCCTCCACCGGGACGAGAGCTTCATGTTAAGTATCATCTTTCACTGTTTCTTTTTTTTGTTATATGCAGGATGCTGGACAACTGGGACTTTATATTAAAATTATGGTTCTCTCTAGCAATATGCTAGGTTTAGTTCTCACACTTAGCTGTGTTTCCTAAGTTACTATGTTTATGTACCTCGTTATAGTTTCATATATGTTCATATGTGAGTGGTGGCTCCCCGTTGTGCGAGCCAGGCCACCACCCCGACATTGCACATACTACTGCAAGACCCCTCCCCCCCGCCCCTGCAGTAGTCATGCAGGTCCAATATTCCGGACCTTTTTGTTTTACCTCTCCCTATTCTTTTCCCTCTCACCCCCCCCTACCCTCTACAAGCCTACATCCCGCCCTCCGGGCTCTTCACGGACAATTCGGACGCTAACCACTGGGGCAAGGCCCCTCCCCTACTGAGCCATAGGTTCCTACCGCAACCCCCCTTCATATACAATGCCTAATTTCTTGTCTTTGAATGTAAAGGGGCTGAACTCCCCTAACAAAAGACGAATGGCCCTGTCCTACTTTCATAAACAAAAGGCCGATGTGGTGGCTGTTCAGGAGACGCACTTCAGCTCCTCCAACCCCCCAGTATTCAGAGACGCAAACTACCCTACAGCCTACTACGCTAATGGCCCCACTAAACGCAATGGGGTTGCCATACTATTTGGCAAACATACTACTTTTGTATTACAGTCACAGACTCAGGACAAGAGTGGTAGATATATTATACTGTCTGGCCTATTAGACGATACACTGACCACCATCGTATGCTTATATGCACCAAACTATAATCAAATCCCCTTTCTGCGCAAACTATTTCTCCTAATACAAAAATCCGCAAAGAGCCCTGTGATTCTTCTGGGTGACTTTAACCTAGCCCTTGACCCAAAACTAGATAAATCACGTGTACCCTCTACCCCTTCCTCGCAGTCATCAGGCCCGTCCCTAGCTTTTCGCAACCTCCTTTTGGAGTTTGACCTCTATGATATATGGAGAACTAACTACCCCTCCGGCCGCGAATACACCTTCTACTCCCCAGTCCACAACTCATATTCCAGGATAGATTATATACTATGCGACAAATGGACCCTACAACACACGAAAGATGTGGACATTTTGCCCATCACATGGTCAGATCATGCCCCGGTCACATGGTCTTGGAACACTCACTCCCCCAAAAACCCCTCGAGACCCTGGAGGCTTTTCCCCCATCTACTTAAAGACCCCACCTCTAGATCTACTATACTAGCCTCCATAAACGCTTACCTCGCTACCAACTCCCCTCAAGACACCTCCATCACAAACCACTGGTGCGCTCTAAAGGCAGTCACCAGGGGAGACGCAATCCAAGCAGGCGCCTTCCTCAAACGAAGGTCTGCTAAGTCCCAAATGGAACTAGAAGCCAGACTGGGTGTCCTCGAAACACAGAATAAAACCACCCCATCCAGAGCCCTCAAAAAAGAGATATCAGGTATACGCAGCCAGATCCAGAAACTCCTTCTTGCCCGCACCCAACTGGCACTGAATAGAATGCGACACAAATTTTATTTGTTTAGTAATAGATCAGGCAGAATGTTAGCTCGAAAACTGAGAGCCCAACAAGCCAGAAACAAAATTAAGCACATTATAACTCCCTCCAAAACCAAGGTCATTAACCCTAAGGATATAGCGAACCAATTCGCCCAATACTACTCCAAATTATACAATTTGTCCTCCGACCCCTCTACCCCCCAGCCCTCTCCAGACTCGATATCTGCATTCCTCGACAAGGTACAATTCCCATCCCTCACCCCAGAACAATTAGCAGCCCTTAATGCCCCCTGGTCACAACTGGAAATACAAACAGCTATCAAATCCCTACCTCGCAACAAAGCCCCAGGTCCGGACGGATTCATATCTGATTTCTACATCACATTTAAAGACTTAGTAGCCCCATTACTGACGGACCTCTTTAATGAACTATCCACGCTGGGGTCTGCCCCACCAGAACTACTCGAAGCCCGCATAGTGACTATCCCCAAGCCGGGGAAAGACCCATCCCTATGCCAAAATTACCGCCCCATAGCGTTGCTAAATTGCGACATTAAATTGTTTGCCAAAGTGATGGCCCTACGTATCAACCAGGTATTGCCGGTGCTGGTGCACCCTGACCAGACCGGGTTTGTCCCGGGAAGACAGGCCTCCGACAACACCAGACGGGTGTTCGATCTTATCGACTCCCTGTCTGGTGAGCAGGACCTTCTCTTACTATCTTTAGACGCGGAAAAAGCGTTCGACAGACTGAATTGGCGCTACATGCAGGAGGTACTCTGTCGATTTGGCTTCAGAGATCGCATCCTCACGTCTATAATGACACTCTACAGCTCCCCTTCGGCCCGGGTGCTCAGCAACGGCTTCCTCTCAGATACCTTCAATATCACCAATGGCACTAGGCAGGGCTGCCCTCTTTCACCGCTTATCTTTGTTCTATCAATCAAACCCCTAGCCATTACCATACGCAATGATATCAGGATAGGCGGTTTAAAGATTGGCCAGAGCCAACATAAACTGAGTCTCTTTGCGGATGATGTTCTGCTTTTCATAACCAACCCTATTACAACTCTCCCTTACCTCCATAATATTTTAGATGCATATAGTTTGGCCTCATATTACAAATTAAATACTACCAAAACAGACGCACTCCCGATCAACCTCGCCCCTCGGGATTAATATCCCCTCCACCACATCTAAGGTCTTTGACATTAACCTTACCCCCCTGCTTTCTGCCCTAACTGCCCTATCCAATTCCTGGACTGCTTTCGATATTTCCTGGATGGGCCGCATGGCTGCTTTTAAGATGTCCCTCCTCCCAAAATTGATGTATCTGTTTCGAACTATCCCCTACGACTTCCCTCAGAAGCCCCTCCGGCTAGGCTCATCTATTCTGACGAAATATGTGTGGGCCTCCAAGCCCCCAAAGATTGCTCGCGCCAAAATGTGTTTACCCAGAGCATTCGGAGGACTAGATCTCCCGGATTTGTTCTTATATCAGTGGGCATTCCTCCTGGCCCCAATCAAAAACTACTCCACATCTGACTCCCCCACGAGCTGGGTTGCTATCGAGCAAGCCCTCTCCCCTCGCATACCCCTGGCCGATCTATTTAGAATACCGCGTCATCTTAGACCGACCCAGCCTCAACTTCTCCCATCCACCAAAGCAGCCCTACGAGCCTGGGACCAATTACTAGCCACTTTAACTACCACGACTAACAACTTGCCCAATATCTCCATAACGACTGTAGCTAAACTCATCCCAAACCTAAATTTAAATTCCTGGAAAGCCCAGGGCATTACCACCATAAGCGATATCATGGACTCATACTCCCTCCAATCCTTCGCTTCCCTACAGTATAGTTTCCTGATTCCTGCTTCGGAATATCTACATTACACACAAATTGCTCACTGGTGGAGAACCAACATAGCGACTCTACCCCCCCCCCCCACAGCCCTCTCTCCAAACTATCTTTTCCAGACCTTTCTCAGCTCACACTAAACGTGACATCTCTTTCTGGTATAAGACCCTGATAACCCCCTCTGCTTTCTCGAAAACCTCTGCGCATACGAAATGGGAGGCTGACCTGGGTAGAACGTTTACCCCCGCACAATGGCGCCAAATCTTTCTCACCTCTTATGATATGTCCAACTGCTTGAACCACACAGAGATGCACATCAAGCTCATAAATAGAATCTACATGACTCCTGAGCGTTTGCACACATTCTGGCCATCATCCTCCAACAAATGTTGGAGGCTGTGTGGTCAAGTGGGGGACATATTCCATATCTTCTGGTCCTGCCCCCTAATCCTTAAATATTGGACAGAAGTATTTGATCTAATCTCCTCAGTACTCAAGATCAAAGTCATCCCAGACCCAGCCCTGGCCCTGCTCCATGTCTACCCCCAAGAGATCCCCCCCGTGAAGAGACCAGTCACGGGCCACATACTAATCGCTGCAAGGGCCAACCTAGCTCAGCAGTGGAAACAGCCCACCCCCCCATCCTTATTACAGGTCATTATGAAGATGAACCACCATTTCTTGATGGAGACTGGCCCGACCTTTTCCACCACCCTACCCTCGCTTTCCTTCCACCGCTGGCTACTATGGCACACATATGTATCAGAGGGTGAGGGAGCCTGGTTCTTCCCCTGCACGTCCGCATCAGACCCCCGCCAGTTCAGTCTAAATGAGACCGCGGAGGCCGATGGAGCTGTTGACGCTTCAACCCTTCCCCCACGCATGTAATAACGGTATTGAGTCTGGCAATGCTGGTTCAGCCACTCTGCTGTTTTGTTGCTATAAGATTATGTTAGATCTTACTTTTTTTATTCTTCTTATATTGTATTGTTCGCTCTGCATAGCGAATTTTCCGATTTACTATGTGTCCTATTCCCCCCCCCCCCTGAAAATGCTTCCCTTTTCTTCCTTTTGTACCCCATATACTGATTATACTTTAATAAAAATTTATTGATGTTAAAAAAAAACAAAAAAAAACATTGATGGTTTAAAAAGTACTGTAACTGTGCAACTGCAGTGGCAAATGCAGGATTTTGCAAGGGGGGTGTCCAAATAATCCCCACAAATATAGCAAGCACAGCCTCCCCCCCCCATAGATAGAAAGCACAGCACCCACATAGCCAGCACAGTCCCTCCATAGATAGACAGCACAGCCCTCCATAGTCAGCATAGCCCCCAATAGACAGAATAACCCCTCAATAGAAAACACAGATAGACAGAATAGCTCCCCATAGGCAGTCAGCACAGCCCATAGTAGACAGCACAGCTCCCCATAGACCACCTACTTTTGAAAACTAGTTTCAGGGAGATTATAGTTGGTAGTATAATTTTACACAGCGCTCCATTGAGGGGGCGTGTCATGCTCCACCCAAAGGGGCGTGTCTAGTTCCATATATGGAGAGATTGTGAAAAAAGATTGTGAATGTGGCACGTAGAATTGTGGGTGTGTACTGCTACATCTGAGAGGAATCTTTAAAAATGACTTATATCCAATTGTAGATGAGCCCCAAAGCAGTTAGTAAGAGATACTATACTTGGTAAAGTGCTGGGAAATGGCGCTGATGATTCAATGTAAATGTATCTATCTCTCATTCCTTTTCCCCAAAAAATTTAACAGTGTAATGTGGGCTAGGTGAAATGAGGGAGATTGCTAGACTAATGGGGGAGAGAGGGAGATTGCTGCTATTTCACGGAGTCTGCTGCAGAATGCTGGAGTGTAGGTGACCGTGCCATAGACAGAAGAGCCACCTAGATAGTCGATCCAGTAAATCAAATTTGTACAGTGTCTTGAATTCACATCAAAATCAATATCGAATGCAAAAGTGCAGATCAAATGAGAAATCGAATGGAAAGCAAAGGCCAAATCAAAAGGGGGTGGAATTGTGAAAATCAAAAGCAAATCTAATCATAATCGAATCGGAAGTATATTGATGTGTGTGTACATATAGTGCTGAAAAGTTCATTTACATATGTCTGCAGTGCCTGATACCAAGTGAAGTGTATTCAATGTCTGTAAGCAGACCTTATAGCACCACTTTGTGGTAAATACAAGCACTGCAATTTTGCAGAAATGTGTTGTGCAGTGTGCACAAATTAATATTCAAGTGCTAAAACAGTATTTCCAAATCCTCAGGACACCCTAACAGTGATACACTTCACTATGTCCTTGCTGGAGAATAGGTTTATATATTACTGACTGTCAAAAAATAAAACAGACACAAGGCACAAGAAAGAACCTTTATGCTAGCATAAAATCTTGTTTATCTGATGACATACTTCTTGATACATAACTAGAACTCAGTTTGGGACCCTTTGGGCTAGCTGTATGTGCTGGAGTATGATTAAAGATCTCTTTATTATTTATTAACAGTTTCTTATCTAGCGCACACATATTCCGCAGAGGAGCTTACAATCTATATTCCCTACCACATGTACACGCACACACATTCATTCTAGGGTTAATTTTATTTGGAGCCAAATAACCTACCGGTATATTTTTGGAATGTGAGAGGAAACCGGAGTACCCGGAGGAAACCCACGCAATTACGGGGAGAATATACAAACTGCGCACAGTTAGGGCCATGGTGGGAATGGAAGCCATGACCTCAGTGCTGAGGCAGTAATGCTAACCATTACACTATCCATACTGCTGTACGCATGGTGTAATGGAGCTTTATTAGACCATATCTATGGCCTAATAAAGCTACTCTTCGTGCAGGCAATGGTGGTGGTAGCAGGAGACTGCTGCTGCAGAAGATGTCAGGAGGACAGATACTGAGACCAGATGGCTGGAGGGCAACGTCCAACGTTTTGTGGGGGTTCCCATAAAAACACTGGGTTTTCCCCTGGGAATGCAGGTGTGGCATTACCTGCTTGGCTGACATCACACTACGGCGGCCTCTGGCGGATATAATAGTCAGTTCAGACTGACTTTTATTTCCAATGGGGAGAGAAATCATTTAATGGTCAGCGTCCACAATTACAGAAAACTTGAATGCCATTTTATCTAGTATGCAAATACTGTATATCTAGTAGAACTCATGCCTTCCCTCACTAGCCATCACTAGTTAAAGCTCACCTGTTACCCGTATTGGTTGGAAATATCAATGCCTGTACTGCATAGTAACAATAAACCGAATAATAAGCCAAATAAAATTATTGACGCACATGAAACTATTCAGACGTTGACTTCAGTCGTATTTTTGACCGTTCTAACAGGCTTCATTAATTCAGTCTTGCTGGAAGTGATCCAGATGCTCCAAATGGCTGGCCACATCTCTGTTTGCTTCTAATATGGATTCTGACAGTGTCATAGGACTGATTCATGTGTGGTCAGTTCTAAGTAAGCTCATAAGTCAGTACAAAGTGCTGCGTGTCAGTCCCTGGACTTCTTCCAGGAACAGAAGGACAATATCATTACTGTATCTTAGCTACTGCCACTCACTTTACAATACCTGTCCATCAGGGGACACGATTGCTAGGTCAACACTATAAAAGTCAACATACATTAGGTCGACCACTAAAGGTGGACAGCGATAAAGTCGACACATAAAATTGGTTGATATGCCTAAGGTTGACAGAGTCAGAAGGTCGACACAAGCATTAGGTCGACAATGGGAAGGTCGACATGCGTTTTTCATGTTTTTGCCAAAACAGGTGGTATTTCATACTCTACCATCAACTAGGGCATGGAGAGCGAATATAATAGTGGCTGCAGCATGGTGAGCGCAAAGAGCCACGAGAGGGGACACTGTACACTTATGTGGTGTCCATGTTGACTTGCGTTGAAATCCGTGACAAAAAAATTTGAGAAACTCAATTCGACCTTTTGACTGTTGACCTAATGCTTGTGTCAACCTTCGGATCGACTTAATGTATGTGGACCTTCATAGTGTCGACCCTATGACCCACACCCATCCATCAGTAAAGTGAGCTTATGATTAAGAATAGCCAGTTTATTACAGCATACCCTCCAACATGACCCATTCCATTCGGTACACAATGCTCTGTTGGTGGACGTCCCTTGTAATGTATGATTGCCATCACCTGTGTTGAAACACCCTTCTCTTCAATTACCTAGTTCCACACAGGTGCTGGCAATCATACATTACCAGGGACGTCCAGGAACAGAGCATTGTGTACCGAATGGAATGGGTCATGTTGGAGGGTATGTTACAGTTCCATCAGGAAACACCGGAGCTGAAACATCCACTTCCTGTTTGTGGTAATTAATCATTCTCTGACTATTAAAGGAACTAATCCTTTGCAATATTCAAAAGTATAATGTATGACATAGCAGGTACTCAGCTGATGCTGCTGTGACATTATCAACATAGGCATCATAACAACATAAACACAGCAGGGTATACCAATGTAACTGAGTACAAACAGCATTTTTTAATGCATTAATGATCATAATGTTGGCTATTTTGATCTTGTACTGTAAAACCTATGACACCAGAGAAAGCTGAGGAATAAACTTAAAATTTATAAAGTTTAAGTGTAATCATACAATATGACATGGAGCCATTTTCACAATACTGATACCCAAAATAAGCTGCTTCTTACCCATAAAAGACAGGAAAGTGATATAGTGAATATTTAGTACCACAATACTGTATGGGTTTAGGTTGGTAATTACTGATATTAGCAGATTCAGACATACAGCAGTTGGTGACTAGAAGCTGGAGAGTTGGATATAATTCCTGCTCATGTGTTACAAAGAGGACGCTGGTAGTACAGGGATATTTGCAAATACCCAGAGCAGAGGTGCAGAGTCTAATACGCCCAGGGCCGGCACCACCACTAGGCAGCTTTAGTGCACATGGTTTTGTCCATTTGAGAAGGAATTTGCATCTAAGAGTGAACTAGAATAAGGCCCATGGCTTCGGCCATTTCTATACTTTTGTAAATGGGAGGTTTCACTGGTTTTGCATAAACTTCTCCCATTAATTCTTAATTTTGGAATGTAGAGTCAAAGTCAGACTGATATAGCAGTAGATTATGTCGTGTGGCAATAGCAATCTTAAATCTCAGCATGCTACAGGTATATCTTGCAACTGGTGACTATATCTCTCCCTAATCGATTATTAGGTATACTGCAGTACTGATTCTGTCCAAAATCTTTCTACAGGCCAGCGTCACTTAGCATTCTCTGTGCTCTTTCAACAATTGTGTGGTTTACCCGCTCACTAACGCCATTCTGTTCTGGTGTGTAAGCAATTGTTAGTCTGTGCTTTATGCCATATTTTCTAAGGAATTTGGCTAATACTTTATTGCCGTACTCCACCAGCGGATCTCAGGATCTTTAACTTCAGACCCTTCTGAGTCTCCACTTAGGTTTTGTATTGCACAATTTTTCTGACTACTTCACTCTTTTCTTTAATGAAGTACACGTGTGTTATTCTTGTAGTGTCATCAATAAGAGTCATAAAGTATCTGTAGCCACTAATCAATTCCACTTCTATTGGACCACACATGTTGGTGTGCACTAGAGCTTATGGTGTCTGCTCTACTGACTGACTTGGGGAATTGGTTGTGAGTTTGCTTTCCTTTTATGCAGCTCTCGCACACAGGTCTTTCAGCGCTGCTCACGGTGATTCCTGTTACCATTCCATCCATTCGTTTTTGGACTTTGTCATATCCCAGAATGACCTAAGCATTTGTGCCACAGCTCCATTGATTTGCTGTTATCAGAGGCCATCATTGCTGAACACTCATCTGTGTCCAGGATACAGTTTGTTGCACTGGGTTGCTGAAGCAATTACAGTCCCTCTTTTATTATGCACCATACACCTGCTCTTTGCAAATTGGACTCTGTCACCTTTTTTTCTCCAACACGCTGATGGCGATGAAGTTAATTCCCAAATCTGGTACGAACAATACATCTTGGATGTCTGTAACAACAGTTTCTCCTTCCATTCTTAAATGTACTGTGATTGTCCCAGATTGTGATGCAGTAAGGACCTTGTTCCTGAACCCTCTAACTGTAGTAAGTACACACTGTGTCAAAGAATTGAACCAATGTTGATTGCAGCTAAAATGCCTAGTGGCTCCCGAGTCCATGTAGCAGCAATCCTTCCTGTAGTTGTCTGCTACATTCAGTGTTGACTCATCTTTCTTGTCATGCCGCTCCTGCGCACCACTGGTATTTTTCTTCTTGCAATCTGAAGCTTTGTGTCCTATCTTGAGACATACAAAGCACTCGAACTTGTGTTTCTTAGGTTTCGCACCCTTTGCAAATAAAGCAGAACCCTCAGTATATAGCCGTGCTTGTGATGTTGTTAGATGATACACTCTTTTGGCAGCTTAACCAGGAATGTAGTTTATTACAGTGATGGGCACAGAGTTAACATTCACTGAAAGGGCTCTCAGGACTCCCTGTCACAGTGGTACTACAGGGGATCACCTCAGCACAGGGTGCACTAATGGACTTCTCTGTCACAGCGAAAGCTTCTTCTCTACTCTGTGTTGGGAAAGGCATGCTGTCACTCACTGGGCTCGGTGTCACTCAAAAGGAGACAGTGCGCGTGGACCAAGAGGTATGCCAACACGCAGGGACGGTAAGCACAGGGGGACAAACAGTCTTGAGGCTGCTGGTGCTTTGAGGGACAGGTGCAGAACGCACCCTACTAACACAGAGAACTGATCACATGGCGGCACCCAGTCCCAGCAGAAGCCAATCCCCAGTGAGCACCTGAGACGCCTCACTCCCAGTCAACTTGCACATGGAGCTCCTGTCTTCACTGCTGGATGCCAGCAGACTGAATAATTATATGTAATTTTACCATTAAATGGCATGATTCTAGGTTCCATCAGAACCGATATCTCATCGCATCGCATGCCATACAATAATGGCATGCGATTTTTTTAATGCATCCTATCTTTTTAATGGATTCACTGACAGTGAATACATTACATAGGAAAATCGCATGCTATACAATATGGCATGCAATGCGATGCGATTTCACTACCCTGAATAGCCCTCTACGCAAATGGAGTAGTGGGCGCCGTGATAATACACAAGTACCTAAATAAATAAATAAATAAATATTAACAACAATAATAATAATAATAATAATAATAATAATCATGGTTTTGCCTTTGATTGTATAAATTGGTAATTAACTATATGCAGAAAGGTAAGCTCCCAGTAGGTGGCACTTCCAGCTGAACATGTGCAGTTGTGCTCATAACTTTACTTACCCTAGCAGAATTTGTGATTTTCTGCCCATTTGTCAGAGAATATGAATGATAACTCACACACTTTTCTTTCATGGTTAGTGGTTGGGTGAAGCCATTTATTGTCAAACAACTGTGTTTACTCTTTTTAAATCATAATCACAACAGAAACAACACCAAATGTGAGCCCAGCTTAATGCTGCTTTCCCACTGCAGACCAGTTTAAAGTACTGGTAATCTTAAATGGTATTTAAAACGGTATTAGCATTCCCACTGCAGCAGATTACCGTTTTAAATACCATTTAAGTACCATTCCCATTGCAGTGAACCGTGTAAAATGTAGAGTGCCTAACCCCCCCCCAGTGTAAAGAGTGCCTAATCCCCCCCCCCAAGTGTAAAGAGTGCCTAACCCCCCCGTACCTGCCCTGTGCCCCCACCTCCCCTCCCCTTGTACTTACCTGCATGGGGATCCAGGGTAGTGGGGAGGCAGTGTGGGTCCATGCAGGGTCCATGCGGGGTACAGGCAGTCCCAGTGCCTGATGAGAACTAGTAGTTCTCACTTTGCGCATATGTAATGAGTGCACGTGCATACTAATGAGCCGCTCATTACATATGTGCATATGTAATGAGCGGCTCTTTATTATGCACGTGCACTCATTACACATGCACAAAGTGAGAACTACTAGGTCTCATCAGGCACTGGGACTGCCTGGAGGCTAAATAACGTTTAAGAGGCATTCCCACTGCCTCTTAAACGTTATTTTAACATGTAGGACTCTGCTTTAAAAACGGGTTGAAATACCATTTAACTTTAAACGGTATTTCAACTCTGTCACTTTCCCACTGCAGCCTTAAAACGGTAAATTGCGCTGAAAATCTGCAATTTACCGTTTTTTAGCTGCAGTGGGAAAGGGGCATTACATTGTAGCACTTTTTTGTTTAAACTTTAAACTATACACCATCTATTCTACACTATTGTATATAGTCAATTTTTGTATGAGTATTTTGCCATCTAGTGGTAGTTTCTATTAGGTTGCTCATTAAAATGGAGTTTGTTATTATGAACAATGTGATTTATTAATACAAATTATATAAATTAGTAAATTTTGTTAATTATTATAACTCCACAAATGGTTCAGTTCCACATACATTTTGATGCCATTACTTTGCTTTGTAGAAAATAATTCGGTACTTGTTTCCTAGCACGGCCACACCGATTAAGATCGGGGTGGTCGTGCTGAAAAAAATCGGGTCGATCGCATCGCATGCGATTTGGTCGCATGCGATGCGATCGACGCGACCGACCGATTTTTGACCCGATTTTTTTTATTGAATCCAATGTAAATTGGGTCCCTGGGACCCAATTTTACATTGTATTCAATGAAAAAAATTCCCAACCCCCCCAAATTGAAGCGCGTAAACAGCAGCCCACGATAGACGCATACCCGAAGCGTGGCGAGCGCAGCGAGCCCGCGAGGGGCGGCGGTACGCGTCCTCCGACCTTTTCATGCCCTACTATCCACTAGGGCGTGGAGTGAGAATAGAATAGTGTGGCGAGCGCAGCGAGCCACCGAGCCCGAAGCGTGGCGAGCGCAGCGTGCCCCGCGAGGGGACGCGGATACCTTAACAGGAAAACGCGTCCCTTCGCGGGCTTCACAGGTGTCCGCGTCGCCACGGACACCTGTGAAGCCCGCAAGGGGACGCGTATAACTGTGAAGGTATCCGCGTCCCCTCGCGGGGCTCGCTGCGCTCGCCACGCTTCGGGCTCGGTGGCTCGCTGCGCTCGCCACACTATTCTATTCTCACTCCACGCCCTAGTGGATAGTAGGGCATGAAAAGGTCGGAGGACGCGTACCGCCGCCCCTCGCGGGCTCGCTGCGCTCGCCACGCTTCGGGTTGGCGTCTATCGTGGGGCGACGACGGGGACATCTATAATGTGAAATGGGTCATATGGACCCATTTCACATTTTTTGACATTTTTACACCATTTCAATGTTAAATTTTTTTTTAACATTGAATCCTATGTAAAAATCGGGGGCATCGCGTCGCATCGCGTCGGGACCAATGTTAATGGTCCCGACCGACGCGATGCCCCCGATATTTTACCTTTCCCGACAAGATTTCAATGTTAAAATATTTTTTAACATTGAAGTCTATGGAAATATCGGGGGCATCGCGTCGGTCGCGTCGGGACCAATGTTAATGGTCCCGACCGACGCGATGCCCCCGATATTTTATCCTAGCCGGCAAAATGGACCTGATTTCAAAAGAAATCGGGTCCATCGTGGGTAATCGTGTCCCTTAAGTAAGGGACACGATTACTCACGATTGTGGCCGTGCTAGGAAACAAGTACCAATAATTCTTTAAAGTTCATGTGACCGATTTTTGCACAGATTAATTTAAGAATGTGAAAAAAACTACACAAAAAGCCGTAAATGATTGCAGCATAGCGGTTAGCATTATTTCCTCTTCACAGAACCATTCTTTAAATTGTGACTAGGTACCTACTTTCTCTGTCTCCATAGAAGAAGGCAGGAGAGGAGATGCTGCTGGCCACTCTTGACAATATGAACGCATGTTTGTGTTTCTAAGAATTTAAGGACATTCCGTATTTATGATTATGATGAGGTAAAAAATAATTTTTTATCACAGGCAATTCTGTAAGTTACAAAAACCTGTACATATCAACAAATAATAATAAAGCAACCAGAGGCGTAACTAGATCTCTGTGGGCTCCATAGCAAAATTATGAAAGGGCCCCCTCCCACCATTATCACTACAATGCCTCTTATGGTCAGGGGAAAGAGAGAGGAGATCGAGGGCTTATTGAAAAGGAGGGAATGCTGACAGAGAGAGGGTGTCTCCACGTCTCCAGGTCTCTGTCTCTCCAGAGATGGAGCACAACAACAGCAGGGCAGCGCTTCTGGTTTTCGTGCTGGGGCTAGTCCCAGCTGTGTCAGGGAGCCCCTTAATTGTGTGCGCCAACAGTGCACACACTGTTGCTGCTGGCGACAGTGGGACCTGGGATGGGTGACTGCCCGTGCATGCTACTTTAAGAGAGCCAAATGTAAAAAACAAAAGAGTGCAGGGGATTAACTGCTGGGGCCTTGGGCCCCCCCAAGCCCCTGCACCCCATAGCAGCTGCACCCCTGCACCCTCCATAGTTACGCCACTGAAAGCAACAGCAGTACATAACATGCACATTTAATTTATTTAAAGGTTTCACCATGTTTATTTAAACTTATACAGTAGGGCGGTATTCAATATTCAATGCCGCTGGCAAGGGGTTTATTCGGCGAGGATGGGCGAAAACAAGCCGTCCTCGCTGTCAAACCCCCTCATTGGCCGCTCGCTGTATTCTATTTCTCTGGGAAATCCTCGCTCTCAGAGGTCGGCGATGATTCTCCAGAATGGCGAGGTTCGCCACAAATGCAGCGAGACCGCTGCATCGTCCACATCAAAAGGAAGGGCCATTGTGTTTATTGAAGCCAGGAATTTTTTTTTATTGTTAGGTGAACTGATCTTAATAATCAACAGGCAATAACACTTTAAGGGACACAAAGAAGGCTATGAACAAGTTTGTACAGTATGTTTAGGTATGGACAAAATGTAAATGCCAACTCTGTTATTCAAAGGTTCAATCATATTTATTTTTCCTTACAGCTGCCCTCCTAAAACATACTGTAACTACTGTAGATGTACTGATCTTTCTTCATAGCTTACTTGGAAGTTGCTCCCACATACTGGGCCTTATTATTGGTTCATTCTTTCTGACAAAATCCTTCTTAGATGGACAAAACCATGTGCACTGCAGGTGGGGCAGGTGTTACTTGTGCAGAGAGAATTAGATTTGGGTGGGGTTTTACTTCAAAGTGAGATCTATATTGCAGTGTAAAAATAAAGCAGTCAGTATTTTACCTGCACAGAAACAAAATTACTCACCCAAATCTAATTCTCTCTGCACATGTTACATCTGCCCCCCCTGCAGTGCACATGGTTTTGTCCATCTAAGAAGGATTTTGTCAGAAAGAATGAACCAAAATAAGGCCCAGTGCAGTATTACAGAGTGAAGAAAGCCAAGCCAAGCAGTGTTCCCCAATTATATTGTGTCATTTCTTGATTAAATAAAAGTTAGGAAGAAAATTAGGCAAAAGTTGCCAATTGGTATTTACATGTCAGTAATTAATATTGATTAAATCTATTATCTCTTTTGAGGACACCTAAATGTTCTGTTATCAGATATTGTTATGCAAATTGTTCTACTTTGAGCATATTTTTTAAAAGTCCCATTACTGTAATTTTTTTTAATTACTGTAATTTTTCCTGTCAGCCGCACGTTTAACACCCACATTCACCTTACACCAAAGCTCGCCCTGCCCCTTTACACTCTATACTGAAATCCTGAGATGTTCAAATGCAAATACATTAATAAAGGCTTATTATATTAATGTTATCACAGTGCTCATAATTAAATCCTTGATTGAAGAGTCTTGAGGCCTGATAAGCTGACTGGCAAGGAAAAAGAGGGCAAACTAATTAATATGATTTGACTGAATGTTCATAATTCTTCTAGTATAAAAGATGCCTGAAGTATGGGCTGCATTCTCTCCAAGATTAAATTGCCAATCTCAAATATATGTAAATTTTAAACTATTGTCCTCTTGCTTTTAAAGTTTAATTTAGAACACAGAACTTGAAAGTTCCATGAAAACGCTATAGTAAATATGTTAAAGTAATAATTTAACACTAGAGGGTCCTGGGTCAATAAAGTTTCACAGGGAGCGACTCAACTCATCAATTGACCAAGAGACCCCCCCCCCACCATCCTCAACCCCCCCCCCCCCCCCCCCAAAAAAAAACCAAAACAGACCTACTGAACAGGATACATTCAGCATTCCGGCGGTCAGATGGGGGCATCCAGTATAGCAACCCTACAACAATGAAGATACTGGCACCAGAATATTGACCAGGATGATGAATGTAAAGATGCTGGGGTGGGTTAGGGTTAGGAGCAGGCCGGGTAAGGGGGTGGTAGGTTTGGGAACTATGGTGGTGGTGGTGGTGGGGGGGATTTAGTGTTAGTCTGCGGTGAGGGAGGCAGGCAGCGGGGAGGTGAGGAATTAGTTTTAGGCTCAGGGGAGAGGTGGTTAGGGCAGGGGTTCCCAAACTTTTTGAATCATGGCACCCTGAAACATCATAAATTTTGTTTGCGGCACCCCTAGGCTAAAGATTTCTCATTGAGAAAGTCAGAAATAAATATTAAGTTAAAGAAATCGTGTTTATATCTCATCCTTGGGATCAGTTATGTGGTAATGGACAGGATTCACTTCTGTTTGTCCACAATTTAACTATTATAATGGACATAAATAACTTGCATTGGTCCTGGACCACCAAACCAGGGCACCCCTGCAAGTCTGTCAAGGCACCCCAGGGTGCCACGGCACACAGTTTGGGAACCACTGGGTTAGGGTCTAATAATGATCTAAAGGATGAAAAGTTAGTTATTACATAATCACTGCACTTTAGAATCCATTATTGTTCACTCTTTCCATTTCAGATTCCATTGAAGAATACAGAATAAAGGCCTGACGCCTCATATGATTTCAACCGCCGGGATTCCGACCACCGGTATACTAACTGCATCCCGTATAGAGTTTTATTGGGCCCCACTATTAAACAAGAAAGAACAAAAATCGATAGACTGATTTATCTCTTCAAACAGAATACACTGTAAATGCCAGTTCTGAATTTAAGTAAAATGCAAACATTTCTGCCCTGGAGATATGCAAAATTTTATATGAATCAAGTTTTTCAGTACAACAGAGTTGCAAAGTTAAGTTGGCTATACACTTTTGTGATTTTGCCCGATTTCACATGATTCTGGTGAATCGGGCCGAGAAACTAGGTGAAATTGAGCAAAACACACGTGTTTTAGATGTGATCCGATGTGCGGTTCTGTCAGCATTGGATTGGAGTCCCAAGATCGCAAATGCTGCATGTAGGATCTGTCAGATGGAACAGCCTCTGGCACCACTTACTGTGATCACTTGCACAAGGACCACATGCGATATATATAGCATGGGATCCTGCCACTTCCAGGGCAGTTCAAGGGGGATCGGATGTGGCTTCTTTCCTCAGGATCCCTCAGTACACCCACTGAAACACAGTACAAGTAATTACCTGTAGGCTGACTATTGCTCATCCTCTCAGCACCAAACATTCTCATAGAGTAATGTAATAATAACCACTCCCCATACACCCATAAATCACAGCAGTATGCAGGGAGGGGCAGGGCTTCAACCATGAGACGAGATCCTCAGTCAGTAATCTAAAAGACAATTGGCCTGTCAGGAGGGGGGTTCTGGGTAAACCCTCTACTCCCTCACACCTCTTTTTCATCCATAGAGCTGTGCTGTATCCAACCAAATTGTATGTTAACCCTTTAAGTGCCAAGTGAAATTGTCAAAATAAGTGTGAAAACTGCAAAAGCAAACTTTTAATGCATCAGAGTGACCTGTAAAGTAAAGTTTATATAGGAAATATATAGGAAATATATTCTTTTTTCACACATTTTTTATGTTTTAGTAATTGTAGCTTCCATATCTCCTGCAGACTTGTTGTTACAGTTATGCTACTGTTCCCCAACACTCAGCTGTGTGAAACGCTGGCTCCTCACCGCACAGACATCATAAGGCTGCAGGACGCTCATCCAGGCACAGAAACCCAGCACTGTATGACTATGAAGTCCAAAGAGAAAAGCACACTGATAGAAATCTTCCCATCTTAAGTTAAATAATATTATATTAGTCCCAAGTGAGTTTGTCAAAACAGATGTGAAAATTGGCAAGCAAACATTTTTATTCCCATAATGACCTGTAATGTAATACTTTGGAATGACTAAAGTAGATGCTAATATCCATAGTAAATTTAAAATTCATACTATAAGTGTTCTATTGTGTTCTGTTATGTTTGTATTTTCTGGATATAATAAAAGTTGTATCATATATACAGGTGTATATCCTCTCTCTCTCTCTCTCTCTCTCTCTCTCTCTCTCTCTCTCTTTCTCTCTCTCTCTCTTTCTCTCTCTCTAGTGTCTGTGTGGCTCCAAAACACTACCATCTTTTGGCAGCGAGTGAATCTACATCTCTTTCTTTCTCACACATGCACAAGGTAGCAGACCAGCATTTGAAGGATTGGCTTTGAGCGGTCTTTACTAGTTATAAGCGTATATATTACATTGCTGTGCGATAGGAAAATTAGTTATAGTCCCACTCCTTAAATTGGAGCCACCCATTAAGCACCTGAATATAGTTCTGCATACATACTGTACTGTATAAACATAGAATAGCTATATATATATTGAATTCCATAACATAATTTTCCTAAGACAATTAGGCTACATTTCCAGAAACTGAATATTTCTGGTTCATTTACTGTAATGAAAAGAATAAAATTGTATCTGCCTTTATCTAGAATAACAAATGATTTAATACCGCTGTATAATTGGTGTACAAGGGCATTAATATCTATGAATATATTATATTGCTTTTATTTAAGAAATGAATCCATTGTTTTTTGACAGTATCTTCACTTTATATTTAAAAAATGTCTGAAATACCCATCATATTGGCAGCTATGTACTGTGTGATTCATTTGTTCCATGACCAACGTGTGGGGGTAGTTCTCCATATGAAAAATAAAAATACCAATTATATTTGTGTGTCATTAGTGAGAAAGTAAAATATGATCTGTTTCCAGAAAAGGTTTTATTATGACAGCAGTCGATTGTTCAGTACAGTACATCACTATATAATACAATCTAAAAATAAAAAAAATTTAAATACCACTTGTACTTTCATTGCATTTTAGGTCTGATCCGGGAAGTGTCTTCAATAAAAAGATGCTTACTGCCGATTTCTTTAATCCACTGTTTTGTCCAAACAGAACCGGCCTTAATCAGTTTGATGCCCTATTCAGTAAAACTGTAATGGGGACTTTAAGTAAAGGGTTATTAACCCTAGTCCACCTTGCCCTCCCACAATGATAATGTTCCATAAGTCCCTCTCCTTCCAAAATAACAATGTCCCATAACTGTCCCCCACCTGCCACAATAATAATGTCCCATAACTGCCCCCACCTACCTTTAGTACAATGGTGGTTATTCTGATTCTCTAGGAAAAGCACAAAAACTCTCTAATGTAGTGGTTCCCAACCTGGGGTACTAGTACCCCTGGGGGTACTCTGTAGACCAGTTGGGTGTACTTGAAAATAATATTGGTAATGGCGGAAGAAGAAGTCTCCAGGATAAGTCTCCCATTGCCATGGAGACGAAGCACGTTACAACACTTCCAGTTCTGTCTGCATCGTCATTAGCGTCTTCTCATGTTTTTGCCTGATCAGCAATCCACTGGGAGCTACAGTACCTGCGCTGCCACATGTGGAAGAAGCAGTGGCATTAATCTTACAGGCGTTAGCAGGAAACCCGGAGACAGTACACAGCCAGCAGCCAGACACAAAGGGATTCAATTCCTGACCACACACTACTCCTCAGCTACTCCTTAATATAAGGACACTCATAAGGACACACATACCGCTCACTTCCACTCCACTTGTAAGTACTGTGGATAGTTCAAATTGAGAGGATGGGGTACTTATAAATGAAAAGCTTAATCAAGGGGTACGGGAGAGAAAAAATGTTGGGAACCACTGCTCTAATGAAGAAAACCATATGCATTGCAGGTGGGGCAGATGTAACAGAGCGAGTTAGATTTGGGTGTTTTATTGTTTCTGTGCAGGGTGAATACTGGCTGCTTTATTTTTACACTGCAATACACTTGAAGTACACCCCCCACCCAAATCTACCTCTCTCTTCACATGTTACATCAGCCCCACCTGCAGTGCATATGGTTGCATCCATTAGAGAGGTGATTGTGCCTTTCCGAGTGAATCAGAATAACCCCAATGTCTTAAAACTGTCCCCACTTCTCCCACAATAATAATATTCTAACACCCTTCTTCCACAATAGAAACTGCCATCCCCACTTTTTTATACAATAACCCATACATAACTGCCTACAATGCATTAGGTGTTAATTTTAAAAGAAGACCACAAATCTGTGATGGCTGCCATTTCCTCCTGCTGCATTGGCATCCGGCTACACCTCTCCCAGTGCAACTTCAGTTTCACCTGATTGGTGGATGCTCCGGCCACCCGTTATGTAATGCATAGTTATGCCTGTGACAGAGATTGGTGGATCACCATCCACCAAACAATAATTGGTCAGCGCCATCTACCAAATAACAATGTAGAAGCTGAAAGTGGAGAAGTGCACTGTGACAGCAGTGCTGCTCGGAGGGGTGTAATGTGACGGGGGGGGGGGGGGGGGCATATTTGACCCTGCCCCTTGTCCCAGCCCCAGAGAGATATATTCATGATCCATGTGTGCTGCAACCCTCCACCGGCCCCAGGTAGGCTTGAATGCCCAGCTCTGCATCCAGAGATGCAGCATCGGACATTCTGAGCAAATAAAGGGACTGATTAATGTTTGTAAGTAAAGCAAAAACCAAGCAACTGGACAAAACTGTGTTGCTCTGCAGGTGAGGCAAATGTAACATGTACAGAGAGGTTAGGGATTCACTATCATGGAGTCAGGAAGCGGGTGACAGAAGCCGAGCAGCAGGGAGCATCAGCCGGGCAGTGGAGACAGGAGCCGGCAGCAGGTGACAGAGGTGTTGTCCTAGTATGTGATAAGTGATACATACCTGAGATGTATTCAGTTATTGCTTCGTGAGTTTGGGTGATCCTATCACGCTCTTTTCATATTTTTGTTAGAATGATATGAATGTGTTAATGGGCAATTGGAGGAAAAGTTCTAAAATTTGCAGTTTTTTTAATCAGATGACATTTCCCAAACGTTTGGGAAATATGATCTGCCCAAATTTACAAAAAAAAAAACACCCAGCCTGCTCTGCTCTGAAACAGAACTTCACTCAGAAGTACCTGCTCCACACAGGTGTCAATGTGACACTGGGGGTTATTCTAATTCAATCGGTCCTCTGCACGTTTGCATGGGAGACCGATTGTTTGCGACTGTACATAGGTTTTGATGTGCATGTGCAGCCACTGTGTTTGAGCACCCACAGCGCTCAGACACAGAAGTTTGGGGGGGGGGGGGGGGGGGGCGGATGGAGGCAGGCCAGGGATTTTGTCTATGGGAATGCACAACGTTTCATGGGCGGGCATTCCCATGTGAATGCTGGATACTCCCATGGTAATTCCCCGATGACGCGGGTACGGGGGACAGGCAGCTGACACCATGGCCAGGCAAAGTTTCAAGGAATTTTTTTTCGCAGTAGAGGAGTTTTGCTGGGTTCACTGAGAATAAGGTTCCCCCACCCTGCTGTGTTGGAGAAAAATTCCAGACAGTCCCATGGCCAAAGCTCTAACATACTGCTGCTTATACAATGGAGATTGAACAATGATTGAACATTAGGGTGTTTTCTTCTAAATCGTCATGATATTTTGGTTTTGGCATGTTTTGGTTTCTTTAAAAATGTAATCACTACTAAAATAGTATCATTAATATCAATAACATTCTTGTCCAGTCACTTTTAATGCAAAATGGCACCAAAAATCACTAGCGAAGTACTTACATACAATCCAAAATTTGGATGTGTTCAGTATCCATCAGAAACGAAGAACTCATCTCTACTCACAATTACGGTCCATCAAATCTGGAGAAAAAATGGTGACATTAATCATGTTCAGATGTGTCCACATACATCTATCTTCCTTGTGCTACAAGTCACGTTACATAAAATGTGTGAGCACTGCCTGACTCGGGAGCATTGAGCACCTTTGAATGCAACTTTTTCCATTAAATGTATCTTATTTGCAAAGCAATGTGAATATAACATATAAGAAGCTTCTGCTGGTTAAAAGTATATGCAGCATGCCTATATTCTGTGTGTGATCTCTATTGTATCTGCATATGGAATGCTACATTACAGTGTTTATTGAGATTTACTTTCAGGATTTGGTACCCAACCTGTCTAGTTAGGTATCACATTTAGTACATGATGCTAGCCAAGGCAGGACAAATCTGCCATCTAGTTACCTCCAATATGCTGACACTATTTTCAGCTGTCATATTATATGGTGGTTAAGTGAAGTAAAATTAGCTGAATCGGAGATAGTTATAAAAAAAAAAGTTGGGTTTATCCACCATTAGTCAGTTCTTTTCCGATCAAGATTATTGTAAATGCTTACAGTTTCCTATCTAAATGTTTTCCTGATAGCTAGATTCACTGGTGAGGTTACAATGACACCCAGAGGCTATTTGGATAAAGACAACTGTCAGAAATACATACTGTACTAGAAACTTCTTATTTAAAATGTTTATATATGTATTGCACATTACACATTGGGATTGATTGGATTAGGTATCATGCTGTCTATGCCTGCAGTGCTGGTGATGAAGTGCACATATGCCACATTTATGGTAGATCCCATCATGTTAACCCCTCCCCTTCCTCATGGATCTACGAATCACAGCATTTTGACATAACGAGGTGGGGGCCTAGTAACATTACAGGCCCCTCCACCCCAACGTCGAAAGTAGCATCTCATCTACATTATCAGGTTTTTACTGCATTTTGGGATAATCTAAACATCCCCAGCCGGGTTACTGCGACAGGGGGCATCGCCAGCAAAAGCTGGCGATGCCCCATAGAAGCATAATGGCTTCTACCATGACCCACCGCCGCCCCGCCTTGACCCCCGCCGCCCCGCACCGACCCTCCCTCACCTGTGTCCGGGCAGCACAGAGCTGTGCTGCCCGGACCTGTGACCTACTGCTCCCTGCACTGTAATCCTCTTCCGGGTGCAGGGAGGAGGAGAGCCAGCCCCACTGCAGCAGCAGCACCAGTGCCGGGTAAGGGAGGGGGGAGCTGGCGGGAGCAAGATCTTAATGCAAGAGCTGTCCTTTGCCATAATTATCGCATATGTTAGGGCATATGCGATAATTATGTAGGCGATGGGCGGCGAAGGGCGGCGGAGCTGGGCTGCAGATGTTAGAACATCCCTCGCAATATATTAAGTAAATTAACCCTTAGTTATATCAAATCTTTACATTTCTTACAACGTGTTGTGAGAATTGTACACCATAGATTTATGCTTCAAAAATGTTTTTCACAGTAGTCATTCACAGTAGCAGTATACTATCATTGTTTATTATTAGGTAAATGCTTCTAGTGAGCTAGTCCTACTGGTGAAATGTATTGCCTTTTATATAATTAACCTAGGTGTAAGACAGCTTGTGTCAAATGTAATTTTCCAGTCATCTTTTCTCATTGTTATGCACCAATTGTTATTCTCATATATTAAAAATCCTCTGAGTTCCTTAGGGCCCAGATCTGTTGGAAGAGAGAGGGTTTTATATATATATATATATATATATATATATATATATATATATACAGATTCTGGTTCTGGCACTCGCTATAAGGAAACCAATATCTTGCCTGTTGCCTTCTGCCAAACGGGACAGCTCACTGTAACCACCCACACAATCTCGTATTTGCAGCGGCACTCAGGTCCATTTTTTTTTTTTTTTTTTTATGCCAACGTTTCAATAAGATTTACTTATTTTCCTCAGGGCAAAGTACAAATAAAAACTCACCATTATAAGTGCTCATGCCTTCACCAAACAATCCAATTGAGACGCAGTCCCTGCAGCCGCCGGAAGCCGCCCGGAAGCGTCCCACATCGGATGACGTCACCCAGTGCACCCGACACCCGTACAACAGACATAAACAAGGAATAATGCAACTGAAAAAAATAGAAATATACATGTAAATTAGTATATGAAATATAGTAACATATAATCATATAATCCTCTTAGAGAGCAGAACCTGTTATCAACCAACATAACTTAAAATATCACAAGAAGCAGCTAAGACCCATTGTCTCGTTTAACCCTTTAGGGCTCAATGAATCTAATTTAAAGATCCATTGCGCTTCACGCTGCAACAGAACTTTGGACCTATTACCTCCCCTGGCCAATGGTGGAATGTGGTCAATAATTTTATGTTTAAGGGCCGTTGGTGAATGACCACTCACAGCATAGTGTCTTGCTACGGGCTGCTCACTATTGCCCTTCAAGACAGCTGCTCTAATAGCAAGACGGTGCTGTGCCATTCGTGTCTTAAAGGCACAGTCCGTCTTGCCGACATAGTATTTGTCGCACGGACATACTAAAACATAGACCACATATTTGGTGGAACAGGTGACACGATGTCTGATGGGAAATGACAAATTTTTGAACGGATGCTGGATGTCGGTGCCAGTCCACATATAACTGCAGGTTACGCACCCTGTGCATTTAAAACAACCCATTTTAGGGGCACCAAAGAACATGGAGGGAGCAGGTTTCTCAAAATTGGTAATGTCACTATGGACCAGCCAATCCCTGAGATTACGACCTCTTGAATAGCTGGTGACCAGTTTTTTATCCTTAAGGCTGGGTAAGTCCTTGTCACTAGTTATGATGGGCCAAAAAGTTTTGACAGCTGATTTGGCAATTTTACTGCAGGTATTGTATCTATTGGGCCAAAACATCCTATTACTAGATTCTTTACTCTTTTTACGTTTTAATGCTTTGGAGCGAGGTATTGCTAATACTCTGTCCTTGGTTAACAGTAACTGTTTACGGTCATAACCTCTCTCAACAAATTTCAATATCATGTTATCCAGTTGTACATTTAAATCAATCTCAGAGCTGCAAATTCTACGTACTCGCAGCATCTGGGAGTATGGTAAACCCTTCACTACGGACTGCGGATGAAAGCTGGAGGGAGATAATAACATATTGCGGTCCGTGGGTTTCACGAAAAGCGAAGTGGAGAGGGAGCCATCCTTTAAGCAGATTCGAACATCCAGAAAATCAATCTGACTTTCTGATAAATTACACGTGAGTTTGATAGGGCTCTTACTATCATTTTGACGACTAATGACCTCCATAAGGGACGTCGCAGAACCACCCCAAATTAGACACATATCGTCTATATAACGTGAATAATATATGACATTCTTTGAAATTGCCTCATCTGAGAAAAAGATGTCTCGCTCCACTGCCATCATATAGATATTGGCGTACGATGGGGCCACCGAGGACCCCATCGCACAGCCAGTAACCTGCAGGAAAAATTGGCCGTTATAAAAGAAATAGTTCTTTGTAAGAACCATTTGCAACAAATCACAAAAAAAGGTGACATCGGGTCCCCGATATTGAGGATTATTGGTAATCGCACGACGTGTAGCCGCAATCCCCTCACCATGAGGTATACTGGTGTATAGGGCATTCACATCTATACTACACAGTAAACAATTCGGGGGTAAATTGGTTAACCCCTTAAGTGCAATTAGCAAAGCAGTGGTGTCCTGTAAAAAATGTTCTGAGCTTTGGACAATAGGTTGTAAGTACACGTCCAAATAACTAGATACCGGCTGGAAAGTAGACCCCCTGGCAGAAATGATAGGTCTGCCAGGGGGTTTATCCAGCTTCTTGTGAACTTTCGGGAGAGTGTACAGGAGCGGCCTCCTTGGACACTCACAAGACAAAACACTTTTAATTTTCCCAGAAATAATTTTGGCATCCACTGCTGCTGTAAGATAGTTGTCAAGATCTCGTTTGAAGACAAGAGTAGGGTCCGAGGATAACGGTAAGTAAGTTGTATCGTCCGCCAATTGACGTTGAATTTCACATTTATAATCACTCAAATCTTGAATTACTATAGAACCGCCCTTATCGGCGGCTCTAATGACGATGTCCCGTCTATTACTCAATGACTGTAAAGCCTCAAACTCAGCCTTGGTGAGATTTGGATGAAAAACAGTAGTGTCGGCCTCAGTTGTGTCGATGGATTTTTCAATAAGCCGCACAAAAGATTTTATGGAGCCATTAAACGATGGCGGATCATACTTAGATTTAGGAGCTAATTTCACTAGCTCAGAAGGAAAAGGATCAGCCGCTGGTGTCACTGCTTTGTTCCCAAAATGTTCTTGCAGCTTTAATTGACGCTGTAATTTAAAAGTCTCTGTTTTCCACAGAAAAGGGTCAAAACGGGTGGTCGGTACAAAGCTAAGCCCCTTCTGCAGAACTGAACGTTCGCTCGGGGTCAGCGGAGTAACTGATAAGTTAAAAATTACTTCTTGTTGATTGGGGGTTTGCGTCCCCTTAATACGCCTCCATTGCCCACCTCTTCTACAGGGTCCCCGTCGCCGGCCCGCTGTGCCCGTGTTCGCACAGCTAAAGGGATAAAACGGTTCCTTGAGCCACCCCTTTGGCGTCCTCTACCACGATAGTCGGTTTCACTAGCGGAGTTAGCCGACTCATTCGAGGAACCAGACTGGGTGTTCTGCCCAAACCTTGGCCGATTTTTGAAACGTCGCTGACTCTGGGCATTACCAGTCAGCCAACCATAGATGTTCTGGCTGTCATAATCACGGCATACCTTCTGAAAATTTTCTTTCTTATATTTAATAAGATCTCGCTTGTAATTGTCGACTTGGACTTGGAGTTTATCCATCCATTTTACTGCTGTGTCGTTCTGCAGAGTGGTTAGATGTATATTCTCGAATGCTGATAATTTTTCTTTCGTAATGTTCAATTCCTTAGTGGATTCTTCCACCACAAGAACTAACAAATCGAAAGAGCATTTGTTCAAAATTGAACACCACTTTTTACAGAAGGCGACATTATGTCGACCTATGGTCGGAATGTTATTGACCCGAAAACCCCTAGGGATTTTCTTTTCGGTATGATACTCGGATAGAGTTGCAGCGTGATAATAGAAATCAAGTTCTCTTTTCTTAAGATTTAATAACTCATAGTAGAGATCTGCAGAAGAGGTATTTTCAGGGGCGGAGAAAACTTTCTCTTTCAGTAGAATTTTGTCCACCTCCACATCAGAATAGGAATGGACTTTGCCAGGTTCCAACACCACTCTCTCAAAGGTGTTCTCCATCTGGAATAAACGATTGTGTATAATATATAGGACAGTCCAGTTGCAAAGAACGGGGAATAATTCCCACTAACCCACCAGTGCGGTCCGAAACCTGCACAGCTTGAGTAGTTCTGATGAAGACGATGAGGTAAAGTACAATCCAGGGTGCTCTGAACATAAGCGGTTTTCTCAGCTTGCATAAGCAGATAAGAACCACACACACAGATTCTGGTTCTGGCACTCGCTATAAGGAAACCAATATCTTGCCTGTTGCCTTCTGCCAAACGGGACAGCTCACTGTAACCACCCACACAATCTCGTATTTGCAGCGGCACTCAGGTCCATTAAAACGTAAAAAGAGTAAAGAATCTAGTAATAGGATGTTTTGGCCCAATAGATACAATACCTGCAGTAAAATTGCCAAATCAGCTGTCAAAACTTTTTGGCCCATCATAACTAGTGACAAGGACTTACCCAGCCTTAAGGATAAAAAACTGGTCACCAGCTATTCAAGAGGTCGTAATCTCAGGGATTGGCTGGTCCATAGTGACATTACCAATTTTGAGAAACCTGCTCCCTCCATGTTCTTTGGTGCCCCTAAAATGGGTTGTTTTAAATGCACAGGGTGCGTAACCTGCAGTTATATGTGGACTGGCACCGACATCCAGCATCCGTCCAAAAATTTGTCATTTCCCATCAGACATCGTGTCACCTGTTCCACCAAATATTTGGTCTATGTTTTAGTATGTCCGTGCGACAAATACTATGTCGGCAAGACGGACTGTGCCTTTAAGACACGAATGGCACAGCACCGTCTTGCTATTAGAGCAGCTGTCTTGAAGGGCAATAGTGAGCAGCCCGTAGCAAGACACTATGCTGTGAGTGGTCATTCACCAACGGCCCTTAAACATAAAATTATTGACCACATTCCACCATTGGCCAGGGGAGGTAATAGGTCCAAAGTTCTGTTGCAGCGTGAAGCGCAATGGATCTTTAAATTAGATTCATTGAGCCCTAAAGGGTTAAACGAGACAATGGGTCTTAGCTGCTTCTTGTGATATTTTAAGTTATGTTGGTTGATAACAGGTTCTGCTCTCTAAGAGGATTATATGATTATATGTTACTATATTTCATATACTAATTTACATGTATATTTCTATTTTTTTCAGTTGCATTATTCCTTGTTTATGTCTGTTGTACGGGTGTCGGGTGCACTGGGTGACGTCATCCGATGTGGGACGCTTCCGGGCGGCTTCCGGCGGCTGCAGGGACTGCGTCTCAATTGGATTGTTTGGTGAAGGCATGAGCACTTATAATGGTGAGTTTTTATTTGTACTTTGCCCTGAGGAAAATAAGTAAATCTTATTGAAACGTTGGCATAAAAAAAAAAAAAAAAAAATGGACCTGAGTGCCGCTGCAAATACGAGATTATATATATATATATATATATATATATATATATCCCCAATATTCCAACTCGTGCTGTGCACTATTTCACAAATTTGAATTCTATATTTGGCAGCCTCACCACTAAGTTCCCTGAGGGGTAGGGAACATACAAACCACAATATCTTTACCCAATAGTGGTATGGTGCCCAATGTTATGATATAAGATAAAATGTCCAAATACAATGTATATTATCCAAATCCAATGAAGTAAACGGGGAGAAATCTTCCGATATTTGTTTATTTGTTTGTCTTCACAGGATTATCAAGATTAAAATCGCATGTAGAGAAATCCCAGGGTATTGGTATCTTCCTCACATCCTCTCTCATTCCCTTTCTCTTCCTCACACTTTCTCTCTCAATATCTTGTAAGTCTCTCTCTTCTTGACAATCCATCACACCCTTTTTACTCCCTTTCTCATGCTCACCACCTCGCTGACTCCATGCCTCTCCCTTCAGCCGCCCATATACTGTATGTCCCGCGAATCGCACATCGCACGGTACAAAAAGTATGTGCTGCCCATACTTTTTGAACTCATTGCATCGCATCTAGTTCAAAATGCACAGTGATTTAGCCCATCACATGCATTTTCAACTAGATGCAATGCGATCTAGTTCAAAACACATGGTGCACATTGCACGGTGTATGGGCGGCATTACACACTCTCTCACTCTCTGTATCTCCCTAGTGACAATTATTTGGGGCATTTCAAAATTTTGCTATGGGGCACACAAAGTTCCACCTCAGAGCCACCCAGTCACCAATCAAAGGGGGGGCTTCAGGGCAGCGGTGGCGACCGGTGATGGGGACCAGGGAGGCGGCGGACAACGGTGGGGAGCTCTGTCGGAATAGGGCGAGCGAGCATCTAGTGCACGTGCAACCCATTCTGATGGCTGGTGGGGCCCCTGCAAGCATGAAGCCGGCTCCATCTGTAACATAAAACAAACTGTTATGGTATAAATCATCTACAATGTCTATGTCTACAATCTTATTTCGACCACTAATGGTCAACAGTCACAAGGTCGACAGGGTCCAAAAGTCAACAGTCAAAAGGTCAGCAGGTAAAAGGTCGACATGGTCAAAAGGTTGACAGCCAAAAGGTTGACATGGCTGTGATTTTTAAAATGTTCTTAGGGTGTCGAGGTCGAGGTCGACATTGACACTGTCTAAGTGTAGCGCGTCCCCTCGCATGGGTCGCCGAGCTCACCATGCTTCAGGCTCGGTGCCTTGCTGCGCTCGGCACATTATTTTATTCTTCCTCCACACCCTAGTGCAGGGGTCTTCAACCTTTAAGACCGAGTGGGCCACATAAAAAAATTAAACGAAGCACGAGGGCCACTAAGTTATACTGAGGTGTATTAACTATTAAAACTATTTAAAAATGTGAATGTAAGATTACAAGACCTTTTCCATACTAACAAACCCATAATAAAGACTTCAACAATAAGGTTTCAGTCATAAAAGAATTGTCTGCTTACTTTTGTTTTCTTCAAGTCAGAAACTTGGCATTGCTCACCTCACCCCATGTTCAGCAAAACATTTCAAAATGCAGCAAGTTCACCTCCTCCCCAACCCCATGTTCAGCAAACCATTTCAAAATGCAGCCAGCTCACCTCATCCCCCCACCCCATGTTCAGCAAACCATTTTAAAATGCAGCCAGCCCCCCACCCCATGTTCAGCAAACCATTTTAAAATGCAGCCAGCCCCCCACCCCATGTTCAGCAAACCATTTCAAAATGCAGCCAGCTCACCTCACCCCCCACCAAAACATTTCTAAATGCAGCCAGCTCACCTCACACCTCCACCAAAACATTTCTAAATGCAGCCAGCTCAACCCACCCCCACCCCCACGTTCAACAAACCATTTCTAAGTACAGCCAGCTCACCCTCTCCTGAGGCACCTGCCTTAGTGTCCCTTGCAGAGGGCTGCTGCTGCTGCTGGCGGCGTCTGTCTTTGCTGTCTTAACAGCTAAGGAGCAGGCAGGGACAGATGCAGTGCGCGGCTGGTGGCGGTTGTCAATCCAAACTCCTGGCTGTCTGAAAGGGCGCGGGCGGGACGTGTGTGCAGTGTCAGGAAGTAGACAAAGCACATTTCCGCACAAAGTCCTGCCCGCGCCATCCTCAACCTCACCCAGCAGCATCCTCTGCCACATCCCACTGCTAAGAGGACATCGCGGAAGGATTTTTTTTTCATTCAGCATGCCAATCATTTTAATAATGCTATTCACTGGTGGGCCAGGAAAAACAAGTCGGCAGGCCACTCCAATTGGTTGGACAGTGTGCCGAATAGCCAGTTTCAGCGCATCAGTCGCAATTGCACTGATGCAGAAATATATGATGAGCAGGCTTCCACACTGGAAAAGCAATTCCAGAGTAAGGGTTACAAAAACAATACCATCACCAGGGCCAAGGACAAGGGACGTAACCTGATTGTCCATAAAAATCAGAACCCTTTAACTATAGAGAAAAAGCCCAAAAATGACAACTCAGGGGTTGCATTTATTACACAGTATTCAAGCCAACACAAACAGCTTGAAAGTCTTATCACCAAGCATTGGCAAATTCTAACTAATGACCCACTATTGAGCAATTATGTAACTGCTAAGCCCAAATTTGTTTATAGGAGGGCAAAAAACCTCAAGGATACCCTTGTCAATAGTGCTATCAGTACACCATCACCACTGAACCATATAAAATCTAAAGGTTTTTATCGTTGCGGGACATGCAGCATGTGCCGGGCATGTAAAAGCCCTATGCCCGTCATACATGATTATAGATCTGTGGTGACTGGTAAAATTTTCAGTATAGATGAATTCATTACATGTAATAGCAAGTATTGTGTTTATTTATTGGAATGTGATTGTAAAAAACAATATGTCGGCAAGACCAAGAGGGTACTTAAAATCAGACTGGTAGAACATGTCAGGAATGCGAAAAAAGGTCTAGAATCGCATAATGTCTCAGACCATTTTCGCAAAACTCATAACTGCAATATTGCATGTCTGACATCCTTTTGCGGAATCAAAGTAATCAAACCGCATTGGAGGGTTAATGATATAGATTTACGACTTTCTCGTACAGAGATGAAATCTATTTATGAATTAAAAACATTGGAGCCCAAGGGGCTCAATGTTGATTTCGAGCTTAAATGCTTTTTATAAAATGATCTTTTACGCATTATCTTTTATGATGTATTCTGTTATATGTTTTAAATCTTGGTGCCGATTTCATTTATCTAATACTTGTTCCTCTCTCTCTCTCGTTGTATCTATATGAAATTGCGTGGGGAATATCCACAAACAACTCCCAATGGGGGTGATTGGCTGCTAATAACCAAGTGATATACAACAGTGCGGCTCATGGTAACCTGGGAACCCGGTCCGTTTGCGTTCCAGCAGAATCTCCAAACGTCACTTCTGTTTCCGTATACAGCTCGGAGTTGCGTTTCAGACGTCTGGACGTGAACATCAGTTCCGCTTCCGGCGCTGCGTCTCAAGACACGCCGGAAGGAGGAAGTAGCTGATCGCTATGTTCAACCTCTATAAACCAGGACCGGACTTTCCACGATTCTTATGTACATGTGCCGCACACCATATATATATGATTTATGATCTGTATTGTGGTAATTTTTATATATGTATTATATGTAATGTATTAGTATGTATGCAATTTTATGGAATCATGTTTTATGCAAGTTTTTTAAAGAAAGAAAAAATGTTCCGCTCCATGTTTTATCTTTTTCTACCTAAGGGAATAATTGGAAAGGGTATAAATACCCTTCAACATCAAGCTCCTTCATACCTTGAAAAAGGGTCAATTACAAAGACCCGAAACGCGTTGGTGAGAAGGAGGATAGTCACCAGAAGAACCCTGAAGTCCCTGACCACTTTTTTCATCAGTGTGGTATCCATCTTGGTTCTCTTCCCGGGTGAGATCAAGTTTGCCTGTTTTGGGCCCAGTGGTTCTCTGGTTCTATCTGGATATAGACTGTTTTATCACATTTTTTGGAGCTTTTTATTGTATCTTTTATCTGGAAGTGTGACGTTCCTTATTGTTGTCCTATGGCGAATAAATCTTTTTGGAATTTATCCATTGGTTTCCTGTGAGCAGTCCTTGTCTCTTGGCGGAGATCGTGACTAAAAGAAACCCTTATATGCACATAGGGCATAGACACAAGGTGAGCACTTTCTACCTATGAGCGGGTGACCTGACGGGCAACAAAGATACCTTTATGTGAAAATAGGGCAAGGCGAAAAGGTCAGTTACGGAGTACCCCTGGTGTGAATGAATATCCATTGACATCTGACTGACCATTTTCCCTTTGTCTTTTTTTACACATCCCCCCATCGAAGCTTGGGGTTCACAAGGTTCTAAAAGAATCTCTACAAGCCGAGGCAGCGCAACTGTAGACATCAATTTCTGGCTACATTGTTTCTATGAGGAGTGGTAATCTTTGGGTGGCTACAGTGCAGCAGTCTCTTGGCGCAATCGTTTCGGAACTAATCTCTTCAACATAAAAACAATGCAAAATACAGTAACATAAAACATAGCATACAACAAAACATCATAAAACTTAACAGAAAACAAAACAGAAAACAAAAAACAATAAAAAAATGCAAAATATAGCATAAAACAAAACAATATAAAAACAAAACAACATAAAACAACATAAATCAAAACATTAAAAACAAATCAAAACCACAGAAATCCAGGGCTATTTTTCAGCCGGAACGCCGTTCCTGAAGTTCAAATTAAAAATTACGTCATCAGGAACGGCGTTCCGGAACCTGCACCAGCATCGCCTGCCCGCTCCCTGCTCCCCTGCCCGCTGTTTACAGACTCCAGGAGAGAGACGTGCTGCTATGTAACATTCATGTCTCACGCTGGACCGCTAGCCAATAGGCGCTTGCGGTCCAGCAGCTAATCAACTGGTGGCTGCTGGACCGCGAGCGCCTATTGGCTAGCGCGGTCCAGCGGGAGATATGAATTTTACATACTCGCATCATCATTCCACTCACACAGATGAGACATTGCCTATCATGGTGCTGGGCAGGTCTCTGCAGTGCAATGTCCCCCAGCCCCGGCTTGCTGGCTGCTGCTATCGCTGTGTAGTTAGTGTGTGTCCTGTCCTCCTGGCTGTACTCATTATCTGGCTCGTGCCTCGTGGCTGCGGTGACAATTGCGCCTTACTGCTGCGGTGTGCCATGCGGTAAGCCTTGTGCTTGTCACTAAAGGTCATTTTTTTTCTTTTTCTATGGAAGCTTTTGTGGGCAGGTTCCTCTGCTCTGGCTCACCAGCACGTCTCTCTCCTGGAATCCAGACACAGCGAGCGGGGAGCAGCACAGGCTGCACAGAACAGCCCAGGAAGGGGAGGGGACTCAGACCCACACTGGCAGGGGGGAGATGTCCCTGCTGCACCCTACTGCCCCCACCTGCCCCTTGGCATCGAGCATGAAGCCCCTTGGCATTGAGCATGTAGGTAAGTGGCACTTATGTGTCAAATGTGTAATGGGCATCTCTGTGTGGGCCATATGTATAACGGGCATCTCTGTGTGTGGCATATGTTTAATGGGCTTCTCTGTATGTGGCATATGTATAAAGGGCATCTCTCTGTGTGGCATATGTTTAATGGGCATCTCTGTATGTGGCATATGAATAACAGGCATCTCTGTGTGTGGCATATGTTTAATGGGCATCTCTTTATGTGGCATATGTATAACGGGCATCTCTGTGTGTGGCATATGTATAAAGGGCATCTCTCTGTGTGGCATATGTTTAATGGGCATCTCTGTATGTGGCATATGAATAACGGGCATCTCTGTGTGTGGCATATGTTTAATGGGCATCTCTTTATGTGGCATATGTATAACGGGCATCTCTGTGTGTGGCATATGTTTAATGGGCATCACGGTGTGTGGCATATGTATAATGGGCATCACGGTGTGTGGAATATGTATAATGGGAATCTCTGTGTGTGGTGTGTGGCATATGTATAATGTGCATTACGGAGTGGGGCATATGTATAATGGGCATCATGGTGTGTGGCATATGTATAATGGGCATCACGGTGTGTGGAATATGTATAATGAGAATCTCTGTGTGTGGCATATGTATAATGAGCATTACGGAGTGGGGCATATGTATAATGGTCATCACGGTGTGTGGCATATGTATAATGGGCATCTGTGTGTGCCATATGTATAATGGGCATCACGGTGTGTGGCATATGTATAATGGGCATCACGGTGTGTGGCATATGGATAATGGGCATCACGGTGTGTGGAATATGTATAATGGGAATCTCTGTGTGTGGCATATGTATAATGAGCATTACGGAGAGGGGCATATGTATAATGGGCATCACGGTGTGTGGCATATGTATAATGGGAATCTCTGTGTGTGGCATATGTATAACGGGCATCTCTGTGTGTGGCATATGTTTAATGGGCATCACGGTGTGTGGCATATGTATAATGGGCATCGCGGTGTGTGGAATATGTATAATGGGAATCTCTGTGTGTGGCATATGTATAATGAGCATTACGGAGTGGAGCATATGTATAATGGGCATCATGGTGTGTGGCATATGTATAATGGGCATCACGGTGTGTGGAATATGTATAATGGGAATCTCTGTGTGTGGCATATGTATAATGAGCATTACGGAGTGGGGCATATGTATAATGGTCATCACGGTGTGTGGCATATGTATAATGGGCATCTGTGTGTGCCATATGTATAATGGGCATCACGGTGTGTGGCGTATGTATAATGGGCATCACGGTGTGGGGGATATGTATAATGGGCATCACGGTGTGTGGCATATGTATAATGGGCATCACGGTGTGGGGCATATGTATAATGGGCATCTGTATGTGCCATATGTATAATGGGCATCACGGTGTGTGGCATATGTATAATAGGCATCACGGTGTGGGGGATATGGATTATGTGCATCACGGTGTGTGGAATATTTATAATGGGAATCTCTGTGTGTGGCATATGTATAATGAGCATTACGGAGAGGGGCATATGTATAATGGGCATCACGGTGTGTGACATATGTATAATGGGAATCTCTGTGTGTGGCATATGTATAATAAGCGTTACGGAGTGGGGCATATGTATAATGGGCCAATTCTCGGCGCGCAGGTTGCAAAACTGCGGTATAAAGTATTATTTTCCTGCAATGCTGTGCCCCTTGCAGTGAGGCTACACCCTTGCGCGCATATTCTCCACTTTGCTGCTGGGGATTGTTATGTTACTGCCACTGTTGGGAGGAATTATGTTTTTCCTTTTTTTTATGTAATGCCCCTCCCATATCACCGCCCACTTTCTGCCCCGCCCACAGTTCCTGAACCTATTTTCCTACAAAAATAGCACTGCAGAAAACATACCATAAAACAAACAATATACAGATTGGGCTGCTCTTATCCTTGCCGCCATATAGCCATCTGCCGGTTTCTGGCAGATGGCGATCTGGAGGAAGGGGATGGAACGTGGATGTGCGAGCATCTCACATGCTTGATTATCCATTGCCGAGAATGAGGCACCAGGTCCAAAACATGAAGGAGATCCAGATCCAAAACCCCTAGTATACACAGAAACACCTGAGGTTTTGCAGCTGTGGTGATCAGTTATTTGATAACATTCATGCTAGATATAGCATGAATGTTGACATACAGTGCTCAGGCCTGGGAGAGTATATTACCTATGGCAAATACAGGCTGTGTGTAGCGATCATGGCTGTGGTAGTGGTACAAAGAGCTGCTGCTGCTGAGGGCATATGCAAGGCGGTGTTGTAATTGAAAAGGCCAGTACCGCCAGTAATTAGGGAGAGGAGAGACGCTAGGGCAGAAGATGAGAAGCGGGGGATCCAGGTGGTGAGGTACTCTACTGTGCCCCGTTGGTCTGCTCAAATCATTTCTGAGTGGCCCTGCTGCTGATTTTAACATGGTGTCCTTGTTCTGGAGCCTGTAAAACAGATATTCTCCATCTAACTGCTATTGATCACAGATTCTAATTATATTGTAAATTACTGGGATATATGCATTATATAAATATACTGTATACAGTATAGAGGACGGTTTCAGTATCCCGGCAATAGGGTTGCAGGTGTTTACAATACCAATGCTGGCATTCAGAGTACTGCCAGGAGACCAGCGCAGGAATCCCGACATCAATGACAAGATGCCGGGATGCCGAAGAGAAGTATTTGGGTTGGTTAGGGTTAGGCCAGGTAAGGGGAGGTTAGTTTTAGGCACATGGGGGGCGATGACTTTGGGTTAGGTTGCGGCGGGAGGGTTAGGTTTAGGCTGCAGGGAGGAAGGGTTAGGGTTAGGCACATTTTTCTGCAACCGCACATGTGTGTGTATAGATCTGTAGTATGATTTTACTTTAAGACTACAGGGCCCCCTGTCTTAAGTACCCTGGGCCCTCAAGAGCCTTAATACAGCTATGAATGTATGTATGTATGTATGTATGTAT
This sequence comes from Crinia signifera, assembly GCF_055691185.1. Classification (NCBI taxonomy): domain Eukaryota; kingdom Metazoa; phylum Chordata; class Amphibia; order Anura; family Myobatrachidae; genus Crinia; species Crinia signifera. Next base: position 238,694,909 of record NC_139218.1, read on the forward strand.
GTATGTATGTATGTATGTAGCGCACCACACACCTCTTGGATTGTAAACATATTTGGTTTGGATCCTATTGATCATTTGATTGTCATATGTATGTATCTTGATGACCTCAATGTGCAGCGCAAAACACATTTTGGCAACTTTATAAGTGAAAGGTAATAGTAATATAATATAATAGTAATATAATGCATTAAAGCTTATCTTGAATCTACAAACAACAACTCTTGCAGGTCCCATGCTTTACCTTTGTATTTCTGTTCATGAAATAATGAATCTCCCAGATTTTATTATGCAAAGGTGATACATAAAACTGCGGTCAGCCTGCACTACTACACCTAGAATACTAACCATTCTGTAAAATAAAACCGTTTTTGCCAAGTCTATTCAGTGATATGGAAAATTAAAACTAATTTCACACAAAGCTTCTTTCAATTTTACAACAGTGTTTAATTACAACTTAATTATGATAAAGAAGTGTGACAGAATGAAGTTCTGGGACAATTATTTAACAATTATCTAGCGAGAATTTCAAGAAAAAATCTTCAGAACATCATTAACATAATATTCTCTAAGCTGGAATTCAGGCTAGCTTGCCTTTCATTAATGTGTGACTGTACCTGTACTCCTGCTTCATGGGGATAAAATCACCAAATACATCATAGGTTGCCTTCTGCAGTATAGAGGGTAGCGCATCTGCCAACTATCCAGAGGCCTTAAAATGAAACATTAATGTCAAACTTTGATACAAGAGACTTTTTCAGTAAAAACTCTAACAGAAATGAAGAGGGGGATGAATTAGCATAACTTGTTTAGTATCATTGTGGTTCTTATTACACAAGTAGTGATTTATAATATGATAACTTGTTTAGTTTTAAAGTTATAGATATAGATACAACTTCTAGTTAAAAGTTATAGGGAATGTATTGTGAGAAGATTTGTGTATTCATTTGGGTGGGTCTGTATCCAGCATCATCAATGTGGACAAAAGACTAGACTGCCATCCAACCAGCAGCCAGCTACGCAGGATGCCTTTCGTGAACTGACCAGTAGAAGAATCTGAAGATGTGACCTTTGTCTATCTGTTAATATAACCAATGAATTGAGGCTCTGAAGGCCCAAGCTGTTTCTGTGTGGATAAGTATCGCTGAGCTTGTATCTTACTGCTGTGCTTTTTGGATAATGCTTATTCTGTTATGCTGGAGTAAAAACCTTTATTTTGTGCCAAAACTCTTTGCACCTGGACTTACTCTTTCTTCATCTAGAATAGCAACCACTGTTTTAAACTTAACACTGACCTCGGGTGCCATGACATTCCACTGCCATCTTAAATAGAACTCCCATCTTAATCAAGTGTGAGATAGAAAACTAGTTGGAGATGTACAAGAGGTCTGTCCCAGGAGAGCTAGATTCCAAAATAAAGGAATCATTAATTCCTTTATGGTAATTATCTTAGGGCCTGATTCAGGATTCTTGAGATGGAGCTAAATTCATCCCAGTTTCTGATTTTGGAGGTCATTACCTGTGCGGATACGTGCATGTGCACACACCCTTTGCCAATGTCTTCAGTGAGTATCACACTCGCCAAGGAGTTTGCTTAATTGAGAGAGGAAAGGGGCCGGCAGGGGAACACCCAGTGTTTTATGGGTGTCCCCATGAAAATGCTAGGCTGTCCCCTGGGAACTCAGGCCGGCCAATGCCTGCTCAGGGTGGGTGGCTTATATCACAAGATGTCAGCTCCCACCCCCTTTTCAGCGATCTAAAATGGTAATAAAAGTCAGTTCTGGCTGACTTTCATTACAAAAGAGGAGAGAAATCATTTGATGGTCAGCCGCATGCGAGGAAATGTGTTCACTAGGCTGCGAGTATACACAGCCTAACAAGCTGGTCTAATCAGGCCCTTATTTCAATTATCATCATAAGCGAATGTAGAATTATGGTAATGGATGGTCCCAGATCTAGACATAATAGCAGTGGGACCTTTGCACGGCGTAACCGCGTGGCAAAAAGGGGGCGTTGTCTCATGGGAAGGAGGCATGGCATCACAAAAAGGGGTGTGGTATTACACTTTAGCAGGGCCGGCGCCACCACTAGGCAGCTCTAGGCATTTGCCTAGGGCGCCGGCACCTGGAGGGCGGCAGTTCGCCCCTCACCCCCAGCATGAAGGGCTAGCGAACTGTGTAAAAAACTTGCGGCACCGGCGTCCCTGCAGTGCTGAAGCAGGCAGGGGTTTCTGTGCCGCGGGGGTACCTGCGGCACTGTCATTGTGTATAAAGCTGGCGGCGGCCGGCGGGGTCCTTGCAGTGAATAGAAAATAACTAGCGCTTCCCGCGCCGCCGCGCGCATAGCGCTAGTTATTTTCTATTCACTGGAGGGACCCCGCCAGCCACCGCCAGCTTTATACACAATGACAGCGGCGCAGGTACCCCCGCGGCACGGACACCCCTGCCCGCTCCAGCACTGCAGGGACGCCGGCGCCGCAAGTTTTTTACACAGGTACCACCACCACCGCCCCCCCCGGCACCGGGGCGCCCCCACCCTGACTCGCCCTGCACTTTAGACCATACACAGTAATGTCCATTACACATTTTAGCAAACTCCGTAATACCCATTACACATAAAGCCACACGCCGTAATGACAATTACACATAAGGCCACACACCATAATGCCCATTACACATTGTGCCACACATCATGATGCCCATTACATACTATATAACAAACCGTAATGCCCATTACATATTTGCCACATAAGTGCTGCTTACCTATGTGCTCATTGCTAGGGGGTTCTTGCTTGATGGCACCATAGTACCCATTACACATGATGCCGCACACCATAGTACCCATTACACATGATGCCGCACACCATAGTACCCATTACACATGATGCCGCACACCATAGTACCCATTACACATGATGCCGCGCGCCATAGTACCCATTACACATGATGCTGCACACATAATGCCCCTTACACATGATGCTGCACACATAATGCTGCACACCGTAATGCCCCTTACACATTAAGCCACACATTATGCGTAATGCCCCCACATACTGCCACTTGTAGTGTCCCTTAAGCAATGCCCCCAAAAGTGCCACTTACTGTAAATTTTTATATGAGCCTTCGCTGCTGCTGCAGGGAGAGATGGAGAGCGGTGCAGCTGCTTCTATGGGGAGAGGAGCAGAGCGCAGCGCAGAGCACGCTCCCACTCCCCTCCTGGTATCCCCTCTAGCCGAATGGAGATTTGAAATATTGTGCGCGCTGTTGTTGTGCGTGACGTTGGGGGTACACGCCGGGCGCTGGCACCACATGATTAAAGGGGGGGGGCGGGCTGAGGTGAAAGCGGGGAGAAGAATTGGAGCGGAAGCTGCAGGGGTGACAGTCATTGACAGCTGGGCAGAGAGCAGGGGGCTGCCCGGCTGTATTCAGAGCACTGCAGGTCACAGCTGTTTGAAAGAATACCTCTTTCACAACAGAAAATGCAGGGATTTACCCGGGAATATGGTCCCAGGATCATGCAGGGACATTCCCAGGCTGATCCCTTATACACCAGCCTAGCCCCTGCATTTTCTGGTGTGAGGGGAAGAGACAACCACTCCCCTCTCCCTACCCCCCTTTAACCAACCAGCTATATCTTCAGGACCAATTGACCCATTTTCATGAGACCAGTATCATATTGAAGAACTTTTGAGTTGGCTTCGAATGATTTTGGTCCCGTGAAACTGGGCTGTTTGGTTCCAGAGAAATCTGCCCTCAAAGAACATAAACAGTCATGAAATTACATTTACGAAATGAAAAAAAAAAAACGGTTTAACCACAATATCCCTGGAACCAATTAACCCATATGGATCCAGCCTGGTATCAGATTGAAGGCCCAGCGATTTGGGTTCGACTGAGATCAACCTCGAGCTTCAGTGATGCCGAAGGGGGGAACTGGCAGCCGTTGAACTGGGTGGGGGTCGGAATTAGCAGGTCCCATGTTATCCTATAGGGAAAACGTTCCAGCTTTGCCTGGCAGTATCTCCGGTTCCCAGGGGGCTAGATTCACGCGGCTGGGCTTGTTGGAAAGCCCCATCTCTCAGCTACAAAATGGACTAATGGGTGGTCCAGTGCACCCCCGGACCACCACCTAGATTCGCCTATGATTATCATCTATATATACTGTATATCTCTAGTGCCGTGAGTCTCTGCAACACTGTCATCTGCTGGCAGAGAGTGAAACTACATCTCTTTCTCACAGCTTTCGAAGTTTTTGCTAGGAGTGGGATTACTAGATCCCTCATAATACTGTTATGAATATGAATGGCCTCACGTGTGGCTTACACATACTTGCTGACTTTGAAATTTGCCTCTCCGGGACAAGCCCGGAGAGGACTTCCGGATCTCCCAGTCGGGGGTTGAAGACAAGCCTGATGACTCAAAGCCCTGCCCCCAACCCATGCAAACACCGCGATTCGCTTATCCGCAAGTAGGGGACGGGGCTAAAATGATGCGAAATGAAGCGATTTGCATCTTTTTAGTCCCGCCCCCTCCCACGGACCCGCAAATTTCGGCATTTATTTCCAGCGGGTCCGGGGATGGGGGGGGAGCGGGGACGTGGGGGGCATGCGGGAGACTTGCCCACCTTTCCGGGGGGCCCGAGAGGTGGGCCCGATTTTTGGGAGCCTCCTGCCCAATCCTGGGAGGGTAGGCAAGCATGGGCTTACATCAGCTATGAAAGTGAGATGACAAAATTTTTACTTTTGAGTAGTTAAAGTGTGTTTTTTAGTAGACAAACTGTGCTTAGAAATGCACTTCTACAACAAAATACAATGTGAAAGGGATACAACATCTCCCTACAGAGGTTGCAAAATATGTAAGGATCGTACTGAGAAACATTATTTTAAATGTATTCTGGTACAGTATTTAAAACGCTTAATAGTGTTATATAATATTATTTTATTAGTATTATAAACTTCACATTCAAAATTCAAATGTCAAATTCAGGTTACTTACATCCACTAGATGGCAGCAAGAAAGTATTTGTGTTTTAAATAATGCACAAATCTAAGAGGACATCATTTCAGGATTATAGAACAAATCTACAATACTAGTCACATTTCTATGCTAACATTTAGTAGAACTGAAGTGCAACATGCATGACAGTGTAACGGGGCTCACCCCAGCATTACCTTATTCAATATCTTCACTCCCATTAACAGCTGCTGGATTTGCTGGATTTATAAATAAGCCCCATTCACATTTATTTACCTGATCTTTGCCCAAGTCCATCTGACATATCCATTACTGACCATATTTGCTTGTAATTAACTATCTGATGTCTGTTAACTGACTGGGTATATGTTACTGCTCAGTGGTGTAACAATAGTCCCGTGGCAGCGGGGAGGCACTGAGTAAAGTGTGGACGCCGGGGGTCTGCGGGCTATTGTTCCGCTGCTGCCTGCCTTACTCAGTTGCCGTTTGCCGCCTGCCGCTGCCTCTAACCTGGACTTTAGTTTATACTGCATGTACAGGTTGAGTATCCCGTATCCGAATATCCGTTATCCGAATTATTCCGAAAACCATACATTCCAGAAAGTGACAAAAAAAAAATGTATTTGCTAAAACTCACTGTGCACATTTGTAACAGCACTACTGAGGACATGATATGTATCTGCCACTATATATGTACAAGACAATGATTGCTTGGCATTCAAATTCAATATCTGAGATAGTACACAAATTTTGTTTCATGTTTTGAAACCTTGTTTTTTGAACAAATAAAATATATTTGTGTGCATTTCATGTGTTTGATGTGTTTATACAGCATAAATGCAAGATACTTAAAAATACATCATTGAAATATTTAAATATTCCAAAATACGGAATAATCCGTTATCCAAAATTCTCCTGGTCCCGAGCATTTTGGATACGGGATACTCAACCTGTACTGCATTGCAGATTGCCCCCACTGCCAAACGGTGGCGAAGAGGTGCTCCATCTGGCTGGGATGTGCGAGTGTCTCACACGCATGCGCGTCCCAGTCCCAGTCACGCTTCAGGGAGACGGGCAGGGTTAGGGGGGTGCGGGCAGCAACTGCGGAGCGTCGGGTAGGCGGCAGAGAGCTCCGCCAGAAGGGGATACGCAACCGTCTCGTGTGCGCGCATCCCCTTCTGGCAGCTGGTGGGGGCTGGCGGTTGGCGATTCCATCACCAGACCCCGGCAAGAAGAGTTGCGCTCTATCTGTATGAATCTGCCCTTTGCCTGTCCTGGTCCTTTGTCTAACTCTCACTTAATCTGTGTCAGTTAGCTGAATTGCTGATTAATGAGTATCACCTAGACATATGTGAGCTGCATACAAAACTTTAACAATTTATTTAGGGTACAAAACATACAGTATGGGTTTTTGTCCGACCTGATTACTGGCATGTGAATGCACAGCCTGGCCCATTATCGATCGACTAATCATGGGTATGGATCGTACCCATTGGCCTCAGATATCTCAAACTATGTGCTGCTTAAATGTAAGAATAAATTCCAGTAGTAAAACATGCTAAATTTCTTGGCCAAAGGTGGAATAAGGTGGATAGAGTATTTTGCTGAACAGTTTTCAATTTTTTTCTAATGTCATATTCTCTGATATGGAACAAATTGTAATATACATTATCGGGGTCAGAAAGTCTATGAAGTGGACCATACTGATCTTGATCTGTATTGCATTGGCTAGCAACATAAGAATAATTGGTACTTATGTAATATCTGGGCTTCCGTTTTTCTTATGAGACCGTGTCCCCTCGCGGGGCTCGCTGCGCTCGCCACACTATATACAATCAACTACATGCGTAGTTCGATAGAAGGGGTATGAAAAAGTGGGGTGCTTTTAACATGGGAGCCCAGATAATACATAAGTACTGAATAATTTGGTAAATAATTTGCTGTGCAAGAAACCCAATGTAAGGTGCACAGCCTAATGGTGGACATGACATATAGTATGTTCCGTGCAAAAGCTCTGCATAAAGCACATTTCTTTCCACCAACATTCATCCTTTAAAAGGACTCAGTTCCACCATGTTCTCCCTCACTTTAACCCATGCTGTGCACTTATATCTGCCACGGTTTGTTCAGCCTGTTGAAGGAAGAGTGGTTACAATTAGAAATTGATTTTACCTACGTTGGGTTGTCTCAGTGCATTCTCTGTAGCCCTTGCTCCACTTTGGACTAGACATGACCACTTTCCGTATACAGTACCTCTTTATGCAGTACGCCCTGGGAGTTTCTTATAAAACCTGTTGGTCTCCCAGCAGCTCACTGGTAAAGAACATTACCTTTCCTAGCAGCAATCAGTTCAAACATTTAAATCAAGAGGGGTTTGAAATACAATTATCAAGAACTTTGCATGCCCCATAGCAACAAAATATGAAGGTGCCCATGTCCCACTGCTTCTTGGGAGACACCCCTCTGCAGCAGTTATTGATTTTAAGCTCCATAATAGTAATTTTGCCTGATACATTTGGAAGGTAATTCAGGTTGATTTTTGCAGCTATGAGAGTCAACCAAACACTGCCTGCATGACCATTTACCCCCGCCAATTTGCCTCACACAATAAGCCAGAACATGCACATAAACATCGCTCCCTTGTGCAAACACGCTGGGGAGTGAGGAAACCTAAATGAGAGCCTTAGTGTACTATGCTGTTGGGGTACATTAAGATGAACAACAGAGGGGATGACAGCTTCAGAATATTGATGCCGGAACCTGGATAGAGGAAATACCAACACGCTTACCTTTTCTTTGACCTCCCACTTTACCCTAACCCTCTCTACCCGCAGCTTGACCCTAACCCTCCCCTCAGCCTAAGCCTCCCCCAGCAGCCTTACCATAATCCTACCTGCTAGTGCTTAACCCTGTACCATGCCACCTAAACCTAATCCCCTCACTCTGGAGTCTAACCTTAATCCCCCCTTCTAAGTGCCTAACCTTCCCTCCCTACAGGCTAACTGTACCCCCCCTCAAGCAGCCTAAACCAAAGAAAGTCCCACATAGTAGTGCCTAAATCTATCCCCCTTCCCTGGTCTAACCCTAACTTATGTTTGGTATCCTGGCAGTGGAGATTCCAGAGATAGCATCCTCACTGATTTAGGGCTTCCAGTGCCAGTCTCCTAGCGGTAGTTGGGATGTTGGCATCAGTATTATGAATACTAACATCCCCCGCCGGAGAGCTGAAAGCATCTTCTTCTTTCACCTCAACATTAGCGCAACCTTTTCTATTGCTGTCAATTGTCCAGCCAACCACTGACAACATCATTATTTGATACATAATATCACTCATATACCATTGTCAACTCTCATTTCCTTTTGTCACTGTCAAAAATGTAAGATGTCTACCATGGCTCAGTAGGATTTCCAGTGTACAGGGGATCACATAAGCATTGTATGCATAGATAAACATTATACAATGCTAAATATATGTTTATGTAAAAGAGAACATTTGGAAATAGAGGGCCTGATTCAGACCTGATCACTGGTGAGCGAATTTGCAGACGACTTCAGATAGCCGCTGGCCAGACAGTGAAATCCCAGTGTGCAATGACTTACGATTGGATTGCTGATCTGCAAATCCATTCACAACTCACTCACATCAAATGATTTTTTTTCAGTCTGTGCAAGTGTCCATAACTCTGACCCTTCCACAACTCTGCCACAGAGACAGGCTGATCGAAGCCCTGTCTGACATCACACACTCTTCCTGAAAATACCTGGGCGCACCAGCTTTCTGTAATTCAAGTTGCGAGGGCTTTGCGAAAAAAGCAATCACTTATTATTGTTGCTGTTTGGCCCACGCATACGCGCTAGGATCCATCTGCATGACAGTCATTTGATAATTGATCGGCTTGTATTCACCAAACATCAATCAGGTCTGAATAACCCCAGGAGAATGTTAATAAAAGGCCCTGATTCAGACCCGCTCGATAATCAATCTAGTCTCGCTGCCCAGCAAGGGGGTAAGCGTCACCCACTGACTCGATGAATGCCATCCCCTTGCATACAGCTGCTAGCAGGAGAAATAATTAGATGGTCGCTCACCATCCAACGATTTCTCCTGCGTTCGGTAATAAAAGTCAGTATAAACCCATCGGCAAGCGCAGGGGGGGTTTCTGGTTGCCCGGAAACCCCTTTCCTCTTGGCAAGTGCCTTAAATGATGACAACAATAGCTGCTAAATAATATGATTATTAGAACTGCCACCATATTATGCAGTGTAAGGGATAGAGCAGAGCTGCAGCACATGCCCAGTGTGACAGCTTCTTCTACCACATTTACTGTATGTGTGGTTCTGAGCCCTCAAACATCGCAATGGACCAGAGAGTAGCTGCCACGAGGAAGAGACAGGAGTCTGGTGGGAGATTGTGAGCTTAGAAAGTGCAGTACGATTTCTATTATGTTTGTGTATTTATTATGTTTAACCTTTTCCTAACCACTTATATCATTTTTTAAACAGCCTGAACTATAGACCATCTGTACTATTAAATATTAATACTGTATTTCATGCAGTATCCAGTGTATAAAAAGACCAATATTCAGGGCTTTTATCACTCTCCCAGAATCCAATGCACTGCAGAGATTTTGGACTGCAGGGACATTTTGGATTACATTTGGAAACCCCCTGTAAAAATCTTGCGTTTGCCACTGAAACGCCCAGCATTTTCTTGCACCAACCCGTGCGAACACCTCTATTAGTGTTATCTGCACATGTGCAAATACACAGACATCCCACCACCAGAACAGGGCTGAATTAGGACCCTGCCAAATGGGTCTGAATTGGCCCCAAAGTTAAGGGGGTGGAACAAAAAGTATGTGGTACAATAAAAGGAAAAAATTCAAGACAAACTTTGTGTGTGCACAACACAGGTGAATCTCATATTTTTATTGTTGGGTCTGCTCTTAATTTCGAGTAAGTTTTCCCATTATTTAGTTGTTTTAAAATGTCTTTGTCATATTCATCCTTAGTCATAATCTCCACTCCACCCCACCCCACTTATCTGCGAGTTCCTCATTTTCCTTCAAGGATTTGAGTGCCGCTCATTCTTTAAACTTTGCATTGAATTTTGGAAACTTAGTTAATACCTCCTCCTCCATCATCAGAAACCAATTTTAGACATGTTTCTATTAAATTTCCCCTCGTCTATGTCAGATTGAATACTGAGTTTAGTTTAAACTTGGTATTATTCTCAGTTAATGGTGTTTCTGTTTTTTCGATTAATGGAAAACTTTTTAAGACTAGTTTTTTATGAATTTATTTATTTTTGCACATACGTATTACTTTTATTTAAAGGGAAATTAATTACCCACCACTTGTGCTGGCATTTTTTAGCTTTCATTCATGATTGTATTTTTATTGTGTGTTTTATGTAAACTAAAAAGCAAAAGGCACTACGATATACCTTTTTTTATGTTACATGACAATATTTGTGTAATTGGAGAGACACAACCAACTATACAGAACCTTGGAAGAAAGCGCCAGGTCATAATCTCCATTTTTTCTCTTAAAAAGTATGTGGTACTACTATCATTGGAGAGAGATTATTAGGAAATATTGGTCCTAGATTAGATTTTACTTTAAAAATGTTTTAACATACTGTATGCCTTAAAAAACAGCCAGTCAAGACACAAACAAGAGAACATGACAAAGTTAAAGGCTAGATCATTACTTTCAATATAGATGGCTGCCAAGAAATATGAAGAAATGTACAGAAATAGCTGGGATTCAAGATAGAAATGAAATGCGGTAACATGCTGTGTGATATCAGAGCACAACACATTGCAAAATTCAGAAAGAAACAATGTGGACAACAATAAAAAAAAATAATGAGAGAAAAAGTTACAATGCTGAATAAAGCAAAATAAATCTTAGAAATAATTAAATTTCCAATATACAATGCGATGATTCAAAGCAAAAGCAAGTTTGGGCAACTTGTTTTTGCAGTATGTCTACAGTTCTATAGTTGCACATGGGTTTATGACAGGTGACACAGTTTACAAAAGAAGTTTGCAGAGCCATAGAAAAGAATTTGAGTTGGCCAGAAGTAATACTTTCATCAGGGTCTATAAACAGAGTGTTTCAGACGGCTGACAGACAATGGGTCATCACCAAGGAGGTCATTCAGGTTCATTCTCACCGTTGCAAATTTGCAACGGTGAGCAATGTTTCACAACTGCGCATTCACATAAACATTTTTTGGTGCGAGCGGCCAAGGCAAATTGATTATTCGCTGGCAACTCTCACACAGCACTGCAGGTGGGGGTGTGGGGTGGTAACCCGTCGTCGCACCCACGGTAACACCCAACATTTCATGGTGGTTCCCATGAAAATGCTTGGAGTACCCATGGATGCGGGTGCGGGGGACAGGCAGCTGACAGCAGCGGATATCAGCTTCCTGCACAGGACGCTCGCAGATGTTAGACTCCAGAGCGGTGTCAGATCTTCGAGCGCCATAGAAATCATTCAATGTTCGTCGACTTATGAATGACTTATGAATGACTTATGAATGACTTATGAATGATTTCCTCCCCGCATGCAAGCTGCAAATGGATGTTTGTGCAAAACATCCATTTGCATGCATGTGGGGAAACTCAGCGTGCAAGGGGAGGGGTGGACAGTCATGCAGGAGGCATTTGGTTGACCTGCAAAGCTGCAAATTTTAACATGCATTAGTTTGACATTAACAAAAGTTAGACATGCATTAGTTCAACATTAACAAAAGTTAGACATGCATTAGTTAGACAAACACACTTTGTTGAACCCAGCACCCTGAATGATACCAGTAACAAAATATAAATCCTATATGGTAACAGAATTCAGAGATCTTGGTTACATATATTTGCGCAAATGTATAAATAAGCTCCCAGGCCATCGTCAAGGCTTCTCTGTGTATTGGGGGTCTCTAGTTGTATATTTAGGTGCAGGGTGTGGAACCCCCAAAAAATCAGCATAAACCAGAAAGCCCAGAGCAGCTCACCAGTGAAAACACTGTGTTTTTGCTCAGTGTGTATGCTGATCAATGATGGGGGAAATCGATGGGCTTAAAAACGCTCAGTGCATACACATTGAGCATTTTTCGTCCGTTTTATTGATTTTCCGAGGGGTGAATGACTTTCAAAAAAATTCCCAGCCGTGCACCTGGGAGGGATTTCATTGAGCGGGGCGGCATGGGCGGCCTTTGCCTGCACACTGGGCTCTGAAAAGTCACATACAAGCAAGCAGGTCTGAATTGGCCCACGGTCCTAAAATGGCAAGAGGTCACTGAAATTTACAGGGCTGCACCTCAAAGCAAATCTTCTAGGATGAAGAGTTGTCGCACAAGATACTAAAGCAAAATGTTTGCAGTGAAAGTTGACTGCACTGTATACATGACCATGTGTAGCTAGCCATGTAAATTTAATGTTCTGTATTATACCACATAAAATAGGTCTCAAAGGTCGCCACATGTTCTAAAATGCACAATTTAATCTAACATATCTAAATCTATTGGGGACAGTGCCATGCATATTTTATTGTTGTTGTTCTTTACATAAAGGTGCAGAGTAAACTTGTTCCAGAAAGTTTCAGAATGAAAATCATAGCTAACCAAGGTGACACATATTCCTGGATGTAGGTACTGTCCTAGTGCATAACTGGGATGATGCTGAATTTAGGTTACATGCTAGATCCTGGCTCAATGCATTTGGTATATTAATGGGCAATACTAGTTCTTGACTTTATGTACAGTATTTAATTATTACTGGAAGAGTGCTTGCTACTGGCTTCAGGCATTTCATTACCACTAAAGCTCTATTTTCAAGCAGTTGGTGAATACATGTACAAGGCCTGTTCTTTACAGTTTATGATTACTACTATACATCCTTCGTAACTATTTTATTTATTTTCTATTTCATATCTGTTCTAACCAAGCAGAGCCGGCCCTAGCCTAAATGACGCTCTAAGCAAGATTTTGTCTAGTGCCCCCTAGCACCGCCACTAGTTCCGCCTCTGACCCTGCTCCCCTTTCCCTGCACCATCAACCTTCATCATAGCAGTCATCATTTTGGTGCTCCTACCCGCAATATTTTAAATAAAAACAGTGCACACATTCGGTGCACAGCCCAAACAGGGGTGTGTTCTTGCTGGGAAGGGGCATGGCCACCCAATAGTACCCCCAATTCAAATTATGCCACACAGTAGTGCAACTTTATTCACATTATATCATGGTGTCCCTTATTCACGTTACATCACACAGTAGTACCACTTTACCTTATGTACATTACTCCTCACATTATTCACATTACATCCCGTATCCAGGCATCCCGTATCCAAATTATTCCAAAAACTGTGGGTTTTTGGAATAATTAAAAAACATTTTTGTCCCCCCCCCTAACCCTCTTTTAATACTTATCAAGTCCTCCGGCGTCAACGGCAGGCCTTCAGCATCCTCTCCGGCGTCTCCAGCGGTCCCAGCAGTGCTTTGCGCAAGTGCGTGCGCGCGCCGGTGTCGTCACCGGCGCGCCTGGGAACTTGCGCAAAGCACTCCTGGGACCGCTGGAGACGCCGGAGACGGTGCTGGTGGCCTGCCGTGGACGCCAGAGGACTCCATGGACGCCGAGGGACCATCGGGGACCCACCAGGGGCAGGTAAGTATGGCTAAAAAAAAATTATTCCAAAAACTGTATACCCTTAGAAAAAAATCCTGAGAAAATATTGTATTTTAAGCACCCTCCATGACCACACTGCAACCCAGCACAAAGCAGTGTGTGCTGGGCAGAGGAGAAGAGCTGCAGCTGCTGCTGTCACTTAAGGGGAGGGGGCCTGGGACCAGTGTTCCCTCTAAGCTGTGCGCACGTGCGCGCGCACACAACTCGACGAGCGTGCGCACAGACATTACAACAGAGCGCACAAAGAAGCAGTGGTCCCTTTTTGCAGTTGTGGACTCAATTAATGTGTGTTTCACCCATTAACTACATTGTGTGCTGTGTTTTGAATGTTTAAATGTTTAAAATCATTTTGAAGTAAAGTTAACACAAATGCTGAACGTCATTTTCCAGTTATATATAAGTGACGCACAAAATTTTTAATTTCCTTCCAAAGTTGCACAGCCAAAATCTTTTGCCGCACACAGCCTTCATAAAATTAGAGGGAACATTGCCTGGGACCTCCACTGGGCCCTTCCATCAGACTTTGGCCTGGGTGATTTTTACCCCCTACCCCTTTCTCTCGGCACCCCTGATAATACCACACAGTAATGTTCCTTACACATGACACACATTATTAATGTCCTTATAACCATAATGCCCCTTACACATTATGCCAACCTTTATTAATGCCCTTCATACACATAATGACACACATAATGACCCTTATACATTATTAATGCCCTTATACACATGACACACATAATGCCCATTACACATATAAAAGGTTTGGGGGTCAGTTACCGAGGTAACTGTAGGGGCGCCTGTATGAGTGGCTTTCGCTAGCAGCTGTCAAAAAAAGGGGGTGTCAATCCCTATAGAAAATGCAAGAAAAGAATGGTAGACTGCGCTCATTGATGACAGAGTGAGAATTTTTTTTTTTTTTTTTTAAATATAGTAATATTTTAATTACACAAATAGCATGCTATAATAAACATATAAAATACACTGTATACAATAATAAAGTACACTAAAAGAAGGGGGGGGAAGGAAAATGGTGAAATAATTTGAAATAGCTGCGTCCACTTTTTAGAGTGATATCACCTGGTTTAAGTCCACAGTCCAGTGGGTGACCGTTTAAATTGAGGAGCAGATGAATTATCAAAACCTGGCCACGGCGGTACTCAGATGTAGTATTTCTTCCAATTTGTAGTAGGGGGTAGCGATCCTCCCAATTTGGATAGGAAGTATAGGTAGAGTGTCCGCTGTAGAGCCCTGGGTGGGTATTAGATAGGCGGCTTGCCTTCAAGAGGTGAGTGCCTCACTCCAGGTTAATATGGCCAGTGATGGTGAGCAAGTAGAAATCTCCAAACGGTTTTCAGTGGAAAATAGGTGGCAGTGGAAGGCAGCGCTTAGTGGCAGTTAGGAGCCTGGACCAGGCTCCTAACTGCCACTAAGCGCTGCCTTCCACTGCCACCTATTTTCCACTGAAAACCGTTTGGAGATTTCTACTTGCTCACCATCACTGGCCATATTAACCTGGAGTGAGGCACTCACCTCTTGAAGGCAAGCCGCCTATCTAATACCCACCCAGGGCTCTACAGCGGACACTCTACCTATACTTCCTATCCAAATTGGGAGGATCGCTACCCCCTACTACAAAAGAGGCACTCACCTCTTGAAGGCAAGCCGCCTATCTAATACCCACCCAGGGCTCTACAGCGGACACTCTACCTATACTTCCTATCCAAATTGGGAGGATCGCTACCCCCTACTACAAATTGGAAGAAATACTACATCTGAGTACCGCCGTGGCCAGGTTTTGATAATTCATCTGCTCCTCAATTTAAACGGTCACCCACTGGACTGTGGACTTAAACCAGGTGATATCACTCTAAAAAGTGGACGCAGCTATTTCAAATTATTTCACCATTTTCCTTCCCCCCCCCTTCTTTTAGTGTACTTTATTATTGTATACAGTGTATTTTATATGTTTATTATAGCATGCTATTTGTGTAATTAAAATATTACTATATTTAAAAAAAAAAAAAAATAAAAAAAAAAAAATTCTCACTCTGTCATCAATGAGCGCAGTCTACCATCCCATTACACATATGTTGCACATTATTAATGCCCTTATACACATGACACACATAATGCCCTGTACACATATGCCGAACACTATTGCACAGCCAACCCACCCACAGACAGCACTCACACAGCCGCTAACACTGTGACCTCTGCCTCTGCTTGGATACAGATGTTTCCTCATACATCTTGCCTCAATAGGCCATGCAGCTCCTGGCCAGTTCTGCTAACGTTGGGTGCATTTTTTGCTGAAAATTTGTCTTATTTGCATTGTTATGTGACCAGGACACACAAGTAGCTTCCAATGATTAAAATTATATGTAGCATCTATATATTCTGTGTGTGACTGTGGCTGTACCTGCATACGGAATGCTATTTTACAATGATTGCCATGAATACACTATTTCATATGCAGATACAGCCTCACTCACACACAGAATATAGGCATGCTGCATATCATTTTAATCAGCAGAAGCTGCTGGTACCCCTTAGCATTCCAAATGCCCTAGGCAGTTGCCTAGTTTGCCTATGACTAAGGCCGGCTCTGTAACCAAGCATGCCATGTGGATGTGAAAGAAAAACAGAAATAGCCTACATAAAAATGACTGAAATCTTACAAAATGACCTCACACATTATTAAGCATTCGATTTTGCCAAGGTACAACTTTGGATGAAGTGCCGGCATTCTAAAATAATTTCATTATACCTGACTTTCCTCAAATAACAGTTAGATACTAAAATAATAAGAAATACTGTGCACAATTATCCACCTAAATATAGAATTGTAAAACAATTGTAAATGACAAGTTAAATATTTATGAACACAAAGACAGAGTTATTTAATATGTTTTAATGAAACATAACAATGTTTATTGGTAATACAAAAATGACAGATTTAAATGCAAAACATAGTAATGGAAAAAAGCAATAAAATGAAAGCAGTCACAATACACTCTGCCCCAGATGTCTACGTAGCTAGCCAATGGGAGTCTGGAGGTGGGCTCAAACAGGAAAGAGCACTGACCGCCAGGGACAGGCAACCATGACACATATTACATGTAACATTAAAGGTACTATTAGGTTTATGCCGGTTTTAATCACAGCAGGGCAATTTTACCCAGCATCCATATGATTGAATCCACATTAGAAATATAGCCCTGGATCCCATTAGAAATATAGCCCTTAACATTAGACCTCTTAATTTAATACTAGATAATTTTAACTTTCAATTTTGCTTACACAAGGCCTGATTCAGATGGGCATGCAAGTGGTGTGGGTGCTGCGGTCAATGATATGTAGATCTGTCCCAGACTCCAGTATCTGAGCAGTTATGTTAATGCAGAAGGAGACATCTTTAGTAAAAAAGATGACCACTGTAAGCTTATTGGATCCCCTGCATGTGTCTAAAGATGCAGCATTGGATCATCATCACCCCTATCATGTAAACCCTATAACCCTATAATTTTTCTAAATGTTCAGCTGCTGAGGTAAGTGAAGCTGTGTCCAATGACACAATCAACTGGGTTCACAATGCAAGCACTTAAATGTCTACACTCATCCAACACACGCTCCATTGCGGCAGATGTGCCCCGTGGCTCAGGCAAATGTACAGTGAAGCAACAGTCAGCTGTGGCCAAATTGACCCAGTATTGAATGAGGCCCACAGTCACATTAACACTATGTGGAAGATAAATCAGATCTTGGAAAGAGTTAACGTACCAACTAATAAGCTTTGAACATGTTTCTAGCAAAGTCTCCAGATTGGTTGGTCCTTCATATCTCTCAACTTTATCTCTATCCAAGATGTTCTAAATCTCCCCAAATTTCTCTGGAGTCTCATTCACTATCAGCTAACGCTTCTTTGCCCCAAAGTTTTGCAAAACATTGTCAATTTAGGACAAAAATAAAATGTCCGCCTTGTTTGAAATGATTTGGATTATTTGTCAATTTGGTTTGAGAGCCACTGTGAGATAAATTCATACATACTGTATTTTGTATTGTATATAGAACAATGCCCAAAACATTCTATATTTTGTAACCTAGTCTCTGATGTTTCATTTGTGATTCCGCACACACTTCAATGATTGCTACATTTTTTATTTTAATGACATAAGAAAACACTTATTTTTTTTCTTAAACATTATACTAAAAGCTTTTATGTGCACTTATTTGCCAAACACGCAGAGGGTGACTTGTACTGTAGGTGTTTTATATTTCTTCCTGGGCTACAAACAGCATTTAATGTTATGCAGGAACACTACTTATATATTCATTCACTCTACAAAACACATTAATAATGCTCTTTGAATAACTTTGTTATGTAATTCACTGGACAATGAACTTATTACAGTGAGAATGTTTGGAAACTTTTACTTTAGAACAGCATGTGTCTAACAATGTTATTATTGCTTTAATCATATCTTTGTTACTGTATGTTACTATTTTGTGAGTTTTGTCTGAATGCACTGTAGAATTCTAAGTGGTATATGAAAACCATGGGGATTATTTAGTAAGCAGGGTTTTATTATATTATTTCAGTTTGCAAACAATTAAACATCAGACGTGGCTTTGACATACAGACTTGCAACATTTACCATACTGCGGTTTGGAAAGTGAAACTCAAACCACGTTAAATGTGATGTGGTTTGCAAGACACTAAACTGCATTATATTCAGGCAAACCACACAGTGATACCAAATGGGTTACAGTACATCTGGTGTTATTCCTCACATTTTCTCAATGCCCAACCTACTAAGTATTACACCTGGTCCTCTCGGAGGTTGGGGCTGAAGGAATGAGTATACGTAGGCCCCGTAATTGTGGAGTGCTGTTTTTGCCTCTATTTAGAGGTACGATTTACAGAGGCAGGAACAGAAACTGAAGGGAAGTGAAGAGGTGCAAAGCTGAGGCCAGCTAGCCAGCTACATGGGAGGTGAGGAGATAGGCCAAAGAACCTGTGAGGGGTTGCCTTGTTCAGAGCACAGAAAGGAGAGTAGCATGTAACATACCATTCAGCTGGGAAGGACTTCCTGAGAGACAGAACTACTAGGTACTGAGTGCCAGCGGAACCCTCTTGATAGGCAGATGTTGCAACAGCATATATGACCCCCTAATAACTAGAATGATCAGAACAGAGGTGCCATGATAATGATCTCCCAGTATTATAGCTGGGCACCATCACAGCTTTATACTTAGGAGCAGCTTTGTAGCAAGTAAGGAATATTCTCATTGCACAACTCCCCATAGTGACTAGCTATTTCTATTTCTACATAAAACCATCTACCAGGCATAACTCCTATGTATCGAGGTTTATTAACCAAAAATAGGGGTGAACAACTTTCTTGGAAAGGACTAAAATAATGGGAACATACCAAATAGATAAGTGAGCATATTGAGTTACCAAATTCATAGTGTTTCCTCTAGATATAACTATGCCCAGCTACCCTGTGCTTGGACCTTCTAATTCTCCTTGAGGGTGGGATGTTCCGATGGGAAAATATGGTAAAAACCCAGTTTTCTGGGTTTTACTGCATTTTCTATATGTACTAATTAGCAGCTGCCGGGTTTCCGATGCAAAGTTGGTGTTACCATACTACAAGTCTACGGGCTTTCCACATTGATTCTGTCAGAGGAATCCTATCAAATCTCTCCCAGCATCCCTTAAGGCTACCATATCACTCACAGACAGAGGGCGAGATGTATTAAAATGAAAATGCGACCACATTTTTCTATGTACTATTACCTGGCCGCACCGATATCGGCGGGCAGAATATTGCCATCTTTGGGTGACGGCTGTGTCCAGTGTACAGGAGCTGTGTCCAGGGGGGGTGTCCAGAGGCTGTGTCCATTGTCCAGAGGCTGTGTCCAGGGGCTGTGTCCAGGGTGATGGGCTGTGTCCATTGTCCAGGGGCTGTGTCCAGGGTGACGGGCTGTGTCCAGTGTCCAGGGGCAGTGTCCAGGGGCAGTGTCCAGTGTGACGGCTGTGTCCAGTGTACAGGAGCTGTGTCCAGGGGCGGTGTCCAGAGGCTGTGTCCAGTGTGATGGCTGTGTCCAGTGTACAGGAGCTGTGTCCAGAGGCTGTGTCCATTGTCCAGGGGCTGTGTCCAGTGTGTTGGCTGTGTCCAGTGTACAGGAGCTGTGTCCAGAGGCTGTGTCCATTGTCCAGGGGCTGTGTCCATGTTGACGGGCTGTGTCCAGTGTCCAGGGGCAGTGTCCAGGGGCTGTTTCCAGTGTCCAAGGGGCTGTGTCCAGTGTGACAGGCTGTGTCCAGTGTAAAGTAAGAAAAATAAATAAAAGTAATAAATAAAATAAAAACACTTTTTTGGAGGATGATGGAGGAGGAAATAGTGGGAGATCAGCAACCTGATAGAAGTGCTGAAGCTGCTACCACCAGTCATGACAAGGCCGATACCTCTTTGTATTTTTTGCTCTTTGGAGCATTTCTCTTTTTTTGGGATAGTTTATTAAACTGCCACCCTGTCTGCCCCTGCAGTGCCGCTCTGCTTCCAAGATGTGCCAGGTTGGAAGTGTAAGGTCCACATGTATGTGATGCCCACTGCTGTCGCTTAGTTTAGTCATCCAGCTACCTTGGTATACCCTTTTGGCCCAACTACAGTAAATGAAAACAATTTTGTAAGCTGTGACTAGAAATAAGTGGAAACTAATGTTATTGAGGTTAATAATACTTCAGGGGCAAAAACAGGCCCAAATTCTGTTATTTTAGCCATTTTTAGCATTTTTTCATAAAAACCCAGATTCAAAACCAAAACCCACAAGGGTGGTTTTGCCAAAACCAATCCAGATCCAAAACACAAAGGGAGATCCAGATCCAAAACCAAAACCTGAAAAAGTGGCCGCCGCACATCTCTAATAACTAGTGAAAGCAGAGTAAACAGTGGTAATACAATGAAGCGATTCTCAGATAGTCGTACTAATATAAGAAAAGCTTCACTAAATTTCTAGTATACATTCTGTGATGAATGGGAATATAAGTACCTCACATAAACTAAGAACCATTTAATAATAACTTCATTTAGGGCAACTGTCTGTTATAATTAATCCGAGATGCGAACAGATAAAACTCTTGTATAATTAATTAATACCTTATTCCAGATGGAGCCTGATTGCATCTTATTGCTGTAATAAAATAACATACTTTTTATTTGAAGATCCTATACTGCATAAATGCACCTTTGTTGAGAATAACTTGTGATCGCTTTGACAGAAATGTGTTCAGCTAGCCCATTGATGAAATATTAATAATGTATTTATATTTACTTAGCAGAGGTTAACCAAAGTCAGTATCGATAAATTTAAAACGTTGGTGGATAGGTATAGATGTGGGTTATGGGTAAAAACCAGACCCGGACAAGACCCTGGAATGCCAGGGGCATACTTGCCTACCCTCCCGGCGTGGCCGGGAGGGTCCCCCAAATTGGGTCCCCCTCCCGGCCCCCCGGGAAGGTGGGCAAGTCTCCTGCATTTTCGCAACAGCCCCAGCTCCTCCTTTTCCCGCTGTATAAACCCCCAAATATCATGGGTCCGCGGGGAGGGGGCGGGTCTAAAGTTACGTGATTCGTGTCATTTTAGCCCCTCCCACCATTTACGGACCAGCAAATTGTTGCAGCTGCTGGTAATGGTAGCGGGGCTTAGTGACGCCAGCCTCACCCCGCCCCCAAAATGTAACCTCTTCCCGCCCCCCTCTCACTCCTCTCCGGGCTTCTCCTGGAGAGGAGTTTTAAGAAGTTGGCAAGTATGGCCAGGGGGTGTCCTGTCCAGGGGAGCTACCTGTGACTGCTTTCACCAGGGAGAGGAGGAGGAGAGGGAGAATAAAGCCCCCCTGTATGGTCCACGCATGTATCAAAAACCGGAACGGTCCGGACCACACTGGAAGGCTGTAATCTCCCCTATCCCATGTCCCTGGTGAAAGCTATCACAGGCTTCCTCACGTACAAGACACACCCCGGATGGGACACCCCCCGGACCGGACACTACAAGCTACGGAATGCAGAGTTTAATGACTGGTCAGGCGTTCCAGCGTCTTGTCCAGGTCTAGTTTTTACTTAGTCCCAAATATGTGGGCTACATATAAATCTAGGCTTTTTGTTGGAACTTCTAATCATTCAAATATATGTAGCTTTGAATTTGGTCAGGTATGAAGCCAATGTACTTGTTACAGGAAATTCCTCACGTTTCAGTGACATCTCAACCACTGAAGAGTTTTCAGACCAATTCCACAACTGCAACTCCATGTCAATAGCAGTGTACAGTGCTTTACCTTGTGATACTGCAATTTAAAAATATTTTTATTTAGTACTTATTTTCCACAGATTTAATTCCATGTACTGTACTTTGTTTTATATGCATTTCTGTTGATAATGATAACAGTATTAGACATTTAACTCTCTCCATAACATTGGTCTTATGTATCTTTCAAAGTGCACTTCATTAAATAAAATCATTTATTTTATTAACATCAATTGTTGTTGAATATTTTCTGTTTATAGATACTATGGGTGAGATTTAATAGAATGCAATTTTTAGTAAAGTCGCACCTTATCGCATTTTTCAAAATCGTATTCTTTTAAAAGAATTAGACTATTTAATGAGATGTGAATTTGTGACAACAAATCCGATATGGTGCGATATGATGCGAAGAAAAAAACACCAACCATGTGGGGTCCCCCATCCTGTTATCAAACATACAGGGGACGAAAAGCGCAGGGGTCCCCGTATTTCTGAAACCAGCCCCGGACACTTGTACCGGTCCTGGTTCCAAAAGTAGCTGGGACAAAAAAACTGGGGATCGCCTGTAATTTGGAACCAGCACCAGGCTCCAACAGCCCGTGGTGTCATGCCACAGCCGGGGGACACATTTTACGTAAGGTAAACAGCAACTGCTGATATCAGAAACATGCAGCCTTCTGGCTGCTAATTTCACAGTTTACAGTAAAGCAATCTCTTAGCATTGAGTTGAGAATAACTGGTACTTGTGTACTAGCACGGCGCCCATCGCATCGCAGACCATATCGCATGCGATGGTATGCGATGCGACACGATATCGGCCGATGTTGTACAATGGCATACAATTTTAAAATTGTATGCCATTGTATATGGCATACAATGCCATACAATGCGATGCGATTATAAATTGTATAAGCACCCTAATGGGTGGTTACAATGGTTAAATGCACCCCCACGCCACCCCCAAGTATAAACGTGAACCCGAAGCGTGGCGTCGGCGTGGAGCTGAGAATAGAAAGTGTGGCGAGCGCAGCGAGCCACCGAGCCCGAAGCGTGGCGAGCGCAGCGTGCCCCGCGAGGGGACGCGGATACCTTCACAGGTATCCGCGTCCCCTCGCGGGCTTCACAGGTATCCGCGTCCCCTCGCGGGCTTCACAGGTATCCGCTGCACTCGCACGCTTCGGGCTCGGTGGCTCGCTGTGCTCGCCACACTTTCTATTCTCGACTCCACGCCGACGTGGATAGTGGGGGTATGAAAAGGTCGTAGGACGCGTACCACCGCCCCTCGCGGGCTCGCTGCGCTCGTCACGCTTCGGGTTCACGTTTATACTTGGGGGGTGGCGTGGGGGTTCATTTAAGCATTGTAAGCACCCATTAGGGTGCTTATACAATTTAATATCGAATATGAGTTAAAATCGCGTTGCATCGCATGCCATCGGGTGTATGGCATGCGATTCGATTTAAAAATCGGGCGACTAATTATCGGGGCGCCTTGCTAGTACACAAGTACCGAATAACTTTCCCTTTATATTCTACACCAACAATGATATAACTTTTTCCAACTTTGTGACCTTATTAAGGAAATGCAACAAAATATATTGATGCTCCACTTTCTTTCATTATTGCTTTTTCCTTGCCCAGTTGTGATCCATTTAATGACCCTGTCCTTTTGATAATGAAAACAGGATTTTAGAATAAACTGATATAATTTGACTCTGTAATTGTACATTTTGCTGAACAGAGTTGTACTTTTGGCAGAACATCTTGTTTTTACAGCCAATATAAGACTGTTTAAAGGCTACTGACATATTGCTTGCCACTGGTTATTGATTGCCTTTTCAACCAGCCCTTTATCCTTTAAAAAATAGAAATGTGAGAGTGTAGGTATAGACCAATTCCAAATGAATCTGCTGTATTAATCATAGACTAAGGTTTCTGTACAATTAGGGAATGAAGCAATGACCTGTAATTTGGTGGAGTGGCACTGTAGTGACAGACAGGATGGCAGATTAATAAACTGTATGACTGAATAGAAAGTAACCAAGAATGTTTTCATTAATCAGGAACTGTAACTTAAATGAATGTTTAATAATTTCAATTATTTTCATCAACGGGGCATTGGGGATGGCAATTTTGAAACATTCTTCTTTCATCACCTACTGTATTGTCTTCTGAGTAGCTATAAAAGAAAGTATGAATGATTAGTTTAGACAGCAGGTAAGCCCCATTTAGCCCATCTAATGCACACACACACTAATCTTTTTGTTGCGCACAATCAACCGACCAGTATGTTTTTGGATTGTGGGAGGAAACTGAAGCACCCGCATAAAAGCATGTTGAGAATATAATTCTACAAAGTTATTTCCATGGTGGGACGCAAGCTAATGACCTCAGAGCTGTGAGGAAATAATGGTAACCATAGCACCATCAACACTGTCCTAGATGCTGTAAAATAAAGAAAGAAGTATTGAGTAGTTAGTTAATTTAATTGACTGATTAAGAAAATTCACGAGGGAGGAGGAGGCGTAGTATGACCAGTAGACCATCAATGCCACTTGCTTGAGAAGACAGTTGTGTCCCCAAAGGCAAATTCCGTTTCAATAAAATTTTACTTAAACAGCAAATACTTGTTGGTAGTGGGACTTTTTTTGTTGGCCTGCAAAATGCCATTGTACCAACTTAAACATAAATATGTGAACAAGCCAAAGATGGCATAACTGTGACAGCCCGCTGGGTGGGTGTATCACCCTCAGCAGCATCCATTCTCAGGCAGGCTTTGCTCTGTATCACTGTCTTTAGTGCTCAGACCTTAATACACACTGCACTGCTCCCGGCAGAAGAGGGGGCCTGGATGGAGGAGGCTGCATACCGGTCTCCCCCTTTCTTAATACGCCCCTGGATATACTGTATGATAAATTAGTTGTGATGTTTCTATTCACAAATAGGATGTCAAAGTCATGGGTCTGATTCACAACTGATTACTGCGCTGTGAATCTTTGCAGCTCAGCGATCAGGTAAAGGCTGCCCTGCCAGTGTGGATCCCCGCCCCTGTGCATGACCGCAAATGCTTTCACAGCCGTGCACACAGGGGGAAATCCAGTCGCAATCACTTACCATTGAATGGATTTCACCCTGTTCACAGCCGTGGGTTAAATCTAGACTTACTCTGTGTTGCAAAGACCATGAAGATTGGGATCACTGCTGACATCAGCGTTCCTCCCTCCCATTGGCCAGTGCCTTTCAATCAATTTGCGAATGGCAAACAATACCAATCCATGGCTGGATTCATTCGCATGAACCATGGTATGCATGGTCGTTCGATAATCGTCAGGGTTGCAAATTTGTGGCCATGCAAATGGGTCTGAATCAGGCCGCATGTCATAAAGTTCACCATCTGACTCATGAGAGGACTCAGATATACCTCCAAACAGTCTTATCTTCAAACAGCGTTTATGTCAACAAAAGTGGATGCCGAACGGATGTAGCTTTGGGTGTGGGTAGATTAAAGGCAGGTTCTATTTAGTCTACTGTAAAGGTTGAGAATGAAGCTCCCACACGTTAGATACAAGAAAACCCAAAAAGGGGGTACACTGATGCGCTGTCAGAAATAAGGTGTGTTGTTCACTCCTCCTTCCTTGGTCTGATGTAATTTCCAAGGATAAATGCTCATATGGAACACAAGCAGATACAGATGTTCGGTAAATCAAGCAATCCAATATAGGATAGACCATACACTTGTTGTTTCTATTTACTGACCTGTATAACAGGCCCTATATGCCCAAAAAGGTATCTTTAATGGACCCCAAGCATTCCAATTCCCTTGGAATGTATGCTCACCTTCTGGTAGTGCCCTATGTTCACACAAAGGTTTCTTTTACTTCTGAGTCCCCAAGTCTCAAGGGTAAGACGTAACTCCAGACTTATTTACAGGTGATAATACAGGTTTATTTCCATAGTCCATACAGCAGTAAAAAAAAACAGTTAAAAAAGTACACACTTTAGATCTGAGATGTTTACTGTAGTCCTGAGGTGTCCCCTACAGGTCATGTTTTTTTAAGTTCTTTAGTGATGCATCAGTGATGTCATACATATTTTGCTTGCTCAGTAGTTATCCCACCTGTTTTTTACAGATACATTAGCCCTTATTCTGGTTCACTCGCAAAGGCAACTTCCAGGAAAGACTAAAAGATCTTAATATGTATACTTTAGAGCAGAGAAGGGAAAGGGGGGACATGATAGAAACTTTCAAATATATCAAGGGCTTTAACAAGGTACAGGTGGGAGACATTCTTCACAGGAAGAGGAGCAACAGAACACGAGGACATGCACTGAAACTAGAGGGAGGAAGATTCAGGGGAAATGCGAGGAAGAATTTTTTCACAGAAAGAGTAGTAGATAAGTGGAATAGCCTCCCAACAGAGGTGGTAGACGCAAATACAGTAGTACAATTTAAACATGCTTAAGCATATTGATATCCTTACAAAAAAATAAGGATCAAATATGGTTTGAGGTAACATGTTTAAAAAAAGGGGCAGACTAGATGGGCCAAGTAGTTCTTATCTGCCGTCAAATTCTATGTTTCTATGTTTCTATGTTTCCTTCTCAAATGGACAAAACCATGTGAACTCCAGGGGGGGGGGGGGGGGGGGCAGATGTAACTTTTTCAGAGAGAATTAGATTTGGGTGGGGTTTTTCTGCAAAGTGAGATCTCTATTGCAGTGTGAAAATGAAGCAGCCAGGATTTACCCTTCACAAAAACAAATTAACTCACTCAATTCTAACTGTCTCTGCACAAGTTACATCAGCCCCCCTGCAGTGCACATGTTTATGTAAACATGATGTGTATGGGATACTTGAGGACTAGAATGAAAACTACTGCTATAGACACCATACACCATTATAGTATAAACAACAAAAGTTAGTTCTTAACCCTTTGAGTGCCAACATCTCTGTGAGAGATAATCAAAATATCCACTAAAAATGCCAGCATCGCTCACAGTTGTAATATCAATTCAAATAATAATTGTTGTGTAAAAAAAAGACTATATTTTCTATATAAGGTAAATATTACAGGTCATTATGATTAATAAAAATGTTTGTTTGGCAATATTCACACCTATTTTGATAAATGAACTTGGCACTCAAAGGGATGATGGGAAGAGGGTAATTTCCAGCATAGTGCTAGGAGTGTTCAAGTATAAGTGCACTTATAACATCTGTTTGCCAAATACTGTATCTATAAAGCAACTGTACTTGTTCTTGTTCCCTAGCTGCAGTGTTATTTATAGTCAGGCATCAAGGTTGTTGGCACATTGTACACAATTCAATTGAAAACAAAAATACAGTAAGCATTACCAATTTCAGTGTCAACCGTTAACATCAAATAGAAGCTTTTCATTGTAGATTGTTATTGTTTGATAGACTTGATTCTCACAGCTCAATCTTTTGGTAAATCCTGATCCCATCACCTCAATAGCGTTCTCTCAGAATTTTGTCACACATTATGGGGGTTATTTTGGTTCACTCTTTCTGACAAATTCCTTCTTAGATGGACAAAACCATTATGTGCACTGCAGGTGGGGTACATGTTACTTGCGCAGAGAGAGTTAGATTTGGGTCAGGTTTTACTTCAAAGTGAGATCTACAGTATATTGCAGTGTAAAAATAAAGCTGTCTGTATTTTCCCTGCACAGAAACTAAATAATTCACCCAAATCTAATTCTCTCTTCACATTTTACATCTGCCCCCCTGCTGTGCACATGGGGCCTTATTCTAGTTCACTCTTTCTGACAAAATCCTTATTAGATGGACAAAACCATGTGCACTGCAGGTGGGGCAGATGTTACTTGTGCAGAGAGAATTAGGGTACTTGTGTATTATAGCGGCGCACCCGATGTACATCGTACGATGAACGTATCGCATCGCATGCCATGTACACGATGGCATGCGATGCGACGCGATTTTGACCCCCTATACGATTAAAAATCGTATAAGCACCCTAAAGGGTGCTTTTGAGCACCCTAATTGGTGCTTACAATGTTAAATGCACCCCCACGCCACCCCCCCACTATAAACGTGAACCCGAAGCGTGGCGAGCGCAGCGAGCCCGCGAGGGGCGGCGGTACGCGTCCTACGACCTTTTCATACCCCCACTATCCACGTCGGCGTGGAGTTGAGAATAGATTAGTGTGGCGAGCGTAGCGAGCCACCGAGCCCGAAGCGTGGCGAGCGCAGCGCGCCCCACGAGGGGACGCGGATACCTTCACAGGTAAACGCGTCCCTTCGCGGGCTTCACAGGTATCCGCGTCCGCTCGCCACGCTTCGGGCTCGGTGGCTCGCTGCGCTCGCCACACTAATCTATTCTCAACTCCACTCCGACGTGGAAAGTGGGGGTATGAAAAGGTCGTAGGAAGCGTACCGCCGCCCCTCGCGGGCTCGCTGCGCTCGCCACGCTTCGGGTTCACGTTTATAGTGGGGGGGTGGCGTGGGGGTGCATTTAACATTGTAAGCACCCATTAGGGTGCTTAACATTGTATAAGCACCCATTAGGGTGCTTATACAATGTTTAATCGCATCGCATCGCATCGTATGGCATTGTATGCCATGTACAATGGCATACAATTTCAAAATTGTATGCCATCGTACACTAACCACCGAAATCGCGTCGCATCGCATACCATCGCATGCGTTATGGTATGCGATGCGATGGGCGCCGCCAAAATACACAATTACCAGAATTAGATTTGGGTGGGGTTTTACTTTAAAGTGAGATCTATATTGCAGTGTAAAAATAAAGCAGCCAGTATTTACCCTGCACAGAAACAAAATACCTCATCCAAATCTAATTCTCTCTGCACATTTTACATCTGCCCCCCTGCAGTGCACATGGTTTTGTCCATCTAAGAAGGATTTTGTCAGAAAGAGTGAACCAAAATAACCCCCATAGTCACATAATGTTGAACAGCTAGGCGTATTACTCTAACAGCTGCTGATTAACTATTATTTATTTTTGCAAATGGGTTATGTAAACTTTTTCCTCTCAGGGCCAGATGTATCAAGCTCCAAAAAGTGATAAAGTATAGAGTGCTAAACAACCAGCCAATCAGTTCGTAACTGCCACAACACAGACTGGGTTTGAAAAATGACAATTGTGAGCTTGGTTGTTTATCACACTCCACGCTATCACTTTTTGTAGCTTAGTACATATGGCCCTCAATAAGTAATAGATCATGGGGAGGGGGGAGGGGGGGGGAGTATGATTTGATTTTGTCTAATTTGGCAATTGTTTTGTGACTTTTTACTTATTTATAAATTATAGTTTCCATGGAATTTTATGTGAAATGCGACTTCGCACTCCAAATTTGAAAATCTGCATTGGTTCAAACATAGTCCAAATAACACTGGTATCAAGGTAAATTGCAAATTTACTGTCTTTACTAAATCGCACTAGTTCACACCGCAATTTCAACAAAACCCCACCTCAATGCACAAAATCAATGCACTTTTTTTTTGGAGTGTGTGCTAATTTTTATTTTTTTGGCCTAAGACATCAAATGCACCACCAAGACAAGAAAAAAAAAACCCAGCTCAATGCACCACTTCCAAAAATTAGCAACATGGGACTAAACCAATCAGAATGTATTTGAAGATTTTTGAAGGGGAGAGCCAAGGGCTCTACGTGAGTCACCAGGCAGACTTCTTGAAGTTTACACAGCTGGCCGTTTTATCCCATCTGGTGATGTCGGTCACAGTGCTGGGATTGCAGTTCCATGCAAGAGGCATAATCTCTTCTGATGCTCTCTTTTCAGTTTAGCATGCACAAAAAACAGGGTTGCATACCCTCCTGCAATGGCCGGGAGGGTATGAAAATCGAATCCTCCTCCTGGACCCTTAGAAAGGTGGGCAACCCCCCCCCACAGCTCTCTTGTGGTAGCATTAATTTCTCTCCATTCACAGATTATTTGGGGGAGGGGTGGGGCTAAATATGCAAATCATCTCATTTTATCCCCACCCCCTCCTCAAAGACCCGCAAATTGTGGGATTTGCAGTACTGGGGGGCAGGGCTTGATGATGTCTTGATGACGTCTAGTGCTGATGAGAGTCTTCTCTCCAGGCTTCTCCCAGAGAGGAGACTTTAAAAGTAGGCAACCCTGACAAAAATGATCCTGGCTCACCACAAAGGGCTATTTGGCGCACCTACTGATCTAGTCCGATTCATCTTCACCAGGATGCATGGCATTCAGAGCTGTGAATAGTCCCACCAGGCAATTGCCCATTTAATGGTGTGCATGTGCATACAAACAAACATGTCTTCAGAGTTGACACTCTAGTCACACCATTAATGTAGCTACATTTGGAGAGCAGAGTACATTCAGGGCCGGTGCAAGGCTTCTCAGCACCCTAGGCAAAACTTCAACCTACCCCCCCCCCCCCAAACCCCCCCCCCCCCATTTCTTTTTAGATCATATGGTCTTCCAATCCCCATGACCCCCCCCCCCTTCCCCGGAAGGTGGCCAAGTCCCCTGCTTTTCCTCTGCACCCTCCCCTTTGCCACCCACAATAGAGTACAAGGAGGAGGGGGCAGCAATGTAGGAAGTATGACTCAAGGGAAAGTATAGAGGTGAGTTCTTAGAAGTTCCACAGCTGCTGCCTGCATTAAGTACAACAAGGATCCTCATAGACATCCTTGATTTTTTGATTTGCAGACTTGGTGGCGCCCCCCAGATCCCGGCGCCCTAGGCAGCTGCCTAAAGCTGCCTAGTGGTAGAGCCGGCCCTGAGTACAGTATGACTCTAGGACACTATATACTACTGTTCTCTGTTGGTGTAAACCAGGTGATTTCACATACACTGAATAACACCTCCTTTTGTTATTTACAAAAAGCTATCGATATTTGTGGGATGTCCCGAGGTGCAAACACAAACTGCTAGAAGTGTAAATTTGAATTATTTAATCATTTATTTCTTTTAGGTGAGTAGTCTAAAGCTGTGTACACACGGGGGCGATAGGGGCTGAAATCGCTGGAAATATGGTCGCAGGCGACCATATTGCCAGTGTTGGGAGTGTGCCCCGGCGATAAATCGCTGGGTGCGCGCTCCCGTTTTCAGCCCCATTCTAATCGCTGGTCACAGGAACATGCTCCTGCGACCAGCTGATTTCCACTGCTGGGCTCCCCCTGGCAGTTTCTTTTTCATCAGCGACCATCTCTGGTCACTGATGAAAAGTAGAAACTGAGCAATATATGGCTGAGCAATATATCTCCCCCGTGTGTACGGGGCTTAAGGAAAGGAGACTACAGCTGGCAGGTGTAGTGAAGGGATCCAAAATTACAGAGATTTATTTTTTCACAAATTGGTTTTCTGTTCTATGTATATAACTTTTTAAAATTTTATTACACTTTGAAAAATCATATTTAAATAAATGCACATTTTGCAATGGCTGTGCTGATTATTATCAGATCTGTAATGAAAGGTAAATAGGACCTTTGTATATTAGCATGCAAAAATAAATATACAAATGTAAGACAATATGCATAAGGATTGCCACTAGGATTGTTTTAAGCTACAACATCTCCAGTTTTAGAAATGCTCTTGCTTACTTTTTATAGGATGTTTTTCTTTTCCACACCTGGAATACATTATGCTTTTACAGCTCACAGTTTTTAATGAGTGCTTAAAATACTCTGTGTGACAGGGACAACTCAAACATAATGGATTTCAATTGGAGATCTTTGGTATTGAGCAATTTGGGCGTTTGTCCAAAGCACTGCTGACAGATTTTTATAATCTGGTTGAATGATGCTAAGTGCTGGTGCGACATTCTCTGTTTTAATCATAGAGTGGAATGGTTCCAAAATGGAGCAATGATTTGTTGAAAAAAATATATACAGTTCTATCAATGTAACGGGAAGGAACAAGATGTTTATTCATCATATAAGTGTTGCCAGTACACCATACCTATTAATACCAGTATTTAAATTCCTTAGAACACAGGTACTTAAACTCGGCAAAAAGTGACAGTTGCTTCCGTAATGTGAACCCTATGATTGTGTAATGTTGTACCTGTATTTTCCGTGATGATGACTAGTTCAGGACCTCTCATGATTTCTTTGTGCAGGAGCCTTTGACAGAAGGCAGAGCACCCCAAGAGACCCCCATACATATAAACAAGGCAAAGAAATCACAGTGACAACAATTTATTAATCAGGTTTCGCTGTTCACCACTGCAAATTAAATTGGGTTCCAATCACATAGAATACGTATCATTATAATTAGAGGCAGGGTTATATGCATTTGCATATTTGCATATGCATTTGCATATTTTGCCCATTGTCACTGGTTATTGCATATTTTACCTAAAATCTAGTGATGGTGCATATTTTAGGCCCTGCCCCCTTTCCACCAGCGAGTCAAAGCACTGCTGGCCAGGTAGTGGTAGAGTGTGCAGGCTGGGGCAGCTGCTGCTGGCCAGGTAGTGGTAGAGTGTGCAGGCTGGGGCAATATGTGCGCAATGTGGGGAACCTTAGATGTACTATATGTCTGACACTCCTCTAGGCTGCCAATCCATGTTGATAAAAGTCAGTTGGGGCAGATGCCATTACGAAGCTCCTGAACCTTTGCCTGCCCCTGGCCTGGGACTTTACACCAAGAGACAGACTTCTGCAGCAGAAGAGGCCGGTGGAAGGGTTGTGACATCATGCGGCGTGGAGGAAATGCTGTGTCACAGTGAGTATGGGGCGCAGGGTGGAAGCCTTCCGCTGCGCCACCATCACACGCTATGCTTACATTTGATCCATCGGCGCTGGAGATGAGGGTCCATGTAGTTGATGCAAGAAGAGCTTTGGACGCTGCAGTCTGCTGTAACAGCCAGGAGGAAAAAATGTACTAGACATCTGCAGATGCTGTGGGCCTATTTTTGAGGTTTATTTGTAACTAATTGTATGCTGATTTTTAAATAAATAAGTTAAAAAGTACTTCTTTTATTATTTAATGTAGCATATTTTAACACATTTCATGCATATTTTAAGTATTGTTCATGCATATTTGCATGCATATTTCAAGCTTTTTATGTTGCATATAATCCTGTCTCTAATTATAATCTATACGAAAAAAGTGGGCACAGTGCGGCGTCCCACAACTAGTGCAAGGACATCTGCACTAGTTGCGGGATGCTGCACTGTGCCCCCTTTTTTCTAACTGAGACATTTCATTTTACAATTACCATCAGACGCCAGCCTGGTCCCCACGCAGTCTGACTGTGGGTTGGTACCATCCCATGTCAAGCAACACCTAAGACTTTAAGCCTGTGTTTATATTTTCAACATTTCTATTCATGTTTTGTTGGTATTGGCCAACAACACCCTTTGTGTAAGATCCCCCACTGTGAAATTTTTATTTATACATTGCATCTTATATATGTGTTTTGTTTTCAATTGTTAATTTTTATACACATGATTGTACATATGTAATATTATCTTGTTTTAAATCTATCCACTGGGGTAGCCTACTGGTGCTGGCATGGCTGGGGTAGTGGTCAGTATCGGCAGCCAACAGGGATGGGGTTGTCAGGCTAACAGAGTTGATATTCTGAAAGCCTATTTACTAAGCTTTGGATGGAGATAAAGATTCGGCGAAAAAGTACCAGACAACATGCTCCTAACTATCATCAATATAGCCCATAGCATGCCAGTTAGGAGCTTATTGGCTTGTGCTTTAGCTCTGTCCACTTTATCTCCATCCAAGGCTTAGTAAATAGACACCTATTGGCAAACCACTGTCTTAGAATAAGGGGAATATCCTATTATCCCTGAAGCCACTAAAAATGTTCGGATACCGTGATTAATGACTGATTATTGCTGTGTCCTCTTCGCAGCTGTTTTTATGGCTGAAATTGACCTACGATCAGCAGAAAACACATGGGAGCGAGAATAAGTTCCCACTGGCAAGTGTTATCACAGGTCTGGTAAGCTTCTTATTGGGGATTCTGCTTCGTGTGCCTCAGGCACGTGAAGCATAATCCCCACTTACAGCGGTTATAGGGGAAAAGTAGGCTAATGGATAGTCTTGGCCAAATCAGTTCCTTAATGTTAATTATGGATAGTCACACTGTTTAATAATGCACTTTAAAGTACTTACTATACCACCTGGGATTAGCAATGTATTCATCAAGAGTATGGGCGAGATGTATCAAATGGAAAATGCGGTAAAACCCCGGTTTTACCGCATTTTCCTATGTATCAAAAATGATACCGCAGTGAAGGGTATCGCCACCTTTGGGTGGCGATACCCTATAGAAGCCTATGGGCTTCTTTTCGCCACCCGCCGACGCAAACCCGCCGCCTCGCCGACCCCCCTCTTGCTTACCTTCCTGAAGGGTCCTCCTGGACCCTGGAAGGTAAACCTCTCCTCCCCCTAGTGATGCAGCCGGACGTCCTTCCGGCTGCAGGGGGGAGGAGAGGCCGGGGACAGCCTGCTTAGCTTTCCCCGGCGTGATGCCGCGTGAGGGATGCAGGAGCCGGCTGGGAGGTGACAGAGACCCCCCGCACACCACATTCCAGGTATCGCGTGGGGCCTCCGTCACCGCACCGCGATGCCAGCCGCATATGCTAGTACATATGCGGCAGCATCGCGGCGGGGGGGGGGGGCGCGAAGGGCGGCAAAGTATTTTAATACATCTCGCCCTATATCTTAGCCACTTATTTTACATTATTTAACAAAACAAAGATCACACTCATCCAACTGTAGACTAGGTTGCTTCTAGATGGTTACATGGATAGAATGTTCATCGGTAGACTGAAGACCCAGTTACATGTGCACTCCCAATTGACCTCATCCATACCCTCTTGGGCTGTGGTGTTATTGGCATGGCATATTCAAGGACAAATAGTGCTGTAAAGTAAAACCCATCACATGTGCAAAAAAACATTAACCAACTAATAGAGTATACAGCAAATGTTTCTGTATACTGATACTGTTGTAAAGCTGGCTTATTCTTTAGTGTTCAGAACTGTGGTGGACATGATGCTCTGCAGCAGCTAATTCTGCTTATCACAAACAGCACAGCTCTGTTCTCTCTTCTTGATTCCTTCGATTTATAAAATCCTTTTTGTTCAAAGGTAAAACATATCAAAGATATCAGTGAGCAGCAGGACAAGGTTGGCGTGCCATTTCCTAACAATTTTTCATTATTAAGTTTACCGCATATGTTTATATATAAGAGAATGGGTCTTGGTTTTATCTCATTTAATTTTTAGCTTATTTTATGCATATATTATTCAATGAATAGGCAATTAACTAATTGACATTTGTTTCTAGCAATCTGAATATGTTTAACAATATTTTAAGTATAATGAAATTAATATTAATTAGGTTAATTAAATATGTGATTAATCAACAGTTTAGCACCTTTTATAATAAAATGCTATCGGTGCTCCTCACCTCTATGGGGGATTTAACTGTTTTGTGTGCTGGGGTTGCTCCGTGCGGGCTTACACAGCCGCCAGTGCTGACATTTCTGTTACTGTATATTGTTCTATCATTTTGTTTGGCTGATAAGGAGTTATTAAAAACACAAAGTATAATAAACACAGTTTAGTTTGATTTAAAATAAACATGACATTTAAGAAGAATAATAACAAATCAACTAAAAAGAATATGTTTCTTCTAATGTGCAGATCATTTGGCTACTGCCATGATGGGATTATGTTTTACTTAAATTAAGATAGATACCATTCATTCATAATACCTGTAAATTCAACTTGACAGACTTTTGTCTTTTTTCAATCTTACTATGAAGAATAACTATGTAACTATCAATCTGCTCATGGGTCTCATGTATTTGATTTTGATTTGTCACAACTTTGCATCTGGACATAGCTAGAGTAAGGAGGGAGCAGGGCTTCCTGCATCTTGGGGCCCCCTTTGTCAGGGGCCCCCAGCCAGAGCATGCTGACCTCGCTAGCTGTTCCTCTTATGCAGCAGCAGAATCAGGCAGTCAGAATAAGAGCAGGACAGAGGGGTAGATTTATTAAACTCTGTGAAATTATAAAGTGTCTGGTTTTTATCACCGGCCAATCAGCTCCTACCTGTTATTTTTCAAACCAACCTCACAGGTAGGAGCTGATTGGCCGGTGATAAAAAACAGACACTTTATCACTTCACCGAGCTTAATAAATCTACCCCAGAATGTAGTACAGACATAGACAAAGGTTTAATTATCTACAGATGGAGCTTCGAAACCAGAGGAGTGATAAGAGGGTTGAGAGAGAGAGTTGTAAATGACACAGGGATCCCAGCTTGTCCTCCTCCCCTTCTGGGTGTCTGAACTTGACTCAACTATTAGTTTTAATCTAATATACAAGATTGGTTTAAAATGAATATGCACAATTCATACTGTACATCCCAACATGACCTATTCCAGGAGGCATAAATGCTCTCTACCTGGAGATTCCACAAAGTACTTTTCATCCCTATCACCTCATCAGGAGATATTTTAGATTCTATGTTCTACTGTACATCTACAGGCTATCATGCTTTGAGATAGAGCTGTTTGTTAGAAGCACTGCATTCCCTATAACTGCAGGAGTTGTGGACTTGTTTAGCATTAAACCTAGCATTTGAAGGTATTTCAAACAAAATTCCACTTAGAAATGTTTTTGAAAGAAAATAACTGTTTTTTTTTTTCAGTGAAGATAACATTAAATGAATCAGAAATACACTCTATACATTGTTAATTTGTTAATTGATGACTATACTAGTGTTTCAATGATACATTGTGTTTGCTAATCGTGTTAGAAGACTGATGAATGATTAGTAAACCCTTGAAAATCCTATTAGCACAGTTGCAATGGGTTTGCTTGTTAGAGAAGATATAAAACTGTCCTTCCATTGAGCTAGTTGAGTATCTGGAGCATCACATTTGTGGGTTCGATTGTACTCTCAAAATGGCCTGAAAAAGAGAACATTCATGTGAAATTCAATAGTCTATTCTTGTTCTTCTAAATAAAAGTGATTCCATGCGATAAATTGCAGAGAAACTGAACATTTCCTACAGTGTTGTGTACTAATCCCTTCAGAGAACAGCACACACAGGCTCCAACCAGTATCAAAAGAGGAGTGGGTGGCCCTGGTGCTTAACGGGCAGCTTCATTAAATGGTACCTGCAAAATGCCAGTGTCAATGTCTACAGTAAAGAAGCGACTCCGCAACTCCGGAGTGGCAAAGAAAAACACATATCCGAGACTGGCCAATAAAAGTAATTTGGGCAAAAGAACATAGATATTGTGCAGAGGAAGACTGAAAAAAGTGTTATGGTCAGATGAACCAAAGTTTGAGGTTTTTGGATCACACAGCAGAACATTTGTGAGATGAAGAACAAGTGAAAAGATGCTGGAAGAGTGGCTGATGCCATCTGACAAGCATGGTGGAGGTAATGAGATGGTCTGTGGCTGATTTGGTGCTGATAAAGGTGGAGATTTGTACAAGGTAAAACAGTATTTTGAATAAGGAAAGCTATCATTCTATTTTGCAATGCCAAACCCTGTGGACAGCCTTTGATTGGAGCCAATGTCCTCCTCCAACACGACAATGACCCAAAGCAAACCTCCAAATTATGCAAGAACTATTTAGCAAAGAATCAGGCAGTTGATATTCTGTTTGTAATGGAGTGGCCAGTGCCGTCACCAGATCCATCAAGCCAATACAAGTTGTGGGAGGTGCTTCAGGAAACATGGGGTGAGATTTCTTCAGATTACCTCAACAAATTAACACCTAGAATGCCAAAGGTCTGAAATGCTGTAATTAATGCAAAAGGAGCATTATTTGATCAAAGCAAAGTTTGAAGAACAAAATTATTATTTCAAATAAAATCATTATTTCTAACCTTGCCAATGTCTTGACTATGGCCCTTATTCTAGTTGACTCGGACAGATGCATATTTTCGGACGGCCACCGAGTGTTCTTAGCCTTGCCTACCATATGGATCGCTCACACCGTCCGAATGCAGTAAGATGCCGAGCGAACGGACTGCGAGTTGATGTTTCATGTGATCAACTCCTCCATCTGTGGGAACCTCCCCCATCCTCCAATGGTTGCCGACTATCGAAGAGGGACTGAACGGTCAGACAGTTCCGAGTGCTCCAGACCACTTATCAAAGGACAGCACAGGCGCCAATTCCAACCAGCTCTGAGCGCTCATCATCCTCCATGGTAGAAAAGATACCAACTTGGACCAGCAGAGACATCTGTTGAGGAGGTCGCTAACAGCGCAGGACTGTGCCCCAAAAGTGGACAGTAAACAACACCCCCTTATTTTATTCTTGGGAGTGCTCCAAAGGGCTTAATAGGAAAGGACATATCCGCCAAATCTATCAATCCAATATTCCAGGAATCATGGGACTCTAAGTCTAGTGCACTAGCACCTTTTATAGTGTTTTAATAATCAAAAGTTTTTATCATGTGCTTAGTGGTATAAAAATACTGGCCAATTTTATGTGGTCACAGTCAGTGTTCCCTCTAAGCTGTGCGCGTGTGCGCGCGCACACAACTCACCGAGCCCGCGCACAGACATTACAACTGAGCGCACAAAGGTTAAAATCTTGTTTTAGTGTGCCACGAGTTTAATAAGGTTGAAAATCACTGCTATAGTCTATATGTGTGGTGTGTGAAGTCTGTAAACATTCAAATTGCTTTATTAACTCAACAGAACTCGAAAACTAGGCCTGTATACGTTATGTGACGCACAAAAATGTACATTTCCTTCCAAAGTTGCACAGCCAATATATTTTTCTGCACAAAGCCTTCGTAAAATTAGAGGGAACATTGGTCACAGTATGTGTAATAAATTGTATTTTTAATTGTGAAACCAATCCAATTGATCTTAGCATTTTATATTAGCGCTGCTATTTGTTTCTTTTCTTTGGCTTTCCCCTTCTCCTACTTCACACTACAACCCTTACACTACCCCAATTACACACTACTCTCTTCCGAAGGGATATCCATTTAACCAAATTATACACCACCTCCCTCCTACTAGAGTACATTGTTACATATCCCACCTGGAGAACATAGTAAACCCCCATACCACACTACCCCCTCTTAGAGAACATTAATACACTCCTATTATACAGTCCTCCGCCTAGAGATTGATGAAAGACCACCATACTCTCACAGATAGTGAATGAGGAATTGAAAAATACAGCCAAGTAGATGTGAAGGAAGGGAGGGGGGGGGGGGGTGTCTGAGAGACTCTGAAGAGGGAACCACTCAACCTAGTGGTCCATTTTATGTCCATGGCTAAATCTGTGATAAACTACAGCATACAATGCAAAACATAACAAGGAGAAAAAAATATACAAATGCTCACTGGAATTGTGCACACATCCTTATGTGTTTTGGTTTGGATTGTTTTTTTTTAACAAAAAACAATATCTAAAACATCATCAAATAGCCAATCACTCCAGTGAAGGCGGCTGTGAAGGCAACTCCAGATTGTCAGCTGTATCAGGCGTGAAAGCAACTAGGTTGCCCGACCCAAAACTGGTAGCGCTGAAGTAGGGATGGACATTGGAAGCACACCATCAAATGATGGCTGGGCTTCTGACATCAAATCTTTCGATGTGATTGTTAGTGACTATCGCATCCGAAGAAATTAATAGAAATAAAATTCTAAATATTGCCATATGCACATTTTTACACATCTTCAGTGTAGTCAAGCATGTGCAAAAGTACTGCACTGTGGCTGGCTGGGGGGCAGAACCATTGGAGCAACATCGAATGTTTACCATTTGATTTAAGCAAACATTGGAATTTCGCAATCAAATGGTAAAACTACTACTATTGGAACAAAAACATTGATTGTAGTAAAGCATTGCGATGTCCATCGCTACCATGTGGTCCCCAAAGTTCCCATGTATTTAGCTGCAGAGTTAAGCAGGGGGGGGGGGGAGACAGCTACAGGTAGGAACCAGCCTCACCTCCACCTCAGTCATAGTCACCAGAGGTGGAGTGTTCCTATATGTGGGTGCCTGCTGCCTTTTTGGCTACAGGACCACAATCTCAAATTTGCTTGCAGCCCATGCTGTCTGCTCAATGGTTACTGGGTGCTCTCTTCATTAAAGTACCTTACTCAGCCACTTACCTGGCGTAATGGTTGGGCTTGCCCTCTGCGACACGAAATTCCCAGTGCAACTGAGATGTTCCAAGAGGAGTAGCAAACTAGTTTTCTTTACATTTTCTTTACATCACAGAGACGCAGCAAAACAGTGTACTGGAGAGGCTGCGCTGTGGCTGTAACTGCACAGGAATTAGTTTTAAACTCGTTCAAAGTCACAGATGAACCAGAATGGATTTAGATATGTATTGAAAAGTCTCCTAATATAATAAACACATTAATTGCAAATATGTGTATGCTCTTCAGACCTTTGTAAATTGGTGAAGCATTCAAGTAACTTTAGTTGACTATTTTGTTATTGTTATTATTCTTTTTTATGTGATAATAAAACAGTGATAGATGGCACATTATTTTGTATTGCAGAGCATGCACAGCACATTTTCTGCAGCCTGATGGTGGCCTGCTCTGAGAACAAAGTGTTATGACTGCCATCTGTGTACCTTTGTAGCAGCAAATTCCCTTCCGTTCATCTGGAATAAATACCAAGCAACGCACAGAACAGTAAGCAACCAAGAGAAACATGCTTTCCGCTCTTCAATTTAAAGAAGTGATTCAGTAAATGCCATTTTTAAGGCTCTGTAGGCACTAGGCAAGACTTTGGAAAAATAATAGTCAATTATCTGTACAAATGTATCCTGCGAATTACTGTATTTTTGTTTTCTTGACAAAATAAAAGAAAAATGTTTTTCAAAAAAAAAAAAAAAAAAAAAAGCAAAGACCACTTATAACGGACCATTCATGGAATGTACTCAAAGCTAACATTTAAATTGCAAACTGAATTAATTCTATGCTTGCCAGAAAGTGTGAGCCTGCAGGTCCACGCGCTTATTTTTTTTTTTTTAACCTCTTAGCCTTTCAGCATTAAGGGATGTTTAGCAGAATTTTAGCCCACATGTGCCTTATTCACACCTGTTCTCTAGGCTGCGTATGTCATAGTTGCCTACCCTCCTGCATTCTGCAGGAGACTCCCTGAAATAGCATCTCCTTCTCTCCCTCATTAGTCTAGCATTCTCCCTCATTTCACCTAGTCCACATTACACTGTTATATTTTTGGGAAAAAGGGAATGAGAGACAGATACTTTTACATTGAGTCATCAGCACCATTTCCCAGCACTTTACCAAGTATGGTAGCTCTTACTAACTGCTTTGGGCTCATCTACATGTGGATATCAGTCATTTTAATGATTCCTCTCAGATGTAACAGTACACACCCACACTTCTAGGTGCCACATTCACAATCTCTTTTCACAATCTCTCCATATATGGAACTAAACACGCCCTGTGGGAGGAGCATGACATGCCCCCTCAATGGGGCGCTGTGCAAATTCTACTACCAGCTTTAATCTTCCTGAAACTAGTTTTCAAAAGTAAGCAAGTATGGTGTATGTTCGCTGTCCCGATTACACCCCCTTGCTAACATGTATGAGAAAACATCTCCTCGCATGCTGCTCTTCGGTAATAAAAGTCAGTCTAAACTAACTTTTATTTGGGGGGGTTGCTGACGTCAGCCGCCCGCCCCGAGCAGGCACCGACACGCCTGCCTTCCCAGGGAAACAGACAGAGATTTTATGGGGATACCCATAAAATGCTGGGCATTTGCCAACTCCGGCCCCCTGTCCGCCCTCGCCCACCCCTTCTGGAGCAAAGCCAGGGTTTGCACATGCGCATATTCGCACATGCGCAAACTCCCCACCATCGGACATGGGGCCAAATTTGAGCCGAATGAACGAATCTGAATTGGCCCCATTGTTTCATAAAAGTCTATCCGCCCTGCAGCCAGGTAAGCACTCTTTCGTGGAAAATGCCTTACAGGAGTCTGGGAAGCCTCACGCTAAGGGGTAAATTTACAAAAATTTCTAAAAAGTAAAAAAAAGTTATGTTGCGCCAATAGCAACCAATCAGATTTTGTTTATCATTTTCTAGGATGCAATATAGAAATGATAGACAGAATCTGACTGGTTGCTATGGGCAACATTACCTCTTTCCTTTTTGGAAGCTTAAGTAAATGTACCCCTGATTCTGGAGTCTCCCAGTTATTATGGGAGAGTAGGCAACAGACAGACGGTGTTCAGATCATATTCTATATAGATTACACGTGAGTTACATTTGAATCGCTTCTGTTACTTTAAATGTCTAAAATAGCCAATCAAATTGATGGAACTACATAACAATAATGTCAGCAGCTGCTGCTTTGGGCAGAGCAACACTTGAAATTCTCATTCAATTGCCATCTAGTGGCTGCCGAGGTGTAAACATTTCAATTTCCACCACAGAGGCAAGCAGCGGTGTTAGCATTTTAATTTTATAGGATGTGAACTACATTGTCCACAGGGTGTTACGGAGGACAAGAAAGTACTAGAACACCATATCAGACGGGGTTAAATGGGTATGCATTTATCTTGTCAACATTCTAGAAGTCAACAGGTATTGAATATTGACATTCTTTATGTCACAATTCACAATGTAAACACTGACATACAGGGCATTCAGCAATATTTTATTGTTGTTATTTTTATTAAAAAGCATTAATAATGACTGATACATTCTATTATTTTAAATGCAAATTTCCTCCTTGCTAAAGTAAAACAAAATGTTCTTTCAAATGACTCGTTTTCAATACAATGATGGGGTAGGTTCAAATTGATGCATCGTGCTTATGACATACCTCCCAACGTGACCCTCTCGAGGAGGGACACAATGCTCTGCTTCTGAACTTCACTTTACATTTTTGATTACCATCACCTGTGTTGAATCACCTTTCTTATCAATTAACCTGTGATGCGGTGGCGGCCGCTGAGGTTGCTGGGGGGGGGGAGAGACAGCAGCCACTCACCTCCATACCTCCATCCAGGGGGGGTCCCTGCTCCCAACTACCGCCCTCCAGTGGCCGGCGCCCTAGGCAAATGCCTAATGCTGCCTAGTGGTGGCGATGGCCCTGGTTATGATAGCATAAACCACTAAACATGTAGACACTGCAAATGTCAACATTCAAAACATGTCATTATGCTGTCAACATATATGTAGTTTTCAATGTTTTAACCTCCACTGCACCCTCTCCTTAATGTAATCATTTTATTTAATTTATGCAGTGGTGAAACAAGGCAGAAATGGCCCTAGAGTAGAAATATCCCCTTACCCCATGAACCATAAACATATAGATAGCACCTGTTGTCATTGTACTATAACATACCCTCCAACATGGCCCATTCCATTAGGTAAAAAATGCTCTGCTTCTGAACATCTTCCTTAATTTAGGATTGCCTTCACCTGTGCTGGAACACCGTTATCATCACTGAACCAGTTCAACACAGATGACTGCAATTATCTATTAAGAGGGAAGTCCAGAAAAAGTGCATTTTGTACCTAATGGAATGGGTCATGTTGGAGGGTATGCTATAAGTATATTATGAGCACCATACCTCCCAACATGGCCCTTTCCAGGAGGGACACAATGCTCTGATTCTAGACATCCTTCTTAACCCCTTTAGTGGCAGTCCTGGAAATATTCCGGGCCAAGCTGCGGTGCCGCAGCAGGCAGTCCTGGAATATTTCAGGCCATGCCACAAATCTAAAGGTGTGCGCCAGTGGTGCCTACAGGTGTGCACCACTGGCGCATCACCTCACCAGTGACCCCCAGTAGGCCGCTCCTTCCACACCTCCAATGTTGTGCCCCCCCACCTCCCCTTCGCTCCAGCGATCGCATGCCGGAGCTCCCCTACCGCCGCCATTACTTCGGGAGAGACGGCGGCAGGCTTGGGGATGTTCCGCATGGCTTGGGGGACTCGGGATCGCTCGGGTGTTCGGGCGCCCGAGTCCTCCCGAGCCGCCCCGAACATCCCCGAGCCTGCCGTCTGCTGCCGGTCAGTGTGCTGCTATGATTGGCAGTGGCCGCAGCGGCAGGGGAGCTCCGCTGAAGACCGCTGGAGTGGAGGGGATGGGGGGGGGGGCTGTCACAAGAGGGGAGCGCTGGGACTCATCTACCCCATCAGTGGCCGTTTTTTCTGGGACAGGAAAAACCTGTCCTATTTAGGTACTCCTGTCCCAAAAAAAACACCACTGAAGGGGTTAATTCATGAATGCTATCACCTGTGTGGAAATACCTTTCTTACTCAATAGCCTGTTTATAACAGGTGACAAAAATCACACACTAAGAGGGCAGTCAACAACAGAGCAGAACAATGTGTCCCTCCTGGAGTGGGTCATGTTGCGAGGTATGTGTGCATGGTAGGGGTGTTTTAACTCCACAGTATTTTTTTTTCAGATTTTAAGTCATATGTGTTTATGTGTACCAAATTTGGTGTAAATTACTTCAGGCATTCTAAAGTTATGCTGGATAGATTTACCTAGTAATGTGTCAGTACAACAGCTGTGATAGTCTGCAAGAGTGATCTAAATAGATTAATTAGTTGATGAGAAGGATGACTCGGATCACCTGGAATAATAATAATAATAATAATAATAATAATTTTATTTATATAGCGCTCTTTCTCCAATAGGACTCAAGGCGCTTAACAGATAGAATGAATGTAATACAGTACAGGAACAATGAAGTACAGAAAAGCTTTTCAT
Source organism: Crinia signifera (assembly GCF_055691185.1). Classification (NCBI taxonomy): domain Eukaryota; kingdom Metazoa; phylum Chordata; class Amphibia; order Anura; family Myobatrachidae; genus Crinia; species Crinia signifera. The sequence goes on from NC_139218.1 coordinate 238,739,613, forward strand.
AAACAATACTTAAGGGACTGAAGGAAACGCTTGAGTAAATAGGAAAGTCTTGAGTCTGTTTTTAAAGCATTCTAGAGTTGGGGTCTCTCGAACTGTGCGGGGAAGTGAGTTCCATAAAGTCGGAGCTGAATGGCTGAAAGCTCGACCCCCAGATGAATTACGGGAGATCCTAGGTACTGCTAAAAGTCCTTCATCTACAGACCGCAGTAATCGGGTGGGACAGTATGGAATCAGAAGCTGCTTCAGGTATCTTGGGCCTTGGTCATGTAGGGCTTTGAAACTCAGTAGATTGATCTTGAAAATTATTCGCCATTTTATTGGCAGCCAGTGAAGGGAGTAGAGAATGGGAGTTATGTGGCCAGAACGGGGCTGGTTAGTTAACAGCCTGGCAGCTGTGTTTTGTACCAGCTGTAATCGGTGCAGTTCTTTTGCTGGTAGACCAAGGTAAAGGACATTGCAGTAATCCAAACGAGATGATACAAATGCATGTATGACTTTTGGCAGATCTTCAGATGGGATTAAGTGTTTGATTCTGGCTATGTTCCTCAGATGGAAGAATGAGGATTTGATTGTGGCTGATATCTGATGTTTAAGTGTCAATCCACCATCTAGTACCACGCCAAGATTCCGCACATGATCAGAGTTTTGTAATTTTGTACCCCCAATTGTCAGTCCAGTTGGGTGGCTGTGCTGCAGTCTTGTCCTTTGATGTTGAGGTCCAATCATAAGGACCTCTGTTTTATCAGGATTCAGTCTCAGCCAACTGGCACTCATCCATTCCTGGAGCTCAGCTAGACAGCCATTTAGGGTTGCTATTGGGTTTTCAGTGCCCGGAGCAAAGGACAAGTACAGCTGTGTGTCATCTGCATAGCAGTGGTAGACAAGGCTATGGCGCCTAATTATTTCACCCAGTGGCAGCATGTACACTGCAAAAAGCATGGGGGATAATATAGAACCTTGTGGGACACCGCATGGCAATGGCACAGATGCAGATGAGTATACTCCAGATGAAACTCTCTGTGACCGGCCAGCAAGAAATGATTTAAACCAGCTTAGTACTGTGCCATCCAGGCCACAGAAATTTTTTAGGCGCTCAATCAGAAGCCCATGGTCCACAGTATCAAATGCTGCAGAGAGATCAAGAAGGATTAAGATTGAACAGTCACCTCTGTCTCTTGCCATCAGAAGATCGTTTAGCACATATACCAGGGCTGTTTCAGTGCTATGTCTTCTCCTGAATCCTGATTGGAATGGATCATACATATCATAAGATATCAGGCGGGTTTCAAGTTGATTTGCAACCACTTTTTCAATGACTTTTCCTAGAAAAGGAAGGTTTGATACCGGTCTGTAGTTGGTCATGCAGTCTGGATCTAAATTAGGTTTTTTAAGAAGAGGTCTAACAATTGCTTCCTTTAGAGGTTGAGGAAAAATTCCTTTCTGCAAAGAGCACTGAACAATTTTTGCAAAGACAGGGCCAATTATATCCATGCACCCTATTAGGAGCTTGGTTGGGGCAGGGTCCAGATCACAGGTAGTGGGACGCAAAATCTGGACAATTTCAGCAATGTCCTTTACATCCATTGGGTCAAAGCTGGTCCATGAGGATAGGTGGCTTACATTGTCAGGCTTGATAGTTTGGCACTCCTCTGATGGAACTGTGGGGATTCCAGCTCTGATGGCGGATATTTTATCTGAGAAGAATTTTGCAAACTCATTACATCTTGCCTGGAATACTGGAAGTTCAGGTGGGTATCAAATTTCTACTTACCACACGGAGAACTGCTGTTTCAAATGAAGGTGAGGTGAGTATTACACATGTGGCATAAGCATATACACATTCATTCCCAGGCTGCTTATTGGTGTTACCATCCACCATTATAGCCAATTTCTCATACTGTATGGAGGAGTCAGAACTGTGGGTGTTTATTCATCCTTACTGTCACTACATTGAGGGATTGCTGTAATTACTGCTTGTCAATACTTGCTCCATGCTCTGTCAATCGCTATTACTGTATTTACTTGGAGCTATTATCACTGCATAACTGATGAACATCTACTATGGAGCACTTATTTCTTATACATTTCTTATTTCTGACTAGTAAGCCCGCTTGAAGCAAGTGCTTCAAAATCTAGTCTGCTACCTCTGTGTTTGTGCATGTGTGACAAAGACATGTAGGCCATTTTTGTTGTGCCTAGTGGCACCTTCACTCCTAAATTCGCCCCTACATGGGCACAATCATCGGGGTGAGAATTCCTATAGGCGTCTTATGCCTTTATTAAAATCACCTAGCTTTATACTGTGTCTTGAGACATATGTGACTTTTTAAAATATTTTTTAAGTATTTATTGATGATTTGGTTTAAATACTGTGCAATTTAGCAATAAATGTACTACTACTGGCCTCTAGTGGTAATTAAAATATCAACAGGCATAATCTTTTTCTTTGTGCATATCTTTATTTTATTTATTTACAGTTTCTTATATAGCGCAGCAGATTCCGTTGCGCTTTACAATAGTAAACAGTGATAAGACAAACTGGGCAATAACAGACAGACTTGGAGGTAGGAGGGCTTTTGTGACTTTCTTCCTCTGTTTTCGGTTGGCCTCTATTGTGAGTTATGTGAGTTGTCACTTCAGTGACACATCTGCGACACTCCGATAGCATGACCATAAAATGGACCATCTTCATGCCTTTACTTACCCACCTTCTAGTCACTGACTACAAATAACCAAGACATTTCTGAGCCTGTGTATATTTACAACATTTCTCTTACTGTAGGTCTATTTGGAGTTCATCATCTTTATGAACATCATTGTCTGTTTTATACAAAAGACAAGATTGGGGATGAAAACTGTGATTGATAAAAAAGAGACAATAATAGGGAAAAGTGTTCTGCAATTTCTTGCAATGGAGGTCAAAGAAACAAATGTAATAGTTTGATTGATATGGTTAATCAATAGAATTGGATACAAATTAACAGCCATCATTTTTTGACTACTAACTTTCTGTTCCATTCTATGGGGTTGCGTTCAGTTTCCTGGCGGTGGGAATCCCGGCGTTCAAAATCCAGACGCCGGAATCCCGACCGCCAAAATCTCGACACTCTCTTCCTCTGTGGGTGTCCACGACACCCATAGAGGGAGAATAAATTAGTGTGCCGAGCGGTTGGGAGTCCGGCGTCGGGTTTTTGACTGCCGGGATTCCATACTGAATCCATTCTATGCAGGCCACCAAACTTACATGAGTCATTAGTCATCCTCCAGACACCCCAATCATTATATTACAGCATTCATTATTTCTACTTATTATTATCAGTTTTATTACAAGCTTTCTACAACCGCGTATGCCCAGCAACTAGAGTGTGTCATGGGCTGGCCAGTCAATTCTCCAGATACCTCAATCTGAGAATCGCCAGCAGAGACATATGAATACCCCAACACATGTGCTTATGAAAACCGGGTAACTTCCACCAGCAAAATAACTCAAAACATCAATATTTATATCAGCTAGTCTTTTGCAGCTACTGTACCGGTAGCCCGTCTTATTAATTGCACAATTCACTTTGTAGTGTTTGCCCTTACAGGCTCATAGATTCGTTAAGAGACAGAGAACATGCTAGAATTATATTATTTTTTTAAGTTGAACAAAATAATCCAAGAAATGATTCCAAAAAGGATTACAAATGGACAGGAAATACAGCAAATATAAATATCAGAAGAATAAACAGGTAATAACATTTTGGAACCTATGACTTACACAAAGAACATAGGTGTTTCCGGTGTGGGGGACCGTGAGACTATTAGTACATCTCCAAATCATGGCTGAATCCCCAAGAAATGAACAACAATTATTGAGGGAGAAATGCAGTTATACCTTTTGCAGCTTCACTCCCCCCCTCCCTTTTGTTATCTTTTTCATCAACTCAGTGCTAGACACTGGGCACTTTAATGAATCAATCACTCATTCCTAAGTATCTGTAATTTTGTATATTGGGAGAGGAAGCTAGTCACAGAAATTCCACCTCTCCCTGAAGGCAAAAACTCCTGATCTGGGACCTTATTCTGGTCCCTTTCGCTCCCCTGCCTATTCGCACAGGGGAGCCATGTTTCAAGACTGTGCATGCACATATACTTTTATATGCATGTGCAGCGGGCGCAGCGAACTGCTTGTTCGCTATCCCGTTTGCACCTAGCAGTGCAGTTGGGGGCGTGTGGGGCGGCAGCGACAGGCAGCGCCCATGGGAATGCCCAGCGTTTCATGGGCGTTCCCATGAAAAGGCTGGGTGTTTCCATGGTGAATTCCCGATGACGTGCATGTGAGGGTGGGAAGCTGGCGTCAGCGGATGTCAGCTGCCGACCCACTTTCCATACAGGGCACCTGCAAATGGAAGGCACCAGAGAGGTATCTTACATCTGCGAGTGCTTTAGAAATCATTTGCGATTCAACCAGAATAAGGCCCCTAGTCTGGCTGTTGGAAATGTGTACCCTCCTCCTGTTTATGAGGGGAGTTCTGGATGAGAGATCCTTATCTGACATCCTGCCTCTTAGGGGCAGATTTATTAAGCTCAGTGAAGTGATAAAGTGTCTGATTTTTATCACCAGCTCCTAACTGTGAAGTTACAGGCTTGGTTTGAATAATGACAGGTAGGAGCTGATTGGTTATTACTTCAAGACAAAAGGAAAGTATGTCCTGGTGTGGTGCACCAAGAGAAAAAATATGAATACCTATAAAATATAACCTTTATTATGGTATTTTTAAAACTGCGAAATATTTAAAAAAACCCCATATAAATGACAAACAAAGTGAAAATCGTGCATGTTTAAAAACAGCACGTGCGGGGACTTATTGTGTGTTTTGGTGTGGCTCTATGAAGTTATAATGTGGCATTTCAAAATTATCTCAGTTGGCAACAGTGGCTGTAGAATATAACTGCCTAAGTCAGGCATGTCCAACGCTGGCCCTCCAGATGTTTTGAAACTACACATCCCAGCATGCTTTGTAATAGTTTTAGCATTCTCTAATAACAAAACTGTGGCAAAGCATGCTGGGATGTGTAGTTTCACAACATCTGGAGGGCCAACGTTGGACATGCCTGGCCTAAGTGAAACTCACTTGGTTACATATGTAGATAATGTGTTGCTAAATAGATACTGTATCGTGCATGGATTGTCTATAGTAGACAAAACATGTGCACGTTCTAACCAGTAACAAGTATATTCAACTCAGTTTGGTGCAGATACCTAATAGAATATGGGTCTACTGAATTACATGCAAATTAAGATACTGTACATGGGATGTGCAATCTCTACTCATATAGGTATCCATGCACTGTGGTGTTTAACTGAAATGTGTATACACTGGTAAAGTTTATATCATCCCCTCACTCTGAGATGCTTACGCCGTGGCAAGTAATGTGATACATTTATAGGGTATATAAACCTCTAGAATATTCTTACTGCCGCTCGCGTATTAGTATACAACACAGCAAATGAGTTTCAGACGGGTGAATAAGATATTCAGTGTAGTAGCGGTGCCTGCTATAATTAAGCGTGGCCGCTATTACATTACACTGAATCAGACAAATTTGTAAGGCATATTGTGCAATTATAAATCAAGTTACAGCCCTGACTAGGGCTAGATTTAGCGAAACGCTATTAGATTACATATAATCTGCCAGACATAAATAATTTCAACAATGCAGTCAAATTACAGCCCTGAAAAGGGCTAGATCTGTGAGCCGCCAAGCTGTAGGTGTCTGGCTGGGAGAGACAGAACACACAATAGTACACCCGCACTGCCGTACTACCGGCGTGCGTTTCGCTCCCCACTTTATCACTGTAACCGGTGTCTAGTTCTAATGATGATGTCAGTGGTAGCACACCCCTGATTAAATTGATTGTCACTATCATTTATAAGAAAGAGGGGGCCGGAACACCTATTACTTATTTGTAACAGTGTATCCTGTGCGGCAGATTCTCCTACTCTGTTTCCGTGGTTATTACTTCACCAAGCTTAATAAATCTACCCCTTTGTGACCTAACTTCCTAGGTCTGTTTAAACATGAGAGTCACAAATGGGACACAGACTATTGATCTGTTTAGGTGAAATGAGACAATATTTCACATATAATCATATACAATACAATCCTGATGCCGCTGTATGCTACTGTAAATATTGCAGCTCCATCACAGAGTTGCTTAAAGGTTACATGTGTCTTCATTCAGAGTTTATATGGATTCATCTTGACAACAGAAATGTTATTGTAGTGGCCATGAATTTCTGACATTTTTGAACAACATTTTCTGCTTCTTATTACATGGATAAAGAGGCAGCTTGATCATAGGGCCTATAGGGAATATCTCAGGTGGCATATTTAATATGTCCACCTTGGTGACATGTGGCCCCATTCATTTTGCTATTCCTTCTGTGCAGTACAGTAACTCTGCCATCCAGTGATGCTGCCAAGGCTACATGACATGTTATACTGTACCAGGTGCTGGAAATGTCAGGCCACTTATACAAAACTGTCCAGGGACACTTAAGTTCCCATTCTGCCCCTGATGTTTTTTAAAAAAAATATTATTATAATAACTATTTATGCAATTCACTGTTGCCGACAAGCACTGCTTTCATGAGCACGACTGTTGTTGAGGAAGGTGATGTGACTGCTGGCTGAAAAAGGTGATGGGGCTGTGGCTTACCAAGGCGATGGGGCCATGGTTGAACATGGTGATTCTGGTGCTGACCATGATGATAGGGGCTTTGACTGAAGTATTGGGGCTACGGCTGAGGAAGGGGAGAAGGTGCTTTGGATGGTGATGAGGAACTAAGGACAGTAACTGAGGACAGTGTTGAGGTTATGACTAAGGTGATGAGATGCTGGGGTGATGAGGGCTGGGGATGGTGATGATTGTCCAATGAGGGCATTGGACCAAGTGTCACTGGTCTGGACTTTCTGGAACAACTAGAGGTTGGACTCCTGTGATTAGCTCTGTAGCTATCTTGGACAGCCCAGGTGAGGCAAGACTTCTGTGGGGGCTGGGGTACTATTGTGTTCCCTCCGTCCCCTGTAGGTGTGGGTTTCTGTATTTGGGTGCAGGTGGCACCATGTCATGAGTGTGCCATGGCTCCATGCTATCCCTCTGGTCTCAGGTAAAGTGTTGTAAACCTGAAGTTTTCATTTATGAATGTGAGATAATGTTCCTGGAGTCTCATTTTGTATTAGATCACATATACCTGCGTGAATTGGGCTAGATACTTCTTGGCTCTGCAGTTACGGCTTTTTAAAAAACATTTTCGGTACTCTTTACCTAGAAGGGCGCCAGCGATTGAAATCGCGGTCGTCGGGGGTAAAAATCGCGGTCATCGCGGGCATCGCGGGTAAATCGGGATGGCCGCGATGACCGCGATCACCGCGATTTTCCCATAGGGAACAATGTTAAAACGGCAGATTGACCGCGATTTTACTGTTAAATGCCTCAATGGACCCGATTTGGGGCCAAATAGGCCAAATTAACCCTTAAATGTCCCCCCAAATTTTTAACGCCACCCCACGATCCACGCCAACCCGAAGCGTGGCGAGCGCAGCGAGCCCGCGAGGGGCGGCGGTACGCGTCCTCCGACCTTTTCATGCCCTACTATCCACTAGGGCGTGGTGTGAGAATATAATAGTGTGGCGAGCGCAGCGAGCCACCGAGCCACCGAGCCCGAAGCGTGGCGAGCGCAGCGAGCCCCGCGAGGGGACGCGGATACCTTCACAGGTATGCGCGTCCCCTCGCGGGCTTCACAGGTGTCCGTGGCGAGGCGGACACCTGTGAAGCCCGCGAGGGGACGCGTCTACCTGTGAAGGTATCCGCGTCCCCTCGCGGGGCTCGCTGCGCTCGCCACGCTTCGGGCTCGGTGGCTCGCTGCGCTCACCACACTATTATATTCTCACACCACGCCCTAGTGGATAGTAGGGCATGAAAAGGTCGGAGGACGCGTACCGACGCCCCTCGCGGGCTCGCTGCGCTCGCCACGCTTCGGGTTGGCGTGGATCGTGGGGTGGCGTTAAAAATTTGGGGGGACATTTAAGGGTTAATGGGCTCTGTGGCCCATTTAACATTGATTCCTATGGCCAAATCGGGTGGATTGAGCAATTTAACAGTAAAATCGGGTCCATCGCGCCTTTTAACATTGATTCCTATGGGAAATCGGGAGCATCGCGTCGCGGGCATCGCGGGTACATTTATGGCCGTCCGCGACGCGACCGACACGATTTCCATGTTTAACATTGGTTTCAATGGGAAATCGCGACGGGCGCCCTTCTAGGTAAAGAGTACCACATTTTCTTGTAATTTTCCCTTTTTAAAAGGCTGGACATTTCATTACTTGGGTGCAGAGATCAGTTTTTAAACCATTTTCATGCTGTTTGCGAGTTAGTATTCATGTGTATTCTGGATTTCTGTGCTTTAGATCAGTGGTTCCCAACCTAAATGTACTTGTACCACTGGGGGTACACTGCAGACCAGTTGGGGGTGCACTGCCGACCAGTTGGAGGTGCATGAAATAATAATAATAATAATATTGGTAATGGCGGAAAAAGAAGAAGAGGTCTCCCTATGGCGGAAGAAGTCTCCCATATCCATAGCGACGAACCACATTGCAGAGTTTGAATTGTGCACCTGCAACCTTGTCTTTGTAATCAGCATTCATCTGCCTGTGCTGACACAGGTGGACGAAGCAGCAGCATTAATCCTGCAGGCTTAAGCAGGAACGCAGAGACAGTACACAGCCGGTGGCCACACACCCGATTCCTGACTGCACACTACTCCTCTGCTACTCCTTAATATAGGGATATGCATAAGGACACTTCCACACCACTTGTAAGTACTCTGTATATTTCAAATTGAGAGGAGGGGATACTCATAAATGAAAAGCCTAATCGGAGGTTACGGGAGAGAAAAAAAGGTTGTGAACCGCTGCCCTAGATTCATGGATACAGTTAATAAAGTGTACAGTACAATCTAACTGATACAGTTGATTTGTGTTTTTTCCTTTTGCATCTACCATTTCTTACAATGTATTTTATCACCTATAAATATCCTAGCACATCCTTGCTTGGTAAGCTTTTTCACAAACACTAGATTACTGTCAAGATTACACACATACTAAACATTCTTAAGTATACTTCTGGTAAATATTGGAGAGACTTGATAGTAAATATGTCTTACTCATTTTAAGACATTATAATGAGCATTAGTTGTGGCTAATCTTCCTGAATTACTTTGGTTTAACTGATTAAAGACATTTTTGCCATTTGTCCTATGACTTGTACTGTAGCTCCCTAGTCAATACACCATGACATTATCACTGTGCCTGTGTTTGTGTTGAAAGCACATTCAACATTAGAATTATTGTCCAGCTCCTTTATAGCAACCTTGATTTCTGCACTGCTTCTTTAGTTGAGTTATCGTGACTTTCTAGACTCAGCCTTTAAAAGACAAGGTTTTATGCACACAAATCATCTGTATATTTCTCTTAATGGTGTACTAGCTGTTATGGATTTGGGGGTTACCCACCGTTGGAGTCCGGAGACAGGGTCGTGAGGGTGTTGGTGTGGTGCTGCAGGAGGCAGGGAGCTGGAGATCAGGCGTAAGCCCGTAGCTGGGACCGCTGTTTAGGACGGCCACAGCGAAATCTACACTGACTCTGTTGAGTCCACCGGGCAGATGGAATAACCCTGCAGAGTGCTAGGCTTCGCCTGTAGCCGCCGCGTTCGAAAGAGCCAGTTACGCCAGCTCTAACCCCGATGCAGCCAGGTGTTATGATGTGACAAAGGGTAAGCGATCGCCAGGTGGTATCACAAGAGGACCGTCTAACTACCGGGCCTAACTGGGGGAGAACCCCTGACTGCCGGCACCTGGCCAAGAGCGGGGAGAAGCGACCCAGTCGCAGACACAATGAGGGAAATAGGGAATCTCTGAATGGAGACACTGAGAGACTATGATTCCCCAAAACCAGGTGCAGTGGGAAAAGGGAACAACCCCTGCCTGACAGAAGCTAGGGCGACAGACAAAAATAAAGCAGAGGAAAAGACAGGTACTTATGTAATAACCAGATAATGGACCCACGGAGGGGCGCAGCCACGGCGGGCCTGAGGTGTGACAGCAAAAAATAACCAGGCTCCAAAGGAGCACTTACGTGACCCACAGGCAAGGAGGGTAATGGGAACAGGCACAGGGACAGCCTGGGACAAGATGAGAATCCTGCAGACAGAACGGCTAGGGAGCTTGGACAAATAGAGAGAATTCCAGGGACAGGAACAGAAGAGATCCTGGGACCGGGTATGGGCGCTGAATGCTTGGGAAGCAAGAAGCTGAGCTGCAGAGGATATATCCTGGGATCCAAACAGGAGACTGGAACAAGGGACCAGGAAGCGTGGCTGGGAGCAAACAGAAGTTCCCTGCACATGCAGCAGGAACTTAAACAGAAAGCTGTCACTGACACAGATCCCCAGGAGAGCATGGCTTATAAAGGCCTCAGGTGATTGAAACAGCTGATGGATCTCCAGGCTGCTCCTGATTAACGAGCTAATACCTCACAGCCTGTGAATAATAGCTCAAAGAACACAGGGCTGTAATGGCAACAGACCTACCACTGGAGGCCACCAGTGAGTCAAAAAGCCAAACAGAAACAAAACAGATTGAACCATAAAACCTGGCTCCTGACACTAGCGGCATGGGGGAGAACGGACAGCGATGGTCGAGCAGCTCACACACTTGTGCCGAGAATGGGGCATGTGATCATCTGACGGACGGCGTCAGCCCTGTCTTTGTTCCAGCGGCCACAAATATCAGTCAGTTGAGACTGACTTATATTTGCGAAGACAAGAGAAACCACGACTATTCAATGACTTCTCCTGCTGCAGCAGCATGCGAGGGGGTGTGTCTTCGTAACACATCCCCTCACATGGTTGCGGGGGGGGGGGGGCATTTCTGCAGGCAGCATTACATGGTTAGCAGGTGGTAAAGGATATGGATATAATAACATAGCCAGGGGCAAATGCAGGATTTGCAGAGTGGGGTTTCAAGATTTTTCAACTAATCATAGTGTATAAAAAATATAATTAAATTAAAATTAATAAAAAATGTTTTTATATAAATGTAATACAGTCAGCAAGAACAATAAGCAGTAGATACATTAGATAGAGCAGGGAGCCTGAGTCCTGTGTGTATTTCTCAGCACAGAGAGCTCTGCTAAGCAGTGCTCTCTGTGCCAGAAGCCCTGATTGTCGGTCAGGCTGTCACAGTAGATACGGAGACCAAGCTGTCTCTGTTTTAAAACTCTCCATTGCCCCATCGGGGGTTCTGGGTACTCAGACACCCCCCCCCCCCCCGTGTGTACCACTAATTGCAACTGAGAAGCAGGGAGAGGAAGAAAATAGAAGATGGGAGCAGAGTTGGGGATGATGACACACTACACAGGGGAAGCCCCAGGGAGAGGAAGGTTGTGAGAGAAGGAGCTCAGCTTCCATAAAAGAAAGGGGTGCCACTCCTACTTAACTGCCCGTACTGATGACTGTGGTTGTGAACAGCCTGATTTACACCTGTTCTGAATCTGATTCAATCTGACATATTTGTGAAAGATTTTTCCCAGATCCTGCTTTCATGCGACTTCACGCCTTTTGTCTAGCTGGACCAGTCACTGCTGGCAATCTAATCAGTGTACAGTAGATCAGAGTACAACTGAGAGAAAGTTCACTTTCCATGCAAATGCATGTCAGACAGACAGGGTTGGACTGGTCCACAGGGAAAAAGTGGAGACCCCATTTGTCTCCACCTGCCTGTGGGCCCACCACCTGCTCTAGGGAAAAATCCTGAGCCTACATTAGAAAGGGTTCACCAATCCAGGTATCATTCCTTATACTTTAAATTTCTATGTCCTCTCTTCAGTTCCCAGCAAAGTTCAGCTCTAAGACATTGTTGTCTTTTGCCAAAGCAGAAGCACACTGTACTCCAGGATGTGTACTTATGACACTCACAGCGCACCTGTGTCAAATGGTCAAAGAAGACGTCATGCATATATAAAAAGAGCTATTTTACATATTTTATACCTGCATAGAATAGAATAGAATAGAATAGAATCCCTTTATTCGTCTCACAATGGAGAAATTTCAGTGTTACAGCAAGGTTCAAGTACAGATAAGAGTAGTAGCATAATAATAAGAACACACATAATAAGATAAGATCCAAGCCGGCAGCAGTGCAGCATTGTAGAGTCTGAGCTTTAGATTGCTCAAATTCCACTGCGCAGATCACCAGAGAAATTACCACACTGCCATTTTTACCCATTTTTACGGTGATTTTGGTGCTGCAATCCGAAGGGTAAGTATTTGGAAAATGGGTGCAGCATGCACACTGCACCCATTACAGATAAGCCACTGGGTACAAAGCTGATGCAGTGCTACTTTATGCATATACAGATGGGACCATTCTCCACGTGGCCACCAGCAGGTTTCTGGTGGATGATGATCCAGTGGACAGGGACATCTCACACGCTCGTATGTCCATTGGCGTGAGTGGGGCACACGAGTGTCTCTATGTGTTCGTGCCCCATTTTGGTAGACGGCACATGGCAGTAGTCGCGATGGGAGCCACTCAGTGACTAGATTGCAAGATAGATTGCAACGGATACGTTTTGTATACAGTACAACATATCTGTAAAACAAGTGAAATATGATATACTGTATTGCAGCATTTTACAGTTGCACAAACACATCAGGTAAGTTTGAAACTTGAGAAAGTTTTATTTATTTGTGAGCTGTGTACATTGGTGTTCCAGTCCCATTGAAATCATTACATTTATGCATGACATGTTTATAAGACAAAATAAAACATGCTTAGCAAAGCTGTAAATTGGAAAGTCATATTCGCTAAGAGTCTGTTTTCTATGGTTGTTCCACTTAAAACTTGTAATACCTGCTTGTATCCAGATACTGCTTTTGGCTGACACATTTCTAAAATATTCAACATAATGGTTGGCAGAGTTAAACATAATCATGTCCAGGTATAACCAGATGCCAAATTGAAAAGTATAATCACCTTTTGCATATTTTGTATATCTGTCATTACATATTAAATTGAATTTGTACCGTTTTCCATAATGAGCAGTTGGTATATGCTTATTGTAATTACTGCCCCCATAATTAATTAAGAGCACACATTGATTGAGCTTTTTGACTTTTTCATTGAACTTTTAACAGTAGTCACACAGTAGCTGTATAATAAAAATAAAATGGTTTATAAACATAAAATACTCTATGGCCATGTGTTGTGCATGAATTGTGCCATTATAATAATGAATTACTGATTTTTAAGCAACATAATTGCCGACAAATAATGCATTTCTGATTTATAAGACTAGTAATTTACTTTAAAAAATAGGTTATTCTGGTTTCACCATCCATGGTTAGAACATTTCAGGAGATGCTAAAAATGTATAGAAACATACAATCTAATGTTTCAAGACTAAATTTACTTTCACATGAACAGAAATAAAAAACAAAAACTGTATTATTTTTTATTTGTGGGGCAATAATAAATGTAAGCCTAGAATGCTTTGAATGAATTTAACCTAACCATCAAGCATGCAGAATGGATGATTATATACTGGCCTTTTATGTCCCCAAGAATAGATTCAATGGTTTCTGTTAAATTAAAAGTTCTAATAGTAGAAGAATACATGACTTTTCTCCAATGTTTGGTTCTTGGTTAAGTCTCTAGAAATATCTCACAAAGAAGAGATGCTGTTTGTATCCAATATCTCCAAATGACAGTAGGACATTATAACTGTGTTTCCAGTTCCTATTTAATAAAGTTTTTAATAGTCCATCTTTGTCCTGTGCAGCTCCGAAGGATCAAATCTGCCCCCGCATTACCTCTGCCTTCAACCTCTAGGCAACGTCCTGTACCTTTATTCATTATTGCTCCATTCTGAAATGAAAATAGATCATTTACATGTACAGTAACTGCACAGCAGTGGTATAACTATAAGTATTTATTATCACTAACTTCTTGAATTTGATAGATTACATTTCAGTAAGCGTTAAGTATATTTAACTACAGGTATAACAAAATCAGACAAGTGATTAGAAATGACTAGGAGTAATATAAATAGAATGCGACACACTACAGCATACAGGAGCTGTCAGAAATCCTGGCTACATAGTTGCACTACTGAGCCAGAATGAATATCTTAAACATGCATGTGATGTTAATATACAGTATAAACTCCTGTATCAAATACCCGTGTACAATAAAACATGGGGCGAAATGTAATAGGGTGCAATTTTTTAGACTAAAAAAAAATTGCACCAAATCGCACCTTTAAAAATCAATTTTTTTGCCGCAAATTCGCATATGTAATGAGATGCGAATTTGCGGCAAAAAAATGCGATTTGCAGCGATTTCGGGCGATTTTTAGTCATGAAAATGTGCGCATTTTCAGTCATGAAAATGTGCGCATTTTCATAAATGCGATTTTGCGCAAAAAAAAAAAGTTTTTAAAAAAACGGCGTGGGGTCCCCCCTCCTAAGCATAACCAGCCCCGGGCTCATTGAGCCGGACCTGGTTCCAAAAATACGGGGGACAAAAAGCATAGGGGTCCCCCGTATTTCTGAAACCAGCCCCGGACTCTTGGACCAGTCCTGGTTCCAAAAATACGGGGGACAAAAAATCTGGGGGTCCCCCGTATTTTGAAACCCATCCAGGGCTGAAGCCCGGGGCTGTCACCGGCGTCCGTGGCCAGTGGACGCCGGCCTGATAGGGTTAAATCTCGATCATACGTTACATTGCTTTATACCGGAGAACTACAAGTTCCAGCAGACCTCCCCCGCATGCTGGGACTTGGAGAACCACAAGTCCCAGCATGCGGGGCATTAATGGGCACGCTGGGACTTGTAGTCCACCTGTAAAAAGAATGTTTATAAAAAACACACACACAGAGAAGTAAAAGTTTATTACACACACACACACACCTCACTTTTACACCAGCATACTTACCATTCCTGGATCCAGCGCTGGTCTGGCTGCTTCACAGCCGGCTCCCCCCGCACTGACAGGCAGCGGGGAGAACCGGCTTTCTCCATTGCCTCTAACAGCTTCTGTAGCGCTGTTCCAGCGCTACAGAGGCTGAGAGCGCGATTGGCCGATACGTCTCCATGGAGACGCATAGCTCAGTCCTGATTGGCTGAGCTATGCGTCTCTATGGAGACGCATAGCTCAGCCAATCGCGCTCTCAGCTGTTAGAGGCAACGGAGAAAGCCAGTTCTCCCCGCTGCCTGTCAGTGTGGGGGGAGCCGGCTGTGAAGCAGCCAGACCAGCGCTGGATCCAGGAATGGTAAGTAACGCTGGTGTAAAAGTGAGGTGTGTGTGTGTGTGTGTGTAATAAACTTTTACTTCTCTGTGTGTGTGTTTTTTATAAACATTCTTTTTACAGGTGAACTACAAGTCCCAGCGTGCCCATTAATGCCCCGCATGCTGGGACTTGTGGTTCTCCAAGTCCCAGCATGCGGGGGAGGTCTGCTGGCACTTGTAGTTCTCCGGTATAAAGCAATGTAACGTATGATCGATTTAACCCTATCAGGCTGGCGTCCACTGGCCACGGACGCCGGTGACAGCCCCGGGCTTCAGCCCTGGATGGGTGAAGCCTGGGGGGGGGACCCCTTTATTGGGGGGGTCCCCACTCCTCCAGGTACCCCGTCCAAGGCTGACCAGCCACGGTGCTCATGTTTTGGCCGGGGGACCTTGTATAAAAAGTGTCCCCCAGCTGTGACATGACACCGCGGGCTGTTGGAGCCCGGTGCTGGTTTCAAAATACGGGGGACCCCCAGATTTTTTGTCCCCCATATTTTTGGGACCAGGACCGGTCCAAGAGTCCGGGGCTGGTTTCAGAAATACGGGGACCCCTATGCTTTTTGTCCCCCGTATTTTTGGAACCAGGTCCGGCTCAATGAGCCCGGGGCTGGTTATGCTTAGGAGGGGGGACCCCACTCCGTTTTTTTTTTAAATAAAAACACTTTTACACATTTTTATTAACAGGACCATGCACAGATCTCAATGATCTGTGCATGGTTCTGTCAAATTCGCCTGTCAGAACCTGGTCTATGTTTTTTGCGATTTTTGGTAACATTTACCAAAAATCGCACCCTATTACATTTGCGAGTTGTATACTTTATAATGGGAAAACATTTGGATGCGATTTGAAATGTGACTAAAAATCGCCACTTTCAAAAGTGCGATTTTTACCGCGATTTTCAACCTATTAAATGTGCGATTTTCGGAAAATGTGCGATTTCGGCCGTTTTTGACCAAAAATCGCACATGTCTAAAAAATCGCACCCTATTACATTTCGCCCATGATGTCATTGCTAAGCTCTGATATTTAGGAAAATATGTTAAAGCATATTAAATCAAACCCTAAATAAATCATGATGTATAGCAGTGGCTGAAATTGAATGATTGGCCCTGGTGCAAAAATATAATTTCCCCCCCCCCCCCCACCCCCCTCTACTCCAACCCTAGTTCACAATATGCTACACAGCAGTGGGTGACAGGGAGAGGCAAAGGCTGACAGCAAAGGGAAGGGAGGTAGAGGTTTATAGCAAAAGACAGGGGAGCAGGGGGGCACTGGGTGACAGGAGGAGGCAGAGGGTGACAGCCTATTGCATGGAGAGGTTGACATATAGAGTAAGATAGTGACAACAAAAGTCAAGGGGAGGCAGAGGGTGACAGCAGCAGTAGGGGGAGGCACAGGGCGATGCGGTACAGTGGGTAACAGGGAGAGGCAGTGGGTGCCATTGGTACAAGCACAATGCATGGTTTGGAGAACAGGGGGCATGTATCTTGGTGAAGGCAGGAAAACAGGGGCCCCTGCCCTTTGTGCTTTCTGGGTGTGAGCAACCTTTAAGTCAGACATCAGAGAATGGAAAAATGTACAGCAGTCTAATAACTAGAGGCAGTATATGGCTGTGATTAATAGTGCTGATAGGTGGCAGGACTCTTCTATCAACTGGCACATAAACAGTCAGCCTTGCAGCCCTAAGGTAAGGGGCAGATCCCTCAGGCAATGGGGTCCACCCTGCTCTTGGTACTGGGTCATTTATTTGACATTGCTCAAAATGGTCTGCAGGGATAACTCATTGCTGGTCCAAGCAGAAGTTTACAATGCACCTGCTGCACCAATGGTAGCTCCATCTCTGATGTACAGTATTTTAATGGATTGCAGAAGTCACCAAACATTTCTATGACCTTCACAAAAACACTCAGGGCTGTAATAGCGTCCAAGTTCAGTGGCAGTGCTGGTTGGCAGCCGAACTTGGACAATACCATGCCTTGTAAATGATTGACCCTTTAAAAAAGTTGGGAACCCGCACAGCTGCTGAACTTGGACACTATTACATCTGGCCCTTAATCTTGGATATTGTTACAGTATGGTTACAAAACAGTCTTCTTACAGTATATCCTTATAATGTACCAGGTTACCAAACTGGTTACCATGAGGCACTTCCAGGGGTGCCGTATGTTAGTGCCATTTGTTATCGGGTTATTATCAATGTAATACTGTAGGTAAAACCAGAACTGGTGGCTGTCAATCATGAAATTGACAAACCGAAGTGAAACCATGGCTGTCACATAAGTTAATTTGTTCCTAGCATTGGAGAGAAAGAAATGTTGGTGCTCTGGGGGGGGGGGGGGGGGGGGGGCTCAATCCAATTAGCACTTTGGGGTTCTCCCAAATTTACACACTGCGAAGGATGGGAGATTGGGTGTCAATGGCTGCGTTGAAAGCGGCAATGTGTTATTTGCAACTAACTGTATTGACCCCTTAGATGCTCATATTCATGAATGTTTGTGGAACACAGCCATATGGGAGCATAGCTGTTATTACCGGCTTGCAAAGATGTCATCGCCATGGGCACTGATGTACAGTAGAAAAGGCCTTATAAATGCAATCCAAAACATGCATCATCTTCCTGCACAAGGAAGATGATGTTTTGCCCTGCTTTGAGATCCAAACTTGGTAGAAAGAACTCATTATTACTCATAACCCCTTGTGGCAGAGTCAGCATTCCCCACATGAAAGTAATGTGGAGGATACAGACCAGGCTTTGTTAGCAGTAGCAGAAGCCCAGGTGTAATCAGCAGCACATGGGATGTCCCAATGGTGGACTATCTACCCGAGTGATAGGCCAGGGGTGTGGATTAGATTAGGGACTATTGGTGCCTGTTAGGAGTCTGATATGCCTGTATGCTACTGCCTGTGATATAAACTGCATATGAATGTCACCTGCTCTGCTGTACCTGCTGATGAGAATAAACTACCAAGTCATCATCTGAGACCCTATGTTTTTGATCCTTGTCAAACCTTAAGTACGGATAGGATTGGTTTCTACTACTTTGTACCTATTGGAGAAGACCTTTCTCCCATTCAGGGGTTTCTCATATTGTATGTCATCTATGCACTACCTAGATATTATGAGATCTATTTTCTAAGCCTTGAAGAAAGATTAGTGGGATGGAGATAAATTACCATCCAACCACTTCCTGTCATGTTACAGGCTGTGTTTGAAAAATGTATTAGGACCTGGTTGACTGGTACTTTCTGTCTGTCTACATTATCTCTCTCCAATGATTAGTACATAGATCCCTTAATTTCAGAAAAGAGAGAAAAAACAACAACTTGAATTACTCTTAAAAAATTAAGACAGCATTTCACAATGTCTGAGTAATTCTGTGTTTCTGAAAGAGAGGCCTAAGATGTGCAAAAACAACTCAATGCCACATAACACAATACAAGCCCAAACTGTTACCAGACCACCAGGGCCGGATTTATTTCTACACAATTTAGGTGCCCAGTGGGTCCAAGGGGGCCTGAGGGCATCCGAAATATGGCCCTGATCATCACAAAGCCTGCTTGTATTATTATAACATAGTGGTGGCCAGTTGCTGTATTATTATCCTGTGGTGGGACCAATGTGCTGTATTATTATCCTGTGGTGGGGGCCTACATGTATTTGTGTATTATTTTCCTTTGGGGGCCTACAGTATGTGTTTTATTACTAAGGACAATGGGGGGGGGGGGTAAGAGCGGGATGCAGGGGGGGGGGTAAGAGCGGGATGCAGTTACAATCCTGGCGGTCGGGATCCCGGCGTTCACAACCCCGATGCCGGAATCCCGACCGCCGAAATGCCGACACATTCTCCCTCCGTGGGTGTCCACGACACCCCTGGAGGGAGAATAAATTAGTGTGCCGAGGGTAGCGAGGCACCGGGCCCGCTGCGTGGCGAGCGCAGCGCGCCCGCAAGGGGGGCGATCCACGTCCTCCCCTTGTCGGCATTTCGGCTGTCGGGATTCCGGCGTCGGGATTCTGAACGCCGGGATCCCGACCGCCGGGATTCAATACTGAATCCGTAAGAGCACGTGCAGTTGTACATTGGGAAGGTCACTGTAGTAGTGACACTGTGTGGGTAAAGCTGGATACACACTAGACGTGTATACACAGCTGATACAATGGGATGAGGAGTGGGCAACATGTTACTCTATAGTAGTTGGGTTTCTATCTCACTTCCCTTTTGTGTATTAGATGCATAATATATTTGAGGATACAGGGATAGAGCTCAGTACAAACACTCCCTGCTCAATCCCCAAATCTATTTCTACAATTTAAATTGGCACTTTAATTTTCAGCTGTCACTTTCCTCATGCATCATAGAAACTACATCTCTTTCTCTCTCACACATGCACAAATCAAAAGGTAGCAGACTAGCTTTCGAAGCATTTACTTCGAGCAGGCTTACTAGTATTGAATAGCCACCTTCTGCCCCCTCACCCTGTGCGGCCTTATATTGCTGCAACCATTTATTGTTCTTGCATGTAGTTATCATATCAGTTCAGACAAATTTCCAAACACAGTGCTGCTTACCTGTATAAAACTCCAGCGTTTGTGGAGTGTGCTTTTCACTTTATCACAATCCATAAGTTGGGGGAATTTACTTTTTTTATTATCCACCAAGCAGCGGGTGTCAGGTAAAAGAATTGTGCTCCCTAGGGTACCAATATGGAGGTAACCTTCTTTTGTATATCTCCCAAGCTGCAAACACATAAAGACATCAGAATTATATCCACATTAATAATATTACCATTGACACAATCTAACTTTATAATGTGATATCAAAATAACATCAGTATTTTGCATGTAACAGTTTCTCCTTACATTAAATGTAAAATGAATAGCTAGTAAAGGCTCCTCGTAATTTCTCATAATTATTGGTGGAGGCACCCACTTCCAAATGGCTAATTACACTCTCCCATTTATAATACAGTATATACAGTAGCGGCTAAATTATATGAAGTTGCAGCCATCTACAGGAACTACAGTATGCCTTCTTATCTGTGCTGTCAGTGTGACATATATTGCACAGAGGGCCAGAGCCGGTACTAGCCTAAATTACGCCCTAGGCAAGATTTTGACTGTTGCCCCCTAGCACCGCCACTAGTTCCGTCTCTGACCCTGCTCCCCTTTCCCAAGATCATCAACCCTCATCATAGCAGTCATCATTTTGGTGCTCCTACCCGCAATATTTTAAATAGAAACAGCGCACCCATTCGGTGCGGAGCCCAAACAGGGGTGTGTATTTGCTGGGAAGGGGAATGGCCATACAATAGTACCCCCAATTCAAATTATGCCACACAGTAGTGCAACTTTATTCACATTATATCATGCGATGGTGTCCCTTATTCACATTACATCACACAGTAGTACCACTTTGCCTTATGTACATTACTCCTCATATTATTCACATTATACCATTAGAAAAAAATCCTGAGAAAATATTGTATTTTAAGCACCTCCATGGCCACACTGCAACCCAGCATAAAGCAGGGTGTGCTGGGCAGAGGAGAAGAGCTGCAGCTGCTGCTGTCACTTAAGGGGACGGGGCCCGGGGCCCCCACTGGGCCCTTCCATCAGACTTTGGCCTGGGTAATTTGTACCCCCTACCCCTTTTTCTTGGCACCCCTGATAATACCACACAGTAATGCCCCTTACACATGACACACCTTATTAATGTCCTTATAACCATAATGCCCCTTACACATTATGCCAACCTTTATTAATGCCCTTCATACACATAATGACACACATAATGCCCCTTACACATGTCACACATTATTAATGCCCTTATACACATGACACACATTATGCCCCTTACACATATGTCACACATTATTAATGCATTTATACATGACACACATAATGCCACTTACACATATGCCGAACACTATTGCTCAACCAACCCACCCACAGACAGGACTCCCACAGCCGCTAACAGCCTCACTCACACACACAAAATAGGCATGCTGCATATCATTTTAATCAGCAGAAGCTGCTGATGCCCCTAGGCATTCCAAATGCCCTAGGCAATTGCCTAGTTGGCCTATGCCTAAGGCCGGCTCTGCAGAGGGCCCAGAATTCATGTGCTCAGCTAACCACTGTGGACGCGATTCTTGTTCACTCACAATGGGGCAAATTAGACCCCGTTCCGATGTTTGGCTGCAAGCGCGTATTTGCGCATTTGTGCAGACCCGGACAATGAATGGCTTTGATAAGTTACACACACTTTTTAGACCTTTTGCCAGCTATTACTATGGTATACTGAAGTGAAATGACAAGCATGTAATAAGTGTGTCAAAGGCTTTTATTGACGACCACTTTAAGTTTATGCAAAGAGCTAATATTTGTTGTGTTGATCCTTCTTTTTCAAAACCTCTGCAATTCACCCTGCCATTCTGTCAACCAAATCCTGGGCCACATACTGACTGATGTCCGCCATTCTTGCTTAATCAATGCCTGGAGTTTTTCTGAATTTGTTATTTTTTGTTTGTACGGTACTTGTTTCCTAGCACGGCCACACCGATTTACATCGGGGTGGTCGTGTCGGAAAAATCGGGTCGATCGCATCGCATGCGATTTGGTCGCATGCGATGCGATCGACGCGACCGACCGATTTTGGACCCGATTTTTTTTTTTTAATGAAATGTAAATCGGGTCCCTGGGACCCGATTTTACATTGGATTCAATGTAAAATATTCCCAACCCCCCCAAATGTCACGGCGTACACCCCACCCCACGATAGACGCCATCCCGAAGCGTGGCGAGCGCAGCGAGCCCGCGAGGGGCGGCGGTGCGCGTCCTCCGACCTTTTCATTCCCCTACTATCCACGTCGGCGTGGAGTTGAGAATAGAATAGTGTGGCGAGCGCAGCGAGCCACCGAGTCCGAAGCGTGGCGAGCGCACGCGTATACCTGTGAAGTTATACGCGTCCCCTCGCCACGCTTCGGGCTCGGTGGCTCGCTGCGCTCGCCACATTATTCTATTCTCAACTCCACGCCGACGTGGATAGTAGGGGAATGAAAAGGTCGGAGGACGCGCACCGCCGCCCCTCGCGGGCTCGCTGCGCTCGCCACGCTTCGGGTTGGCGTCTATCGTGGGGTGACGACGGGGACATCTATAATGTGAAATGGGTCATAATTGCCCATTTCACATTTTTCACATTTTTTCACGATTTCAATGTTAAAATTTTTTTTAACATTGAAGCCTATGGAAAAATCGGGGGCATCGCGTCGGGACCAATGTTAATGGTCCCGACCGACGCGATGCCCCCGATATTTTACCTTTCCCGACAAGATTTCAATGTTAAAATATTTTTTAACATTGAAGCCTATGGAAATATCGGGGGCATCGCGTCGGTCGCGTCGGGACCAATGTTAATGGTCCTGACCGACGCGATGCCCCCGATATTGTCTCCTAGCCGGCAAAATGGACCTGATTTCAAAGGAAATCGGGTCCATCGTATGGATCGTGTACCTTAACTTAAAGGTACACGATCCATACGATTGTGGCCGTGCTAGGAAACAAGTACCGTTTGTACCCCCACCTCTTGACAATTGGCCACAAGTTCTCAACGGGATTAAGGTCTGGAAAAGATCCAGTTCTTGGATTTTTTGAGAGAAGTTGCTCTTGGAGGATGTTTTGGCACCATTCTTAATTCATGGCTATGTTCTTAGGCAAAACTGTGAGCGAGTCCTCTTCCTTGGCTGACACATAAATGGTCTCAGGATGCTTTGCTGTTGGCATGACACAGGACTGATGGTAGCGCTAACCTTTCCTTCTCTGGACAAGCATTTTTCCAGATGCACCAAAAAATCTAAAAGGGGATTCCGAGTTACTTTACCCCAGTCCTCAGCAGTCCAATCCCTATACCTTTAGCAGAGTATCAGTCTGTCCCTGATGTTTTCCTGGAGAGAACTTACTTCTTTTGTTGCCCTTTGTGACACCAGGCTATTCTCCAAAAGTCTTCACCTCACTGTTCATGCATATGCACTCACAGCTGCCTGCCATTCCTGAGCAAGCTCTTTACTGGTGGTGGCCTGATTCAGCAGCTGAATCAACCTATATCAAGGGTTTTAACAAGGTACAGGTGGGAGACATTCTTCACAGGAAGAGGAGCAACAGAACACAAGGACATGCAATGAAACTAGAGGGAGGAAGATTCAGGGGAAATGTGAGGAAGAATTACTTTACAGAAAGAGTAGTAGATAAGTGGAATAGCCTACCATTAGAGGTGGTAGACGCAAATACCGTAGCACAATTTAAACATGCATGGGATAGGCATATTGATATCCTTACAAAAAGATAAGGATCAAATATGGTTTGAGGTAACATGTTTAAAAAAGGGGCAGACTAGATGGGCCAAGTGGTTCTTATCTACCGTCAAATTCTATGTTTCTATGTTTCTAACTTAAGGAGAAAGTCCTGGCATACAGGATGTTCTTAGGTTAACTAAAGCCTTCATCACACCTATTGAAGTTCTTATTTTGGGGAGCACACCACACAGGGCATTTTTTTAGAGCACTTCTTAAAAAAAACACAGATGAGTGTTCCAGGACCTGGACAACCTGGCTGTGTGCGGTGTGATGTTACAAGGTCACATAACACACAACCAGGGTGGAGGAGGTGGAGCTGGGCAGCCGCTGAAGCTTTCAGCGCTCAGCGGCACTGCCTGACTAAGCAGCGGATTCAGCGGCAATCCCAGTAATTTTCCGGGTTTGCCAGTCTGTGCACTGAAGCATAGCCAGGGGCTGGCTGGCAACTGTCAGCCTGGGGAGCAACACAAGCAAGTGGCCCACCACCATCACCATTGTTTCACCACCCTACCCTCTCCCCTCTATTTAGTATGCAGCAATTATTAAACAATCATTCCCCTACACACACTCCCAAAACAGGGACAGCGCGCGCCGGAGGTGCGCTGCAAAATTTTACACTGTAATGCCCATTCCACAATACCACACACCGTAATGCCCATTCCACATAAGGCCAACACCGTAATGCCCATTAAACATAATGCCACACACCGTAATGCCAATTAAACAATGCCCATTACACATAATGCCAACAGCGCTATGCCCATAACATATATTGCCGCACACCGTAATGCCAATTAAACATAATGCCACACACCGTAATGCCAATTAAACAATGCCCAATGCACATAATGCCAACACTTCAATGTCCATTACACATATTGCCACACACCGTAATGCCCATTACACATAATGCCAACAATGTAATGCCCATTACACATAATGCCACACACCGTAATGCCCATTCCACATAAAGCCAACACTGCAAGGCCCATTAAGCATAATGCCAATTAAACAATGCCCATTACACATAATGCCAACACCGATATGCCCATTACACATATTGCCACACACCGTAATGCCCATTACACATAATGCCACACACTGTACTGCCCAATAAACATATATTTGCTTGCTTTAACCCGTGGAGTGGCACTGTTTGTTCATTACAGATATATATATATATATATATATATATATACAGTATATATATATATTTTAGCTATTCAGTGAAATAAAATGTGTGCCCGGCAATGATTGAGAACACCGCCGATCTGTAAACTAAGAACGGAAGTAAAGGCAAAGTGGAACGCATCTTGAGTCTCAGTGACGCGATGCGCGGGCGTCTTGATCTCAGCTGGTGTTAGTTACACTTCCGGCTGCGTGCGGTTCAGCTGGATGGAACGCAAATCGCTTCCACAGCTACCGCCGCTGCTACTGTTATTCCCCACATGACGGGACTCTTGGACTAAAGTTATGTAAGTGGTATGTTATAGATAGACTGTCCCTGCGGTATTTTATATGTGCAGGGTTAGTATATGAGTTTTTATCATATTGATTCAAGCGGAGGCTTACTTCCGGGGGTGTGTGCCATTGGTGACAGGTTGGAGGGTATTTAAACCCTATGTGAGCATTGTTTGATAAGCTGCTGCTTCTTTGGGTGGTCTTGAAAAAGGTCCCCCAGTGGACAGAAACGTCGACCAATGCCTGATGTCTGAATAAATCTGTTGCTTTGAAAATTTACCAGCCTGGTGAGTGCTCTCTGCCTTCTGCAAAAATACCTATATATATATATATATATATATATATATATATATATATATATATATATATATATATATATATATTTATATATACACACACACACACACACACACATATATACACATACACACCGTGTAAAAGTCTAGGCAGAACAATGTACTTACAGTACAGGCAGTTTTTCCTAGCAGGGTCAGCTTGAGCTCAGCCTCCATGAGCTCCTCCAGGGCCCCCTCACTACATGCAGCATGAACAGTTCCTTGTACCTGCCTGGTGCAGGGCCACCCACGCTCCCGCCGGCGACCTCCGCAGGTAAACTGAAACCCGCCCCCCCCTCTCGGCAGCCCGAGGTAAATGCTCGTTGCCTAGGGGTTCCTTTTGAACAGCGCGCCAGCGCTACCTGAAGCCACACTTCCGGGTAGTGCTGGCCGCGCTGTCATCCTCTGACAGACACTAGAGGTACAGCAGTACCTCTAGTGTCTGTCTCCTCCAAGGCGGCAGCCATTTTTGGATGGGCCGTCGCCATGGAGGCCTGCGTGCAGCAGCAGGACCCGACGACGTCTGGGCAATGTGAGTGCACACAGCCGGCCCCGGCCCAGGCCCAGCCACTACATACCGGCCCGGGGGGCATGTGGCATCCTGCCCCCTGGCCCATCCCGCCCCTGAGCATAGCCCAGAAAATTCTCAGGAGTGCCAGGGAAGGGGTTAAGGTGCAATCTTACTAGCTTTGTGTGCAGTGACTGCTTGTGTTTCCTTGCAGGTAATTTTCACAGAGGAAGAACAATGATTCCAAGCACCACTCTCCTTTTAAAGCTTCCAGTCTATGCTAACTCAATCAGCATGATCTCCAGCCTTGCCATGTCAAAACTCACCTTTGTTATCTAAAAGAATGACTGATATGATGTCAGCTGGTGCTTTTGTGGCAGTGCTGAAATGCAGAAGGAATGTTGTTTTTGGGATTAAGTTCATTGTCATAGCAAAGAGGGACTCTGCTATTGATTGCAATTCAGTACATTCTGTGTATATGCAAATTGCCGAAAGAAACAACTGAGGCAGAAGACTTTCTGGAAAATAACATTTGTGTCATTCTCAAAACATTTGGTCATGGATTAGGCTGCTGAAGTTTAGGCTTTCATTGCTATGTATTGTATGAGCTATCATATGATTTCCATAATGCCACCCAACATAATACCAATTTCACATAATTCCACACACTGTGGTGCCCATTACATATTAAAGTCACCTACCCCTGATCAATTGTGGTTTGAAGTCCCATAAAGGGATGTGTTAGAAAAAAAAACATATTTTAAGGGCTACCATGTGAACACTACCAGGACAGACATCAATGCGCAGATAAACTCCTCCCCTCTAGAAATGCGGTGTTGGCCCCTGATTTGTGTTATTATGACACATTCATGTGGGCAGCAACAGCAGGAGGACTCCTGTTACTATCGCACATACAGCAGCAGCAGTGGTGGGGATGGAGCAGCTGCAGACTTGCAGAGTCAGGTGGTGGCAGTGTCAGGAAGTGTTGCCATGGAGAACAAGCAGCAGGCCCCACATCAGACGCTGACGCCGCAGCTACCGGGGCATGTCCTGTCTCCCTCCCCCTTTCTCCCTCTGTGCTTCTGTGTGCAGCCCCGGGGGGGAGGGGTTAATTTTTAGGAGGTGCCTGTGGACACCGCAGCTGGTGTTAGGGGCTGGGTTGTGACAGTGTAGCCGCGTCCATGCACCCCTGGCACCACCCTAGCACATGCTTATGGCAAGCGGGGATGATGTCATAAGTGTAATGTTTATGTGGCAGTGGCAGTGGCAGCTCCAGAGCCCAGCGGTGAACCCAGGCATCTCAACAAGCCTGGGCCTGGATTATTAGTAGACGCCTCCCTCTAAGTGGCCCTGCATATATCTTGGATTTTTACAGATATTTGTTGTGAAACTTATTAGTGCTCTTCAGGTGTTCAACCTGAAGCTGATACAGACCTGATCACAAAATCAGAGAAAAACTCCCCTGGGCTGCAGCACTGACCACACATGTTATGCTGTATGTTACATACTGTATGTGCTAACTGGTTATCATAGGCTGCGGATGGGTTTAGAAGGAGAATGAAGTCTAATGGTGCCACACAGCGCCTGCGGGGCCGGACCCTGGGGCAACCAGATGGCACATATATCACATAATGTATATATGATCAATGCTCAGCCATCGCTGCCTACTGGTAAAAGCAAATGCCATTGTATATATTTCATAAAATAACAAATAATTCCCAACATAATTTAATGTGTGATGTGTATAACAAATCTATTAAAGAAGAACAATTAAAACACAATAAAACTGTTCACTGGTAAGATCAAGATTCTGTATTAAAAGACTGGAGGATTTATGGTCAGCATTAAGGAAGTCAAATATTTTAAATCCTTTTTAATAGTTGTATAGAAGTAACAGTAATTCTTTGCTTAAATTATATCTTACCCACAAAAACTATGGGCTAGAGCAGTGGTTCCCAACCTGGGGTACTAGTACCCCTGGGGGTACTCTGCAGACCAGTTGGGGATACTTGGAAATAATATTGGTAATGGCGGAAGAAGAAAAAGTCTCCCAATGGCAAAATAAGTCTACCATTGCCATCAAAACAAGCCACGTTGTGTCATTTCCAGTCCCATCTGCAGCGTCATCAGCATCTCCTCGTACTTTTGCCTAACCAGCAATTCACTGAGAGCTACCTGTGAACATCTGCCCTGCACTGACATGGGTGAAAAAAGCATTAATCCTACAGGCGTTAGCGGGAACTCTGGAGACAATACACAGCCAGCGGCCAGACAAAGACGGACCTGATTCCTGACCATATACTAGTCCACAGCTACTCCTTAATATTAGGACACGCATACTGTTCACTTCCACTCATAAATACTGTGAATATTTCAAATTGAGAGGAGGGGTACTTATAAATGAAAAGCCTAATCAAGGGGTACGGGAGAGAAAAAAGGTTGGGAACCACTGGGCTAGAGGGAAATGACTTGTTGGAATCAGTATACTGTATGTTTATAGAAAATAGATCTACTGGGGTTGGGTCTGAAGAATCATGTGTATTCCTATATTTCTGTTTAATCAGATGCTATCTCAAAGCACATTTTTGGTGGGACAGATAGAGTTACATTTGGGTGGGGTGCGTTGAAACTGAAATCTAAATTGCAGTGTAAAAATAGAGCAGCCAGTATTTACCCTGCACAGAAAAAAAATAACCCACCCAAATCTAAGGGGGCTTTCACACGGGCGATTTTAGCCCTGTTTCTGAGCAATCTATCTAGATCACTTAAATTAAGTGCAGATTGCTCTGTGTGTTTGCCCTCGAGCTATGGCAATCAATGCTAATAAGAGAACACAGATCACCAATACAAAAAAATCGCTACAGATGGAGCCTTCTTCAACTAGACATCTCTGTATAGCCACCAAGGCCTATTATTCCCAGCTGCAAAAAAATACCTAAAACAATACAGTAGGGGATTAGCATAGCATTAAATTCGACAGCTCTGGCTCACTTAATCCTATTAAAGGGCTAGCCACCAGGAAGCATAAAGACAATTTCCATATCCTGAATCGGTCAGCATGCAGACTAGCAGAAATTGTCCCATGTACTGGGGTTTAATCTCTCTACACCTGTTGGATTTGCCTCATCTGCAGTGCACATGGGTTTCACCAATTTTAATGTGCTCTGCAATCAAGTCTGAGCTAGTCTCGTTCTCCTGATTTATACTCATGATTATTGGGAAGCGTACCAAGCAAATATTATGGGGAAAATTTACTAAAGGAAATTTGTAAAAAATAGGTGTATTTGTATCCAGGAATACACTTATTTTTGACATTTACTATCCCGAAAATATGGCAATTCGTATTTGTATTGATAGCACATCAATACGACTATGAATTGCCATATTTTCGGGATAGTAAATGTCAAAAAGAAGTGTATTCCTGGGTACAAATACACCTATTTTTTTACAAATTTCCTTTAGTAAATTTCCCCCTATGTGAGGACAAGATTCTGGTTGCCGAAATGAATATAGGATAAATCAACAAATTTATGTTAATAAAATAGCAATACATAAGGTGTTCCAATAAAATAATAATAATAATAATAATAATAATACAAATCCTACTAACATAAGCAACTGAAATATTCTTGTAAAAAAGACTAGTAACAATGCCTCACTGCATTATTTCTGATAGGGCTAATGAATTTGCTTCAGAAGTGTGTGATAATTAGATTTGCTGACAAAAGTCAGGAATAATATCACTTCAGTGGTTTTATGGATGCTTCTACTAGATAAACAAGCCCCAAAGTATTGTAATCATCACAAGCTCATTACTCTAGAATAACGGAAACTGTTACTGCTCAGTTGTATAAATCTTTATAATTCTTTACCCGTGACTCTAAATTAGGAATTATGAGTCATAAAAGAAATAGGAAAATATCAAACCTGAGGGCCCCATCCATGGCACGGGTACATTATAGCTGTATGATTTTCCTGTGGGCCTTGGTCTAGACAAACATCTTTAGCTTTGTTGTTCCGCAGCTGTGGAAACAAGAAAAAGCATTTTAAAGATTTCTGATATTTTTGAAAGGTGTTTATAATAGCAAACTAGTGCCCGCTAAGCAGTGAAACTTTCCAAACGATTGACATACCGTTGAATAATTGAAATCCTCACACATGGCACTACAGTATGCTGGGGCAACCTCTCTGCTGCCTGAAGCCAAGAGTCAGCTTATACTTTCTACTTAATTCTGGAGCACTCAAATCTGAATCCGCTTAAGAACTAATTAGAGCTTGCAGTATCAGTGAGGCACTTTGGAAGGGATCACTTTGTACATCGATCATGACAGAGCAAGCACCAGCTAAAAATAACTGCGTGTAAAATAGGTTACTTGTGAATGTGGGACATTTTTGTTGCATTATATACAGTATCTTGCTGATAGCAATTGAAGAACCATACATGACAAGCCCCATAGCTATATCTGGGTAGAGGTCCACAGATATAAATTTCACCTGCCGGTAGGTCCCACTGCTCTCAGTAGTGTAGGGTGCAGAGGCGGAACTCCTATTGATGCAGGTGAAAAGAAATGGGGCCACTGCTACCCCTGTCACCCTCTTCTTTCACCCACTATTTTTAACTGTCACACTCTGTCTTCTGCTGCCTCTCCCTATCCCCTTCTGCCTCTCCCTCTCACCCACTGTCTTGTTGCATATTGAGAACTTGGCTTGGGGTGGAGGAAGGGGGTCCACATTATATTTCTGCACCTGGTCTTACCACCCACACATTATGCCACTGGCAGGTTGGCAGGGCTGAATTTAAGACAATATGGGCCTGGGGCTGAAAATGTTCAAGATCTATAATGAGATACGGGGGAGCTGTGATCAGTGCAGTGTGGGAGTGGCCAGTGCTATGTGGGTGTGTAGATCCTTATACTATCAGCCCATATATATTTAGAAGAATAAAATTGCATTAATTTGTATGGAAACTAGAAATACAATTTTGTTAGTCTTATGATTTAGAGCTGGCCGTGTGGCTAGCTGGGAGGCTGGTCCCCATCATGTCACCATGATGATGAGGAGGCCTTGCACTCTAGCTCCCATTGTTTATCTGTCCCTGAAAGTGGTGTCTCCTCTGAGAACACACAGTCTGGCTCATGTGCCAAGTCGAAATGACTTAAGCAGGATGTAGGGCCTTTGATGAGAGGGACAACCTAGCACTGCCAGCACTAGCACTACTTGAAGCAGCCACACCTCCTCCACCCCAGGAGAGATAGTATCTAATAGACCCACTATCTTACTTAAGGTGTGTACACATGTATCGATTTACTTTCGATTCATTTTTTTCTTTAGATTTCCCCAATTCCACGCCTTTTCAATTTGTCCTTTGCTTGCCATTCAATTTCACATTCAATCTCGATGTGCATTTAGGGCATAGTGTACAAATTTGATTTACTGGAATCAATTCGATATTTCCATGCCTGCACTGTCTAATTTTTTCTTTTCGATTCAGACAAAATGGTAGCGCAAATCAATTGGATACGGATCAAAAGTATCTTAACCTTTTGATTTCGATTCGATTTTGCTTCTATAAGCAAAATCGAATTGAAAAACTGTCAAAATCGAAGCCTCTGTGGACCGCCTGTCATCCCCCACCCTCTCCGACACCAGAACCTGAGCTGTGTTTATTGAATGACATCACCACTGGGCGGACACCGGCTGGACGAAGAGAGGAAAAAGCGGCTTACACACAGCTGCTGCCAGCACCTTCCACTGCCCACGGCGGAAACATTATAGGCCCATGGACTTTAATCTTAAAAGAGTGTAAACATTATTATTATTTTTAACCTTTTTTCCATTTACAAGTGCTTTTTTCTTTTTTCTTTCCTTTCTACTTTCATATTATTACTATAACACTTAGCGCTCATTTCTCCACTATTTACTGTTTCTTAAGTTTTTTGATATATTGAGCATATAAAATATAAATATTTACAGTGATAGTTGTAATATTATACAACATAATTCAATGATAAAGTTACTATTAAATGCAAGATAATGTCAAATAGTCAACAGTTGTTTCAAATAAAATTCCTATAAAGGATTTAATGAAACTTATGCATCCTAGATTTAGATTTTGATCGATATCATGCCATGCACTAGTTGAGCGAAGCAGCCTTGGAGCTGACATAAAAACGAATAATCATATTAAAATCAATAAAAGTAGATTTCTTAAAACATCATTTTAATTACAGCCTTTTAACAATTTTGAAATGGTAACTTTGATGTTTTCCAGGCCATCAGATCTGCTAAGATGCCAAAAAGATATGCCCATTTAATACAGTATGTTGCTTTGTTAATTAAAAACAAATTATAGCAAAGTTTCACGGTGAGCATGGAACTCTTACTTTGAGCTTTATTACATGCTCCTGTAATGTTTTATTATTTGCTTCACTTACAGGGTGAAATTTAATAGGATGAGAGATTTGATAAGAAACCTCCAGTTGTTTTTAAAGAGGCAATCGTCATGATTGCCGCTTTAAAAAAAAAAATATGGAGATTTCTTACCAAATATCTCACTTTATGAATCTCTCATCCTTTTAAATTTCCCCCATAGTGTGCAATGGAAAAAAAAGATGAGGCTAATAGTGACAGTGGGGCTAAAGCAGGTGGATCGCATAAGCCTAATTCGGACTGGGTTGTAGTTTTGCAAATTCTCACAAAAATACAACCTGTGGCGGCAGGCTGCAGGGGTCCGCCCAGCACAGGGAAAGGCCACTCTGCACACAGGGTCTCGACTCGCAATGCACCCGCAAAACTGTGAACGCTTCGGTACAAAGCGAAGCACTTGCACGCAGGGCCGGTGCTACCCGCTCAGCAGAGGATGCAAACCAGGGAGGCACTGGCCCGAGAGAGGCACTCTCACTACTCTGCATCCCCCGCTGTGTGCTGCTGTCAGCTGCTGCGCCTGTCACACTGTCTGACAGGCAGTGGCAACATGATCTCTGAGTCCTGCGCAGAGCCCTCCATGCTGCACGCAGACAACAGCACCATCCCCTGGCAGTTTCTGTACTTTGCTTCCTGTCCTGATAGAAACAGGAAGCCAGTCACATGCTGCTGCACATGTGACTGTGCACCGGAGGAACCCAGGATGGCCTGGACTCAAGAGTCAGCAAACGAAGATGAACAGCCAGCTGCACTGCCAGCCACACAGAGGAGTTTCTGGTAAATTCTGTTAAAGATAAAAGGGTTTGGGGGCAGTAATGTGTGCTGGGGGAAGAGAAAATGTACCTAAACAATGTGTACCTAAACAATGGCATATTAATGTGCACTTGGGTGGGGCAGAGCAATGGCGTATTAATGTGTGTTGGGAGGAGGAATGGCGTACTTACAAGGGACTCTGCCTGGCACAGTTAATTTAAGGGGCTCTACCTGGTGCAGTGTGCCTAAGGAGCTTTAGCTGCGCAATGTGTATAAATGGCACTACTATATGGTGTAATGTGAATTTGTACTATGTGACAATGCTCATTCCCCACGAAGGCACGCCTTAAATATGACCCTTTTTTTGTGTGTGTGTGTGTGGGGGGGGACACAACACCAATTCCTTTTTTGGCACAGGACTTTTATAAAGTCGGAGGGCGCAAATTTAGAGTTTCCAGGGGGGCGCTGAACACCCTAGCACCGGCCCTACTTGCAGGGTACTAATTGCGCAGCCGACTGTAGATGAGAAATGATTTTTGGAGATCTGCGAGGGAGTCTGATTTAGGCCCTATGTCCTATGTTTGAGTTCTGCATGCTGCTTACTGTATGTGCTCCTGCCACCTGGATGTGACATGCACCCCTCTTGTGATGCCAATGTAGGATGTAATTAATGTTTTCTGTTAAAATCTGATGCCTGTAAGCTAAACAGCATTGTGATATCAATATATATGTGATAGTACTGTATAATCATGATGCAGGGGTGGCCAAACCCGTCCTCAAGATCTACCAACGGTCCATGTTTTCATAATCACCTAGCTGGGGCACAGATGTAATCATTATTAACTGTCACATTGTCAAAAATGCTGCATTCATTCATTCATTCAACAAGTTGCCTGAAAAACATGAACTGTTGGTAGATCTGGAGGACAGTTTTGACCACCCCATGGATAGAGTTTTATTGGTGGTATGGAAGGACTGAAAAGCAGAGCCATGGTGTTCTTATTGGTAGCACAATAGGCATTTTAGACCAAGCATGTGAAAAGGTAGAGTTGTATACCAGTGGTCAAAGTGGGGCGGTATACGGTGGTATGCCGTACCGCCACTTAAATCTGAAGATAAAAAAAAAATTCCCCTCAGGACACGCTCTGATCACTCAGCAGCGAGCCCTGTGCTTTCATGCTGCAGCTCCACTCACTGGCGGAAGAGGAGGAGGAGTCCATTCTGACTGCTGGTCTTCTGCACCTCCTCCTCCCTGCCTGACCCCTCACCCCGGAACCGGCACATCTTTTCCCACCTGGGAGTCAGCTGCACCACACCTACAGTACTCACTCATCGGGTGCACTGCGGGAGGGCCCTCACACAGTAACTGCAGCGGCTGCAGTAGCAGCAGCCGCCGGCAGTAGCAGCAGCCGCCGGCCCTCACTGCTCTCACGAGAGGAGTCAAAGTCTGGCAGCTGCAGCATGCAGAACAGCAGTGAGCATAACAGCCTGCGTGGGTGCATGGGTGGGTGGGGCGCTCTGAGTTTGAGACTACCATTAGCCAGTATGTGTGTGCGGGCAAGGGGGACTTTCACTAGCCAGAATGTACAGTATGTGGGGGTGATGGGAGGCAAAACGGGAAGGGTGTGGGGGGACTGATTGGTTATTTTGTTCCATAATATATTATGTGGCACGGTACATTACACTTAAGACCACACCCCCTTTTGTGTGGCCACACCCCCTTTTATGTGCAACCTGCGGCGCATGCTAAGTTTACTCTTTACTTTTCCATACCCCCACTTCAAAATTTCCACTTCGACCACTGTTGTATACTGTATTTTAATGTATCTTAAACAAGACTTTGGCCCTTATTCAGATCTGATCGCAGTACAAATTTGTTCTCAAAATTTGCAAAACCATGTGCACTGCAGGTGGGGCAGACGTAACATGGCAGAGAGAGTTAAATTTGGGTGGGGTGTGTTGAAACTGAAATCTAAATCGCAGTGCAAAAATAATGCAGCCAGTATTTACCCTGCACAGAAACAAAATAACTCACACAAATTTAACTCTCTCTATACATGTTACACCTGCCCCACCTGCAGGGCACATGGTTTTGCCCATTTTGAGAACAAATTTGTACTGCGATCAGATCTGAATAAGAGCCTTTGTTCAATGAAGGTAAAAAAATTTGCAGCCGACCTGCAGCTAAATGGTATAAAAATCAACATAGCTGTAAAGGCTCAGGCAAAAGATAGTTAAAAAAAATTGGCAGCCAAAACAATATTTGGTACTTGTTTCCTATCTGGGCGCCCGCTACGTTAATTGCGCACCATGCTATTCTCCGTATCAAAATCGGATCTCATCGCATCGGATACCACAAATGCACATACACGATATTGAACGATGCGATGCGATCCGATTTCGTTCCCGCTTTTATGGTTGGCCCATAGGATATATAGGAAACCCCCCCCCGATGGTTTAAAATGCGCCTCCATTGTTAACGCCACCCCAGTATTGACGTCAACCCGAAGCGTGGCGAGCGGCGTCGGTACGCGTCCTCCGACTTTTTCATACCCCCACTATCCACGTCGGCGTGGAGTTGAGAATAGAATAGTGTGGCGAGCGCAGCGAGCCACCGAGCCCGAAGCGTGGCGAGCGGACGCGGATACTTCACAGGTATCCGTGTCCCCTTGCGGGCTTCACAGGTATCCGCGTCCGCTCGCCACGCTTCGGGCTCGGTGCCTCGCTGCGCTCGCCACACTATTCTATTCTCGACTCCACGCCGACGTGGATAGTGGGGGTATGAAAAAGTCGGAGGACGCGTACCGCTGCGCTCGCCACGCTTCGGGTTGACGTCAATACTGGGGTGGCGTTAACAATGGAGGCGCATTTTAAACCATCAGGGGGGGTTTCCTATACAAATCGTGGGTTTGTGGGGTTATTACATTGAAATCAATGTAAAATCGGGTCTCAGGGACCATTTAACATTGATTCCAATGTAAAAATCGGGGTTGATCGCGTCACCGCATGCGATGCGATCCGATTTAAAATGAAATCGGATCGGATAGCATCGTATGCCATCGTACATCATCGCGTACCGAATCCGATGCGATGCGATACGATTTCATTACGGTGCCGTACGTTGAAAACCTGGGCGCCCAGATAGGAAACAAGTACCCAATATTTAAAATGAATTGAATGTACCTGCAAATAGAGAGACTGCACAGGCATGACAGTATATAATGTAAAAAAAAAGATTAAAACGCTATGAGGCAGCCATACAGAAATCTTACCTCTCCATAAGCAACTGTGTTATTATATCTTCTCATTTCTGGATAAACATTATCTAAGTACCACTGAAAATTCTTGCACTTCAAACTTTTCCTTAAAGATATTCTTTCTGATATATCACCGATGTCAATTCCTGGGTTCTGAAAATAATTAAAAACTACTTAGAATGTGTGAATTAATTATGACATATATCTTTTAAGTTTAGTCTAAAAGATTTTTTATACAATAC
This sequence comes from Crinia signifera, assembly GCF_055691185.1. Lineage (NCBI taxonomy): Eukaryota > Metazoa > Chordata > Amphibia > Anura > Myobatrachidae > Crinia > Crinia signifera. Next base: position 238,776,342 of record NC_139218.1, read on the forward strand.
CTCTAATGGTAAATTCCATGCAATGTAAACGTGTGATTTGTAATCATCCATCCACACCTCGGCAACCCGTAAAGCATTTCTCTTTGTGTAGAAATCAATATTATTATTGTATGGTTTTCTTTTGCGCTCTATGTGGGCTACTCGTGAACATGGAAGGACCTCCATGCTTCCACCACACAGCCACACCTATAGGAACACATGAGAAATATAAGAAATGGTTATAATTTATCTTTTTGAAAATACTATATTTGTTGTTAACTGTGTGGCTGATTCTGAGTTGGACACATCTCTGTGCATGGATGCAAATGGCAAGTATTTGCATACAGTACGTGTGCATTTAACCATTTATGCGTTTTTGCTAACCTAGTTTGAAGTTGGGCAACAATGTGATCACATGGCACTACTCTGATTTGATGTGGGAGTATCATGGGAGTCAGGGGGCAAGTCATGGATGTGTATCAAAAGCTCTGTGCAGTTCTGAGTCATTCTGAGTCTGAGATCTAATGAATCTTTTGCACACTTTATAGAGCTGTTGATGTTCCTCCGCTCATAAAGGTGGCCATACTTTACAGAGAAACTTCACCCAGTCACCCACCATATCACTGGTGCAACAGAAGCTACATCTGAAGTTGCAAACTGGGGGTCCCCAATGGACGCAGAAATAGACACAGCTGTCTCAACAACAGACTCAAAATAAGTCAGACAATGTTTAATTGCTATATTCCACTTTGAAAAAAGAAAAGAAAAACACATGTAATTCATTTGATATTATTTTACATTTCTAAAAATTCTCATTTGCAATATTAATAATGTACATTTACATTATTATTTTATTGAGACATTCATTTGTATTAAAGTTTTCTGTACAGTGTTTTCTCTATCATTGGAATCTCAAATAGGTGTATGTGAAAAGTATACTGCAAATCACTTTCCCAGGGGATGTTCAGTACATAGGGGACTATGTACAGATGTAGCGCCTCTCTTCATTGCAGGGGCTGGCGGTGGATTCACCAAATAAGGACAGAAATAAAGGTACTTGTTTCCTAGCACGGCCACAATCGCGGGCATCGTGTACCTTTTAATTTAAGGTACACGATGCCCGCGATGGACCCGATTTCCTTTGAAATCAGGTCCATTTCGCCGGCAAAGGAAAAATCGCGGGCATCGCGTCGGTCGGGACCATTAACATTGGCCCCGACGCGAACGACGCGATGCCCCCGATTTTGCCATAGGATTCATTGTTAACATATTTTTTAACATTGAAATCGGGAGCATTATAATGGCACAAGATGAGATGGACTTGATTAAGTCCATCTCACATAACAAAAAATGTGAAATGGGCCAATATGACCCATTTCACATTATATATGGCCCCTTCGTCACTCCACAATTGACGTGAACCCAAAGCGTGGCGAGCGCAGCGAGCCCGCGATGGGCGGCGGTGCGCGTCCTCCGACCTTTTCATTCCCCTACTATCCACGTCGGCATGGAGTTGAGAATAAAAAGTGTGGCGAGCGCAGCGAGCCACCGAGCCCGAAGCGTGGCGAGCGCAGCGTGCCCCTCGAGGGGACGCGTATACCTGTGAAGTTATACGCGTCCGCTCGCCATGCTTCGGGCTCGGTGGCTCGCTGCGCTCGCTACACTTTATATTCTCAACTCCACGCCGACGTGGATAGTAGTGGAATGAATAGGTCGGAGGACGCGCACCGCCGCCCCTCGTGGGCTCGCTGCGCTCGCCAAGCTTCGGGTTGGCGTCAATCGTGGGGTGGGGTTTATGGTGTAAAATTGGGGGTCTAGGGAATATTTTACATTGAATCTAATGTGAAATCGGGTCCGAGGGACCCTATTCACATTTGATTCAATTAAAAAATTGGGTCGGTCGCATCGCATGCGACCAAATCGCATGCGATGCGATGACGCGATTTTTCCGACACGACCACCCCGATGGAAATCGGTGTGGCTGTGCTAGGAAACAAGTAAAGAAATAAATATAAAGTTGTATACAGAGGAGAGACGGTAACACAGATTATGGTAGAAAAAAGAAAAAACTCCTTTCCACCAGTATAAAAAGCACTGCTGTAACCAACATAACCACAGACGTTGACCTTCACATACTGTAAGGTTCATTTCAAGGTCTCTAATGCACATAAAAAGAACATACAATATACAATGATCACCAGTGGCGGCTCTTACCTCTATGGAGGAGGGGGGCTGCCACGATGAGGATCCCCCTCTGCTCCCACCGCTGCTGCTGTGATCCCCGCTGCTGCCATTGCTGCAAGTGAGTCCCAGCTGCTGGTCCCCTCTACGGGGCCAGGGCATGCGCAGTTGCTTCTTACATACTACGCAAGCGCTGGCCCCAGCCTCTATGGGCTGCTTTTGCAGCAGCCCCAAGAGGCATATTCAGGGTCCCAGGTCCAGCGCATACGCAGTATCGTCCGCAGTACTGCGCATGCACAGAACCTGTTTCTGGGGCTGCCCCACAGCGAGCATAGAGAGGCATCCAGGAGGTAGGGAACACCTCCCAATGGGACTGACTTGAGTGACTGGCAGGTCTAACTTCCAATAGGAAGTCACTGCCAGTCACAGTGAAGCCAGAGCAGTCTCACAGACTGCACTTGGCTTCACTTAGACTTAGAAGAGTGGCGTATTTTACCTGTGGGGCTGCAGCCCTGCAGCCCATTGGTAAAAACCACCTCTGGTGATCACATCAATTTAAAAGACACAATTATCCCTATTTATATGAGGCATGGAAATTATTGCAAAAGGGAAAAAAAATTCTATATAAAAATGCAGAGAAAAAAATGGGTCTTTTCCTTCCTGAGTGTGAAGAAAAAAGATTCCTGTTAGCCAGAAACAAGTTCGGTAGTATTGATACTATGTGACAATAATTCATAGTCACAACATTTAAGTTACTTGAATAACCATGTGTGGGACTCCAGGCTCGGCTTCCCCGGTATCCCCCCTCCCTGCATCTCCTGGCACTGGCACCAGACCAGGAGCCATCAGAGGCCCCCGCGCAGCAGCATGTGTCCACGTGGTGTGGTGTGTCAGGGAGGAAGACTGGAGTGCCTGGGACCGGCGTGCAAAGACTCATCATCGGTGGGAGAAGGTAAGCCCTCGGCTTCCTGAGACTGCACTTGTGTATTTCTTGTGTATTTAGCCTGTAGCTAGACTTTACTTCTTTAGCTAATTGCCTGTAGTTAGGCTGTTTCTTAGGTGTACTGTATATAGCCTGTATTTCTCCTCTACTGTATTAGGTAGCGTGTACATATCATATAAATTGCATAGTCTGTTGTACTTTGGTGCAGTCTTGTTTTACGTGGGCACTAGGTCGTAGTCTTGCTTAGGTGGCGCTAGGCCGCAGGTGTGCTGAGGCGGTGTTAGGCAGAGGAGTTGCACAGGCGCAAGGCAGCAAGTTTGCGCAGACGGCAGGCCCCAGGTTTTACTCTGTATATAAACCGCACCAGGTGGTGGGTTGGTGTCCAGGTGTGAGCCAACGCCCCGCAGTCAAGCCCCCATTAAAGGCAGGCTGTGGAGCGGAGGCAACTGTGCTCTTTTTCAGGTGCTGGTACCAGGACTATCGACCATCCAGTGGATGAGTAGATATCCAATGAGAACAAGTAGTGTTGTGCGTGTTCCATCCCCTTTCCCTGAAGCGTTCCCCACCCAGGTTATACCCACCGTGTTCTACAAGTGAGTGTACCCAGTCAGAGGCCAGTAGTGCATGTGATGACCACCCCCTCCCCCACAGTGGGACACTCCAACCCCATTTCAATTTATTTTAACCTAAAAAAAGCTAAATTTTACTTTTACAGGTATTACAAATGTTCCCCACATACAATATGTTTACATAATAACTCTAGGCTGCCCCAGAGAAGCCTTTAAGATTTTTTCCAAATTGGTTCTGTCAGTGGGATTTGTTCAGATTGGCATGGGCAGATAGACTTCCCTGTCCTAAACCCAGAAGTCCAGGGACCGGCAGCAGGGCCATCTTAACAATGGCGGGGCCCCTGGGAAGAACTTTAGCGTGGGCTGCCCCCTACATACACCCCCCCCCCCCACATACCTATGTGCAGCGGGGTCTGGGACAATGTAGCACTGCGCTATTTTCCGGGCCCACCGCCTGGCAAATAGCGCAGTGCTACAAGCTTCCAGCCGCCGCTGCCCAGACCTCGCTTCCCACCACCGCCGCAGTATCAGCTCCCCGGGGCACTGCCATCTTCCCTATTGGGGTGGGACCCTACAATACTTGGCCTGCCCATTAAGCCCAATGGGAAAGATGGCACTGACAGGCAGCCACCCCTATGTGCTCTTTTCCTTGGTTCTGCAGTGGTCTATGCTTGGTTTTAGTAGTTTGGTCAATGGTAAATGCATGTGTTTGTCAGCATGTTAAATGCATCTCAGACAGTCAGAAGGGATATGACGGGGGGGTTTAGAGATAGGGTGCAAGGAGAGAGGGTTAGGGTTAGAGCAGGGGGAGGAGAGGGTAAGTATTCTTACTCTGCTCCTGTCAGGATTCTAATGCAATGCCACTGTCTTCTGACCACGACACCACAACAAACAGCCATCCATATTTATTCCTTTTGTCTGATATTTAAAGAAGGTTTACATTTCCGTATGCGATCCCTTTTGTGTATCTTCAGTTGAGGTATGACAACCGATCTGATGCACGGTCCCATGTGCATTGGGTCAGATTTGGAGGTCAGACCTGCAGAACATAAGATAAGCATTGCGGGTGCTTTATCGTGTCCAATTCTGTCTGTAGGTGTGCACCAGTGTTGGCGCACTGCTGTCACACACCTATCTGTAAGTTCCACCTCCGAGCAGCAGGCAGGAGATTTGAAAAAAAAAACATTTAAAAGAATGTGTGGCTGCTGATTGGCTGAGAGAGCTTTCACAGCCAATCAGCAGCTGTCCATTAATTTGTTAGGTTTTTTTTTTATTCTTCTGCTCCCAGCCATTGCTGCAGCTTCCCAGGACCCCGAGAAGCTGCCGGGCAGCTCATAGGGGAATTGGTCGCATAGTGTATGGGGGCCTTAAGAGATGCTTTTGTATTGTAGGAGAAAGAGCAATTTGAAACACTGGTTTGTAAATAATGTATTGTATACCAGTCAATTGTCTTGGTGTAATTACTTTTTCATTTAGATGAATTAAAATTCTAAATATGTGATACTGACATAAGTGGGTTTTTAGATTTCCATTAGGGAAATATATAGACATGTCACGTACTGCTTATTTTAGCAGACTATAAAGTGTTCATTGCCAGAAGGCACCTGCCAAGATATGAGCAAGCAGATAATGGGCTGTCTTTTTTCAGCATACATAAAACCTGATCTGCAGTAATCCTCAGAATCAATAATCACATGGTACATTAAGAACACAGAAAATCCTTTAAAGCAGAAAGACAGTTGAATTAGTGAATCTTCACAACAATAATGTGCAAGTCAAGCAATGTGAATGCATATAAAAAGGTGTTTGTTTATGCTTAGTATGCACTTTATATACTGTTTGCATCCATTATCATGCCATCATCCATAATTCACAGATGACATTTTGATGCATGCCAGATGCAGACATAATCTGGCGGTACACAAAAGTGAAGATTAATCAGAGTACAGTCATGATGATGTTAATGGCGGCAGTGACAAACACTTTGACCTTTCACTTTGATATTGCCAAATATCTGAATCAGTTGCATTTTTGTGACATTTCAATGAGAAGGTAAATATAGCATACCCAATGTTATATATATATAAAACCTTTCTCCGTATTTGTTTTACCTGTATGTAAGTATAACAGGCCCCAAGGCTATTCTTTCAATCCACTGCATTTTGATATACAGTATCTACAGTATGTGCCATGATAGTGTACTGGATATGTCTATTACTATATTTATAAGCAATATAGGTGCAATGACTGTAATTTGCTTTCTGTTTCTTTGCCTTTCGGTCATACATGTTTAGAAAAACTTGCAGTGCTGACCTATCACAGCAATGAGTAGACTACATGTAACAGAATGTCGTCTTGTTTGGCCTATCATTTTACTCTTACCACCACTTCATCCAATAGCTAGAAATAACTGACACTGATGATTAATACCAGGTAATCAGGGCCAGATTAAACTTACCTTTCAACACTTTATGGCCTGTAGTTGGGACTCCCGTACGTTTCCATGCCCCCAGTCCCCTGCCTCCCAAATAGATGCTGTGCACATGACCACAGCATCTATTTACTGCTGAAAGCAGGGGGTGAAGATATAAATGATAAGCCTACTTTGTATTAATATCTCTTTCCAAGAGGATAAAATATAGTATTTGTGCCCGATTGGTTCTTCTAGCCTAAGGTTGTTCTATTTACTGCTGCTAAGCAGAGAAGCAACTGACAAGAGGACGCCCAACTGCCCCCACCATGGGCACTGCCACCCGCAGGTGGGGCCTGGACACTACCAAAAAAATTGAACTGTTAGTAGAAAATCATGACAGTTGGAAAGTATGGATGGACAGAAGGGAGGATGGAGCTACAGCTCTACGCATAAACGGTTCCTAAAGCTGGTTCTGATTCCATACTGCCCCGCTCGATTATTGTGTTCTGTAGATAAAGCACTATCTTGAACTTCTGTATTTCATTTATTCGTCGAGCTTTTAGCCATGTGGCCACAAATCTGTGGTGCTCACTTCCCTGCACAGTTGAAGATGTCACCACTCTAGAATCCTTCAAAAATGAAAGACTGAAAACTTTCCTGTTTATGCAAGAATATTCTAAATTGTTGCTTTAGTATCTCAATGCTCTCTGGATTTTAGAAAAAGTGTTTTTGTACTTCTTTTTTTTCTGTACTGTATCAGGATCATAGTATATGTTAAGCACCCTCAATCCTTTGGAGAAAGAGCGCTATATAATTGTATTCATTCAATGATAATTAAAAAATAGGCCCATCATCATGGAAGTATGATGACCACAAACCTTCAACTGGCCACTAAAATCAAAGCTATTAAAATTGTATTTCTGTATTTTATGCAGTCTTTATATATAGAGACATTATAGAAGGAGGGGGGGAGGGGTATACATGCTTTCACAGTGGTTTTAAACATTTTCATCCCCAGGCACATGTGGCAATTAATCCAGCCCTGTCAGTAAGAGACATCAATTGAAAACATAAATTACAAAGGGAAAATTCCTGGTCTAATAGTGAAAGGTCCTTGCTGTATTTATTTAACAAATAGCTACAGTAACTTCAAACTAGTGCTATGAACTGAAGCACTGGTCAGGACTAAAAGGAATAGGCATCATATGAGAAATGGCTGGAGACAATTTAGGTAATATACTCAGGGCAGTTTTTAGGGCCGGGCAATCACATGGGGAGCCGCAGCTAATGTCTGCATCAGTGTTCCATGCGGTCTAGCTATTTTGTTAGCAAATGGACAAATCCATGGACTTTATTCAGGTCCATTATTCGCACCGGACCCTATTCACACGGGGCCGATGTTTTGCGTCTACATTTCTGCACATGCGCAGATGCTTAGATGCACCTTCTTAGATGGACAAAACCATGTGCACTGCAGGGGACAGATGTAACATGAGCAGATAGAATTAGATTTGGGTGAGTTATGTTGTTTCTGTGCAGGGAAAATACTGACTGCTTTATTTTACACTGCAATATAGATCTCACTTTGAAGAAAAACCCCACCCAAATCTAATTCTCTCTGCACAAGTTACATCTGCCCCACCCGCAGTGCACATGGTTTTGTCCATCTAAGAAGGATTTTGTCAGAAAGAATGATCTAGAATAACCCCCTCTGTCTGTCACATGATGTACTGCTGCAATGCTACTGTATATAGCTGCCAGAATTTGGACAAGGGGTCTACAGCAAAAAGGTAGACAACCATTAGGTCAACACCATTAGGTCGACAAACAAATAGGTCGACATGCAAAAAGGTCGACATTCAAAAACGTAGACGCAAGCATTAGGTCGCCAGCGTCTATACCGACAGTCAAAGGGTCGACATCGGGTTTTTCATTATTTTTTTACCCGAATGTCGACACAGTCGACATGGACACAGTTTTAAGTGCACCATATCCCCTTGCTTTGCTCGCTGTGCTCACAATGCTTCGGGCACGGTGCCTCGCTATGCTTGGCACACTGTTTTATTCTCCCACTATGCCCTGGTGGATGGTAGGGCATGAAATATCGCCTGTCGGCACAGGTCAACTCAAAAAACAGTGAAAAACCCCATATCGACCTTTTGACTGTCGACCTAATGCTTGTGTCAACCTTTTTGCATGTCAACCTTTTTGCTTGTCAACCTAATGGTGTCGACCTAATGGTTGTCTACCTTTTTGCTGTATACCCATTATCTGGATCCCATAGCAGTCATGGTACTTGGTTAGAGAGAGGTATTACAGGTGAAAAAGTTATTACCATAATAATCTTCCCCACTGAATACCCCCTTTGTGAGAAATAAACAGCAGTACATACATAGGGCTATTTCACACGCTACGGCTCCTGCCGGGTGGTGAAACTCCGTACGGCCAGGAAGCCGTGCCGCACACAGTAGTTTACAATGGTGGGGATGGCCACAGCCCGGCAGCCGTCCCTTCCAGTGGTGGGATCCGTCTGCAACCGGGCGGCCAGGCCATGGCCGTCCCGTGTGAATGGACACATTTGTGTCCATTATTAACGCACGGCTTTTCACCGTGCGGGGTTTCGCCACCCGGCATATAGCCCATACTGTACCTTTGCGATAAAAGTACTTCCAGGTTCTCGACCTGATTACCCTTCTATACATTTGCAGTGTGCCGCTGGTGCCACAGAGGATGCTGGGAGAGATCGGATTGGATTTCTGACAGGAATTGTGTAAAGCAACCCATAGGCTTCTGTTGCCAAATAACAATGGTGTCACCCACAAGGTTCAAGCTCCAGAATGTATTGCATTGCAGTTTGGTACATATAGAAATGCAGGCAACAGACCCAAAACATGATTAACTGAGTTTTGGCCACATTTTTAGCTTTATTGCATCCCACCCTCTTGGTTGTAGGCACAGTAAGACTATGTACAGTAGTACTTTTTCCATGAGTTAATTATAGACATATGCACAATTAGCAACAAGTTTGGTGGAGACCCAGAGCTGTTGTACTGCTTATATGTGTACAATGTAATGTTTATTATATAGCTGAACTAGGCCTGAACAAAATGCTGCAAATATAAATAACTTTGGGTTAATATTGTTGAATTTAATTATATTAAATCAAGTTTCCTTGCTCAAATATCTATTTTTGTTGTAAAAATGTTGTGTTACTGGCTCCAGTACTTTACAGAGTTACAAATGTCTGTCATTCACTTATAATGACATGAACAGAATCAAATATGTCCCAAATCAATCTATAGTTACAGGCAGACACTCACATCTAGCTGCCTCCAAGGAATAGTTCTAAAAATAAAAAGAGGTAATGTTGCCTATAGTGACCAATCAGATTCCGTCTCTCATTTTCTAGGATGCAATCTAGAAATAATGCTATTTTTTGCTATGGACACCATCAGCACTTTCATTTTTTAGAAGCTTTAGTGAATTTAACCTGGGTGGCCTATCCGAGTCTGGCCGTATCTATTTCTATGGATGGCATATTACAGATCCATGGCTAAAGCAGGATCAGATTACCATAAGTGCCTTCTTTAGGCCGCTCATCAGACCCTACCGGAAATCTCCTTCTTTAAACATAACATATATTTACTAAATATTAGCAATGAAAACTCTCAACACGATAAAGGACAATGTAAACACTACTTGGATACATTTGAATTTTACAGTTGGCATGTCTCATCTCTAATGGTGTGTACACACGGTCAGATGTGCCTTAAGATCCTATCCACGATCCGATCAGATCGGATCGTGGATAGGATCTTAAGGCACATCCGATTTGCATCCAATCTTGACTATATAGTGCAGATCTGCACTATATAGACAAGGCAGCCAAGACTTTCTGGCTTCCGATACGTGAACGCGCATTGGGATCGGATCGGGATCGCAAGGGTTAAAACCCTTGCGATCTGCATCCGATTCCGATCCGATGCCGATCCGTTGTTGACTATATCGTCAACATCGGAAAGGAAATCGGACCGTGTGTACACACTATAAATGTGAAAAGAACTAATGAAAATATTTTTTCATGTAGTTATATGTTTCTTTATTTTTGCTACTGAAATGTCCACCACCTTTTTATGTTGTAGGGGGAAATAATAGTCTCACATAATAAATAATTCTTTCAGAGGTCACTAGCAGGTTATATTTTCGATGTTTAGTCCACTGATATGTTCAGTTTAAAACATTGGGACCTACAGTAATTGTCTTTACCTTGAGCAGCCTTTAGTGGATGGTAGCAATGGGTAGCTTTGGATTTACTAATTATTACTCAGGTCATGGAGATGACTTATTGGCTCTAGGCTGTCACGTGTTTTGGGTAGATAATAATATCAATTCAGACAAATACAAACTTGGGCTCATTTTCTGAAAATAACCAAATACATCCAAACCTGCACATCTCTAGTGGATGGGTGTGTTGGACACACCGAAGGATCTGAGGTGCCATTATGTATATAAAGTGTGTGTAGCTTGGCTTACAGTACTTACGGTGGAATTGGAGAACGATGACATACCATAGAACAGTATGGAGGTGCCTCTCTGAATAAGAGAAAGTATTTCAATGAAATGTTCAACTACTGTATGGGGATGGTAAAAGCAATCTTTTAGAAAATGTGTTTATTTGGTAATAAATGTAGTCATGTCAACATTCGTTTTGTTTTAATTAAAATTTACATTTGTCACTTTTCAAATAGCCAACCTGTTTTGCTACCCAGTAATTTGCAAGGCGCCAGTTTGGAACTTGATTAAAGTGGACAAATGAGATTCGATGCTCACTGATTACATTTGCTGATGCCTTTCTCCCAACTATAATCATTTCAATCATTCAGGGCAATAGTAAACTTTAAGTGACCCTGCTATTCTAACCCACATTATGTTTTAAATCACGCACACGTCAGTATCTGTTCCATTAATTGATGAAATACATTCTGGCCATCTACATGAAATGGGCAATAACAACATTTAACTGGATTGAAAAAGGAATTTATCTACCTATTTTTCCTATGGAATTACATCTCCGTGACCTATTTAATTGTATGTGACATATGAAAAGATACATGTCTGCCATTTATACACAAATCACTGTAACCAAAAATAACATACTGAAGTATATACTTTGGTATACAGGATTATGATGATTGTTAGAATAGATATCCTTTAAAAAGGCACTAGTATTTTTTGTACAGCTCTACAACAAGAGAGGCGAATTGTTAATATAGATGTACATTTTAAAAAAATGTCAATGTAAAAAAAAGGGACCTGGTTAGCAGCCCTGCAGTCAGGATGCCATTGTTCAGTATGCTGAAGTGGGCGGGACTTCGAGTTGGGTTGCAGGAGGGGGAAGGTGTGATTAGGGTTAGGCTCTAAAACCAGAGTACGGAGGTTTGGATTAGGCACCAGCGGAGAGGGTTGGGGTCTGGCTGTGGATGGGGAGGGTTAGGCTGCTGCAAGGGAGGGTTAGGATGAAATTGGTAGGGGGAAAGGTTTAGGGTAGCAATGGAGACCCTGTCAGGATTCTCCATATCGGGATGCCAGGGTCGGTCTTCTAACCGCCGGTATCATGAACACTGGGATATAATATGTATCTCTAAAAAGTAATGAGAGGTATAAAATGGTACAAGAGCTTGTTTTGGACCATAGACTGGCAAGTATTTAATAATAATTATGTCTTGTCAATAAGCTTCTGAAACTTTTGCATTTACAAGAAGATGTCAGAGGAGGGTAGCATAAGGGTGAATGACAAGTGTAAGTAAGTATAAACAAGAGATATACAGTACATTGTGATTTAGGTCTTTTTGCATAAAATGTTTAAACATGGTTTAAAATGTTTTTTCTAAACAGTAAATAGATCCAGCAATGCCCCGTGCTATGGAAGCAACTCTGTATTACCCAGGCATTGATAAGGAGTGGTATGAAAGGTTTTGTCACATCCTGATTTCTTCTATTTGTGCACATTTCTCATACAGTAGATCATTAAACATTACTGAATAGACAAGAACACAAAGACAACCTGAGTAAACACAGTATACTGTAAGTAAGTGATAATTTCATGTATTGAAATAAAAAAGTTGTCCAAAATCAGCTGGCCTAGTGTGAAATAGTACTTGCGTCCTTAGTTACTCATTCAGCCAAATAACCAATTTAAATTGATAATTGGGTTTCATTAGACTAGACAGAATCCGGTGGAGAGGAGGAAAAGCTGGGATATCTGTGTCACTTACAGCTCTCTCCACGCTGCTATCTCTCCTCTGGCCTGGAAGGTACATCGATACCTAATGAAACATGATACACCTGTGTCTCTACATTCCCTTGTTAGAATTCTGACTGTCTTGTTCTGCTGCTGCATAAAAGGGACAGCTAATGATGTCAATGTGCTCCAGCCAGGGGCCCCCTGACAAAGTGAGTGCCCGGGGTACAGTATGCCCTGCCCCAGTCGCAGACATGCTGAAAACACACCAGCTCCTTAAATTCTGAGACAATTACATAACCACTATGGCCCTTATTCAGATCTGATCGCAGTACAAATTTGTTCTCAAAATGGGATTAAATCATCACCTACCAGGCTTTACAACAGGTTTATTGGGAGCAGGATAACAAAAATTGACAAATTATCCTGCTCCCAATAAACCTGTTTGGAGGTTGTTTTGCAGTTACCTGAGCCTCATACTTTCATAAAGCCTGGTTGGTGATGATTTAATCCAGGGAAAAATTTTGTGGAACATAGGGCACCTATTGCTGGTGAGATCTTAAATTTGTGGTAGATGCATGAAAAGTGACCAGTGAAAGAAACCTTTATATGCCTATAGGGCTTTTTTTAAAAGGTCACTCGTATGGATCTGAAAGCTGATTTGGCAGTACATTCGTTTGGAATCTACACAGTGTCCCGTTTGCATCAGCGACCAGAGATGGTCGCTGATGAAAAATAATTTTCCGGGGGAGCCCGGCAGTGGAAATCAGCTGGACCAGCTATCACAACGGGGAAAAACGGGAGTGCGCACCCGGTGATATATCGCCGGTGCACACTCCCATTGCGGGCAATATGGTCGCTCAATGGGGATAGCAGCCAGCAACAGTGACCTGAGGGACTCACTTCTGCTGTATCTTGATCACGTCAATGCTGGCTATTTCATTTCTATCCTTACCCACATTTAGAGTATCTCTGAACTGGCCCTAACACCCTTCTGTTCTTGCCCTTTCACTTCTGTCCTGGCTCTGTTACCTCTGTCCTGGCCCTGTAGCGGCTCTGTTTGTCCTTTCTATTCTTTTCCCTCTGTCCTGTTCTGTGCTTGTCACCTCTATCTTGGTCAAAACGGTCCTGGCCTTGTCATTTATGTTCATCCCCATTGAACTGTCTCTGTCATTTCTGTACTGGCCCCCTCACTCCTGTGCTGACCCTAAAACCACTCTCTCCTATCCCTTCTGTTCTGTCATTGTCCTGTCTTTTCTGTCCTGGTCATTTCTCCTATCTCTCCTGCCCCCTCTGCTCTGTTCTGGCCCTGTAACCCTTTTCCTTTTAATATTTCCTCTTAATCCGGTCACCTCTGTCCTGGCCAGTATTGGTCCTGTCACCCCTGTTCTCGCCCTGTCCCTCATTGTCCTGTCACCACTATCCTAGTCCCTCTGTCCTGTCCCTGTCACCTGGACACTACTGTGGGGTGTAATGTGAATTGGTACTATTTGGTGACCTTGCCCCTTCCCCACAAAGTCATACCTCTTTATTTTTGGCTACCTTTGTTTCACGTGGGGTCACCAATTCTTTTTCTGACATGGAGCACTAAAACGTCTAGGTATATCACTCGTAGATGTACATTGCCCAGCGCTGGACACATACTGCACATGTGAAGATCATCATTAGACTGTCAGATTGCAGATGATCTAATACTGCATCTTAGGTCATAGCTCAGATCACTAATGCAAGCTGTTGGTTGTCATAGAGCTCCATTAGAAGTGCAGTGGTCACACTTGAATCCTGCTATGAACCACACAGGTGCTGCTGTACATGCAGGTGCCCCTTTGGGGCTTGGAGCATGGAGGCAGGCATCTCTAATGCATTTGGGAGTTATACCCCGGGTTCGATGCCTCCTGCTGCAACAATATAATAGTGCCGGGGCTGCCATTAGGAAATTTGTGGCCCGGGACTGATTTCGAGTCTGCCCCCTCTCCCCTCTCCTTCACTTACCGCCGCTGGCTCCTGCTCCCCCATCCCCTCTTCCATTGTGCTGCGTGCGCTGCACTGAGTGCGCTGAATGAAGATTTGCCTCCGGGGTCCTGAGTTGAAGAAGCCTGCACTCCAGGACCTGCTTTGTTTAGCGAACTGCACAGTGGAGGCAGTCGGGTAGTGCAGTGGACAAAATGAGCAGCCTTGGCCCTTCCATCTCTCTCAGAGAGGCCGGGCCTGGGAAAGCTGTACCCACAGCACCCCCCTAATGGTGGCCCTGATTAGTGCTATTGCTGATGCTTCTTTGTAAGCAGCAGCAATAGCAACTACGACCACATCTTACTCAGCCCTTTGGCGATGTGCTACACTGGACTTGTTATGCCAAGTGGTGGTAGCTGTTAGTACTGGTATTATATCTCTCCAGTATTAATAGCTTCGTCAGTGATTAAAATGACTAATACTAGTTATTTCAAGAGATGCCACAACATAGCAGAAAAGTTTAATCAATAATGCATTTAATAAAAAACGATTAAACTATTGTATTTCTTAGTATTTCTTACCATCGAGAGAGTTAGAAACAATATTTTCTATAGATACTATAACAATAAAATTGGAAAGTCCTGCCTTATGTCTTGTACTGTAGCTAAAATACACTGTGGACATTTAAGTAGAATCTTTTGCACAATGAAGCTTCTTACAATCATGAATATTCTATTAGCAACTAACACAGCATTATGGCCGTGCAAATCATTTGAAAAACAGTCAAGGGGAACATTTGGAAAGTTAATTTACTTGAGCGAGGCTGTGGAAGCACATCTCTTCTTTGCCCCTTTTATTCAGTATCTTTGATTATGTGCTATACAATGATATCTCTTTTGGAGTCTCTGGGGAAAAGAGATCTTCTTGCACGTAATTCTAAAAACCTTTCTCAAGATTATTATGAAAGCTGTGAAATTAACATAACAAAATGGAACATTTGCTAGCTTCAAAAAGGGATTCAGATCTGACTACTGCTGGTTAACCTGACATAATAATTAACCCTGTATAAGTTTTCACCTTTCAATAACATTGATTTTTTACTGTAAACCTACACATTATAATAAGCAAGTAGCAAGATAGCTTTTGGAATAGAACCAGTTTTGGTGTAATTACATTTCTCTACTGTGCCGGGGTTTAAAAAAAGAAAAAAACATAGGCAAGGTATGTAACTGGAATAAACAGTACTTTTTATGTACGGATCAAATATTTGAATCTTCATGAAAAACTCTATGATGTTACATAATACTGTAATTGAAAAAGACAAATAACTTCCCAGATATATAGATAATCTCTTGTCTCAACTAGAGTATGTTGTGAGTATAGTGGTTGAGGCAGAGCCGGTGGAAGGCACCGGAGCGCCCCAGTCGGGGGGTTGGGGGTGTCACTCCGTCGCTACACTGGGGGTAGGGTGTGTGCCGGGTACTCCAGCACTCACCTGCTCTGGACGCTCCACGAGGGGGGAAGGGGGTGCCCGGCAATGCTGCGTTCAACGGGAGGGGACGGGAGGGGAGGGTGTGATGCGGCTAGGTAACTCCACAGGGGTGATGGAGTGGTGGTGGCCGCGGCCCAGAGTCGCTCTGGGGGGGGGGTGGGTGGGTGGGAGGGAGAGTTGCCGGCTTGCCGCTGACCTCCATCCCCAGGGACCTGCTCCTAACTGCTGCCCTGCAGTGGCCAGCACCCTAGGCAAATGCCTAAGGCTGTCTAGTGGTGGCGCCGGCCCTGGGTTGAGGCAATAGGAACAGAGGGCCTGATTCAGGTCTGTTTGCTAGGCTGCATATGCTCGCAGCCTAGCGAACAGGTCAATGCTGCTTGCCACCCACCTAAGGAGTGTAGGGTATATAAGGTCTGTCTGGGACCCTCAATAAAGGGGTCCCCCCATCCAGGCTTCACCCATGGCTGAAGCCTGGGGCTATCCCCGGTGTCCCTAGGTGGTGGGTGCCAGGCTGACACATTGCTTTTTACAGTCGAACTACAAGTCGTTGTTGGCGTTAACTATTTTTGGGGGGCCATTTCACTGGTCAGGGGGTTTTTTTGGAGTCTCTGGCCCATTTAACATTGTTCCCTATGTTGATTTGGGTAAATTGAGGCATTTTACATTGTTCCTTATGGGAAATCACGGGCATCGCGTCGGTACCATCGTGTGCTTTTTTTGGCCGCATACGATGCGACCGACGCGATTTTTACTTTTTCAATGCATTTCAATGGGAAATCCCCCGCGATTGTGGCCGTGCTAGGAAACAAGTACCGAAAAGTTAATATTTAATATAACTCATTATGCCTTACAATTCTTTACTTCTTTAACAAAAAAGTATCTAAAGTGTGCCCTCGAAAGAGTTTTTTCTCATCTTTTTTGCTATTTGCAAAATATCCCCTTCGGATGTATTCAATGTCTCAAGATCATGCTCAATTCCTGCAGACCCAAGTAGAACAATGGAATGACAAAAGAACATTGGCAGTACATTTGTCCAGTGCTCTATTTACAAGTAGCAGAGTCAAGGTAGTGGGCACATGCTAGAACCACAAACATACCTCTTAGTTAAAGCAGTCATTAAGGTTCTAAAGGTATAGTAGTTGAAGGAAAGGTGAGGCATGGGCAGGAATGGACAAAAGATGAGAAGGATGCTGGCCTGAGAGAATGACCAAGGGCCTGATTTAGGTTCACTCGCAAAGCACATTGTGCCACTGCAGGTGGGACAGATGTAACATGTGCAGAGTGCAGGTGAATTATTTAGTTTCTGTGCAGGGTAAATACTGACTGCTTTATTTTTACACTACAATATAGATATCAGTTTGAAGTACAAACCTTAGCCAAATCTAACTCTCTGCACATGGTATATATGCCCAACCTGCAGTGCACATGGTTTTGTCCATTAGCAAATCAATGTTCCTTGTGAGTGAACCTGAATCACCCCCCAAGTGTAGATGTTTTGTATGTTCCCCTTTAGGCTACAGTATAACTTGACATGATCATTTAGACTGCAGGGAATTAGGTAATGAACAACCTCCCTATGAGTTGAAGTTTGTGTCCAAAGTGTAAGGTCTCAGCATAAGCTGACTGGGGCCCACAGAGCTACCAAACCCAAGGCAAAAGTCTAGAGAACCTGATGCATAATCCAGACCTGTTAGTGAGCAACAGCACAAAGAGGGGAGTAACAATAACTGAAGTAAAAATGAGTGCAAGTAATAGAGAAGAAAAAAACAGAAGGAGCATAAGCAGATACAAGGCAGGATGTAGAGATGTAAGTAAACACAATAGTTTACTAACATCTCTAATGGTGGGATGGCTGGGTGTGGATCATTTTGTTGAAAGTGTCTAGGTCAACATTCATTAGGTTGATCATGAATTGATAGTAAAGTGGTTGATACTTAAAAAGATTAACTTGTACTAGGTCAACATGGACAAAAGGTCTACATGAAAATGGTTGACACAGGAATAGGTCCATTGACATGGACACCTAATTAGTGTAATGAGAACCTTTGCTCGGCACATTTTATCATTTCGAATTGTAGTTCACGTGGTTGGTAAAGATTCAACAAGTTGAGCTTTTTATGTGTCTACCATTGCCATGTAAACCTATTGCTTATGTCAACCTGTTTGTCAATGTTGACCTAGTGCATTCAAACTTTTGACCATATGAACCTTTTGCCTGTCAACCAATAGTGGTCAACCTATTGACTGTTGACCTAACAACCATAACCATGATGGCTGTGCATGTACATGGCCTGTTATGTGCATGAGCAGAATGGATCCTGTATGACCGCATGCAGTGCCCCAAGCCCCATCCTGATTGACAGTTGGACAGTTGGACAGTTTTTCTGAAAATAGGGGCTTGTCATCCACTCTTTTGTAAGAGCGGTAAGGCCAGGCTCTGCATCTTCAGATGCAGATTTCCTGTCCCTCGCTGAACAGTTCCAACAGTGATTTTGTTGAAGCTGAGACTTACTCAGATGACCAAGAGTGGTGACCAAGGTTGCAATTTTAATCTGATGCTGCATCTTTGGAAGCAATGTGCAATACCCTACCATTATAAATTAGGCCCAGGGAGCAATCAGGGCTACAAACAAGCATGTACCAAAAAAGGCGGCCAAACTTGCCCACCTATAGTATATATCAGTGGTTCTCAAACTCAGTCCTCAAGACCCCACACAGTTCATGTTTTCCAGGTCACCCGACAGGTGCACTTAGTACTGACTGAAACATTTTAAAAGATTCACAAGTGGAGCTAATTATTTCACTTGATTCTGTAAGAAGACCTTCAAAACTTGCACTACGTGGGGTCCAGAGGACCGACTTTGATAACCTGTGGTATATATTGTACCATCAGGACAGAAAGTAATGTTTGAAAAATATATAAGAGTCAATTACATCAGAAAACTCTACATGCAAATAACCCTTTATTTTAGATGTAATTGGCACCAGAAAATATTAAATGTGGTCGTATGACTCCACATATTCTATTTTTGTATGGTAAATGAAAAAAAATGCTTGACATCTTTTTGTGTGAAAAATAAATATCTTACACTATAAAACATTACAAAATAATTGCATAATAATGTTTTCATTACCACTCATATATGGAAACAAAGTTTTTATTTCGTTGTTGCATGCAAATTTTATTAGTTCTCCCAAAAAACTTGGCACATGCATTAGAAAGTTAAACTTTGTAGCAGGAGACATTCCATTTGATTATGTGTTATCCAGATGTCTCTAATAAGACACACATTTCATATTTATGCATGATATTATGCCTTTGTTTTACAAGCTCTGTAAAATTATTGCTTTGGTCCTCAGATGGAAAATAAAGGAAGAGTATTTTTGGCCTAAGAACCTTCTTTATCTTAAAATAATGTTTTAATTAGATGGCAATTGAGCACACAATGATATGAGAGACATATGATCATAATTTGGATAAAATGTGAAAATGGAGTATGAAAAAATCTGTAGAATTGTCTATGCAATATGGCTAAGAACTTGAATAACAAAGTAGGTCAAACAATGTAGATAATAAAATAAGAAAAATAAGAAAAACTGAATTTAGTCAACGCAATTTATTTAGACATTTTCAGTACAGCACAAAACTAAAACAATTTGGCAAAAGCCCTATATTTAGACAGTGATAAGAACTGACTCATTTCCAAGATACTGTACAGTTATTTAAAGCAAGTGAAAATCACAGGAAATAAATGTACAGTGCTACTTATTTGCCTTTCATACATAATATAATTTCTTTTTATATTATTTTTAGATTATGCATCATGGTATCATCATTAATACAGTGAAACGCCTTTAAAAAAATGAAAGAGAAGTAAAGCCAAGTAACTCTTTGATGTGCTAATTATACCCACTAGCTCCTAATGTGTGGGAGCTCATGTTAGTAAATACTAGATCCGTTTCTTAATATTTGTGTTTTCTTTATTAATACAGTTCACTGCTATTGGTAGTTACAGTTCAAATGCAAAATTAACCTTTCATTCAGAATATTGTCAGTAGCACTCATAAGTCATGCTCAAGGCTAAAATGTTATGTAGCTACTTACAAATTTTAGGGGAGAGTTTAAAAAATAAAAGGTTCCAATATTATTTGCACATACAGTATGTACATCAAACATAATATTTACTTCCTGATTTTGACTTGGAAATAAAGGAAAATAATGTAACCTGAAAAAACATGCTGCAATGCAATGGGTTCAAACACATAAATATTTTTGCATGCAGGGTAAATACTGGAACTTTTGCATGTAGCCCACAAACACTGAAGAAAAAAGTAGAAAATAAAACTCTTTCTTGGGGTACTGCTTGCATTTTTGTTAAACATGGTGAATGAGGGGTGAAGATGACGACGTACATTACGTTAATCATTATTTCACCTCATTCCCCATTTTTTCACAAATATTCAAGCAGTGCCCCAACACAGTCTTATTTTCTACTTTTTTCTTTAATGTTTATTTTGACTCTGGGCGTACCAACAACTTCCCTAGATTTTTGCGGCCCTGCATGTCCTTAATTTTAGGCTAATGTTGGTAATATTTAAATACACATCACCTACACTGAGTAATAGTCCCTTTATAAAATAGCAAGACACTATTGGATGAGCACATTCTGTGTCTCTCCAGCCAGCCAGCTCTTTTGTCTCTCCAGCCAGCATCCCTTCTTTCGTTCCAGCCTGCCCCTTCTGTCTCTCCATCCAAATCCCCTTCTGTCTCTCCATCTAGTCCCTACGCTACCTCTCCATCTAGCTCCTCTTCTGTCTCTCCAACCAGACTCCACTTCTGTCTCATCAGCCCCCCTTTTATCTTCCCTTCTTTCCAGCTTTACTTTGCTGCTGTTTTCCAGCCCCAGCCAGTATCTGCATGACACATTAATTACAATCTTGTAGCTGCTCCATACTCACACTCCATTGTTCTTTTCTCTTTCAGCGATGCAGCATGCTGTCAGGAGCAGCTGGGCCCTTTCTAAATTATTGACCTAATGTGGGACTACAGTCTTGGCAGCCCCCCCTGATGGCAACCCTGAGTACAGTAATTTCTAATTGGTGCAAGTAGAGTTGCTGTAGACATGTGGGCTCACTCCTACCAGGCATCTTGTGCCTCATGGTGTATTTATACTAAAAGTATAAGAACACATGTTGCACTTACAATCAGGGCCATATTAAATATTGACCTATCATCTGAAATCCAATGAGACATTCATCTCCACCTGCTGTCTTCACTGGTTTACAGTACATTAAATGACCTGGGGCCAAATTTTTACATGTTTTCCACATATAAAATGTGTGTTGTATTTCAGTGCAATGTATATTTTTTAAAACATTTCTTCTGTGATTTCAGTGCTGTTATTATGCATCAAAAGAGTTACAAACTTAAATCTCTTTCAATAGGAGTGCATTCTAATCACAATAATAAGAAGTTAGGAAAGGTTTAAAGATGACTTTTCCACATGATGTGTTTTGGACAACATACAATAATTTCCCAATTTATTATTTTTCTTTAGGAATCATTAGTCTGATCTGACCAAGGAAGTGATGTGCTTTAACCTGTCTGAAAATAATTAAGTATTGTGACCTGATTTCATAACATGATCTGCGAAAGTAATAAAAATAACCCAACTCGCCTACACTAGAACCAGATACTACTGAAATATACAGTACCTTCCTACCGTGTACCGGCTATCTGGTTACAGTTCGCAAATACTTCATAATGAACTGTATGAACTCTTTAGCTTTCACATTTGGGATTGGATATTATATTAAGACAAGACCTTGCTGTTTAAGCCTAGCACTATTCTATTTCGATTATTGTACATAGCAAAGCACTCATCAGACTAGTAGAGGGGTGTAATAGAGCAATTTGAAAATTTGCTCCATAGATGAATAAAAGAAATGTATCATGCCAGGACTGGTATTATCATTGAGCTTACCCAATTATCTAAGGTTAATACATATCCACCCCATTGGCAGGTTGCATAATGTTAATAGGTGTCAGTATAATGTTAAGCAGGTGCAGAGTAAAACACAGCTAATCAGTATGCAGAAGGTACACAATGCAGAATCTCTATTTGCAACAGGAGCATACAGTATGGGGTTCATTCTGTTGTAGTACAGACCTGTATGCACATACACTACATGTACCGTATTTATCAAAGTAGAAAGAAAGAACTAATTTGTGAGGCACACTATATATGTACAGTACATATACTGTAGGCCGTGGCAACACTACAAAACCAGCATGAACATTGTACTTTTTGTAAGGGGCGTGGCCACTGCAGGGCGGGAGTAAGGAGACGTGGAAAGGAGAGCTCCCTGGATGTAATCCTGCAAAGCATATCGCTGCCCAGAAAAAACTAACCTCGAGGGGGGTGATGTTGGTCCTGGCCTGCATACGCTGATCTTCCATTGCTGTCAGCCGTGCGTGAGGCTGTTACTCCCTTGCTGCTGCCTGTGTGAGATTGGAGAGGGAGCCAGAGTGTGGCGTGAGCCTCCCTGAAGCGCGGTGGAAAGCGCCGCTAGAGCCCAGGCGCATAGAGGTGACGCGAGTGGTCGTGACGCGGCGGCTTGCTAAAGCACGCACCGCCGAGAAGCTGGAGTGTGCCTCCCTGACACGCGGTGGAGAGAGTCGCCAGGGCACGGGCGCACAGTGAGGACGTGAGTGGCCGTGACGCGGTGCTCTGCTGCGGCACACACTGCCGAGAAGCACAGGGGCGCTGTGCAACCCTTTGGAGAGAGCTGCCAGTGGGAGAGGAGGTCCGGCGTTTGCGCCGGGAGGAGGACAGCAGCAGGAGAAGGGAGCCTGTCTGTGGGGGCTCCTTGCTGGCCTCAGGCGGCCCGACCATCTGGGGAAAATATCCCCTTGGAAAAAGCTCTGGAACCGGGGTGCCGGAGGGAGAGATCCCATGGTATAAAGACCCCACAGGGACGATTGCTGGACAATAAAATCTCAGGTAATATCACTTTATATTACCTGTTCTGACTTTTGTGGGGACCGTGTCACTCGGCACCAGAGAGATTGTGCCAGCCATAGTTAAATAAAAGGAGATAAAGGTGGTGTTAACATCTGCGAGGCCAAGGAAAAAGACACACACTAGGACCTTCCCCTGTGCACCCTTATTTTTGTATACCACTGAGCAGTTGTCCTCGCACTGTAAGCAGGCACCATATAAACTGTCCATACACCTATACACCACTATCTGAGATGGGCAAAACCGGGAACGCAAGCTCGGCAGCCCAATTAGAAAGGTATGCCCACTCTCAACCTACCACAAAGACCCCCACAACTACCCCTATGTCAACTCCGGTAAAAAGTGGTAGCTCGCAGGAGGAGCATGAAATTACACTACAACAATTAATGGAGGCCATAAAAGGCTCTGAGCAGAGAATTATGGAGAAGGTCTCAGACATCCAAACAGATGTGGCCAACATAAGGCAGGATTTGAAAATAGTAAAAGAACAAATAAAAGAAGCAGAATCCCGGGTATCAAAGCTGGAAGATATTAGCAATAAAATGGAGGTGAAAATTGATTTGCTGTCCAACCAAATGAGAGAAATGAAAAATAAAATCTCTGATTTAGAGGGGAGGAGTCGTAGAAGCAATGTGAGGATTGTTGGACTGCCCGAAAGGGAGGAAGGCACCGAGCCTATAAAATATATGGAACAATGGATAAGAGAGAAGTTTGGAGGTGAATCTTTCTCCAAGTTTTTCTCAATAGAAAGAGCTCACAGGGTGCCCCTTAGGCCATTACCTCCAGGTGCCCCACCAAGAACGATGATCATCAAAATGTTGCACTTCCAAGACCGCGATACAGTAATTCGACTTGCTAGAGTAAAAAGCCCTATTGAACATAATGGGGCTAAAATATCAATCTTCCCTGACTATGCAGTCGAGATACAGAAGGAAAGAGCGAAATTCATTGAGATAAAACGTAGACTACGTGAAAGAGGCCTTAAGTATTCTATGGTGTACCCCGCCAAGCTGAGGGTGGTGGCGGGTGGGGAAACCATATTTTTCGTGAGTCTAAAAGAAGCAGCATGTTGGATCGATAAATGGGCTCCAGGAAAGCATCAACTGGCAGACAGCGAGACTTTAAATTAATTAATGATGTTCCAGGGGGCTCCCCGTCCGTTGGTGGCTAAGTGAAGTTAAGCCCTTAGGGAAAAGAGTAAAGGGAAGGGAATTTAAGTATACCTTGGGGGGGGGGGGGGGTTGGTATACAGGGAGGGGGAGGGCGTACGAAAGGGATCGGGATTCTTGTGTATGTAAGTGTTAAGTGTTGTGTAATTTTATTTGCCGTCGTGTGTGGGTGCTTAATTTGTATACAGCTGGTTCGCTACAGGGGAAAACATAAATCTTACATATTGGTAGTATATTGGAGGGGCTCTGTGGGGACAAGGAAGTCCCAGGCCCGTTTTATGAGAAAAGTGATGGGAAAGTACAGTTATTATGCCCTCAGGTTTGATTAAAGCACTCGCGTGGAATATCCGCGGGATAAATGATAAGATAAAACGTTCCCTTGTATTGAACCAGCTTAAATATTATGGGGCTGACATTATATGTCTATCTGAAACTCACCTAGAGGGGAAGAAACTTCTGGCCCTTAAACAATCCTGGATCGGCTATGCATATCATGCACCCTTTACTTCGACTTCTAGGGGAGTATAGGTTTTAATTCGTAAATCAATATCCTTCTCTTGTAACAGGGTCGCAATTGACCCGAATGGTTGTTATGTCTTTTTGGATTGTACAGTAAATTCAATGCAACTCTTGGTATTATCAATCTATATTCCCCCTCCGTTTACATATAAAATTCTTAACAAAGCTACGGAATTCATTGCCATGTCCCCAAACACTCCTCTGCTGTGTATGGGGGATTTCAATAATATATTGTATCCCCAGCTGGACAGATGGAGCAGTACTGGGGCAGGGGGAGGCAGGGGGAACCAGGGAATCGCTAGCTATATAGATAATATCGGGTGGATAGACCCCTGGCGCTTTCGAAACCCCAAAACTGTGCAGTACTCTTGTTTTTCCACATCATACGTTGTCTTTTCTAGGATTGTTGGTTTCCAGGGAGTTTGCGCCAAAGGTCCGCAAGATCGAGTATAAAGCGCGGGGTATATCGGACCATTCCCCAGTGTGTATGGAATTTGAGGCATCTAATGAAAGGGGAAGTAACTTTTGGAGATTTAACCCCATGTGGTTGCGCAGTATTGATCAAAATAACGATCTTGCGGCCCAGTGGCAGAACTTTTGGGAGAGCAATGAGGGCTCAGCAGGCATTTCCATAGTTTGGGATGCCTTTAAGGCGTATATAAGAGACACCCTCAGGAAGTGCATTGCTGAAGCCAAAAAAAAAGTAGAGATGGTATCTTGTTTTTGGAGAAGAAATGCGTGGATTTGGAAAGGGAATACTGCATAAATAATTCAGAGGATGCCTATAGGGACTGGCAGGAGGCCAAAGGGAAATGGCTAGAGGCGATTAAGAAGGTCAACCAAACTATTATGATGCATAGGGCAAATTTGAGGTACCAGAATGAAGACCGAGCAGGGAAATATCTTGCCTTTTTAGCGCAATGTGAGAAAACATCTAATATTATATTGGCGGTTAAAAATCAAGAAGACACGGTAGTAAATACCGCCTCCCAGATAGGGGAAGCATTCGCAACATATTTCAGGCAACTATACACTAGTAAGCTCCAGTTTAGCGAAGTGAAAATAAAACAATATTTGGATAATATTAAGCTCCCCAAATTAGACGAGGCAGGTATATGGGAACTGGAGGCCCCTTTGAAGATGGAATAAGTCATCGAGGCAATAAAATCATTACCCTCAGGAAAAGCCCCAGGCCTGGACGGTATACCTGGCGAGGTCTATAAACAATATATTGATATACTGGCCTCTTTGTTGTATAGAACCCTCGGGGAGGGATTTGCCACGGGGGCTATCCCAAAATCTATGTCTGAAGCCAAAATTATACTGATTTTGAAACCAGATAAGAACCCATTAGATCTGGACTCATATAGGCCTATGTCACTTATCTCTTTTGAGGCCAAAGTGATTGCTAAAATATTTGCCAATAGACTCAATAAACATATTACTAAACTAATTCATACCGATCAGACAGGTTTTATTCCCGGAAAGGAGACGAGTATAAATATCCGAAGGCTCTACTCGCATCTGCAGCTGAGGGGCGCTGATGAGAGCAAAGGGGCAGTGGTCTCATTAGATGCCATAAAAGCCTTTGATGCGGTGGAATGGGCCTATCTATGGCAGGTCCTCTGGGCATATGGATTTGGTCCAAATTTTTTGAGGTGGCTTCAATTGTTATATTCCGAGCCACAGGATCGAGTATCCGTTAATGGATGGACATCACTGCCCTTCAGTCTCGGTAGGGGAACACGGCAGGGATGTCCGTTATCCCCGGCCCTGTTCGCCCTGGCGATAGAGCCGTTGGCCTGTCTGATTAGGCAATATCCGGAGGACATAGGCTTTAGGGTAAAAGATCAAGGGGAAAGGATAACGCTATATGCGGACGACTTGTTAATATTTTTAAAGGAATATAAGACATCCCTCCCTTTGATTTTGAAGATGATAGAGGAATACGGAGATTATACGGGCTTTAGGATAAACTGGGCAAAGTCAAGCGTCTTTCCAGTGGGTAACCAGGGCAATTGCATACAAGTATCTTCATTCCAACTGAAATGGGTGTCCGTCTTCAAGTATCTTGGAGTATATATATCTCGAGACCCAAAGAAATATATAGATTTAAATATACGCCCCCTGATGGAGTGGTTAAAAAATAAAATAAAAACATGGAGTAGATTGCCCCTGATAGCCACTGGAAGGATAAATCTGGTAAAAATGACTATTCTTCCGAAATTTCTGTACATATTGCACCATTCACCGGTCTATCTACCCAAATCTCTATTTAGAAAACTTAACAGTATAGTAAGTTCCTTTATCTGGAATGGTACCCGTTCAAAGATCAAAATAAATATTCTAATGATTCCAAAATCAAAAGGCGGGTTAGGATTGCCGGACTTCAGGCTATATTATATAGCAACACAATTGGCACAATTAAGGCCGTGGTTTAAGGAAGAGGAGGCTAATAGCCATTTGATAAGTGAACTGGTAAAGGACTCTACCCCAAATATACCCCCAAAATTCAGATTAATTCAGGGCAAAAAACACCTGGGGGATTTACCATTGGTCGTGCAGGCAGTAAAAATATGGCAGGATGCAAATCAAATAATGGATAATAAATTTATTGATAAAGAATCTAGAATAGTTGATATATTAACACATAAGGAAGCCAAGGCCCTGCAACTAGCAGAAGCCTGGCATCCACTTTCAATAAATTATAAAAATCATTTGACTAAAATCATTTCCTCAATTGAAAGAAGAATATAACCTACCGAATACATTCCTTTTTAGATATATACAACTAAAGAGTGTAGTGGAAACATGGCAAACTAATGTAAACCCATGGTTTAGTGAGTCGGAAATTAAAAACATTATTAAAGCCCCCAACAATAAGAAAATAATATCACGAGTTTATGGTACCTTAATAGAAAACAAAAATAAGGATGGTCTAATAGTACTGAAGGAAAAATGGGAAAGGGAGATTGAAGAGCTAAACGAAACAGAATGGTCTATTGCGAAGTTAGCAGTAGCTAAAGCAACAAACTCACTGCGACTACAGCAGACACAGCTTTTTATTCTGCATAGATCATATATGACGGCACCAAGATTAGCAAAATTTGCAGGGAGAATATCAACGGCCTGCCCTAAATGTGGGAATTTCCCGGGTACCTTTATCCATTTAATATGGGATTGCTACATGATCTCCCAGTTCTGGGATAAGGTTAAATATATTATAACTAGGACAGGGATACCAACTGAAAATCTGACTCAAAAATGCTGCTTATTGGGAATAGTACCTGGGAACATGAATAGAAATGAAAAAGCGTACACCATTAATCTTATATCCGTTGCAAAAGTGGTAGTGGGAAGTCGTGGATGTCTAATGTTGCACCAGAAATAGAAGTATGGAAAACACGTGTGAATATTATAATACAACAAGAGAAAAATTTAGCACATGCCCGAAACACACTAAATAAGTTTTACTTTATTTGGAATCACTGGATACAGTCACCATTTTATAAAAAAATTACCTTGCAGTAATAAGTAGACACACAAATTAAAGTTAGAAAGTAACTCCACGTTAAGGTAGAGTAAATAAACACTATAAATGTAAAAGTATATATAACTGAGACACTACGAAGGTGTTCTTTAACTTAGGAAGATATATATATATATATTTTTTGGATTGTTGTTCGA
Source organism: Crinia signifera (assembly GCF_055691185.1). Classification (NCBI taxonomy): domain Eukaryota; kingdom Metazoa; phylum Chordata; class Amphibia; order Anura; family Myobatrachidae; genus Crinia; species Crinia signifera. The sequence goes on from NC_139218.1 coordinate 238,804,507, forward strand.
TACCCTGTAATGGTGTACGCAATGGAAAAGAAGTTATCCCTTGATATTATAGTCCTTAGATGGAGGATCCAATAGGGGAGAAGCATTTGAATATAGATGAGTCGACAGAAGGAGATAAAACTGCAGATGATCATAAAGATAAGGGCAGAATGGTCAGCTACAAGGAAGAAGGGAAGGAAGGGAGAAAGGGAAAGAAAGGAAAAGGAGGAAAGGGGGAAAGGAAAAAAAAAAAAAAAAAGAAAAGTAGTGAATACGGCACATAGCACTTTAATTAGAGTTAACACAGGTTAGAGCACCCACGCCAGATGTTTGTATGATTGTTATTGTGTTGGTAAAGTATTGTCTGTACCATGTTGTATGTCTAATGAAATGTAATGTAAGGAAATGTTGTTTGTAAGCATTTATGAATGTAACAAAATGTCTGTAGAATGTATGTAATATAAAACGTAATAAAGAATTTAGAACATCGTACTTTATTTTCCTGACTGCAACTGGATTGTGGGCCCTAGGCAAAGCAATGCAATGGGGCCTCTACTAAAGTTTTAAAAAAATGATAACTTCCTGCGGTGTCTCTCCCCCGCCTATCAGCCATCAAGCAATTACTGTAGCAGCTTACAGCCAGTAACTATTTGATTGCGGGCCGGTAGAGAATGTTTCCCAGTAGCTCTGATTTTGTGTAATTCACAACCAGACAGCAATCTCTAATAGAGAAGAAAATCAACCTAGGTTGATTAGGAGCGCTGGTTCTGAGCTGTTAATTCAATACAATGAGAGCAGCTGCTAAGAAGGGAGTAGTCAGCTCCCCAATAAAAAGCAAAAAGGAAAAGAGGGATATTAGCAGCGCTAAAAATTAAGTTAAATTGGTTCTCACAAGTGAATCAATTTTAAAAGGATAACAATTTAATGACACAATATAAATAAAAAAGCAGCTATTCAATCCGGATATAATTAAAAAGGGGAAAACAATGATAAATGATGTTTGGTTTTGGACTTTATCACTTGATATAACCTGCACTGGACCGGGCGTGTGTCCCTTATGTTCAGTCCTTGGGGGAACCACTGGAATTAGGGCAATGGTTACCCAACACTTAGAATTGGCCTCAACGATGGATGTGGTGTAAGTCCAAAAGGTGGTAAAGTTGTAGCCGGAAAGTCCACAAACAATGTAGCAAGGGGGGGATCCACGTAAAGCACCTACGCGTTTGGCTGACCCCTGTCAGCTTTATCAAGGTGACTTGATAAATATATATATTTCAAATTAATATTATTATCTCATTGCTTCCTGTAGCATAATGCAGCAAATATAAGTGTAGCCACAGAATGTCTATTAAATAACCTTTGTTAATGCCTGAATGCTGCAGGCAACATTAAAACTGACGCAAAGTTAATGATGTTAGAAAGTGCATGTGTACCGGTCCATTTCCTTACATTAACAACATCAAAACAAAATAAAAAAAACATAACGCACACAAGATAAATACTCCAAAAACAATTCATTGTATGGGCAGCAGCAGGTCATACTATATATGTGCTTATATGCATTAATGTTTCAAAACTACTTTGAGAAAAACTATATACTATAAATAAAAAAAGTTTCTCATAAATAAAGGTCTGTAAAAATGAGTTCAAAATGTAGAGTGAATTTTTCTGTAATAAATTAATATTTCAACAAAGTCAAACAATAAAAACCAGTGAAATGTGAAAACTTAGCATCTGTAGGTTTATAACTATTCATTAAATTACTTAAATGCCAAATGTTTGAAACCTATTAAAAAAGCAACATTAGAAAAAAAAAAAAAGAAATCTCTCATCCTTGGGATGCAATATAAAATAAGTATTCTTTGGGGACTTCTGTACAGGTTACTGTAGCAAACTATTCACTAGGCAGATGGGAGAATTGGCTCAAGTATGTTACAACAGACTGTCCTCCTAAGGACAATAACATGATTTAGATAACTAAATAGCTCAAAGCTAACTGTAAAACTAAAAAGACTGCGTTGTGTACATTTTTTATATGTATATATCCTTGAATACATTTAACATCAATGACCTGTGATTAATATTATGTATTACAGAAAGTTAGTCAATTATTGATTTCACCTACTGTAGCAAAGGTCCTCACTTAAAGGTCTTCACTATCAACTCATCAAACTTCTGCAAACACTAAGCAAATAATGATATTGTGTGGTTTCACCTTGTAAATGATTGCCCCTTTAAAAAACTTTCAAGTTCAGCCGGCATCATGCAAAATTGAACTCTATGACATCTGGCCCTATGTCTTTAACCACAATAGTGCTAAATAATTAGACATATGTATTATTTGCTAAATTTTTCCTTGCAAGAGATGCGGAGGCAAGATATGGAAAGATGAGGGGAGTTACTGTAGTTGTGTTTTCAGTCTGATTATTGGAATGTTGTCTGTATTATGTGCACACTATACACTTTAGAAAGTGGCTCTACGTGCTAATAATGTAGTCAGACCCTCTCAACTGTTTTCCTGCACTTTTGAATACTTCTGACACCATTGCCTGATATTCATTATAGAAACCAGGTGCACTGCTCCTACAGTATGAATGAACAATGTATCCTTTATTGGTTTTTGTGGTACCTGAGGTCATAAAGATGACCTAGTAGTGATCCTAGTAAAACCCTTGGGCTTCTCTAAGTAATATGGAATTCCCTTGTTTTTTTGTGGAGATCAGATGCCATTAATATGTGGATTGTAACATTTTTTGGGTGCAAAGAAAGAACATATACAGTAGGCCCTTCCATAATGCCATGGGCCCAAAGTTAGTGACCATAAAAAAAAAGATCTGCAGTTAAATTTTTCTGAAATCAAAAGAATATAGAAGATCGAAGTCCAACTGAGTTTTGATTAAGAAATTCCCTTGTGTCAGAACTTGGATTCAACCCTTTGAGTGCCAACATCTATGTGAGGGATGTGCAAAATATCCCCAAAAATGCCAGCATCTTTCACATTTATTATATAAATTCAAATAAAAAAAAAGTTGTGTGAAAAAGATTATTTTCCATATATAAGATAAACTTTACAAGTCATTAGGGTAAATAAAAATGTTTGTTTGGCAATTTTCACACCAATTTTGACAAATTCACTTGGCACATAAGGGGTTAAGATCTGAATCTTGGGTTCTGGATTTGTCGTTAGTCCCTCCTTGGTAATTTAATGTGCCATTTCATAAAGAAGTGTAGGTTAAACTTGACCGGTAATGACTGGAAATTATCGTTAATCATACTGTAGAAAATATGTCCAAGTTACAGAATTTTAGTTGTTTTTATTAATTTTCATGAAATTCAAAACCAAATCTCAATCTGAACCAAACCATTTAAGAGTGGTTTTACTAAAACCAAAAAAACAACAAACAAGGGTCAGCACACATCTCTATAAAACTCATACACAAAAATGTACTTTTACTTCATTGTGTTAGCAAGGTGTAGGTGTATTAAAAAAATAAATACATAAATAAAAAAGGTATTAGAAAGGATGTCTACTTCAAACAACTGATCTATTTAGTTAGTAACCTCGACTTTAATATAACAAATCAGTAGGGATTCATCCCCTTGCTACTTTTATTTTCCACACCTGTCTGTACTATTTGTAAGTACCCAGATATTAGTTTATAGATTTGAAAGCATATTAGATCAGTGGTGATAATCAGTCAATAACAGACATCCCAGGGGACAATGCATAAAGTGAAAACATTGCGAATGCCTTTGGCTACCTGGACATTTCAGATCTCATGAGTATAGCAAGGTGTGGGCAAAACATAAGAGGATAAAGGGATGTGAAAATATATGTTAGCAATGGTGATAGAAACATAAAATATTGCTAAATGAACAGCATGGGAAATACAGTACATAGATGTAAAAGTTAAAACAATATAAACATTTGTAAAACAATATACAGTATATTGCAAATTTAAAAGGGTTTTTATATAAAAACAGTATAATTGAAGAAACTCACAGTATATTTGGCAGTTATAAAATAATTGGGTACCTAATGCTTGGCATGTGTCAAGACCAGAATAGTATTCTAATATGGCATTTGTGTACTATAAGGCAATAATATGTATTCCTAATCCAAAAATCTATGTACTCCATTCCATAATGATCATGGGGCTTATGCTGAGGTTATGTCATGTTTGTGTAGATCTTAAGCACAAAATACACCCTGAAAAAGTGCATTTTGTTTACATTGTAGAGCTGGCCTTATATTCAAAATGCATCCAGTTCTGCGTGGGTAGAATATGCCCATGCGCACATAGATTATACTAACCTGTCTGCCAATTGCAGTAGAAATCACTGGGAAAATGCTGTCAGGCCATTTTACTGGAGATTATCAATTGTGCAGTAGACTACAGTCTCAGTGCCAGAGTCTGCTCAGGACATGGGGCAGAGAGAGAGGGGGTCCTGCATGGAGACTGCTCATGGCCAACTCCTCTATAGACCCAATCTTGGTATTCACCTGCATTCCCCCTGGAGTGAACAAAAGTAATGCACATAAGTAAATGTGCCTGCATTTCTCCTGGAATGCGTATTATTAAGAACATCTAATAAAGTTGCTTATGACCGCTTCTGCTCCAAAGTAATAAAACTTATATAAAACTATATGATATAAATAATGACACAAGACAAGTGGTGCACAATGTTATCATCTCAAGAAAATAGTATGGTGGCAGAAGAAAGAATGGGCAGCTGAGTGGAGCTACTTGTTCACTTCAAATTACATATATATATATGGCCAATTGCCCTAACAACAACTGCAGATAAGCGAGACATTCCCAACTCCATTACCAATGACACACACAAAGCCTACCCAGTCGGGAGTGGCTTCTGACTGCAGTAGGGTGAAATGATCATACCCAATACTCAACCATGCAGTAAAGACGAGTACTGGACTACTGTTCTTTCCTGCTAACAACTAACCAAGGCAACTATATAACAGACCAAGAAAAATAATGGGATGTAGGTAAAGAAACCAGTAAACAAAGAGGGAAATCACAAGCCAACCACTGCATCAGGAAAAGAAGGTATAGCCTTGCTGGGAAGGGCATGACTTTGAGTTCAAATCGCCATTTTCATCATTCCAGTGTATACTGCAGTACTGGCTCCTACACAGTGACCGGATCCAGGTGTTGCTCATAATGTTACAGAGAAGCACCTGGCTCCTGTCACTGAGCAGGAGACGGCATTTGGTGTTACCCCTCAGCTGGTTACATCCTGAAGCAGCCCATACCCCCCTTGTGACACCACTGAAACCACCCACTATAAATCAGAAAACAAACCCAATCGCCACCTCCTCACAGCTATGGGATGTACAATGTGACATCACACCACAATCTCAAAATGGGAGCCAAACTAATGACTTCTCGCAGACCTCCTGACCTTGAGATTTAAAGGTCGTCACACTTTATACAGCACTCCATTATTTTTTGCCATGTGAAAGCAAATAAGACAAACTGCAAATAGTATCTTCATTTTTATCATGTTCACAGCAATATACATGACATGTTCATCATCTTCGTCTTTAAAACATCATATAAAAATATGCTCTAATCATGTGTAACATTTGCTAATCTCAATGTGAGTAAATTGCAGCACCAACATTACTAAAGTTTTAGCATAAGAAGGAGTGATTCAGATGCAATCAATCAAAAGTGTCTGCCAATTGTCATCACATTAGCTTGTATATTTCTCAGAGGTTGAGCTCCTGCAAATGATGTCTTCAAGCAAGCACATCTATTCCTTTCTTGTTATCTGCAAGTGGCACATTTTTCATGATATACTGCACCCATACTGGATTTTGGCTCTGATTTCTAAAACAATCTAGCTCATTCAGGATGAGTACGGATGTATAAAAGTTTTCTTTTCACTTATTCAGTTGAAAAACACAAGTTATATTTCCATCCAGCTAAGGACGAGTCCCTATATTTGCTGTAATGATGTAAAGAAAACAGACGGTACATTGAATAGTATTAAAAGCAACAAACAAAGAGTAGCTTCTTAATTACATGCTGTTTAAGTTTATGGGCCCTTGACTGTAGTTAAAGTGTGAGCTATATAAATGAAGATGTAATCAACCTTTTTCGGAATTTCATATGAGTAAAGTAAGGAATAAATAAATTTCCCTGCTCCAGTTAGCAGTGTTTTTGCAGAAGATCCATTAGGATCTGAAATTTAACTTGTTTATTTAAAAAAATAAGTCAACTGTTAGTGATCACAATGATTGAAACAATGCATTTCACTTTATCAAGTGTTGTTGTTTCATTCATCAACCTGGGGACAACCATGGTGCTTACTATGGGGGTGATTCGGGTTGGTTTGCAAAGCACATTTAGTTTGCTAATGGACAAAAGCATGTGCACTGTGGGTGGGGCAGATGTAACATGTGAGTTTTTACCATCCACCAACCGTATGGATCTTTGGAATGCTCCTAAGCCACTTGTGCTGTGGCTTAGAAAACTGGTCAGTAGCAAATGAATCCAGTCCACTGTTTGAGGTAGTGTTTGAGCTTGTAGTGTTGGTGGAAAGTGGTGTGTCTCCAAAGTACCAGATTATACTGGAATGGAACTGGATTAGAGGCTGGTTCGGGAAGACACCAAAGGAGCTGACTGGTGCGCTTATCAAAAGGAAATCGGGACTGTACCCTGAATGATTTTTTATACCTAATTAATATGGTGAATATTGGTCACATAATACATGTTAGTCAGTCCAATTATATTAAAAACAATAAAACTATGAAAAGGAGGCAGAATATAATGTAACTCTAAAGTACAAACATATTCTCTAATAAAGTATATACATTGGAAATATATTGGCTAGATTACCTTAATATTATGGATAATTATAGGTCTTCACATTTAGTAGCTTTGATCTGAGCCTTCTGATTGGCAAATGGCCGTCACATGTACCCAGAAGTATGAAGTAGACAAATGAGTCGGTCATATGATCAGCTGGCTCTGTATTACCTGTGGTTTCCCAATTTTGTAAACTTACTTCATTTGAAGGAGGTCTGTCACATGGGCTTTGGTAGAAACACCCTTTCCTATGTTCTCCGGTCATGTGATGAGCAAGGGTGTAACTACCATAGGTGCAGGGGGTGCATCTGCTCTTGGGCCCAGTCCCATGATACGGCCAAATCAGTGGGAAGAGCCTTTCACGATGGAGGCGGGCGGCTGACACATGGAGGGGGATATAAGGTATGCTTTTTTCATTATATGCTGATCTTGACAAAGGTTAAATAAACCGAAACGTTGATCATTTGCATTTTTGCTGTGATTTCTGCTGTTGGAGACCGCTGAGTGCCCCCCCCCCCCCCGCTTGTCGGAGTTTCAGTTATATTGTGGCTTCCAGTTCTCTTGGAGGAGGCAACAGGGCACCTATCTAATGGTATATTGGAGTGCCTGATCACCCCCGATTGTGTATATATATATATATATATTCTGTGCTGGCTCCAGCACTCTGCTGTCCCCCTGGACTCACTTGCTCTGGTGCCTTCAGGTGTAGCCGCTTGGGTCCACTAGCATACAACAAAGATATTGCGAGCGGCACTCAGAGACTGGATACACGAAGTAACACTGCAAATACGTGTTTAATGCAAACTTCAACGTTTCGGGGCGCTGGTCCCCTTCGTCAGGATAAACACAAGGTGTCACACACAAGAAATTTATAGAAAAGACTTACCCCCCTTCTAATCACTGCTGCCCCTCCCGCTGCTACGGGTCACCTGGCAGTGCAGCACAATGTCCATTCCCCCGTACTGCAGCTTCCTGTTTCCGGAGGAAACGTGTCATCCTCTCCCTGCCGGTTCCCATGGCAACGTTCGGGTTAACAATCTGAAATAACCACATAATAAACATTAAAACCGCAATTATATGCTGTGTCGTTATTCGTTGTTTACAAAGTGCTTGATATAAGTGATTTGTTGCATCAGTGCTCATGTTTTTAAAAAGAGGCTGTACTGCTTAAGCCTGGACAACGGCTGAAGTAGCCGATATTGTGCTGAAACAAAACTATCAGTTAGTGCATACATATATATAAAGTTACATTTTGCTTCCCTCGTGGTTCCCCTGTTAGGGCTGTCCAGTCCCACATCGGATTATGGTGGGACCCATCCCACCCGCAACTATTGTGCTGGAGGCATGGTCGACATGCTGTGTCGCCACTCCCCTCCTACACTTAGTGGTTTTCTTTTGTCTACCCCGATTATTTTAAGGGACACACTGTTTGTGATCACTAGTGACCAGCTGGCATTAACAAGTGGGGGGACCTGTCAGGGTGGGCATAGAAAAATGGTGATTAGATAAAATTAATCAACCCCAAGTGTTCATTGAGTCCCTTGGGGCGCATGGTACCCAATCTGTAAATCCATCGGGTTTCCAAACGCAATAGGGCTTTTCCCCTGTCACCCCTTCTCAGGCTTGGGGGGACATGGTCAATTATCTTGTATTTTAACATGGCCGTGCTATGTTTGGCCAACACAAAGTGCTTGGCTACCCCGGCGGAAAAGCCCTATTGCGTTTGGAAACCCGATGGATTTACAGATTGGGTACCATGCGCCCCAAGGGACTCAATGAACACTTGGGGTTGATTAATTTTATCTAATCACCATTTTTCTATGCCCACCCTGACAGGTCCCCCCACTTGTTAATGCCAGCTGGTCACTAGTGATCACAAACAGTGTGTCCCTTAAAATAATCGGGGTAGACAAAAGAAAACCACTAAGTGTAGGAGGGGAGTGGCGACACAGCATGTCGACCATGCCTCCAGCACAATAGTTGCGGGTGGGATGGGTCCCACCATAATCCGATGTGGGACTGGACAGCCCTAACAGGGGAACCACGAGGGAAGCAAAATGTAACTTTATATATATGTATGCACTAACGGATAGTTTTGTTTCAGCACAATATCGGCTACTTCAGCCGTTGTCCAGGCTTAAGCAGTACAGCCTCTTTTTAAAAACATGAGCACTGATGCAACAAATCACTTATATCAAGCACTTTGTAAACAACGAATAACGACACAGCATATAATTGCGGTTTTAATGTTTATTATGTGGTTATTTCAGATTGTTAACCCGAACGTTGCCATGGGAACCGGCAGGGAGAGGATGACACGTTTCCTCCGGAAACAGGAAGCTGCAGTACGGGGGAATGGACATTGTGCTGCACTGCCAGGTGACCCGTAGCAGCGGGAGGGGCAGCAGTGATTAGAAGGGGGGTAAGTCTTTTCTATAAATTTCTTGTGTGTGACACCTTGTGTTTATCCTGACGAAGGGGACCAGCGCCCCGAAACGTTGAAGTTTGCATTAAACACGTATTTGCAGTGTTACTTTGTGTATCCAGTCTCTGAGTGCCGCTCGCAATATCTTTGTTGTATATATATATATATATATATGTATATGGAACAGTAAAACTATGTAGATTTGCCAATTTCTAATAATACATTAATAGTTGACTTGCAAGTTGTTTTATAACGAAGACAGAGATGTAACTAAAAAGAGACATGAAAGAAACAGTGATAAAGCCAACCCAATACTTAAAGGGTCAAGGTATAAAGATCACATGTAATAATAAAGAATTATAGTGGGCTCAAATCTAATTTCTAGACCTTCGATATCAGTAGAGGGCTTTAGTACTGAGAGATACTCCTCCATAGAATGTTTGAATTGATTGAATATGTTAATTGTATTATTATTTATTATGCCTAAATATTTTTTCACTTGTTTTAGAAGGATTTAAGCAGTGAAAAAATGTATTGGGTTCAGAGACTTCATTGTTTGAATTGATTGTATATTTTGTTTACATTAGATGTCTAGACATTTTATAGATTATTTTGAGATGAGTTTCGACAGACTGTAGTCTTAGATCAGTGTATTGAGTGTGACTGCTTCATTAAGGCTTAATAATTTATTACCAAATCTCTCACTTTCTGAATCTCTCATCCTATTCAATTTCACCCCTAGTTCATAATTTTAATTAGTTCTTCCTACATAGTGGATGGTAAAGGTGCAAGTAAGCATATAAAATACATAAGTAGTATTGCAATTAACTAAACTTTTTATTTTGTAGGTTTTTCCAGTATTTGGTCTATTGAGAATTTTGTATTGGTGATATACAGTAAATAACATCAAAAAGGATCTGCAAAAATACTAAACTTCAGAAAAGTGAACTTTGAATTATTCAGGGAAGCCCTAACAGGAATTGGGTGGGAAACGGTTATGGAGGGAAAAAATGCAGAGGAAATGTGGGATACTCTAAAAAAGGTGCTTGATTCACTAACTATTGAATACATTCCTAAAGTAACTAAAGGTAAATTCAACAAAAAAAAGCCACCATGGTTGGACAAAGAAGTAAGGTCAGCTATCAACAAGAAAACCAGAGCCTTTAAATTCTATAAAAATAACTTGAATAAGGAGGCGTTCGCAAAATACAAAGAATCAAACAAAACTTGTAAAGGGGTAATCAAAGCAGCTAAAATATTATATGAAGAGTGCATAGCCACTGAAAGCAAAACCAACCCAAAGAAGTTTTTTAAATACATAAATAGTAAACGTTTAATTAAGGAAAACATAGGCCCACTAACTGATACTAGTGGAAAAAGTGTTACTGAGGACAAGGGAAAAGCAAAACTGTTAAATGAGTTCTTCTCATCAGTATTTACTAAGGGAGAGCAGACTGTGGAATGAACATTTACCACAAATGGGACAAATAAGCCAGATCTCATTGTGGATTTTACGCCGAAGGAAATAATACTGAGGCTAAGCAAACTCAAAACAAATAAATCACCAGGGCCAGATGGGATTCATTCGAGGGTATTAATGGAATTAAGGGATGAACTAGCTACCCCCTACATTATATCTTTAGCAAGTCACTATCGTCAGGTATAGTACCAAAAGATTGGAGAATAGCAGAGGTAGTGCCAATATTCAAAAAAGGAAGATCCCGCTAATTACAGACCCGTTAGTTTAACATCAATTGTGGGTAAACTATTTGAAGGATTTTTAAGGGATGGTATCCAGGAATATTTAGATCATCACCGTCTACTCAGTACTAACCAACATGGGTTCGTGAAAAATCGTTCATGCCAAACTAATCTACTAGGGTTCTATGAAGAGGTTAGCAAAAACCTCGATAATGGAAATGCTGTAGATGTGATTTTCCTAGATTTCGCTAAAGCATTTGATACTGTCCCACACAAGAGATTGATTAATAAAATGGAGAACCTAGGATTGGGTGAAAATATCTGCAGATGGGTAGGGAATTGGCTATGTAATAGAGAACAAAGAGTGGTTGTGAATGGTGCCGTATCAGATATGATACCGGTACTAAGTGGAGTGCCCCAGGGTTCAGTTTTGGGGCCCATTTTGTTTAACATTTTTATTAACGATATTGGGATAGGGTTACTCAGCAATCTATCCATCTTTGCGGACGATACAAAACTTAGCAAAGTCATCAAATCATCAGAAGATGTCACCATGCTTCAAAATTATCTTGCAATTCTAGATGAGTGGGCAAAAAAATGGCACAACCAGTGTGCAAGTTACAACCTTAGCGGAGAGGAACTGGGTAATTCCATACTTGAAAAGGATCTAGGAGTCCAAATAGACTGGCTCATTAAATGCGTTCAAGGCAAAGTTGGACAAACATTTACTGGAGAAAAACATCCATGGGTACATATAAGAAATATCATTTGTTTGTAAAATACCAGAACCAACCAAATCAGCAATGGATATCTATACCAGCTTGAACTAGATGGACGCAAGTCTTTTTTCAGCCTTACCTACTATGTAACTATGATATGCAAACACATGATGCATCTTGTACACTTACAACCAAACAAGCCTTTGGGGGAGCCATGATATTGCATATTAGGTAGGTGACATTTTTTGTTTTAAAGAAGTGCCTTTTATTATAAAAAAAGAGAGGTTTGGTTGGTTGGGATTCAGTCAACAGGGCATCTTGTTTTAGGATATTGTAATTTTTTCTGACAAAAATGTTGATTTCACAGCTTGATCTGTTATATGGTGCTATATAGACCAGTTGCCTATCGGTTGTTTCTGTCTGACCAATAAGCATGATCGATCTAGACGAACCGCTATACCATAACCACAGTGCCAGATTAAGGTCTAAATGGGCCTGGAAATGAAAATGATCAAGGGCCTATTATGCGCAATAATAGGGGTTGTGGCCAGCACCTAATAATGTGGGAGGCGTGACCAGGGCCGTCTTAACATTATATTGGGCCCCTGGGCAAAAAAATCATTGGGCCCCTGGGCAAAAAATTCACTGCCAAACCCCCTTTCCCCCCAAGTCCGGGATGAATACAAGGGGGGGGGGCAACTGGTACCTTTGCAGCATGGGGTCCAGGCACTGTGAGCAGCGGTGAAGAAGGCAGTCTGGGCAGCAGTGAGGACACTCCAGGCTGTAGTTACCCTATACACCCGCCCAGCAGTGTGCAGCTATATATGGGAGCTGCAGTGGTGGGTGGCAAGCAGCGCCACAGCGGGGATCCGGGCAGCGCCACAGCAAGGATCCGGGCAGCAGTGGCAGCTGGGAGGTTTTAGTAGTGCACTGCAGCCCGCAGTGTCTGGTTAGCAGTGAGTGAGTGTCGGACACTGCGGACAATAGCAGCAGAATTTGATTATTCAAAAGATAAGCCGGCCGCTGATTGGCTGAGAGAGCAGCGGTACTCTTTACCTAGCACGGCGCCCACGATTTTGATCGTGGGAATCGTAGGTAAAAAAATCGCGGGCATCGCGGCCATTGAATGCACTAAAAATCGGGTGCGACGCGACCAACGCGATGCCCGCGATTTCCCATAGAGAACAATGTTACATTTCTCAATTGACCCGATTTTACTGTTCAATGCCTCAATTGACCCGATTTTTCCATAGGAAACAATGTTAAATGGCCCACGGAGGCCAAATAGGCACCCTGAAGTGTGAAATGGCCCCCACAATTGTTAACGCCACCCCACGATCAATGTCAACCCGAAGCGTGGCGAGCGCAGCGAGCCCGCGAGGGGCGGCGGTACGCGTCCTACGACCTTTTCATACCCCCGGCGTGGAGTTAAGAATAGAATAGTGTGGTGAGCGCAGTGAGCCACCGAGCCCGAAGCGTGGCGAGCGCAGCGAGCCCCGCGAGGGGACGCGGATACCTTCACAGGTAAACGCGTCCCTTCGCGGGCTTCACAGGTATCCTCGTCCGCTCGCCACGCTTCGGGCTCGGTGGCTCGCTGCGCTCGCCACACTATTCTATTCTCAACTCCACGCCGACGTGGATAGTGGGGGTATGAAAAGGTCGTAGGACGCGTACCGCCGCCCCTCGCGGGCTCGCTGCGCTCGCCACACTTCGGGTTCACGTTGATCGTGGGGTGGCGTTAACAATTGTGGGGGCCATTTCACACTTCAGGGTGGCTATTTGGCCTCTGTGGGCCATTTAACATTGATTCCTATGGAAAAATCGTGTCAATTGAGGCATTGAACAGTAAAATCGGGTCAATTGAGAAATTTAACATTGGTCCCTATGGGAAATCGCGGGCATCGCGTCGGTCGCGTCGCACCCGATTTTTTAGTGCATTTAATGGCCGCGATGACCGCGATGGGCGCCGTGCTAGGTAAAGAGTACCAGAGCAGCCAATCAGCGGCCGGACTATCTCTTCAATGATCAAATCCTGCCACCACTGTCCGCAGTGTCCGACGCTCACTCAGCGCTTCCAGGACACTGCGGACTACTACTAGCTCCCAGCCACCAGCGCTGCCCGGATCCTTGCTGTGGTGCTGACCCTTATCCCCGCTGTGGCGCTGCTCGCCACCCGCCGCTGCAGCTCCCAGGGGAGATATGTCTGCACAGTGCTGGGCGGGTGGGCATCTGCCACCAGCCATGTCCTCCCAGCCACTGTGCCGTATTTCCAATTGGGGTGGGCCCCTAGAACACTTAGGCCCCAAGACAACTGCCCATTATGCCCAATGGAAAAGACTGCTCTCGGCGTGACCAGTGTTCTGTTTGGGTGGTCTGCTCCTCTATGCTTTCTATATTTTCTCCTCGTTTGGCCTGCCACACCATTTATTTTTATTCAGTTATTAAAAATTGATCATAAATGCATGATTTATCAACTTCAACAGCACTTTGACTTTAGATATAAATATATCCAATTGTTTTTGACTAATTTGCTTATGTTTTTGTGGACCCCCTAACAAAAATTCCTTAAAAAAAAAAAAAAAAAGCATCCATAGAATATAAACAACTTCTTATTGATGTTTCAGGTAGCATTTATTTTAAAAAAGTAATTTGTTAGAAGAACCCCCCCTAACTACAACAATAGAATAACCATTTGCCTACTAGATATTATCGATAACTTGCATACTTTGCAATTATACTATGGTATTTGATTTATATAACCATATATTTAGTTTGTTATATGCTTACTAAATAGCCTGACATAGTAAGGAAAATGCAAAAAGAGAGTTCCACATAAAGATGAAACAAAATGTTACTGCTTTATTTACATGACCTAGAAATTATACCGTAAAGCATTATAAATATATATAAAATAATAATAAATTATTAGCCATACAACAATGAAAGTTTCTGCTGTGCTCATACTATATTTAATGAAATACATAATGCCCTGACAGTGAGATAAATAATGTGACATGTCCGTGTGCTCTTTAACTTTCCAATGAATCCCACTATTCACTTTATGGATGTGAATTTATAGCATAATGTGTGATAATAGCAATATATTTCTTCACACTTCAAAAATTAGGTACAGGATAAAAATCTAGAAGACTAAAAATAAAATAGAATAAATTAAAAACATGACTTTCCATTCCATAAGTGTTGATATTTCTAATGCCTTCATTGCTAAAATTAAAACAGTAGAGGACTAATCAGGCTTGTCCTCCACAGTGGGGGCACTTAGAATAAAAAGTACCTGAACTCACCAGTCCTTACAAATAGTGAGGTTTGCCGACTGCTCTCCTGCTGAACCTGACACCAACCATGTAAAAAAAGGAGGACTGTAACTCCATCTATTTCCCTAACCACCACACCTAGACAGATGGAAGACCCCTCATTTAAAATAGGCAAGTCCCCTTTTTAAGGTAATTAACCACCTGGACTACAGAAATATCACAATGTCCAGTCCAGGGATGGGGAATGATCCCACACAATATGTTTTCCATAGTAGTGGTTCATTTTATACCATGATCAAAGCTGGTCAATAGAGAATAAGCACAAAAGCTTCCCGTCATTTGAAAGAGAAGACCCACCATCTATCTAAAGTGGGTGCCCCTTAATTATTGGTTGACACATTGGGTGAGAACTTCCAACATCCTATGACTCTGTGATATTTCTGTAGTCATATTTTATCTGTATGCCTTCTATCTGTCTAGATAGGTTGGTTGGGTAAACAGATGGAGTTACAGTCCTCCCCCATACATTTCATGCTTTTTTTTTACAGTTTTAATGTGAAAGTGCCAAACCCAGGTCGGACCCAGGATCGAGAACCTGGGCAAGAACTTGCATAACGATGTGTAATGGTATAATAGGTGTATTGTTGTACTGTGTTGCAACTGGGGCAGCATGGAGGGTGTAATGGCTAGCATTACTTCTGCACAGCACTGAGGTCATGGGCTTAATTCCCACCATGAACATAACTTTGTGGATTTTGTATATTCTCGACATGCTTGCATGGGTTTACTCCAGGTACTCTGTTTCCCACCACAATCCAAAAATATACTGGTAGGTTAATTGGCTTCCAACAAAAAATTAACCCTAGAATGTCCGTGTGTGCGTGTACATGTGGTAGGGATTATAGATTGTAAACTCCATTGTGGCGGGTATATATATATATATATATATATATATATATATATATATATAGATAGATAGGGGGAGCGATTCGGCACTCTATCCTCCAGTATGCAACAGACCCCGGGTGCCGAGACAATATAAGTCAGGTGATGTAAAAAGACTCGTCACTCCAAGGGGATTTTTCAGCCAGTATAATAAGGCAAGGTGCAATATACAGGCCTTTTGTACCTGTGCACCTGTATATTGCACCTTGCCTTATTATACTGTCTGAAAAATCCCCTTGGAGTGCAGAGTCTTTTTACATCACCTATATATATATATATATATATATATATATATATATATATATATATATATATATATATATATATATACAGCAATGCGGTCTGGCACTCACTCCTATAGGGCAACTGCCCAGGTGCCCATCAGACGAAGGTAATGTAGAAAGAAACAGGCTGGCACTCGTGGGTCTTTGCAAAAAAAATCAGTGTATTCACAACAGGTGAAGTCCAACGTTTCGGGGCTGCGCCCCTTTGTCAAGGTGTGTGATAACAACAAACAACTTAAAGATCTTACCTTAAATAAGAAGTGGTGTGAGAGGGGCGGCGTGGGACGCTGCGCTCCGGCTGCCGTGGCGGTGGGGGTATGGGCGGAAGTGACATACCGGACGTTAGCGCTGCCGGATGTGTCAGAAAGTCAGAGCTTGAAACGCAAGCTCTGACGTGGTCATGGTAACCAAGTGCAACTAGCGTGTTCCTCCCAGCGGCACCATTGCTCCAGCGGCTCACGCTGCCTGTGAAAAGAAATTAATGGGTGAAATGCATATACAAATCTCGTGTACATCATAAGTATAAAAATACTGCGAATGTCAGGGGAGACAAATGCCAGTAATGGTGATGCTATAAAAATTAAAATTAAAAAGCCTGCAATTCGATTAACTGCTCGTCCATAATCCCTATAAGTATAAAGACTGTGCTTAAAGAGTCTGAATCAGGGACGGTCTGTAGAGGACGGGGACAGGATCAGTCTGTGGGTGCAGTCATTAGGATGGGTAGTAAACTTTTGGGAATAAATATGGGAATACACCTTTTAGGTGTCACAAGGCACCTATTTTGTCGTGGCCAGGGTAGGTTGGAATTAAGTCGACATGTAACACGATCCGTGTCGTCATTATTATAATACAGTCAGTGGACTATACTGTTGTGATATACAATATAAAAGACAATGGAAGAAAATCACAGAGATAGAAAGAAGAAGCGGAGGGAAAGAAAAGCACACAGAATCAGCCATAATCGGCTGGCTGGGGTGGACATACTATGGCTGGCTTCCCAATTGGAGATCCCAATGTAATTGGGTAGCTGTGTTGATTGGCCCATGGGTATCTGTCTATGGGAACCACTGTTGCGAGGATGAATACAAGAGAGAGCTAAGTGGCACAACTCTGCCAGTAGTCGACTGGCCGTGTGTCGACAAGGTAACGCAAGTAGGGCTATAGGACACATGGAACCGGTCATTAACCTAAAAGGGGACCTGTTTGGAGGCCAACAGCCCAATATACGTGGGGAGACCTGTGGCGCACTCGGACGGACCTACCACATTTATCTATAATAGGGCACAAAAAGGCATAATATACAATCAGAAAAAATTACAGGGACAGTAAGAGCAAGAGGAGAGAAGAAAAAGCACACAAATAACCCTACTATGAGGGATAGACGGTGGTCAGAAGCTGGAGGTGCTGGAGTGGCGATTAGGGCCACATCAACTAGGCACACGCTGGTGAATTCTAAGTCAGGCTTACATGATATATAACATTAGAAGAAAATAACAGGGACAGCAAGAAGAAGCGGAGAGAAGAAAAAAGCACACTGTTAGGGTCTGTATAAGACCTGAGTATGTATACCCACTTGGGATACAAGTTCAACATAGTAATATACACTGGAAGAAAAAGTGAAAGGGACAGTAAGATTAAGCGAAGAAGAAGCAAAAGCACACAATTTTTGGGAAAAAGTTCCCCAGTTTAAGCTCTAATTGAAGTTAGAAGCTGATATAGTTCTATTGGTGTGGGAGTCCCAGTGGTCTTCCTCCGGCGTGTTTTTGACGTGGTGTGGGTGTTATGTCTCAGGCTGCCATTACAGAAAAACGCTCAATGGGAGTCTATCATTCAGCCCCATCGGTTTCACAGAGTCAAGGCGATGGATCCATCTTGTTTCCAGGCGTAGCAGTTTCCCCTCTCTGTCTCCCCTGCGTAGGCCCTCTGGTATATGGTCTACCGCCATATGCTTCATATCACTGAGTTTGTGCTTTTCTTGGGCGAAATGTTTCGCCACGGGTTGCTCATTCCCTTTTCCAATGAGTGCCTGACTTATAGCTGAGCGATGCAAAGCCATCCTTTCTCTCATTGTCCTTATGGTTTTTCCCACATAGGTGAGTTTACATGGGCAGGTAATAACATACACAATGTGTGTGGAGGTGCACGTCAGGACATGTCTTATGAGGAACCGCTTCTCAGTTTTGGGGTGCACAAAGTGGGTGCCAGTGACCATGTGTTGGCACGTGGTACATTTGATGCACCTGTAGCATCCTGGTGCCCGGCTCAAGAAATTACTAGGGGTGCTGTTTGCTGCCTGAAACCCCGTAATGTCATTGTGGACTAGAGTGTCCTTTATGCTCTTGCCTTTGGTATAACACAGCATTGGCCTTTTGTTATGAAACCCAGGTAGGCTTCTGTCCGTTTTTATAATAGGCCATAATGCTCGGGTAGCTCTTGGTAAAATGGCACTGGAAGAGTTATACCTGGTGACAAAGGGTAGAATTTCTTGTTGCGTTTGATTCTTATTGTGTGTACCTTCCAAAAGGTTTTTACGCTCTAAGCCCAGCACCTCCAGCTTCTGTTGTTTCAAGACCTTGGGATCACAGCATTCCGCAACAGGAGGGCTTGGAAGTCATGCGTGAGTTTTTGATCCAGAACAACATGGACTCCCTAGATTTAGACCTTTACATCGAGCTGTTGGGTCTAACATTGACCAAAAATTATTTTTTATTTAATGGCCAATTTTTTTGCCAAAAATCAGTGTGCGCAATGGGGAGCTGTGTGTCTCCATCTTTCGCCAACGTGTACATGTTTGAACAAGAAAGAGCAATGTTTCATAGTGACCCCAACATCCAGAAACATGTGGCCATGTTCACCAGATACATAGACGATCTATTTATGATCTGGACGGGGGGTGAAGCGAGCCTGTCAAAGCTCATCGATGACATCAACGCCCGAGAGTCACCCATCAAGCTCACTCACGCTGTTTCCGACGAGAAAATCAGCTATCTTGATGTCCTGATTAACAATAACAACGGAGTATTGTCCACGACGGTTTTTTCAAAACCAACCGACAGGAATACCCTGTTGAGGGCGAACAGTTTTAACCCCAGGCCCTTAAAGAGGGGACTCCCCAAGTCCCAAATGGTGAGAGCAGCCAGAATAACAAGTGATAGAACCATCTTACCTGCAGTGTTGGACAACTTTATTGACAAATTCCAGCAGAGAGGATATGATCCCAAGGTCTTGAAACAACAGAAGCTGGAGGTGCTGGGCTTAGAGCGTAAAAACCTTTTGGAAGGTACACACAATTAGAATCAAACGCAACAAGAAATTCTACCCTTTGTCACCAGGTATAACTCTTCCAGTGCCATTTTACCAAGAGCTACCCGAGCATTATGGCCTATTATAAAAACGGACAGAAGCCTACCTGGGTTTCATAACAAAAGGCCAATGCTGTGTTATACCAAAGGCAAGAGCATAAAGGACACTCTAGTCCACAATGACATTACGGGGTTTCAGGCAGCAAACAGCACCCCTAGTAATTTCTTGAGCCGGGCACCAGGATGCTACAGGTGCATCAAATGTACCACGTGCCAACACATGGTCAATGGCACCCACTTTGTGCACCCCAAAACTGAGAAGCGGTTCCCCATAAGACATGTCCTGACGTGCACCTCCACACACATTGTGTATGTTATTACCTGCCCATGTAAACTCACCTATGTGGGAAAAACCATAAGGACAATGAGAGAAAGGATGGCTTTGCATCGCTCAGCTATAAGTCAGGCACTCATTGGAAAAGGGAATGAGCAACCCGTGGCGAAACATTTCGCCCAAGAAAAGCACAAACTCAGTGATATGAAGCATATGGCGGTAGACCATATACCAGAGGGCCTACGCAGGGGAGACAGAGAGGGGAAACTGCTACGCCTGGAAACAAGATGGATCCATCGCCTTGACTCTGTGAAACCGATGGGGCTGAATGATAGACTCCCATTGAGCGTTTTTCTGTAATGGCAGCCTGAGACATAACACCCACACCACGTCAAAAACACGCCGGAGGAAGACCACTGGGACTCCCACACCAATAGAACTATATCAGCTTCTAACTTCAATTAGAGCTTAAACTGGGGAACTTTTTCCCAAAAATTGTGTGCTTTTGCTTCTTCTTCGCTTAATCTTACTGTCCCTTTCACTTTTTCTTCCAGTGTATATTACTATGTTGAACTTGTATCCCAAGTGGGTATACATACTCAGGTCTTATACAGACCCTAACAGTGTGCTTTTTTCTTCTCTCCGCTTCTTCTTGCTGTCCCTGTTATTTTCTTCTAATGTTATATATCATGTAAGCCTGACTTAGAATTCACCAGCGTGTGCCTAGTTGATGTGGCCCTAATCGCCACTCCAGCACCTCCAGCTTCTGACCACCATCTATCCCTCATAGTAGGGTTATTTGTGTGCTTTTTCTTCTCTCCTCTTGCTCTTACTGTCCCTATAATTTTTTCTGATTGTATATTATGCCTTTTTGTGCCCTATTATAGATAAATGTGGTAGGTCCGTCCGAGTGCGCCACAGGTCTCCCTGTTGGCCTCCAAACAGGTCCCCTTTTAGGTTAATGACCGGTTCCATGTGTCCTATAGCCCTACTTGCGTTACCTTGTCGACACACGGCCAGTCGACTACTGGCAGAGTTGTGCCACTTAGCTCCCTCTTGTATTCATCCTCGCAACAGTGGTTCCCATAGACAGATACCCATGGGCCAATCAACACAGCTACCCAATTACATTGGGATCTCCAATTGGGAAGCCAGCCATAGTATGTCCACCCCAGCCAGCCGATTATGGCTGATTCTGTGTGCTTTTCTTTCCCTCCGCTTCTTCTTTCTATCCCTGTGATTTTCTTCCATTGTCTTTTATATTGTATATCACAACAGTATAGTCCACTGACTGTATTATAATAATGACGACACGGATCGTGTTACATGTCGACTTAATTCCAACCTACCCTGGCCACGACAAAATAGGTGCCTTGTGACACCTAAAAGGTGTATTCCCATATTTATTCCCAAAAGTTTACTACCCATCCTAATGACTGCACCCACAGACTGATCCTGTCCCCATCCTCTACAGACCGTCCCTGATTCAGACTCTTTAAGCACAGTCTTTATACTTATAGGGATTATGGACGAGCAGTTAATCGAATTGCAGGCTTTTTAATTTTAATTTTTATAGCATCACCATTACTGGCATTTGTCTCCCCTGACATTCGCAGTATTTTTATACTTATGATGTACACGAGATTTGTATATGCATTTCACCCATTAATTTCTTTTCACAGGCAGCGTGAGCCGCTGGAGCAATGGTGCCGCTGGGAGGAACACGCTAGTTGCACTTGGTTACCATGACCACGTCAGAGCTTGCGTTTCAAGCTCTGACTTTCTGACACATCCGGCAGCGCTAACGTCCGGTACGTCACTTCCGCCCATACCCCCACCGCCACGGCAGCCGGAGCGCAGCGTCCCACGCCGCCCCTCTCACACCACTTCTTATTTAAGGTAAGATCTTTAAGTTGTTTGTTGTTATCACACACCTTGACAAAGGGGCGCAGCCCCGAAACGTTGGACTTCACCTGTTGTGAATATACTGATTTTTTTGCAAAGACCCACGAGTGCCAGCCTGTTTTTTTCTATATATATATATTTTCAGCAAAAAAAGCTTCCAACGTTTCGGGGTATGTGACACCCCTTTGTCAAGGTTATACGTGCAATTTTAACCTTGTTTTATACTTTGCACGTATAACCTTGACAAAGGGGTGTCACATACCCCGAAACGTTGGAAGCTTTTTTTGCTGAAAATATATTTTTTCAAAAAATCCCCAGAGTGCCGCTGTTGTCTCTCCACCATTCTGTACTTCTGTTCCTGAAGGCACCTGGGTTACCTGTACTGCTGGAGGAGTGCCAGGCCTACACCTCTACCTCTATATATATATATATATATATATATATATATATATCATAGTGTAGCTGGTACGAGGTTTCTTTAAAACGAGAATGTACCACCACAATTATGCAAATAGTAATTCATTTATATGATACAAGAGGAGAATGTATAATAAACGCTTTTGAAGCAAACAGTTGAGATAATTAATAGTTTAATTAGTATTATTCTTCTATGACATGGCAATGGGTACTTAGCTATAATACTATTATAAAAATGAATAATGTATTTATTGATTAATTACATATATACAACAGGTATATAAAACATGTAATTAGCATTAAATGCAGGCAATCATGTTTTGCTCATTTTACAGTTTACACATTGCAGGAGGCAATCTTGCACACTTAGATTTGTCTTTCATTCTGATTTTCATAGAATTTTACTCAATGGTAACAATTAATATAAACTATCAAAAATACAATTATGTTAAGCAGCAACTAATTTAAAACTACTTTTACAATTTTTATTATTACCAGAGAGGAAATGTTTTGGGTTTCAGCAAATCTGGATCTGGTGGTTATGGATTCACAAAAAGCATATATAGATGGAACAAAAACAAGCCTCCAAAATACTCATTTTGGTGCATAAATGGAAATATGCGTATATTTATACATATTTGAAACACTATCCTGCAGTAGCATTTGATGCTTTGTTTGGGGAAATACCATCTCTGTTCACCAGTGATAAAAACGAACCAGTACAAAAAAAATGCTCAATGGTTGGCCAGGAATACCTTGTCACCAATGCATGGATTTTCAGGATATGAAAGAATATCTATAGAATTTAAAAGTACTACTAATCCAAAAACGTCATAAACCATGTGCTCACGGAAAAAACACACTGCAATATCTGAGATCTGATCAAGTGACAATGATGTTTTGCCATGTCTTGGTAGGAGCAAGGTACAGTAGTTTCATATTTTTCTGAGGCTCAATCCTTTTATGTAATATTTGGGTTTGCCATATTAACTTTAATCCATATAGCACATTAGAATGTAAATAAGAGCTGTCAGTAGTTTGTCTTAAATAAATGTATGAAGTATAGTCAGTGCTATTTTTCAGCAGGAACCAGCAGGAACTCAGTTCCTGAACCTCTAATTAAATATGACAACATCAGGAACTGAAAATCTACTTTCCATAAGATAAGTTGTATTTTAGAGTCACCTGTGAGTGCCTTTGTTTCTAAATACAATATATAGATCTCTCACTCTCTCTCTACCTCTCTCTATTATATATATATTTTTTTAATTTAATTGACCCGCCCCCCCAGACCTATTAGTTCCTGGACCTATTTTTCTAGAAAAATAGTACTGAGTATAGTACTGTATGTAGGTATACAGACGAACAACATAAATCAAAATGACCATACTTGAAACATTCTCAAAATTTGACTCTACTATTTAAAGCAAGAACCACGCAAGGCTAGATTTTTTTTTACTGTAAACAAAACCCCCTCACTGAAAATAGGATATATTGCTTTTTGCATAGCCTCTTATAAACTTGCATTAATACTTGGTATTATGGCACAGGATTTTTTTCCAGTAAATGGTGTTATAAAGAAACAATTATACTACTTATATTGATATGTTCTAATTTTAATATAAATGTTACTAACCTCTACGTTTGATTTTGCAACTGTTTGCCATGGGTAAAAAAAAAGACCCCGTGAAACACGGCTTATGATAACAGCTAGTTTGGTTAGTGTTTTGAAATGTTCTGTTAAAACTTGGGATCTTATTGGCATATCTTAATAAAAATAAGGAACTGTAGCATGTCATGACATCAAGGTGTTTTGTTATCCCATCTATTGACCGATCAATCAATCAACCAATAAATCAATCAATTATTAAGTTTCCTCAAGCCTACTTAACAAGTGGTATCTGGACCACCACAATCGTTCTGTTATTGCCAACTCAGAATTTTGTTATTGACAGAAAATCATTTTTAATTAGGCAATATTAATAATTAATACTTTTGTGTTAATACATTTATAAAAATAAAAATATAGTTCTTTTTTGAGTTTTTTCTAAAGCTCAAATAAAGATTACCTTCTATAGTGTGGTTGAAAATAACAAATGGATTTCATAATAATAAAACTATCATGTCATTTATCAAATATTGCCCATAGAATATCAGTTCAGTGTTTCTTATGAAATCATTAATTAAAATAAAACTTAGGGGCCTCTTCAGAGCCGTTCGGTTGGGCTGAGAATTAGCAGCCGGTACGATTATTGAACGACCTGCATGTGCATGGTGCGCTGTGTGCATGTGTGACCTGTTTGCCCGAAAGTAGCGAACAATGACTAGCCTTCGCTCGTTGCTCGCAGGGTGATTGACACCCTGTGGGCATTTGGGGGCATGTCACCGGCATTTTCTAGGCATCCCCCAGATAACACGGACATTCCCCAGCCATTGCGAGGGAGGGCCACTGATGTCATTAGCAGCCTCCTTCTGTGCAAAGCCGAGTTCTGGCTCACTCAGCACTGCGAGCAGATTGAAACATATTTTGATGGTGAGCCAATTTATGGTCCCCATTTGGGCCCAATTGTGCAGGATAGGTCTCTCTGCCTATATTTACCTGCTTGCACAAATTGTTTATTTGTGAATGCCACGTAAACAGCAGCAGAGTTCAAAGGAGAAATGTGGCACCCCACATCTGTTGAATTACATGTCCCACCATGTCAGTGGCTCGAAATCACTGGAAAGATGCAGCTCATAGCATACAGACTTTGCTACACAAACTACAGGGACAACAGGGGTTAACTAAGCTAGGGAAAATAGCATTATTGCCAGCAACTAGTCCAGAGGCACACCTGTGTGTGTAGACTGTGTGAACAGCAGGGACAGCAAGCAAGAGCCATGGTAGTAGTAGCCTGGCCTGTGTGGAGGCAGAAGCAGAGAGTGTGGTGGGGTAAGCAAACAGTACCCCATTATGTGAGCTCACAGTGGTATGTACCTCAGTCAGCCCTAAGTCTGCTTACAGGCAACCCATCTCTAATGTGCAACACCCAGCAAGTTCCTGTTACACTAATAGGGATAAGAATGCCCCAAATAAGTAGAGTCTATTCCCTGTATAGTCCATCAGTCAGCACCAGGGCTAATCAAATGTCACAATGACTTTCATGCTGCAATATTACTGACTAGAGTACTGTCTATCTATCTATCTATCTATCTATCTATCTATCTATCTATCTATCTATCTATCTATCTATATATATATACACACAAAAAACCTGCACTCTCACCCTCATAGGAGATAGCTGCTGGGGTGCCGTATAAATAGCAGTCCAGAGATGCCCACAATACAGACAATTCCCCTAGGGAAAAAACAGCACTCTCCAGACTTGCAGATAATGTCATCTGTATTCATTGTCCAATTTATTTGTTAAATGTAGAGCCTGCGGAAGTTTCGGTCCCTGAGGACCTTTCTCAAGGCAGCACTAGGTTCAGCAAATAGATCCAAGTGCAAAGATAACAGTTAAATATAGGGAACTGTGCTTTCAATAAGGACTTTTTGGTTCACGACAATAATTTGGTGTAGATGTTTTAAGCGGCTAAACTCAACTACAATGAGTGCGATCAACAGTATCAATTGAATTTCTCCGAGACTGGGGGATTGGGAGAGGGGTGGGTTGATAAACAACTAAATTCCACCCTATCACAACTAGTAGTAGTAGTAGTACGTTTATTTATAAGGCGCCGCAAAGTGTCCGCAGCGCCGTACATAGCAAACAAAAAAACTAATTACAAGGTAACGTACAGGGTGTGTTGAAAGATACAGTATAAATAGGGGTATAGCTGGTAGAACTAAAATCAGCATCAGTTCTGAAGTAGGTGTCAAAATTGTCGAGGAGACTGAAGATGAAGTAGAGGAAGGGAAGAACAGGACAGGAGCACAGGTGAGGTAAAGAGGTAGGGTGAGTACGTGAGGAAGGAGGACCCTACTCATAAGAGTTAACATACTAAAAGGAGGTGGGTGGACGAAAGAAAAACAACAGGATAAGTAGGAACGGAGGGGAACGGAGGCAGGATAGGAGGATCAAAAGAGGTTAGGAGGAGGGATAGGCTAGTCGAAAAAAGTGGGTTTTGAGGGAGCGCTTGAAGGAGGTAAGGGAATCAGAAAGCCTGATGGGTGGCGGGAGGTTGTTCCAGTGCAGGGGGGCAGCGCGAGAGAAGTCTTGGACACGGGAGTGGGAGGAGGTGATTAGGTGAGAGGTCAGTCGGCGGTCAGCGATGGAGCGAAGAGGACGGGAGGGAGTGTGGATAGAGATCAGTGAAGAGAGGTAAGGAGCGGTGGAGGAGGAGAGAGCCTTGTAGGTGGTGGTGAGGAGTTTAAAGAGAACTCAGAAAGGAATGGGGAGCCAGTAAAGAGATAAACAGAGGGGGGAGGTGGAGGTAGAGCGGCGGGAGAGGAAGATGAGCCTAGCAGCAGCGTTAAGAATGGATTGGAGAGGTGCGAGGTGGGTGAGAGGTAGCCCAGAGAGAAGGATGTTGCAGTAGTCAAGGCGGGAGATGATAAGAGAGTGAATGAGAATTTTGGTCGCCTCAGTGGAGAGGAATGGTCTGATGCGTGAGATGTTGCGTAGGTGAAAGCGGCAAGACTGTGAGAGAGCACGAATGTGGGGGGTGAAAGAGAGGGAGGAGTCAATGATGACACCGAGGCAGCGCGTTTGGTCGGTGGACGTGATCTCGGTTTCACCAATGCTGATGGAGATAGTGGGAGAAGAGGGGATGTTCGGGGGATGGAAGATTAGAAGTTCAGTTTTAGCCATGTTTAGTTTCAGGAAGCGTTGGGTCATCCAGGCTGAGATGGCCGTGAGGCATTCGGAGACCTTGGACAGGAGTGATGGGGATAGGTCGGGGGAGGAGAGATAGATTAGGGTATCATCAGCATAAAGGTGGTAATGAAAACCATAGGAGCTGATGAGGGTGCCCAGAGAGGTGGTGTAGAGGGAGAAGAGGAGAGGCCCAAGGACTGACCCTTGGGGAACACCGACTGGCTGGGGGGTAGTAGGAGAGTAGGAGCTCAGAGTGGAGATGGAGAAGGAGCGATCGGAGAGGTATGAGGTGAACCAGGAGAAGACCGTGCCAGTGATGCCAAAGGAGCGGAGGGTGTTGAGCAGGAGAGGGTGGTCAACAGTGTCAAAGGCAGCCGACAGATCAAGCTGGATGAGGATAGAGAAGAGGCCTTTGGATTTAGCCGATAGTAGATCGTTAGTGACTTTGGTCAGGGCAGTTTCAGTGGAATGTAAAGGGCGGAACCCGGATTGGAGGGGGTCTAGAATGGAGTTAGCAGTAAGGTGGCTTAGGAGACGATTATATACAACTGATACAAACACAGCAGTATTTTCCCCTGAACCATGTATGACTTTTACCAAGGCCACTTCTGATTTTTTAAAGCATTTTCACCTGTAAATAATACAGTTCATTTGTCAGCAGTCAGCTAACCTACCAAAATGTTTTTGGATTGTATCAGGAAGCCCGTGCAAGCAAAAAGAGAGCACACAACCCCACAAAGATGCTGCCCTGTTCAGAATCTAAGACCTGGTAATGAACCTGCATTTTTGAAGAGCGAGCGATTATCGGTCAACTGCCCATGCATACAGATCGTAGTGCACATGTGGAAGGCTATTTTGAGAAAAAAAAAATGAGCATCTTTTTTGATCGCTAGCCATTCCTTAGTTGATAGACAGGAATCTTTCATATGGAGGTGGTAACCAGCCATTTCTGGAAATGTCAGTGAAAATGCAGGCATGCATGGGACATCAGCTCGGACCTCAATCAGCCTGTTCCTAGCACACTGTTCTTGGGTTATGCACAGAATGCACACATTGAACAAATCATTTGAATGTGAGTGAGGTTGCGAACGGTTTGCAGTTATTCGCTGATCTGCGATATTTTCTCAAGCCTTTCAAAGCCTTGCACAGGGTAGGATTTCACTCTGGCGGAGCAGCAAGAAGAAGTGATCAGGCTTAAATAACCACCCAAAACAGCTACACCCAAAACAGCTACGGTCTTCTAAATTATACATATGACAAAATGATAAAAAAATAATGGGAATAATAATATATTAACTTTGCTTCTGGTTCATAATAACTTAAAAGTCTATTTAAAATATATTCATACTTTATATTTGGTATTCCTATACTCAGGAGTAGATGTGGATTGAAATTTAGGGTAACCTAATAGAGCTGTGCTTTTTATCTGAACTCTTTTGGCAAGTTTCCTTGTGCTTTGCTCTAAAATGAAAATCTCTTTTTGGTTCCGCCAGCAAGTCATGTATTTTACTGCTGCTGAGCTATACAATATATGTATATATATAAAATGCCGCTTTGTCTGCCTGCTATAGATAAATTGGCTACAAAATGACCCAACATTTTCAATCACAGCTCCCATGGAGGAAAAAAAAATACAATGTAGCCATTTAAGAGTGCATGAAATGTTCAGACTGACTGGCACATTACTATTAGTATCTTTTATTTATTTTATTTAAGACACCACAAGGGTTCCAATGCATTTATATAAAGGGATAAAACTAACAACAGGCATTAAGTATAGACTAATACTACAAACAGTACAGTACATACATTCACATGAATACATAATCAGAGTGGGCAGCTACCATCAGAGGTGTCACTAAGGTGCAGGTCGTGGAGGAGCTGGGTGACGAAGTATAACACTCTCTTGCAGCACTTGGCTCCTGTCATAGAGGAGGAGCAAACAGTTCAGACACTAGTCTCCTGCAGCAACTCAGCATTTCCGGAGATGTTGGACACACCCCTAGATTGATGCAATTGAGATTCCCTATGAGGCCATGCACCCTTTTTGTTATTCCATTTTACGAGCATGCAGAGGGGATACAGACTCTGTGATGCCTCTTGATATCATAATTGTGTAGCTTACTGTCTATGGGGCAGATGTATTAAGCCTTAACAAGAGATAAATGCAAGGGTGATAAAGAGAGACAAATGTCCAGCCAATCAGCTCCTTACTGACTTTTTTCAAACACAGCCTGTGACATGCAGTTAGCAGGTGATTGGCTGGACATTTATCTCTCTTTAATCACCCTTGCATTTATCTCTTGTTAAGGCCTAATACATCTGCCCCTCTAAGGGATATGGGTGGATTCAATGGATACAAGGAGGATGGCATGTACTTCAGAGACAGCTACAGTAAACCAGATCAACTATAACTTACATATTTTAGTTTATATAAAAGTTGGGAGTTTTTTTAATTTCTTTTAAATTTTGATCCAATGCGAGATACATTTTGTGATATTTTGAAGTCTCATATAGAGTGAATATGTGAAAGTTGTGTATTCTTGGTGAAAATGAAAGTTTTTTTTTTACATCTCCATGTTAAAAAACTAAATACAACCCCTGCAAGGCACTGATAAGATATGTTTTCATTTTAAAGCTTAATTACTTTTTGATAAATTTAACAGACTTTAAAAATAAATCAGTAAAGATAGCATTTGCAAAAGTTTATAATTAGCAGGAAATTAGAACGCAACAGAAATAGAAAATAATTTCCAGTGAATTAGATGCAACACAAGGAAATTATTCTGGTAATTGCGGTATATCATTATCATTTGACTCTGGTACCATAATTTTCCACTACCCTCAATTTCTTTTGTGCATTCATCAATTTTGTCTCACACAGTATAGATAAGAATGAGGCTAAAAATAGTTTCACAAACCTTTATACCGAGTTCAATGTTTTCTCCCCCATATACATCCATTCCAGGATCCAGTAGGCCAATCTCTCCGAAGAACAGTCTGTTCACAACAAACGAGCAGCCAATCATGGCAGGTGTTCTGAGAACAACAAAAATAGAAGATTTATCATCAGTAACACTATAAAAGTTGTAACATTTACATATGGTCTATATACTAACTTTTAACGTAACAGTCTTCAAATAAATATTTTACAAAAGATGTTTAAATCATTACTTTATTTCAGTATTTCATCAATATCCTATATAATAAAAGTCTAACAATGCTCCTCATTTCTATTGGTTAATTTGTGCGTGCCACTAGGTGGCTCCTGAGAGAGCAATTCCACCGTTGCTCTGTTTGGCTGTACAAATTACTTTTCTGTCCTTTTGATGGGCTAGGAACTAGTATACAATATTTAACCATAACGAGTACTCATGCTAGCGATCTTACCATGGGCCAGATGCACCAAGCTTCAAAAAGTGATAAAGTGTTGAGTGTTAAACAACCAGCCAATCAGCTCTGACATTTTTCAAAGTTAGGAGCTGATTGGCTGGTTGCATCTGGTCCATACGTGTTTACATAAGATGTCAAGCTGTATCTAAAGTATGGTTTTATTAAGTATGTTTTTAATAAGTGATGGAAAGTTGAAGGTTTGCCAGATAACATAGTTAACATTAAGCAAATTGGTTCTGTGTGTGCCACAGACTCCAAGACTTATGTGCATGTGTACATATGCTTGTATCTGGCACTTGCACTAGCTTCCAGCTGGAAAGGAGAAATGAGATAGAGAAGGGGTAGTCTAATGCTGATGAGCAATGTCATTTTGTAACAGTTGCAGACCTGAATAGAAATGCAAAGGTGTCTGAGAACAAGTGCAATTATATGCAGGGCCGATGCAAGGTTTCTTGACACCCTAGGCAAAGCTACACAATGCCACCCCTAGCTACACAATACCACCCCACTCACATGCATAATTCATGTCTTTAAATATTACTATATTCATTTTTATATTTACAAACAAAAATAAATATAAAAATAATAACATTATGGGGGTATTCAATCTGGGGTTCGACTGTCAGACAGTTCTCCGGTCAATTGGTGAAAAGGGGGTATGTTGGCGAAAACGTCCATGGATTGTCAAGATCTGGCCATGATTTCAAGAATCCACAGTCAATTTTCTGTCGAGATGTCTTTTCAATGCTGTTGGATTCCTCTCTCAGAAATAGCGGCAGGGATTGAATACCCCCTATGACTGTCTACAGGGCCACCATGTAATACTAAGATAATTTATAACTCACCATGTAGAGCATTTTAGCATCCAACAGACAATCCAGAGGACATTTTAGTTGACACTACACAACACAGAGAGCATTTTAGTGTCCACAAGATAATATGTAGAGCATTTTAGATCTACCGAATGCCTGTACACCTACAGAAGAGCCGGCGGAGATTGACAGCTCAAATGGGCAGGTGCACGTAAGTGTGCCCAACCAGCTGTGATGTGAGATAGGATGGATTGGGCAGTGTGAATGGAAAACGCGCTGCCCAATCCGACAAGAGACATATCTGCCAAATAATTGAGCTGCAGTTATATCTGTTAATGTGTAATCAGCTTTAGAGGGGTGTGATATGGCGGGCAGACCATTGGTACTCCAACAGGGTGGAAAGTGCAATGAAGCCCCTTGCGGGCTTGGTGGCGAGTGCAGATTCTATTCTCCCTCTATGGGGGTTCAAACCCAACGAGGGAGAATAGCCCCTGTCAGTAGGTATCCTGACTGTCAGGCATTTAAACAGTCAGGATTCCGATGTCGGAGTACTGACAGTTGGAATCCCGTTAGTTGGGATGTCATCTGCCACCTGTTTTAGAGCTTTTGCCTGTCTGCCTCCTCTTTTTTGGCCCAGCCCTCCTCCTAGCTCCAACTTCCTCTCATACAGCTCCCCTACCTCCTATGTGCCTAAGTCCCCACTCCTCTGCTTAGAATCAACCCTGGCAGATACTTCTTCCCCTGCATTGAGCCAACAGTCACCACATTGCAGAACATGTCCCTGTAGTTCTCCTGGGGCCCGGAATTAAAAAAATAGGCAGGACCCCTCTGGGTATATCATTATATATACAATATAAGTATGAAAGGTCTACGTTATGGGATGTATTGGGCAGATGGGATGCCGGCGGTCAGAATGCCAATGCCGGAATCCAGGGAGTTGGGACAATCAATTTATATGTAGGAAGGGTTAAGTGGCAGGGGAAGGGTTAGGGTAATGCTTAATATTGTGCTGCTTGTATAAAAATAAGTTCTATATTAAATAAACATGTTTAAAGGTTGAGGTGCTGAATTGGATAATTGGATATGTGTTTTAATTAATGTAGGTAAAGAACCAGCATTGGGCTGTGGTGGGGTAAGGGGGAGGTGATCATCACCAGGCATACAGTAAGCCAAGTGTTTTATTTTTACCAACCCCACTCTCTGCTGCCATCTTCGTCTTGGCAGACTCAGGGACCCATATTGCAGCAGCAGCCCATCGGTCTGTCCCCAATTCCGCAGCTATATTTTTGCAGTCACCGGACTCCGCTTCCCTCCCATTTCTGCACTTCAAACTTCCTGGCGAGGGTCTTAATGTGCCATCAACGGCGCTCTCCCACTTCTGCTTCTAGCAGAGTGCATGTAATGGGCGGCTATGCGCCGTCAGGCCCTGTTCAACTGCTGCTGAACACATGATGTTGAAACGCACAGGTATAGGCAGCTCCTTGCAGTGCTTGCAGTGCGATTTTCAGGGGGAAGGTGCAGTGCAATAACGGAAATGGAGGGGGCAGGGGTGGAGAGAGGGAACATGTGGGAGGGTGGCCACGGCATCCCTGTTCCTCATTTGTAGTCAGAGGAGCAGCTCACCAGCCTCACCTAACAAACTAATTAAGGAAGTATTCATTGGTAGCATCATGCAACACCGCCCTTTAGTGGCCAGCGCCCATAGGTAAATGCCTAAAGCTGCCTAGTGGTGGCATCGGCCCTAATTATATGCTGCTGCTGCTGAAGATGTAGCAGTACAGTACTGTATGTTGCTATTATGTTGATTCGGAAACATAATATTTGGCTAAAAAAGGCATCCCAACTATTGGAGAAACTATAATGGATGCAGAACATGAAATGCACATGGCCAATAGGTCCAGGGAAGCCCACCATGGACCCATATAATTATACTTACCTCTATAGAGTCCCACATTGGCCAGTGCTGCAGAGTAAAAGAAATCACCCAGAAAATGGGGCAGTGGCCTTATTCCCAGGGATTATGCATGGGCAGTAGAGAGGTCATTGGGAGCAAGGTACGAGATAACAGGCATTATTGTTACAGATGTAGCCAGGCTCATTATTGCTGGGATGCATATGCACAGGCCAGGGGCATAACTATAGCACCGCAGCCCCCGCCACCGAGTGGGGGCGCTGTGCATGTGGGGGCGCCGGGGGCTGCGGTGCTATAGTTACCCCCCCCCCCAATCCCCCGCAGACTTACGTATCTTGCTGGTCCCGGTGGCTCCGTTCTTCTGATGAGGACCACAACAAAATGGCCGCCCCCATATAGCAAACAGTTCTCTGAAACTGTCTGCTGTACGGGGGTGGCCATTTTGTGGTGGTCCGCAGCAGATGAACGGACGAAGCCGCCGGGACCAGCGCGATAGGTAAGACTGCGGGGGAGGGGGTTAGCATAGGTGGCGAGGCGGCGGGGCGGCGGGGGGGGGGGTGCTCGACGGGGCGGCGGCGGTGGGTGGGTATGGGCACCCCCCCCTAACGGCGGGGGGGCGCCCAAAACGTAGCTACGCCACTGGCACAGGCACAGGCATTGCAGCATTCTGCACTAGGCTGCAAATAGTGGTAGGTCATAATCACAAACAAACATGCCACACCAGCTATGCCTAGATAAATGCATAAACATCATATCAAAGCTGAGGGTGGCTACTGTACATCCAAAATTAATGCTAAAGTTACATTTCTTTATTTTTAAACACTAACCACAAAATTAACTGTCATATACACACAACAGAATAGGTTCTTCACAATGATTATAAATGTAAAAATCCATTACATCTCTTCTTTACCCCCAAAAGCTACTACACTACCCCTAACCTCCCAGTTATATGCCATTATTGGTAAATTTGAAAAACAAACTTTCAAAACAAAACTATTATACAAAGAATATATAATGACCTCAATGCCTAAACTAAAGATAGAAACTCAGAAACAATGGCTTAAAGATATACCGACTTTGACTGATGAAGACATTTTATTAAAATATTATGACAGAACGATACGTATTGTTAAATCAGCATTAATACAAGAAACGCATTTAAAAACAGTATATCGAGCATATATATTACAGGCTCAAAGACGACACTTTGGCGCAGAGGAATCCGTGAGATGCCTGAAATGCGGAACTTTCCCTGCTACTCTAATGCGTAATATGTGGACCTGTGGGTATATAAAGAAATATTGGAATAAAATATTTAACTATATATATGAAACTTTAAATCTGAGAGTCCCTATACACCCTTTCCCTTTTCTGTTCGCCAACTTCGATGTATGGAACTTAGATGCTCAGGCTTCAAAATATATCCCCTTTCTAACTATATTGGTAACATTACCAAAAAAGCAAATATTAAGATGTTGCTTGTCCAGAAATGCTCCCTCTCTCACAGAATTACTAAACTCGCTACACCGTGCCATGAACTATGATAAATTTGATGTGCAGGTGTATTCGACAAGCTACATCAGCTTTGAGAGACGCTGGGGCCCTCT
The DNA here is from genome assembly GCF_055691185.1 of Crinia signifera. Lineage (NCBI taxonomy): Eukaryota > Metazoa > Chordata > Amphibia > Anura > Myobatrachidae > Crinia > Crinia signifera. Next base: position 238,839,158 of record NC_139218.1, read on the forward strand.
GGTGCAAGAAGAAAAAGAAAATTACACCTAACTTTTACTGACCCCAATTGTAAGACCCCGATGCCTATATTTGAGAATAGAGTCACTGTTCACTTAATTCTCACACTAACAATAGATGTTCACAATGTTGACTAAAGCATATGTAAGTAAGTAAGTAAGTAAGTAAAATTTATATAGCGCAGTTTCTCCAGCAGGACTCAAGGCGCTTACAGACATTAAAAAAAAAAAAAAAAAAAAAAAATATGTGACTCACGGACCCCCCCATTTCCTACCTATCTTTCCTTTGTCATTCCTTTTCCCATCCAAATACAATTACCTTTTTAGAATTGTAGTGTATGTTATTTGAAATGTGTATTACTACCATGGTCTATGTATACAAGGACTATGCCTATTGGTATTCCCATAAGTACCTTGTCCCGCTGTACTAGTACCTGATGTACCCTGGACCTATCGGTATAAGGGCTTGACATGGCATTGAAGAAAGATAACACGTTATGTTGGATGCCACCTCCATTCACATTCGGCCATTTATTCAATACAGTTCTTGAATATGTTACTGTACAACTTTTATGCACATTGTAATTACATTTGTAATTATTGGAAAATTCTAATAAATATATTTAAAAAAATGTAAAAATTGCATTTTCATTAAACTATGTGATTAAATAGAAAAATAAATATAAAATACAAATACATATGAATTTTTTTAATTAATGGATATGTAATTAAGTGAATTACATGAATTGTACTCAGCTTGCACTTGACCACCCCTTTAATGCTGCTCTCCAGATGTATGAAGACGTAATAAAAGAAAAATAAAAAATAGATAACCATTGTTGTGAGGTGCTTATTTGTTTTATTGTGAATCCCACCACCCATCTTTCGACCTACAGCCCACCAGCCAAATCGTCATCCTTTTACCCATTGCTGTGGAACTTTTATACCACTCTCCAGGAGCAACTAATGGGCTGTATCTTCAATCAAGGGAGACAGGCATATTCTACCTGCTGACACCATATAGCCTACTGCCATCTCACCATAAGGGAAGCCACGTTGCCAGTAACAACGAAAGTAATTTCTCCATTGCGCCCAGCATTAAGAGAGACCAACTCACCAACTTTGGGACAAATTGGCTTTACACTAACTGTAGGAACTGTATCGTAAGGACTAAGTGACTGGTGAATATATTGCACAAACAATTGCACCTTTTTATGTCTAAGTTACTCAAGTGTAGTTCTTCATATGTATATTTCTTTTATTATATTTGTTGCATATTACATTTTCTATAATCTAATTCAAAAGAAGCGTAGCGTACCTTCCTTTTTCCGTTTTACACTTAAGCCCAAATTACATATATGCAGGTGCAGGTCTGCCATGAGAAAATGTGGAGCTACTGGGCCACCCAATAACACTCACACACTGTCCCATAGACACACACAATCACTTGCTGCCTCATAACTGCCCTCCCACACACTGCTCCATAACCTCCCCCCCCCATAAAAATACACTCCCCATAGTCCCCCACACACACTACCCCACCAGACACACTACAACATATCCACACTCCCAGCTTAAGCCAGCTGATCATTCCAGGCACTGGATTGCAGCTGTCCATGCATTGATCAGGACCACCGGTAGGTGTAGACAACTATAGACAGAGTGACAGAGCTGATGGTGGTGATATTTTGAATTCATATGGATATGGATATGACAATGTCGTATTTTGAATTCAGTCAGTGGCAAGCAGCAGCTCCTGATTGGCTTCCACTCCGCAAGTTCCACTAGTGGCTGACAATGAATTCCAAACACTTCTGCCACCAGCTCTGTCTCTTCATCCATATTTGTCTGCCAATGGTCACAGTTAGCGCTACTGTCACCCAAGCCATCTCTTTGTTCGAGCACGGGATTGAAGTCCTATCCACCTTGATGGCGGCCCTGCACATATGTACTGTATCTTTATACAAATCACTGTAGGATGTATGTGTATCATAAAGATGTACATCAATTAAAATTACAGCAATTGCAATACGCTAATGGAACATAGCGTATTATACAAAATATGATGATACAAACTATGTTAAAATTTGTGTACAAATTGCCAAACATTTTTATTTGTCATAATGACCTGTAATTGTATATAGCAAATATAGGGCAAATAGTAATAGGGTGTGATTATTAGTAATGTGCGATTTGGTCAAATTGCACATTTCCTGAAAATCGCACATGCAGTAGAATGCGATTTGCAATACAAATCGCATGTTTTGCCATGACCAAAAAAATGCACATTAAAAATTGCATTAAGATGTTTTCTCAGAGAAAACATCAAAATCGCAAATGTAATAGGGTGCTGTTTTTCAAATCGAACCCTAAACATTACCAAAAAGTCACAAAAAGAAAGTAGCCCAGGTCCAAGCGGGTACGTTTGACAGAACCATACACAGATCAGTGAGATCTGTGCATGGTTCTGTCCAAAAAAGTGTCTAATACATTTTAATTATTTGAATTATTATAAAAGTAAAGGTTGCAGACAAAAATTCTATAGACCAGTTAACTCTAGGGGGGGTATTCAATCCAGGGTCACGACTGTCGGTCCATCCCAACAGCCATGACCCTGACGTTTTATTCAACTGCATATCAGCAGGTGGGTTTCAATGTCCCATCTGCCAAACGGGGAAAGGGGCATAGCCGCAAGGTACGGCCATGGACCGTCGAGATACGGCCATGATCTCGAAAATCCACAGCCATTCTCGGCAGAATGGGCCTGACAGCTTTTAAAGGCAAAATCAGCACCCGCCGCCATTTCCCCCATCAAAAATAGCAGCGGGGATTGAATATTCCCCTATTTGCCTTATAGAAAATGTTTTAGTCTGTGGGATCACTGATATTGGCCATTTTCCTGGCATTTTGCCTGTGCACAGTAAAAAAAAATCTCAGGAAAAATGGTGCAATGTCCATTTTCAAGGAGATCTGTGAATGTCCACTGGGCTCTGGTAAACCGCTAGGGTTTCCTACCACCCCTAGTGCTCATATCCCTACTTCACTATTGGCTAGAGAAGAGAGGCTCAGATGGGCCCTGTACACAGGCCTCCTCCTTTCTTAAGATACCTGGTTCTAAAACTTAAAACTATGCAGTTGGACATGAGAATACTGTAGATAATAACAATAAGGTGTTAAACTCTCTTTAAATAACTGTAGATTTTTCTCTAATGGTAAAATTTACATTTTACATTTGCATCTGAAGTCATTTTCCATCAATAAGAATAAACAATATCTAGCACAATTACAGCATAATGAAATACTCAGCATTAGATTCAGAATAAGCATTTATGTCCTTTGAGGCAATAATGCCGAATATATTTTCTCCTAATGCAAAACCAATTAGCCTAATGTGAATAACTCATCTGCCACTTCCTACATTAGTAGAGACACACTCAGCAGCTTGGTATAGAGACAAGAAATTAGAAAGAAATACCAATGACTGATACTTGATATTTACAAATGAGAAGGCGTCTTTTCCTATTAGGCATTTTGTCCTTTTTTCAGTCTGGTCTTCACAAAAGAAGCATACAGTAGTTAAAAAAAAAAAAATAATTAGAAATAAATAAATAAATATATATATATATATATATATATATATATATACATACATATATATATATATATATATATATATATATATATATATATATATATATATATATAGAGTATTTGGAGCTCCAACTGCGCACAGTCACAGGGAGAGTGGAAATGTGCTTCTCCTTTTTAAAGGTAAGTCTGCAGCCTTTTCGCCCAATGAGCCAGACCACGGCTCACAGGTGTCCCAATCACATATGCAGAAAGAGAGAGAATGGCACAACCAAGTCAGTGATCATAGAAAATTTTACTAGACAAATAAATAACTGACATACATGGTAAAAAGCAGCAAACAGCTTGCCCAACGAGTAAGATCCTTCAGAAGCGACCGGGAGTCAGTGGAAGCCGGGACTCAGTTTCCCACCGACGGTGCCTCTTTTGCTCGGACCAGGAGAGACCTGTTCAGGTCTTTGCACGATGCCGTGAAGGTAGCCACGCCTCTACGCGTTTCGTCACGTGTGGGACTTCGTCAGGAGGTGTGGTTATCCTGGATCCTAGTGTGTCTTATATCCACCTCTCAATCAGCTGGTATTCCAATCTCAATCAATACCAGCTGATTGAGAGGTGGATATAAGACACACTAGGATCCAGGATAACCACACCTCCTGACGAAGTCCCACACGTGACGAAACGCGTAGAGGCGTGGCTACCTTCACGGCATCGTGCACAGACCTGAACAGGTCTCTCCTGGTCCGAGCAAAAGAGGCACCGTCGGTGGGAAACTGAGTCCCGGCTTCCACCGACTCCCGGTCGCTTCTGAAGGATCTTACTCGTTGGGCAAGCTGTTTGCTGCTTTTTACCATGTATGTCAGTTATTTATTTGTCTAGTAAAATTTTCTATGATCACTGACTTGGTTGCGCCATTCTCTCTCTTTCTGCATATATATATATATATATATATATATATATATATATATATATATAGACACGGTGATGGCAGCACACGCTCAAATAATCAAACAGGAGTCACGTTCTTGCAGTCATCGTTTCGAAGCCTTTAATGTAATGCTTCTTCTTCCGTACAAGATCCTGAAGAAGAAGCATTACATTAAAGGCTTCGAAACGTTGACTGCAAGAACGTGACTCCTGTTTGATTATTTGAGCGTGTGCTGCCATCACCTTGTCTACATTGTTGCCCCCTGCCTGGGGAGCTATTGGCTGGCACCGCATCTACTACAGACAGGGGCGGATTTAGGGATGAGGGCACCCCTAGGCACAACAATAATGTTTACTAAGTAGGACAGTTTATAGGGGCAGTATCTGCATGTCCTATCCATTTACACTCTATTTAAGATGGAATATAGTACAGTACAGTGGATATTTTGCAGTTATTGGTACATTTTGGGCTGACAGTACTATCACAGGCATCCAAGTGCCGCCCCCAAACATGTACCGCCCCTAGGCCGGTGCCTCACGTGCCTAATGGGAAATTCGGCTCTGACTACAGATTGAGGACTGCTGCTTCATTTCGTCCTCTCTCTCTTTCTATATATATATATTGCTTCAAACTTAAAAGAATCTAAACACGATATAAGAGGAAAATAAATATCATAGTACATCTATAATGTACTCTTTACTTTTTCCCTTTAGACGCACTGAAAGTACAAAATGTGACTAATACTGAAATCCCTTTAGGAATTAGTGAAGTCTTCAATCAGAGAAACAAGGGAAATCCATTTTTATATACTCATCATACGTTATAATCACATAATTACGTTTTAATATAGAAATTAAAAGGGCACAATTTAAAGTGCTTGAACTTTTAAAAGTATATCTTAAGTAATTACTGATATATTTTATCACGGTGTTACCCTTAGATGCCCTTCTCTCCAAGCTTTATAATTTCTGTTAATTTATACCAAGATCAGGTAATTGAAGCAATTATGCTGATATTTTCACGGTGAGATTAAAAATTACAAAGATATACAACCTACACAATAAAAGATTTAAAAATGACAAAGGTATACAACCTACACAATAGAAGATTAAAATGGCAAATGTATACGACCCACACATTACATTTGCACATAATCCAAATAATATTCTCATCAAATAAACTTTCATTCTTATTAATGTAAACCATTTGTGTGTGTTACAAAACCCAGGCTTCTGATGCAAAACAGCATTGCTTTAGATCAGTGGTGCAAGTAGAAAAAACGTCTTAGTGGTACTGTGCTGCGCGCCGAAGGTGTGCGGCAAAAATGGGCGTGGTCAGGGGGCGTGGTCATATGACACAAGGGGAGTGGCTACATGACAAAACTTTATGCCCCCAGTGCCAGATATGCCCCCCACAGTGCTATGTATGCCCCCAGTGCCACACATATGCCCCACAGTGCCAGATATGCCCCCACAGTGCTAGTTATGCCCCCAATGCCAGATATGCCCCCAGTGCCACACATACGCACCCTACGTCCGCAGAAACACAACATCGGTCCTGCCGTCAGTAGTAGCGTAACTTATGCATAACACCCAAAACATTTGCCAACAGGCATAGGCGCCGATTCTGTGGGTGCTCAAGGGCCCTAGCACCCACAAAAAATTATGAGCACCCACGGGCCCATAACCACCCAAGTCCCACTGCCAGGCTGCACCTGTACCACCAAACCTGCTGCCTGGGATACGCGAGGCAGTGTGCCAGGAGAAGTGTGTTGTAAGCAGGCCCCTTTCCTAAAACCGTGACCCAGCAACTGGCACATGTGCACTTGCGCATACAAGACGATGCCTGGCACCATTAGCAGTGTCTGCCTGGCACCATCACAAAATTGCTGCTCTGGTGAGTAATAACTGCTGGGCAGAGTGCAGTGTGTGTGCTGCCTAACGTGTGTTCTTTTTCTATACACACTGCCCTTTTTGTGTAGTATGTGTGCTTACAGTGGGCGGTATTAGTCACTATTATGTGTTGTGTGTATACAGTGTGCAGTATTAGCTATTGCTTATTGTGTGTAAATTGTGATTCACTGTTCATCTCAGCATATTGCAGGCCCAAATGACATGCCCCTTTTCATGAGGCCACACCTCCTTGAGCACCCTCTAGCAACAACATAAATCGGCACCCCTGCCAACAGTTGTATCGCTGCATATACGTAAAGCCCTCAACAGTTTCTGACAGTAGTAGCGCAACTTACACGTAACACCCACACCAGCTGCCGACAGTAGTATCAATGCTTATACATAACGCCCACACCACTTGCCGACAGCAGTAGCGCAATTTATACGTAACCCCCACACCAGTTGCCGACAGTAGTAGCGCTGCTTATACGTAACCCCCACACCAGCTGCCGACAGGAGTAGTGCTGCTTATGCGTAACGCCCACACCAATTGCCGACAGGAGTAGCGCTGCTTATGCGTAACACCCACACCAGTTGCCGACAGGAGTAGTGCTGCTTATACATAACACCCACACCACTTGCCAACAGCAGTAGCGCAATTTATACGTAACCCCCACACCAGTTGCCGACAGCAGTAGCGCAATTTATACGTAACCCCCACACCAGTTGCCGACAGTAGTTGCGCTGCTTACACGTAACCCCCACACCAGCTGCCGACAGGAGTAGCGCTGCTTATGCGTAACGCCCACACCAATTGCCGACAGGAGTAGCGCTGCTTATGCGTAACACCCACACCAGTTGCTGACAGGAGTAGCGCTGCTTATATATAACGCCCACACCAGTTGCTGACGGTAGTAGCGTGGCTGCCTGTACATATGCCGACACCAGTTGCTGACAGTAGTAGTGCTTCCTGTATATATGCCCACACCATTTGCCGTCACTAGAAGTACTGCCTGTACATATGCCCACACCAGTTGCTGGCTGTAGTAGTGCTGCCTGTACATATGCCGACACCAGTTGCAGACACCAGTAGCTGACAGTAGTAGAGCTTCCTGTAAATGCCGACACCAGTTGCCATCACTAGTAGTGCTGCCTGTACATATGCCCACACCAGTTGCTGGCAGTAGTAGCGCTGCCTGTACATATGCCGACACCAGTTGCTGACACCAGTAGCTGACAGTAGTAGAGCTTACTGTACATATGCTGACACCAGTTGCATTACAATCACATGTTACTCACCTAGTTCAGGTGAGAGGCAGCTCATTCTCTCCTGACCTGTTGCTTTTTCCATCATCAGTCAGCTCCCTTATAGCCCCGTTAGCTCCGCCCCCTCAGACCGTAGCCCCGCCCCTTTTCGGTCCCGGCCGCGGCTCCCTTCATAGTCTTGACTAGGGGGTGGGAGGGGTGAGTGCGCTGCTAGGGGGGGGGGGGTGAGTGCGCTGCTAGGGAGGGGGGGGGGGTGAGTGCGCTGCTAGGGAGGGGGGGGTGAGTGCGCTGCTCTAGAGGGGGGGTGAGTGCGCTGCTCGGGAGGGGGGGGTGAGTGCGCTGCTCTGGAGGGGGGTTGAGTGCGCTGCTCGAGAGGGGGGATGGTGCGCTGCTCGGAATGGAAGGGGGGATGGTGCACTGCTCGGGGCGGGAGGGTGACTGCGCTACTCGGGGCGGAGTTGGGGGGGTGCATTGCTTGTGCGGGAGGGGGGAGTGCGCTGCTCGGGGACTATTCTGCAGGTACTCCTGGCACGTGTCCCTTGGTGCACGCCTCCCCAGGGCCGGTCTACAGTACAATATGGAGAGGAGGAGGCGGGGCAGCAGTGCGATAGGAGGGCAGTGGGCAGGAGGAGGCTGAGCCGCAACCAGCAGCGGCGAATAGTTGCTTATGAATAATACATGGAGAAGGGACGGCCCGGCCGGGGAATGACTCGGGGAGAGGCTGTGGCTGGGGCGGCGGAGGCCCCGCCCCCGCCACTTAGATATGCGCGCATGCGCATTAGACACTTTCCAGGGCATTTGTTATGGCGGTACGGGGTACCGGCACAATATGTTTTACCGGTACGCCGTACCACCCCGTACCGCCATACTTACAGCCCTGGCTTTAGATTATCTAGTACATTTGCTTAATCATGAAACTGAAATGAACATTTATGTGGAATGTTTCTTATTCACTAGGGTGCAAAGATTACATTAAGTAGGTCTTCCTAAATTGTATACTGGGAAAAAAAAATTATTAGTCCTTCCAAATCCACATCCTACAAAATGTTATGCATGGGAGAGTATACTGCTGACTAATATGAAGTAAGGTTTAAAAATATAGATGGTTTCATCAAGCATTCAAAGGTCAGCCATGTACTGACATATCTTCCCTAGTTTACCCAAATATATATTGATGGAGGCAACACATGATCCAGCCTCATTAAAGCACAATTACAGATGTAGATTACCTTTTACTTATTTGCTTCAAAAACAGTGTTATCATTGGCTTTTTAGAGTCTAGAATCCATTGACCATGAGAATGAAAGTCAGAATGCAGTTCATAGTTCATATATTAAATTAATATTTTTTCTGCATTAAATACTTTATGCCAGCTCCAGCATTTCCAAGCAAATGGTAAGCTGTCATTTGCTCTCAACCGTAACCATGTTTTTGTTCCAACCAACCAGATCCAACAATAAATCTGTAGGTGTATGGCTTATGACTCTAGAGCAGGCATGTCCAAACTATGGCCATCCAGCTGTTTTAAAACTACACATCCCATCATGCTTTGCCACAGTTTTGCTATTAGGGAATGGGCTCAATATCAAATAGTGAAAAAGGAGGTGATCTGCTGGAGGGAAACCCAAGGAGACCAAACAGAGTTGAATTTCTTAGAGAAGTTTTTAAGGATGCTTGTCATATACTCCATGCGATACATGGGCCATATTGCGGGACATTATGGAGTGCATGGAAGGAGCAACTGGCTTTTTCCAATCCATCGCAATATAGCATGTGGCTGCAGAGACCATATTACGCATCATTTCATTTTGTAGTTTGGATAAAGTTGGAAAAGCTAGTGGAAGAAGTATTAATATAAATAAATTTTTTGTGGTCATTTGGAATGGGCACAAGTAATAGATTTTTTATATAGTTGATGACTTCTTTCCATAAATCAGTTATCTTAGGGCACGCCCACCATATATATATATGCATGAATGAGCCTGTAGAATCACACCCTCTCCAACATCTGTCTGATGAGCAAGGGTATATTTAGCTGAGTCTAGAGGGAACATAATACAATCTATAAAGTGGTTTATAGCCATTTTCCTTAATTTGACACAAACAGAACTAGAGGCAGCATCGTCCCAAATCTCTGCCCAGTCTTTCTCAGTTATTGAAATGTTTAGATCCGATTCCCAAGCCCTCTCAGAAGAGGTTTGTTGGTGTGTAGATTTATCAGTGAGCAATGTATAAATAAGAGAAATCAGTCCTCTAGTAGAAGACCGTCTAAGGCACAGTGCTTCAGAAGTAAATAGGGGCCAGTTGGAGACAATATGCTTCACCGTAGTGTGGAAATGTCTAAGTTCCTAGTGAAATCTGAGAGAAATGGGGGAAGCTCTCATCTCTGGTGATGTCTTTAAGAAACAACACCCCTCTGTTCTTCCACGGGAGGAACAAAGTTTTGTTTGAAAAGCAGAGTTATACAAGATAGGGATCATAGGGGATTTTCTGGGAGCTAGGCTATATCTTTTATTTGCATTATCCCACAGGGATAGAGAATGAGACACAATCAGGTGGGAAGCTACACCTTTAGGTCATTTGGATCTCGAGATCCAGTGTAGGGAAGACATAGAATAGAGCCCTAAATCGGCAGCCTCAATATCTGTCCAGACCTTCCATGCCTTGGGGTTACACTATTGATGAGCTAATGAGCTATGAGCTAACTGGGCTGCAATATAGTATCGCCTACAATCTGGGATACCCAGGCCTCCACTATGTGTGTGACATTGTAATATCTGCAATCAAATTCTGGGGTGTTTATTTGCCCAAATAAAACAGGAAATTTAAAATCTTAGAAATTTAAACACATAGGAGGGGCACATATATTATATTTTGAAGCAGTTGCATCAGTCCACATGCACTCATTACACAAAACATGATAGATAGTCTAAGCTAAAGATGAAACAAAATATGCATTAAAAATGAATCAATCAACTTTCATACTGCCCTTGGAGGCACGAAAACAGAACTGACAGTTCATCTTCTTTCAAGCTGAGATATATTGCTCAAAACAAATTCTTAATATTTAATCAATAAGTTAGTGATAATTTACTGAAAAATTAGTGTGTCAACATGAAAACTTATTTTCCTGGATAACTTGATAAAAAGTTGAGTGCTCGCATCTGAAATAAGACAGAAAGTATCTAATGCCAACTAAAATAGTGTACTTGTTACCATAAAAACACATCTTGTTTAAACTGTGACAAAAGTATATATTTAGATACATGTATTGGATTATTGAGATATTTGGTGGCATTTAGATCCTCACAGCTGTATCCATTTCAGAAGAACTTTTATTTGAGTGATATTTCAGTGGTAAGGGTGTAATAGGTGCCGGATGATGCTCCGACAGGGGGATCCCAACTCACAGGGGCTATTCTTCCTTGTGGGGGTCCACAGCCCCCATAGAAGGAAAATATAACCGGTGGCGAGCATAGCAAGCTACCTAGCGTGCAGCGTGGCGAGCGCAATGATCCCGCAAGGGGCTGCTTTGCGCTTGCCCCCCTGTTGGGGCACCGGCAGTCAGGAATCCGATGTCGGGATACTGACCATTGGGATCCCCCCTGTTTGAGCGCCATACCACAACCGGTAGTAATTAATCCATTTTTCTTTAATGTAAACAGTATATGCAGACTTTTTATAATACATGGCATAGTTCTGATATGAGAACAGTAGATTCCCTTGGGTCCCATTGTTCCAATAACTGTCCTAGTTTTTGGCAGTGTATATTAGGTGTGGTATGATAATATATGTGGAGATGCAAAATGTTGACGTTATCGTATCAATACCATAATGTTGACAAGTTTAGAATGTAGACATTTGGCATGTTATATGAAAGTTGGTATTCAGAACATTTCAACATTATGAATGAAACAAAGCTGAAGGGGCCACAGGACCCTTACGTCTAGGTGGTCCTAAACACCTTTTAACCCCTAGGTTTTGCTTCTATCATTATATCATTGAATTACTACTTTAGTATCTCACTATTGTGCTGTACTGGGGTGACTGGCTTTTGCCTTAGTATTAAGGAGCCACCAGAGAGACAACGTTACCTAGATGCTGGTTGGTGGGCTAATAATTATTGGGCAATTAATATACCAATAACCTTGATATTGCTCAATATGATAGCAGAGCTTATTATTGTGGCATGTGTTTGTAGAACTACAAGTCCCAGCATGAAAGCACCTCTTAATATGTGTATAATTAGGGTGTTCAGTCCAAGATTACTTTCCCCCAGACATTGTAAACATATTAACATGCTGAATACTGGTTTTCAGAACATTTTGACATCATAAGCATAACAAAGCTGAAAGAGGGGCCCAGGACCCTTAATTCTAGGCCCTAAAGAGCAACATTAAGATGCATACCCTCCAACTGTACCGAATTTGCCAGTACAGTACCGGGTTTTAACAGTCTGTACCGGCAAATATCGCTTGTACCGAATGTATCGCTTTTTGTGACTCACTGACAGTGCGCCGCTAATCTGATCATTCCTCCTGGCTACAGAGCTCCCAGGCCCCGCTCCGTGTGCTGCAGTGCCTGGTGCACTGGATCTCCCCCTCCATTCCCATGAGTGCATTGCGGGCCGGTGCCGTGCATCATGACATCACGAGCCAGCACTGCACACCCTATGCACTCAAGGGAAAGTCATCGTCTCTGCCCTAAAAACGTTGGAGGGTTTGAAGATGCAGGGATCTCGTTCTCATTTGCAAACCTTCTTTGAATTTGAACAGATGTTTTTCTTTGATAATCCGCATATAGCACCTAACATTGTACAATTTCATCAATATATCGATGATCTGCATATATTCTGGCAGGGTGATCCACAAATTATTTGCGGTTACATTGATCAGCACAACTTGAGTTCCAATCCTATTAAATTCACATATACATACGATTACAATCAGATTCACTTCCTGGATGTCCTGATAAAGATCAACAATGGGCAACTGTCAACCTGCCTTTTTACTAAACTGACTGACAGGATTAATGCGCAGGAATATTCAAGCTGTCATCCACAAGCTACAATCAGGAGCCTTCCCTACTCGCAAATGCTTTGAGTACGGTGGATAGTATCTGATCCAGACATCATGCTTATACAGATGGACAACATGATAACACAGTTTGCGGCTAGATGATACCAAAAAGATGAACTGCAAACTACAAAAAATACTGTGTTGGCCCTTAATCGGGAGGACCTCCTCACCTCTAGGGATAAAGGACAAGTAGAGCTATCCACTAACTACATTCCTTGGGTAACTACATATACCCAAATGAGCCCTATAATACAATGGATTGCCCGCACTCACTGGCCGCTAATTCAGTCTGATCAAGACATAGGAGATTCCAACTTCAGACTTCTGAACAGCTATAAAAGGTCCAGGAACCTCAAGGATATGCTGGTGAAATCGGATGCGGTGCTGCACAAAAATGCACGGATCACAAGCAAAGTAGGTTGCATCCGCTGTAATTGTGCAACATGCCAGTGTATGATACCAGGAGCTATATTTTATCACCAACGCACTGGATAAACCATGTATATCAAACATACGTTGTCATGCAATTCCCAATATATTGTATACCAAATCATCTGTCCATGTGGAATTTCTGATATTGGAAAGACTGAACAGTCCTTTAAGGAACGAATGGCTGCACATAGGTCGGCCATCAAAAAAGCTCTGGCTACAGGCAACAGTGACCAACCTGTTGCCCGGCATTTTGTGACATCTAAACATGGTTTGTCCTCTATTAAGTACAGAATGATAGACCATATTCCATTGTCTATACTTGGTGGAGATCGCAGTACTGCCCTCCTCCGTTGTGAGGCATGGTGGATCGTTATGCTTGGCACAGTAGCACCACATGGTCTTAATGAACAATCTGGACTTCCTGTACTATTATGTTACATTGTGGATGATATGCTATCTAATGTCCTTTAATGTTCATAAATGCTCCTGGTATCCGTGCATATACATCCGGGTATATACATGCAGCTTACATTTGAAGCTGCACACCAGCAGCCGTGCTCTTTCCCTTTCAGGGTTTCCTGTATGATCCTGTTTCTTATGTTCGTTACCATGGTGATGGGTACACATGCGACGTCTGGCGTGCTGTGCCGCTGACGTCAAAGACTTGCACTCCCGCCTCCGGACAGCGTCTCATTTCACTGGGTGCTTATTTAAGGTATGTTTGCCTTCTTTTTTTGTTAATAGCCTGATGACAAAGCCGCTGTGGCTTTGAAACGTTGCTCAAAAAAAATGATGGTTGTACCAGCCTGAGAAAAGTATTATTGGAGTGCCGCACCTTCGCTGGGCATATATATATATATATATATATATATATATATACACACACACACACACGCACACGCACATTCACACACCTTCAAGCAGACACACATGGTCATACTTTTACCCACATATTTGTACTGTCGCACACTGATACACATACATACTGTACATACATACATATATACATAAACACATAATATCTATGCATGTACTGTATTATACTTTTACTTTTCATGACTTACTGTATTACTAAATCTTAATTTAATCACAGTATTTGTTTTAAATTACCCTAAATTATTCTTGGCTTATTCTAGCAACACAATCTTTCAGTTAGGTAGCAGTGAAAGCCTAAGTAAGACCAGATTAATTGGCAGGAGTCTCTGGCCCTTCCTTTTGGAACAAGTTCACAAAATAAATTAGCTTCCATGGCTTTAGTCTTTGCCTACAAGCAGAGCCAGAGAACAAAGTGGGAGGATATAAATCTTTTACTTCTCATGAGGAGAACATCCAATTCTTTCCACAGATACATTCACCCTTTATTGGAAAACATATTTTAAAGCTCTATGTTAATATTTTAGAACCGAAATGGTCTAAGCTAATATACTCGTGTTAAATAAATTAATAAATAACAATAAATATGAGCTGTAATTTTTTATGTGTATATAAAAAAATGCACCGCAATATACTGTACTGTAAAACATTGTGAATTAGTACAGGTTGAGTATCCCGTATCCGAATATCCATTAGCCGAATTATTCAGAAAACCATACATTCCAGAAAGTGAAAAAAATAAAAATTTAGCCAAAAACTCACTGGGGACATTTGTAACAGCGCTACTAATGATATGTAACTTGCACTATATATGTACAAGAAAATTATTGCTTGGCATTCAAATTCAATATCTGAGATAGTACACAAATTTTGTTTCCTGTTTTGAAACCTTGTTTTTTGAACAAATAAAATATTTGTGTGCATTTCATGTGTTTGATGTGTTTATACAGTAGAAATGCAAGATACTTCAAAATACATAATTGAAATATTAAAATATTCCGAAATACGGAATAATCCGTTATCCAAAATTCTCTTGGTCCCGAGCATTTTCGATATGGGATACTCAACCTGTAATTGATCAACTATATGAATAAAGTTAGAAAATGTAAAAACAACTAATAAGAGGGGGCACAGGGTCCATTTATACACTAAACTGAATTATTCATAATGACCGACACACTGTACATCGGTTTTGATTTCTGTCAGATGCAGTTTAATACTAAAAGGAATGGGATTCATTTAAAAACAGCATCTGCCCACTAGAGCTCAAGTAGGAGTCTGCAGATAACCCCTTTCTGAGTTTTTATCATTTCTCAAATTGACTCGCTTTACGTACCTGCGGGTTATGTCCTGACAATTAGTTAATAGTATTTAACATTAAAAAACAAAAACAAAAAAGAAACCAGCAACATACATAGGGGTAAATTTACTAAAGATTCTAAAAGCGAAAAGTATTTATGTTGCCCATAGCAGAGTCTAGCTATAATTTCTCTATTTCATCCTAGAAAAAGATTGGATGTTATGGAAACCTGACAACTTTTCACTTTTAAAAAGTTAGTAAATTTCATTGTGTACATGTATCATATAAAAGTTCAAAAATTATATAGAGCAGTGGTTCTATTTTGCTCTGCTACCCCATCAGACAATAAAAATTACCCCAGCAAGTTATCACAGAACAGTTACACACATGTATGGTCAGCAGACCGTACATACATGGCAGTATTCTGGAGGCACAAAATGATGCAAGGAGTCTGAAGTAGAAGACAATTCAATTGCTTTATGACTCCTTGGATCACTGGCTGAGAGATTAGAGAAGTCATCAGCCTGATGATCAACAACATGGACCCCACGCAGCGATGGTCGCGACCCACTTTGGGGTCAGGACCCACAGTTATCCATGCATACATCGATATACAGTACTTCAATTTAAAAAGAAGATAACAGGTACTTGTGTATTATCACGGCGTCCATTGCATCGCATCGCATACCACTAACTAAGGTATGCGATGGGAGCCGATTTCAGACTTTCCCCGGGCTGAGTGTACAATTTTAACATCACGTCCCATCGCATGCCATTATAATGGCATGCGATGCGATGCGACACGATCATGCCCTATTTGGGCTTATTCCCATGTTAAATGCCCCCCCCAGACCCGATTTTTAATTGTATCCCCACCCTGATGGGTAATGAGTATGTTAAATACCACCCCATTGTTAACGCCACCCCACTATCAACTGCAACCCAAAGTGTGGCGAGCGCAGCTAGCCCGTGAGGGGCGGCGGTACGCGTCCTCCGACCTTTTCATACCCCCACTATCCACGTCGGTGTAGAGTTGACTTTACATAGTGTGGCGAACGCAGCTAGCCCCGCGACGGGACGCGGAATACGAGCCCGAAGCGTGGCAAGCGCAGCGAGCCCTGCAAGGGGACGTGGATTACTTAACATGTATTCCGCGTCCCCTCGTGGGGCTCACTAGGCTCGCCACGCTTCGGGCTCGTATTCCGCATGCGCTCGCCACGCTTCGGGCTCGGTAGCTCGCTGCGCATGCCCCACTATATAAAATCAACTCCACGCCGACGTGGATAGTGGGGGTATGAAAAGGTCGGAGGACGCGTACCGACTCCCCTCGCGGGCTCGCTGCGCTTGCCACGCTTCGGGTTGGCGTTGATAGTGGGGTGGCGTTAACAATGGGAGGGGGGGCATTTAACATACTCATTACCCATCAGGGTGGGTGTGCAATCAAAAATCGGGTCTGGGGGGCATACAACTTAAAATCGGGTGCAATTGCGTCGCATCGCATGCGATCATATCGCATGCGATGCGACGCGATTTTTTTGGTTGTATAATGCCTTGCGATGAAAATCGGGGGCGCCGTGATAATACACAAGTACCAGATAACATTTCAAGGTATCTTTCTATCCTCTTAAGGGATTCCCCACTTGATGTATAATCCAATCATGAAGGGAAGCTATAACAAGGACATCTTAGGGAACATCTCCATTATCAGTAGATTTTTATATTTTTATTTTTATCCTATTATACTATACAATAAAATTTTTTAAAAAGTATAGATTATGCTACAAGAGTCTATACCAGAAAGACAGAGGACCAGAGTGTATAACAAATACCACATTGATGTTCAAGGGAGGAATATTGCTACGGTTGCTTTTTTTTGTTGGTCCTGGATGATCCCTATCTAGTAATGAATGTATTTCAGTATGAATATCTTTTTTTTCAACAAGAAGTATTAAGGTCCTAGCTGGACTTCCTTTTAAACTGGACTATCCAATCATCATTCATAGTAAAATCATGTAACTGAAACACACAAACGCAAATTATCAATACATAAAACAAATACTATTTGCCTTTTAAGGTAAGGCAATCCACATATGTTCTTATCCCTTCCCCCTACTACCCTATACTAACATTCTCTCCTCTTCTCTAACTAAAACATGCATATGCGTTTTTATTCTTAGACATGGGACAATAGGTCATTATTTAAATCAAATGAGTAAAGAAAAGAGACTTTCTTGACATTGGTTAATGGTAATGTGGTTTCATTATGTAAAACTGTATAAAGTAAACAGTGCCACTCCTTAACTGACAGTTTAATATCTAGGAGCTCCTTGTCCCCATGGAGCATTTTTTTCTATGCTAGTTAGTTAAACTCTCTCATAAACGTGCTTGGAATAAGGTTTTGCAGATTATTTTTTACCTGTAAAATATTGCATAGAACACAGATGGTAGAAGCATCTACTTTCAAAATAGATAAGAGAGGCGATAGGTTGTCTGATGGTACATGCAGTTAGGAATCCCTGCTACTCCTTCTTTACCTTTCAAAGACCAATATTTTGAAGTACATAGATATGTGGGTCGTCATGGTGGGGAGGGATGTTGACATAGTAGAGTATCCTTTAATGAATTGCTAATAATATTTTACAAACCGGAAGGATCATTGCATGGTTATAGCCTAGATTGCATAGGGCAGTGGATTATACTGTAGCTTCTAGTTTATTTGGATTTATTTGTAAACCTGACTTATGTAACCCAAAAAGGGTACTGAGCTTGTTCAAATATATTTTTACATTTGGAGTATAGCTGACACTGTACTACAGGACATGTTTCTAGAGGCTTTGCACATTTTTGCAGAAGATGAGAATTTCCGACAAATAAATAACAACATACTGTTGTTTTAGCAAATCTTTCTATATTTCTTAACCTTTTTTTAAAGAATGCTAGCGCATAGCAAAGCCCAAGGGCATTATTAAATATTCATAATACAAACAGCCCTGGTGTTAATAGTGGTATTCCTTTCATTTTCATGTCTTGTTCTAATAAAGTTATAGGTAATATCCTAAATATCATTTTGGCCCTTATTCTGATTGACGCGGACTTTACCGCGTACTTACGGATCGCGTCTTTACGGCGTCTGCGCATGCGTGGAGAACGCTACGCGCATGTGCCACGCCTTGACTCGGTACCAGTTCGGCCAAATCCCGTCCAAAACTGTTCACCGCTATCAGTCGGGAAATAGGGGCGTATTATGGGCGTCATGCGGAATGACACATGGGCGTAGTTTCAAAGTGGGCAAAACGGGGCGGAAACATGGGCGGACACGGGGGAGTACACTTATGTTGGGGGGCGTACATTCGGAAACCACTCCGAATGCACGCGAGCAAAAAGGGCAGAAATGTGCGGTGTCCACAAGTGTACTATTGCTTTGCGGACACCACTCGTTCATGCGGTAGGCGAACGTACGCCTAATGACTACAACCATTAACACCTGAACCCAATAGAATCTACTCCTTTACTCATTACTCACTAATAGGCCGCTTGTCAGTGCTTTAATTGAAACCATTGCTGCTTCAAGGAAACCTTAGTAATCCCCCACATATGCTGTACTTGTCCCACACTTAAAAACTGCTAACAATGGACATGACTGAATCTTAATACTATCAATACACATGTGTATTAGACATGTACTCATGAAACCACACACATTGATTCCAATTCCAAATAAGCTGTTTTTTATGAGGATAGGTAATTGAATAAGTGGGTCATGTGATGTATTGCAGAAGATACTTCATAGTGGGTTGTTTGGCGTAAATACTCCGCTTACGGGCGGTAGCACCGCTTGGCTCCCGTTCGGATGCGGTATTTCCGAGCATACTCTGTAATACTCTGTAATACCGTGCAGAATCGGAGTGTTTCTCCCGCACACGCATGGTTTGTATGTCGTCCGTAAACACGCCCTGTTCTTAAAGAGTGAGTCCGTCCGAATGCGGAGGACACGTGGGCGTTTCTACGGACGATGGCCGCATGCGGCAAAACACCGTGGCGTGCGGACCGCTCCGTAAGAATGCGGGAATATCCGCACCGATCAGAATAAGGGCCTTTATGAGAATATAAGGTCCCATTATCCAATTAGAGATTGAGATAAGAGGCAGAGAATATACACTCTGAATGATAATCGCATTTAGACCCTGGTAGATAAATCAAGACCTTAAACTCCTACTGTATCTTTCTTTTTATCAGAGAAAAATAATTCCTTGGAGAATGCCCCATTTTAGGTTATTCCAGATGAAATCTGTCTGGCAGGTAGAATGAAAAATAACTTTATTGATAGTGTTTACAGAGACACACAATTTGCATCATTGTAGCACACCCTTCACCTTGCACAATTATAAGCACCATTACAGAAAAAAGTTCTATCTCTCTCTGGATCTTTATATAACCCCCTTTACACGTTACCTGGGCGTACCAGGCAATTCTGCAAGCAGTCGGGGCTTTGCCATGAAGTTTACATTGCGTATGTAAAAATGTTATATCTATGGACACGTCAAAATGCTCTTCTAGTGGATCAGCTCCTAGGAGCAGAGGGTAGCGAGTACCATGTGTAGATTGTACAGTATTTGTTGAACCATCAAGATGGCCTGGAACAAGACCAAAATATTGTGCAGCACACATCTGCTACATTTCAATTATGATCCGAATGTGAATCTTATTTACTTACATGTCTATTTGAAAAGAAGATTGTTTCAGTTTTATTTTGATTTAACAATACAGCTGCAAAGTTTTGTTTTTTTAAGATATAATTTTTATTTGACAATTATTCACAGTACAAAATTAAAATCCAGTATCACTTCATCTCTTATACATTTCACAAAGTATAGACAACTTCTAGTCAAGACATTTTTACCCCCAAAAAAACATCCCCTCTCATTCTCTTCTACCCCCATTTCCCTTATGTTCGCTTTTACTTTCCTAAAAGGGCGGCTCTTCATTTATTGTTTCTTGTCTAAGCCAGTGGGTATCTGAGAGTGGGTTCCTCACTGCGTTTTTTAAAGGTGTTGATATTGTTCTTATATATGGTAGCCATGCTTCTATAAAACTCTTAGTCAGTTTCTCTTTATTTGCTGTTGTTTCTGTCCAGTCCATGCAGAATAAGTTTGTTATTCTAGGGTGTACTAAAGCCATGTGGGTTGGGGTAGTATCAATCCATTGTGCTAATATGGTTTTCTTTGTAGCAGCAGCTAATTTAATGAGTAATTTCCTAATAGGTGGTGTGTGAGTGTTTTGCTCCTGGGCTGAATACAACCCCCAAAAGACCCATTTTTTCGTAATTGTGAACTCTATTTTTAGGGTCTGTTTTATGTATTCTTGCAGTTCTTGCCACAGGGTTTGCACCACACCACACGACCACATACAGTGTATTATTTCGGAATTATCTTCCCCAAACTTTGCATCATTAGCCTCTCCTATCAATTTTTTAATCTTAGGGGTCAGATATGCTCGGTGCATAAGTTTTTGATGCATTTCTACATATAATGTAGACCCTAGTATTTTATTTAGTTGGTTATATGCTTTGAGCATTTCTCTCATTTTGATCTCTGGGAAGTCTAATTGCCATACAGCTGCAAAGTTAACAAAAACCCTATTTGAAAGGTACTTAAGAAGAGCCAACGCAAACTTACACTATGTCAGTTACATGATAATAGAAGCCAATAGCCCTTTCGCGCTCTTTTTTTTTTTACATGAGCTATTAGGAAAAAAATAATGACCTACAGTATGGATGTCCACTGTCCTTGAATTTCTGGAAGACTCCTGGAAAAGGCTACTGTTCTGCTTCCTACATTATTTTCATGTAAAGTTTGCTGGGAAGAGGATTTGATGATTACATTATAGCCCTCTTCTCGTGATGTTGCAGCATTACATCATCGGGGGAGGGCCTGCAATGACTTGACACACCTTGAATCTCCAGGTGGATGGTGGGTAAAAGTAGGTATGTATACAAACAAATGTATAAACTACATTATTGACTACACTGCCATATTGCACCTACTGTTGATTATTACTATTCTCATCTCCAGTGGTGGCTCCTACCTTATGGCAGGAGGGGAGATGACGCTGACTGCGTTGCTGGCACCCACCTGCCGCTTCCCCTCCTCCTGGTTCACTCTACAGCATGCCCGGTGCCTGTACAATGATGACAGATGCTGGAACTGGTGCATGCGTAGTACCGTCCTCTGTACTGCACATGCAGCAAGATTCTATGAGCTGCTTCAGCAACAGCCCATAGAAGTGAAATCATGGTCCTGGCGCCTGTACAATACAGATGACAGGCACTGGGACCAGTGCATGAGCAGTACCAATTTAGGTAATGCGCATGGGCAGACCGCAGATTTTATGGTCTGCCGCACAGCAGCCCATAGAGCCATACCACGGAGGGAAGGAACACCTCCAAATGGGACTGCCTTGGGTGACTGGCAGGTTGGAATTCCAGTAACAAGTCACTGCCAGTCACAGCGAAGCCAGTGCAGTTTCACAGACTGCAATTGGCATAACTACAGTGGCGGATTTACCTGGGGGGGAGTTGCAGCCATACAGCCCATAGGTATAAACTACCATTACTCATCTCTATTTCTTATTTAAGTACATTGTTGCATATTTGATGCTAATACCAATGAATAAAAAATGTCCATTATTAGTGATGAAAAAATATAACATTCAATATATATTTCTATTTGTATACAGAGAAAAATCTTCATTCAGTTAAAGGTCCATTATAATGTTTACAACTAATTCAAATTTTTTTAGGAACAAGTTTGTATTCAAATACTATTTATCTGACCTGCTATAATAGGCTCCAGCTGTAAGTTTGGTTGCTTTTTAGGGATAATATCACAAAACAATTTGAGCTCTATTTAGCGAGTGAGGGCACAATTGTATCAGCTCGCTGGTGTAATGAGTTGGAAAAACATCGCATAACACTCTTCAAAGCAATTTTACGTCCTTTATTTCTGTCTCTATTGTTGCTGTAAAAGCTGAAATACTATAAAATCATATCAATTGAAATGTGTTTTATAAACAAAATGTGTAGGTTGACTGCTTCCAGAAGCTTTCAGTTACAAAGACAACATTTGCGTCAGATCTTTTTATGACCAATGGCTCAGTTGGATGGAAATCAGGCATATCTTGCTTCTCCTCTGTGGAAAATAATGAATATATTCATTTTTATGCAGAGTTGTACATTACCTTACAATGTACACCCTATGCCTTGTTTGCTACTAGTCATTGTAATCAATGTGTGCTTGCATCGACCCTATACTATGTACTAAACATACCTGGCTAAACATGTATATTTAGACTGGTCAATCCTGTATAGGATTCTACGCAAGCCCAGTTCAATGTTTCTAATATTTCAGTCACTCTGTCCTGGAGGGGGGAGCCAGGAGGAAGTCCGGAGGGGTGTGGCACAGCCAGATGGGAAGTGTCGGAAGGATAGTGCATCGACTGCGCCATTGTGGCTCCACGCATCTATACAAAGCTGTGATGCCTGACTTTGTAAAGTGAGCAAAGATAATGCGATTTGTTATTTTTGTTACCAGTGGCAAATAGTGAGAGTGTGTCTTCATATGTGAGTCAATATGTTTTTTCTTTGTGGGGGCTTGATGATGTTCCTTGGCGATTTTTTTATGTTGTTTGGTGTGCTGCGAGTTTATGTCATAACCTACAGCAAGTACTTTAAGCACATATTTTTAAAGCTGCAATAAACCATCCTGGTTTTGCCTTGTAAATTATTACTGCTTTAAAAATGTGAGCATACTCACCAGAATTCCAGCACAACCAGCATCTTGCAGAACCAGAACCGGGCCCAACCAGCCAGTGATTTTTGTGGCAAAAAGTGTATTTTTAGCTCAATTTGCATCCTATTAAATGTGCAATTTTCGGAAAATGTGCGAATTCGGACATTTTGCGAAGAAATTGAAGAAGTCTAAAAATCGCACTCTGTTATTTCTCGCCCTCTGTGTGAAAAGGGACCAAGCACTATATGCATTTCATATTTTAATTTAATAATTCATTTGTTTTCCCATAGAAAATAATGACATGATAATTGCAATCAGTTCACAAGTGACATATTGGGGTGATCGTCATAACTCAAGCAGACTCCACGAGGCTTTGCCTGGTGGGCTCAATACTATGATAATGGCATCTCTGTCTGCCTAGCATGAAAGAGACATTTTGGAGAAAAACTAAAAGAATGTTTGCTGCAAGAAAATGGGCACTGTTCTACAGCACACTCATAACTATGAATAGCTATGTGATAAATTATAGGTGTTTGGTGACCAAGGGGTAGATTTATTAAGCTCGGTGAAGTGATAAAATTTCAGTTTTTTCTCACTGGCCAATCAACTCCTACCTGTCATTTTTCAAACCAAGCCTGTAACTTCACAGTTAGGAGATGATTGGCCGGTGATAAAAACTGGACAAGTTATCACTTCACCGAGGTTAATAAATCTGCCCCCAAGTACAGTAATGGTGCCTTCAGAAGTGCTTTTTCTCCAGCAACTGATATAGCTTGCCACCTGCGATGCCACATCTGCCAATAGCTTTGTGATCACTCATGCAATTCGGTAAATATTATGTGTAACACATTATGTCTAATGACTCATCATTCATCTG
The DNA here is from genome assembly GCF_055691185.1 of Crinia signifera. Classification (NCBI taxonomy): domain Eukaryota; kingdom Metazoa; phylum Chordata; class Amphibia; order Anura; family Myobatrachidae; genus Crinia; species Crinia signifera. The sequence goes on from NC_139218.1 coordinate 238,863,173, forward strand.
CCAGGCCTGCCGATCGTGTCAGGTGACATATTCAATGTGCATACAATCATGCGATTTATACAATCATACAATCATTCCATTACAGGGCTTGTGTGTTGCATTACGGAATGTCTCTTTTGCGTTACAAAAGATCTGTGGAAAAAAAGATTTAGCAAAGTAATATAGCGCTGGCAGTGTTCCCAAAAAGATGAATAGCACCAAAGTGGATAATAAACCAATAAATGTCACCACTTGCTATTCCTTCCAATCTTATGTAAGCTTTTTCATTTGTTTCCTGCAGTTCAATGTATGTATGCATTTTAAGTCACTCCTCATAGCCATATTGTTAGATATAAAAGAAAAGGGTTTTTGTGGCTTGCACTGACAATTAGATAGATTTTATAAGATGATAAGTGTACCAACATATATTTGCGTATAGATCTAGATATTTCGCATAAAATTGTTGGTGGTGCTCCCCAGAGTTATGGATAACCATAAGTTTAAGGAGAAAAAAGATAACTCTTTTTTGGGGGCACTAACTTTTACTGTAAAATTATTATGTATTTTACAATGAGTCTATAAGGGATATTCCAAAAAGCTGTACAGCAAAATTAATAAAATAACGACCTAAGAGCAGGTGAGTATTGGGAAGAGAATTATATTTGGACAGCGGGAGTGAAGAATGGGGTTATATGTTTATAGTGTGAGAGTAAATTGGTATAGGTGAATTTCCTATGCGGGAGCTAGACTGTACTTAGATGTATCGGCCTGTGGCTGCCTTACCACCCATAGCATGTCTGCCTCACTATGATAGAATTAAGTGGCTGTAACAAATCAGTGCGCTTTTAAGGTGGTGAATGTTTCAGCTTTTTGTAGTCAATTTTTCCATGTATGGTCCTCCACAGAACTCATTGGGCAATTGATCATTTAAGCTGAAATTTTTTGGTTTTTTAATGCTTCGTGATTATGAAAAAAACTTTTTCAAGAAGTGTAGTGTATCACCAATAATAAAAACATGTGTAATAAAAAATAAGTGAATGGCGATAATATTCTTATTAGGTGGTGTCAGCCACTGGCGGAAGACCCCAATATCTTTGATTACTCTTGTGCTTATATGCACCTAGAGATATATACACAATATATGAGCTTATAAAGATTGAAAAATTAGTGTGCACCCCTAGGGTCCCAACTGTTCCCTGTTTGCTTGTGTGCCTACAGGCAGTAAACAAGCTAAACAGTCTACAGATTAAGGGGCCACTAATGTGGGGGCAGTTGAAGAAAGAAAACTGGGATCTGCTTTTGGGGCTCAGCTCCTGGTTCACCCCTGTTGGAATACCAGTGCAGGGGGTCACTCTCTGGCTGGTCGCAATGAGAGTCCCTTAGTGAAAGTGAAGGAATGGAGGTGACAGGAATTTCAAGATCATTATAATATTTACACCTCTCAAATCAATACAATCTGTGTCATAGTACATATAAGTGTGAATTCATCTTATCACACCTTTTATCTCTATTACTCAAATATCTCCAAATTTGAAGGTCAGCACAGACACATAACAATAGCAGTTGGAATTATACTGTATAAGGTGCGATTGTTTTGACGCAGATGGAGAGATATATATAATGGATGACACCAGCGCAAATTCCTATAACAGTTCCTAACAAAGTTTAACACTTACGTGCCCTCTCACATTAATATACTTTTAGGTGGATATAAGTAGATTCTAAGTTAGCCAGATTCCCTAATTATATCACAATAGAGGCTATAAACACTTAGTTTGGACAAAAAATGTCCCTACTGCAATCCTACTTTTCCTCCAAGTATGTGCTCAGATATGCTAAAGTAGCACTCACAATAATATGCAGTTTTGGTAGGTATAGGTAGATTGAAGTTAGCCTGAATCCCTTTAAATGACACAAGGGAAACTACAAACAAAAATTGTTTGGACACAATGTCCCAACTACAATACTACTTATCCTTCCAGTGTGTGCTCATATGTGCTTAAATAGCACAGGGGTCTCCTAAGTGGCCGCCATTCCACCCCTCTGGACGCGCGTTTCGCCGTGAAGTAGACAGGCTTGTTTACCAGTGTACTGATTTGTTACAATGTGCGCTTTATGTATACGGTATAATTACCGGTACTTACAAACAGCTGTGATAGCTGTGGCTTTTCCTGCGTGATTGCGGGCACCCGATAGGTCACTCTCTGTGGCGTATCCCTCCCCCATCTATCTTGGTCCAATAGGTGGCGAGTTAGAGTCAATCCCCTTCACGTTGTGGCGGGGTGACGTATTGTGCTAATACCACCGTCTGTGCGGGGGATCTGGTTGTACATGGAAAAATTGACTACAAAAAGCTGAAACATTCACCACCTTAAGAGTGCACTGATTTGTTACAGCCACTTAATTCTATCATAGCGAGGCAGACATACTATGGGTGGTAAGGCAGCCACAGGCCGATACATCTAAGTACAGTCTAGCTCCCGCATAGGAAATTCACCTATACCAATTTACTCTCACACTATAAACATATAACCCCATTCTTCTCTCTCGCTGTCCAAATATAATTCTCTTCCCAATACTCACCCGCTCTTAGGTCGTTATTTTATTAATTTTGCTGTACAGCTTTTTGGAATATCCCTTATATACTCATTGTAAAATACATAATAATTTTACAGTAAAAGTTAGTGCCCCCAAAAAAGAGTTATCTTTTTTTCTCCTTAAACTTATAGATATAAAAGAAAGCAGAGAGAGTACATAGTGCATATCTTCAAACACACATAAAATTTAATAAGGATGTACACTTACAATAAATTAAATAAATGACAGCGTGTAAAAAACCAGAGGGCTTAAAACCGCTCAGTTCCAGGTCCTTTGAATGTAAAGTTGGTGGAGGTTCCAGTTCCGGATCTGGTCACTCAGCAGTCACTCAAAAAGGTCCTTTCACCTTCGGCACCCGCTGGGTCCAAATCGATAAGCAAGACACGATCAACTGATCCTTCGTCCGAAGCGTGTTTGTGCCTTGCTTGAGTCCCCTTTTTATAGCAGACGCTGTCTGCATACAGTGCAATTTCCGTTTTCCAACTTCCGCTTTTCGGCGGAAACAATATGGCCGTGCGTTCCACTCGTACATCGAGTGCGTTCCACGGCCATTACCTACGTATTTGACATAATGAAATAATATTTATATAGATGCCAATAGATGTGTTTTGCTTCACAGGAGACTAGCGACAAAGTGAATGTAACTGATTGAAGCGAGAATGTTAAATGAGTGAGTCATTTAAGATGCGAAAAGTGCATAATCGCTCTGGTATTGTTGTGTTCCTTTACATCAAACTGATCATATGTTCTGAAACAATTTTTTTAGACAGACCTTATGATCTGACCAAAAATTAAAAAGTGCTGTCTAGTCAAATAAATCAAGTAGATTGAAGTAATTAAACATATTATATTTAATTTATATATACCTCCCTATCGTATGCAATCTACAATAAAAAAAACAAATACACATATATACTCTATAGAGTGATTATGCTGCTAGCACTCCTTTCCTACAGCAGTCCCATATATCCTCAATATAATTGCTTTAGAGTTCTATTTAGAGAACGAGTCGAGTACTATAAGGTGAAGAAATGTGTAATTGGGCCTGAGGAGTACTACATCTGCACGTTGGTTGTTGCATTTTGAGCAAAAATATTACTAAAAAGAGATTCCATATCCGGACCTCCTGCTTATGCGGACCAGTAAAGTAAGTACTGAGGGTGCAGGGGATGCAATTGCTATGGGGCCCGGTGGTTTGGGGGGCTCTGCGGGCAATCCCCTGCACCATTTAAAAAAATGTATAAACTGATGTGTGGGCAGTGGTTGCACCGCTGTCTTGTACCCATCTTCAGCGCTGCAATTGAAGTTACTGCCCTGCAGTGCTATTTACACCTGATGCTGGTAAGAATTGCAATTATTCTTGAATTGCGCACTCGCTGGTGTTGTTATGGACCTCTGGTTAATGTTAAACAAATGTATTACAACAACTGTTTGTAAACAATTAAGTTTTTATTGATATTAAAAGGTGTAAACACTCTAATGGTGCGGGGTTAATGGGGATGAGTAGGTCTCCCTGTACTTATCCCCATTAACCCCGCACCATTAGAGTGTTTACACCTTTTAATATCAATAAAAACTTAATTGTTTACAAACAGTTGTTGTAATACATTTGTTTAACATTAACCAGAGGTCCATAACAACACCAGCGAGTGCGCAATTCAAGAATAATTGCAATACTTACCCCAGGGTTCATTAGGCGGAAGAACCCAGAATCTGCTGCACCGCGAAACATAGTACCAGTAGTGGAGCGCAATACCAACCCCCCAGAAACACATGATGCTGGTAAGAGGCAGCCCTTCACCACCAGTGCCAGTGAGCAGAAGATGATCATGCACAGCTAAGTGACGTTGAACCAAGATGCCTCACCACCGCTACATTGAGCAGGAAGGCCCAGAACAGCTTTATCCACCTCTCCTCTACCCCCCTAGAGTTTCCAGATCATACCTTTAATAAGTGCACATATGAATTACGCAGGTTCTTGACTGCACTGCATTGCACTTATTAAAGGGATGATCTGGCAACGCTGCCCCCTCCTCTACCCCCTCCTGTCATCCTTTACTCTCCTCTGGTCTTGTACTTCCCTTTCTGGTGATGGAGGGGGGCCCTTTAAAAATGTTGCTATGGGGTGCTCAAAGTACTAGTTATGCCCCTGATGAGGACATAGTACCAGCAGCTTATAATGCTATCTTGAGGTCTTTGTGTGCTCTAAAGAACATCTATGAGCTACAGCTATATACAATCTTCTGAAAAAAAAAAAATCAAAGGAGTCTATTCATATTTGAACAGAACTATGTTTTTTAAGCCTTATATATTGGACATTTATTTGCAGCACCAAGCTTCATAAAGTTCTCTAAAAAGAACTTTAAAATTATATTGAGGATATATGGAACTGCTGTAGGAAAGGGAGTCCTAGCGGAAAAAATCACTTTGTAGAGTATATATGTGTATTTTAATGTATTTTTTTATATATGTGTATTGTATTGTTTATTGTAGATTGTATACTATAGGGGGTGTATATATATATAATAAATATGATATTTTTAATTACTTGAATCTACTTGATTGATTTATTTGACTAGATAACGTTTTTTCTATTTTGGACAGGTCGGAAGGTCTTTCTAAAAAAATGTTTCAGTTTCTAATGAGAAGGTACAATCACTTCTTATTGAAAGCTGCAGTCTTGTCAAATTTAACTATAACTATTCACTTCATCGTTATCAGAAGAGACCAGCACCTAATAAGTATTTGATCATATGTTCATCTAAAGGTCAACAAAGGTTGCCTTTTGTTATGCTTATTTTTCTCAGTTAATGTTCTATGAAATGCACCCTGGGATTGATTTGAATTTCTTTGCAAACCTGATGGTTTTTGTACAAATCTGATCATGGGGGAACAGTGCATGCACAAGAGTCATGCATGAGAGCTTGCAGTCTACAATTAGCCACAGCATGACTGATATGCTGAGATGTTAAAATGGCATGGCTGCACCATTGAATGCTGACTTCCTGGACCTGACAGAGGATTTTACAATAGCCAATATGAATACGCTCAAATCGTAGAAGGCTACACCCTTGAGTCATCCGCTTCTTCTGATACAGCACTAATCACAGATTTTATTTATTTATTTACAATTTCTTATATAGCGCAGCAGATTCCGTTGCGCTTTACAATTGTAGACAGTGATAAAAACAAACTGGGTAACAACAGACAGACTTTTAGGTAAGAGGGCCCTGCTGCAAGCTTACAATCTATAGGGACATAGGAGGAATACACAAGGACAGGCACCAGTAATAGCATAGCAGTCCCACCAAGGTGCATGTCCATAAGGGAAGATATATAATACATAAGTGCCTCAGAGGGTTATGAGTGTGGAACTTAAATATGATAGGCTTGCCTGAAGAAGTGAGTTTTCAGGGAATGCTTGAAAGTTTGGAGGCTAGTGGAGAGTTTTATTGTGCCTGGTATGGCATTCCATAGGGTAGGAGCAGCCTGATGAAAGTCCTTTAATAGTGAACGGGAGCTAGTGATTCATGTAGAAGAGAGAGACACAGATCTTGTGCAGAGCGGAGTGGTCAAGTTGGGAGATATTTTAAGATAAGCAAAGATATATATGCAGGTGTAATAGCTTTATAGGTGAATAGAAGTATTTTATATTGAATACGGTAAAATATAGGCAACCAATGGAGGGACTGGCAGAGCGGATAAGCAGACAATGAGCATCTTGCTAGTAAGATCAGCCTAGCAGCAGCATTTAAAATGGATTGCAGTAGCGAGAGTCTGTTCTTGGGAACACCAGTTAGGAGACTATTGCAATAGTCAATGCGGTATATAATGAGTGCATGGATAAGAGATTTAGCAGTGTCTTGTGTGAGATAGGGTCGTATTTCGGTTAGGATTTTTAGATGCATGTAACATGATTTGGAGACAGATGCCGGCAGAAGGCATCTCTTTCAGACTCCTCCAGTATTAGCACATTAGTTGAATAGTATTGCACAGCTGCTTCCCTAAGGGTGTGCAGTACCATACATATAAGAATCAGACCCACTGTTTAATTTTCTTCAAGATCTTCAGAGATGCACAAAAGTATGTATTAGTTACAGTAATATCAGCAAAAATTAGTATATTAGTATTTTTAAAAAGTATGATAGACAATAGTATTGTTGCTTTGTAATGGCAAGCCTGCATGATTTTTTTATATTCTATAAGGACATTAACAATATACAGTATTTGTATTTTCAATGCTTTGTTGAAGCTATATATTATGATTACAAGTAGACTTCTCTGCTAATTTTTATATGTTCCAGTATGTACAATCTTCTTGTATTTAAGAAGCTTTTGTTTGATCAAAGGAGTATTTGCTACTGGAAACGTATATTAAAGTATAGAAGGGCACTGTGTAGAATATTTTCTGAATACCTGAATATCTAAAATGGGAGTCCTTTTTCACATGGGATGTTGCTATGGGCAACTAATCACATACTATCTATTATCTTCTAGAAGGTGCTAAATAAATAAGAAGTAGATTCTGATTGGTTGCCCATAGCAACATCCCAAGTGAAATAATTGTTTATTTACAGTTTCTTATATAGCACAGCAGATTCAGTTGCACGTTACAAATGTAATATCGATGTAAATGTAAAAATGAAACAGAACTCTCATCTTAGTAAATTTTCCCCAAAATGTTTGAATTCTGAACCACATGACTGATTTTATTGTCAGTGTAGCATTTCTGAGTTTGGGCCTGATTCAAAACTGCTCGCTGGGCTGCGTGTGTTCTTAGCCCAGTGAGCAGGTTAACACCGCCCTGCCAAACACACAACCCCCCTACCCCACCACCTGGGCCCATGTGCAGGGCAGAGAATGGATGTTATTATGATTATTTTTCAAATATATATAAATCAAAATAATCCCACATATAATTTCTTTGTTGACCTAAGATTTCATTGACTAGCGTGACCCTCTTTAGTATTATAGCAATGGCTTGAATCAAACATTAACATTAATTGTACAGTACGTTGAAGAATTTTAACACACTTTTTCTTATGGAACTGTTTCAACTCATATATGTTGGATATTTATGGACTTTGTTACATAACAGAAAGACTTTTGCTACCAGCACTAACAATAAAGAACTTTAGGTTTTACTACAACATTTCTATTGGATTATGGTGGGTTTTGATTTGGCCAGTCCAAAATTTCAAAATATCTACTGCTTCAACCATTTTTGTCGACTGAATTATTCGTTTATTCCAGTCATTGTCTTGCTGCAAGACAACAATTTTCCATTTGATATTATAGAATTTTAAATGTCTTTTCTTTTTGGTGTGAGTTTTTTTGGACAACCACCCTAGTGGAGTGCAATTGAAAGTGGATTGGAGAATCACAAAGACTTTAGAAATAATTTTGAAATATTATCTACAGTAGTCTGCTGAGTAATGACTTTTCTTAATTCCTTAGAAATATCCATTGATCTGGATTTGGCATGATTTCAAAAAAGTGTTGTAAAAAAAACACAAATGTTTAATTTTTAAGAGAGAGCAATCCAAAATCACACCTGACTGTCATTCTATTAATGTACAATCCTAACTCTCATAAACCCATAAAATGAATAGATCCTAGATATGCATATATTTCTTTCACTAAAGAACTCATATTGGTTTTTTTTTGCATCAACAAATGAATAAAATGGTCAATTATTTTGTGTGGTATTTTATTAACTGGATTATGTTTTTACAACTCTTTTACAACAGACCCTACCAGTGCTGACAGAACAAACCCTGGAGTCAATACATCCCTGACGCTCAGTCAGGTGTCAATTAAACTTTGGTGAAGAATTACTATAAATAAGAACTAAAAACTCCTGCTGGAGTTCAAGAAGGGTTTGGGACGAAGCTTAGGATATCTCAAGCACCATATTCAGTTATTTTAAATTGAAGAACACACACACCAGAGTTCCACAAGCATCAACCATTAATCCCCTTAAATTACAATATTTCAGGTTCCTGATTGGACCATTATTAAGACCTAGAAAGATTCACTACTTTGAGAGTCTTGATATAGGTCTATACAAGGACCCACATGTTGACATGTTGTAAGGTGATGAAAGACTGAATATACACAAATAACTTTGTGTCTGTTACATCATTTACACTTTTGTGGCCACACCAGCAGATGCACAGTTAATGAACCTGTAGTACCAAAAGCGACTGTATAAAACAAATATTTGAAAACTGTCATAAGATGCCTAAAGGCTGTTCTGTTTTACTGTAGGTTCTAGCCTTCTTGCATCCCCACTAATCTGGCCTTGCAACTATTGAAAATTAGGAGACTACTGAAGATATATGATTTAAGAGTCTATTTGTTTTACTGCAATCAGTCCAAAACAAATATTAAAAACAACATTATACTGCACTTCATCCTATTGGTAACTCTAGAAAAATGAGAGATTTCTCATTAATCAAGTCACCTCAATTATGTTGAGACAAAAACAATATCCACACATTACTAAACTGTTCTAATAAACATTAGTATAAAATGAATATGCACCTCCCCTCCCCCCACCAGATCACACTGCTGTACTTGCACCGTGCAGTACATAACTGCACAACTGGACAGTGCAAGTGCAGCAGTGTGCTCTGGGGGGGGGGGGGGGGTAGGGTACATTAATTATAATGGGGTTGGACTGAATGACAAGTGGGAAAGGTTCTGCCAAGATATGGAGGCCAGAGGAGTGGGGCTGACCCCTTGTCTTTAGTGCACTGGTCCCTCCAATCTTAGAAATAGAAAAAAAGTACAATTATGCGTTTAAGAACAAGCCATCCTCTCTTACCGTAGTCTCCTCCAGCCAAATAAAATCTTATTATACAGTGAAATTTGTCATGCACATCAGTGTCAGACTGGGGCATTAAGGGTCCACCAGGGAAATGTAGCTGCAGGGGCCCACTGAAGGGGTGTAGTCAACCACTGGTAGGTGTGGTCATCAATGTGAGGGGGGTAACCACAAAGGACACATTATGCATTCTACAATTTAAGTACAATACATACATGTACTGCCGCTCTCATTCATACATACATGTACTGCTGCTCTCATTCATACATACATGCACTGTTGCTCTCATTCATACATACATATACTGGAAAAGTGCAATGGCGAAGGGAGTGGGGCTACGATCTCTAGCCCTGGGTGTCTGCATAAAAAAAGTGTATAATGAGCGATAGGGGTTTAGTGTGAAAGGGATTAAAATACCGGGATTAAAATACCAGGTCCGACTGGGGATATCAATCTGAAAGAGCCCCTTAGACAAATTGCGCCAGGATTACACATTGTTATACACTGTAATGCCAATTACAATTTCTCACACACTGTAGTGCCTATTACACATTATGCCGCACACCGCAATGCCCATTACACATTGCCGCAAACCATAATGCCCATTACAATTTATGACACACACCATAATACCCATTACACATTATGCCAGATACATAATGTACATTATATCTATATTATGCCCCCAATAATGTTCCTTACACATAATTCACCCAGTAGTGCCCCTTGACCAATGTCCACATTAGTGACTCTTACTAAATTCCCATATTAATGATATATAAATGGGGAGGAGAGATCTCACTGCCTATGTGGTATGTGCTAAGCTCCTTCCCACAGCATGACACATGTGGGTCAGGGGGTGGGGGAGTATGAATTGGCCCACTCATATAAAGAAGAATACATATATACTAGAAAATACATAATACTAAAAAAAAGGGACAGTGCACACCGAAGGCACGCGGCAAAAATTTAGGGCATGGCTTTGTGGGGAAGGGGTGTGGCCACATAATAGTACCAATTCACATTACACCACGCACTGTAATGCCCCAGTACACATGGCACACACCGTTATGCCCAGTACACATTATAGCACACACCGTTATGCCCATTATAGCACACATTGTTATGCCCACCACACCTTATAGCACACACCGTTATGCAAAGTGCTGCTTACCTACATGCTCGTTGCAGGGGTTATGTGCTGGTTTCCAAAAATAGTGCGTGGCCACAAAACAGTAGGGCCCACCGGAGATTTCCCCGGCTCCCCGCTGGGCCAGTCCGAGCTTGATGCACATTATGCTGTATAAATTACTCTATAAGTTTTGCTATATATTTAACCTACAGTATATACGTTTTATTTTTAAATGTTATTTTTGTAGTTATCTAAGGAACTATGGGGGTTAGTCAGTAAGGATTTCAAAATATTTCACTAATGAGCAAAACCAAGTTACCCTGCAGGTAGGGCAGATGTAATTTGTGCAGATAGAGTTAAACCCCGTACACACGGGGAGACAAGGCTTTTGGCTGAGTAAAATGCTGCAGCACGATTGCTCAGCACACATCGCGGTGCACCCACTCAGCACACTGCCATGCTTTGTGCTGAGCGATCATGCTGAGCGGGGCTTTGAAATTTTAATAATAGGCAAATCCCCGCAATCTTGGGAAAGCCAGTGCAAGCACAATGCGTAATAATTTTATGATTCCATGACGGGAATTCAAGTGTTTTGTGTGCCGGAGGCCACTAGATGGCGCCTGACGGAGCAATTCAAGTGTTGTTCTCTTCAGGCACTCACATCTGCCAGCGCTGACATTACTGTTAAGTTTTTCCATCATTTTGACAAGCTGGTAACTAGTATAGCAATCATTTATGACTGATAAACGTGTGGAAAATAAGATATGGACATGATGATTACCTGAGGTAATTTGATGTGAGGATGAATCTTAAATTATTAATATAAACACACCAATAAATCTAGTCAATAGCTTTACATATACTACAGTAAAATAAGCTAACACCATGAAACACACATTACATTTACCGCTCACTAGCCAACAATTTGTTTTTCCTATTTAAATTCTCCAAAGTATTCCTATTTGCTAGTCTGTAAGTCACAGCTTGTATTGTAATATCTCCACACCTACATGACTTCCAATTTGTCTTCACAGAATGGCAAACGGTCTTGTCTACTGTGGTTAAACTAATGTTTTATCTCAGTTATGAGAGAACAGAATCATTGCATACATTAGATTTACAATATTTATGCCTCCTCAACTCCCAAAAATATAAAAGTTGTAAAACACAGCTTAAAACATAAAAGATGATGCATTATTTATGATTTGGTTACATCCTTGACATGAACATTGTAATTAAACATGACATGATGCTTAAACTTTATATTGATTCAACATTTTGTTCTATTACTGCACACAGAAAAAAAACACAAAAATACTTATTTGTGCGACAATTTTGAATTTAGTGGTCAAGTGTTAATGCAAAAGTTTCCTTTGAATCTTTGTGTATGGCCCTTATCTTCTGCTGTACAGTTGTGTTGAAAAATGCAATTGAAAACCAGGTGACAAACAGCATTTATATATGCTATGTATTTGTATATGTGTTTCATACTGTATGTGATTTGCATTAGGTATTTTAGCATGAGGTATGCGGTGCAGGGAGGCACTCTCTCTGCTCTTGTATCCTGCTGTGCACTTTTGCTGTTGACTGCCACAGCCTGCTTGTCGCCCTTAACAGCAGCGGTGCCATGCAGCCAGATCTCCTCTCTCTTCCTTCCCCTGCTGTACGACCTGTCATTTTGGAAGATAGACAGGCAGCAGCTCCGCCCTCCACCATACCCTCCCCTCTCCCATGTCTCTCTCCTCCCTTCAGTTGGGATGGGAATGATCCGTCCCCTTTCACTCTATCTTGCTTCCTGATGGAAAAGGGAGTTGTCACATGGTGCACAATGGAGGAGGCCAGCATACGAGACAAGGGTACTTGTGAGTTATCCGGGCTGCCGATTTTTTCATCGCGCCCGAAATCGTGGGCATCGCGTCGGTCGTGGCCGTTATAAGGAGCCGCGACGCGATGCCCACGATTTCCCATAGACAGTAATGTTAAAAGACACGATGGACCCGATTTCCGACCCGATTTCCCATAGACAGTAATGTTAAAAGACGCGATGGACCCGATTTCCCATAGACAGCAATGTTAAAATAAAATGACAATGTGAATATGGCCATTTCACATTGGATATGTTTTAAAAAAAAATGTTTCATGGCCCCCCACCACCGTTAACGCCACCCTGCTATTGACGCCAACCCGAAGCGTGGCGAGCGCAGCAAGCCCGCGAGGGGCGGCGGTACGCGTCCTCCGACCTTTTCATGCCCTACTATCCACTAGGGCGTGGAGTGAGAATAGAATAGTGTGGCGAGCGCAGCGAGCCACCGCGCCCGAAGCGTGGCGAGCGCAGCGCGCCCCGCGAGGGGACGCGGACACCTTCACAGGTATCCGCGTGCCCTTGCGGGCTTCACAGGTGTCCGCGTCCCCTCGCGGGGCTCGCTGCGCTCGCCACGCTTTGGGCTCGGTGGCTCGCTGCGCTCGCCACACTATTCTATTCTCACTCCACGCCCTAGTGGATAGTAGGGCATGAAAAGGTCGGAGGACGCGTTCCGCCGCCCCTCGCGGGCTCGCTGCGCTCGCCACGCTTCGGGTTGGCGTCAATAGCAGGGTGGCGTTAACGGTGGTGGGGGGCCATGAAACATTTTTTTTTAAAACATATCCAATGTGAAATGGCCATATTCACATTGTCATTTTATTTTAACATTGCTGTCTATGGGAAATCGGGTCCATCGCGTCTTTTAACATTACTGTCTATGGGAAATCGGGTCGGAAATCGGGTCCATCGTGTCTTTTAACATTACTGTCTATGGGAAATCGTGGGCATCGCGTCGCGGCTCCTTATAACGGCCACGACCGACGCGATGCCCACGATTTCGGGCGCGATGAAAAAATCGGCAGCCCGGATAACTCACAAGTACCGAGACAAGTGCAGCAGCAGCCTTCCAAACACAGAATAATGTGTGTGTGTGTAGGGGGGGTTAATGTGCTGAGTAATGTGCTGAAGGGGAGACACTGTAATGTGTTTAGGGGACATAGTAATATGTGCAGGGTGGGAATTCACAATATTGTGCACCGTGTATCTGGGGGGTGGGGGGGGGGGGGGGCTGATGTATTATTATGTGTGATGTTAGGGGGGATGGTGTATTATTATGTGAATTGAGAGGTGGTAATGGCTTTATATTGTGTGTGCTGGGAGAGGGTGGCATATTAATGTGTGCTGGGGGGGGAGTAATGGCATATTAATGTGCACTAATTCGGGGGTATGGTGTATCAATGTGTGCTGGGAGGGGGGAGGCATATTAACAATGTATGCTGCATGATCAGTTTCCTCTTGAAAAACCCAGTTGTGCAAAGAAAAAAAATTGTAAATACTAGCTCCAGCGCTCTACTGTCATCTGTTCCTGGCTGCTGACCTCATCTGCATGATGAAAGAAGCCAGTCAGGGAAGGTTAGAAGTATTGTGTGAGGGAGAGGGGTGCAGAGTGTCAATGTTAGTGTGTGCAGAGTGCAAGATAGCGGCTATGGGGGGTGCTTCTGGTTGGTTTGCACATGGTTTTGTCCATTAAATGGGGGAATTTTATTTTGCAAACCAACCAGAATCACACCCATAGTGTAGTGTAAGTGCAGAGGGGTTATAGGGTAGCAGCGATATTGTGTGTGTGTGTGTCTGGGTGTGGGTGTGCAGGATGGTAGCAATACTCACTAATTTTGAGAGTGCCGCTGTTTTCTTTTTACTTATTACCAATCTTCCCAAACGGGCACAGCAGTTACATCTGCCAGTAATGGGGAGTGTATATATAAAAAAAAAAACTGCTACACCTCACAGTTTGTTGAAGATGCAATCTACATTACAGTGTGAGGCATAATGTGTAATGGGCATTATGGTGTAAATTTTTGGCGCGCACTGTCACTCTTATTAGTGTGTATGCACTGTGGGGGTGGGGGGGGCAGTTGGGATTCCTTCTCTCTCTGCTGCTCTGCATACACACAGAGCAGTCTATTCGTCGGGAGAGAGGGGCTGGGGGCATGGCTAGCATGCACAAAGAGCACTAAGTATGCACCGACAGCAGCGAAAATGCGGGGAAAACAGCATTGGATTGTGGAAGTGTCTGTTCTGCCACACCCCTTTTTCATGAGGCCATGCCCCCTTTTGGCATGTGCGGTTATGCCACGTGAGGGTCATCTGAGACCATCCATTACCATATTAAAATGCTCCCAAGAATAAAATAAATAAAAGCATACTAATAGAATAAGGGGGTATTCAATTCCGTTTTCGCCCATCCTTTTTGGCGAATTCGATTCACATATTCAATCTCGCTGCTAAGTTTTTGTCCTGGAAAAAATACAGCATTGGGTAGATTATCGGTAAAATTCGCATGGTTTGGCGAATTCATGGCCATTTTCACAAAATGTGAAAAGGCATGGCCGAAAATGTACTCAAAAATGTGTGAAGATGCCCGCGATTGAATGCTGAAAAGCCGAATCTCGGCTATGTTTTTGCCTGTCGAAAATTTTGGCTGGGATTGAATACCCCCCTAAGCTTCTAAATGTTTCTCAACCCAGCGCCAGACAGCTTGAAAGGTATTAACTGATTTCAATGTGAACAACAATAAGCATGGAATGAGAAGCAGTTGATGCTGAACCAGCTGGTCACCCCAGGTCAGGAGCAGGAGGCCTGCAGAAAGAAATACTGTATGACCCCCATAAGCTACAAACCCCACTATGTGGTGCTTTACCTGGCTGTGGTGTAGTGGTATAGGACCAGATATACTAAGCTTGAAAAGTGATAAACTGGAGAATGATAAACTGACAAGTAGGTGCTGATTGGTTAGTTTTTTATCACTCTCCATTTTATCACTTTTCAAGGCTTAGTACATCTCACACATAATGAGGTTGGGCCAAGTTGGAATGTGTCCTTGGCGCCAAATGGAAATGGAACAGGGATGGGGGCTTGCAATAGGCTCAGACTTGCCCACAAAAACCAGGCCCCACCTCATGTCAACCCCACATCATACATCTGCACAGTGGCAGATTGGGAAAGGGAACATGTAATTCCCCAACTGTCTTAAAAGGAGCCTGCAATTGGAATTCTCCTCAGTAGCAACACCTGCACCCAGCAGCTTCTCGTGAATATACTTCTAACATACTGTATGTTGCATATCAGAGAAGATCAAACTCAGGAAGAAAAATGTCTTACTTGGCTAAACTATAGAACGAGTTATCTCAATACAGGATATGGATGGGTGGATGAGCAAAATATGGAGCATACAATCCAGTAAGGGTGTCTTGACATCCTTGGTAATATATCAAAGAACTGAGGATCACACAGATGATGGGAGTGGTGAGTAGCACAATAAAAAAAAATGGGAGAGGGGTTGTTAGGAGTACAACAGAAAACACATAGGGGATGAGGAGCACAATAAATAACCTACAAACAGAAGAGGTCTGGAGCAAATTAATGTAATTAGTGATGGGGGTGTAGCAGGGATGTGTGGGAGGTAAATGGCTCAGGAGGTACTGGCTAATACAAGAGTCTGATTTACACACAACAGATGGGCATTATACACAGGTGCAGCAGTATATCCCGCTGGAATTTGGGTGAGTTTTGATTTAGAGATGTGTGGAAGAAGTAGGCAGGGGAGGCAGGGACTCATGCGTCATAGACTTTTACTGCTGAGTTTTGACCATACAAGTTATTAGAATATTACAAAGAAGATATTTAGATAATATATTCTTTGTATTTGTCATATATTTTATTTAGTCAAAATTACAAAAGCGCATGTGAATGGGGTGTAAAGCACATTAACCCTTTGAGTGCCAACATCTGATGTTCAAAATATCCACTAAAAATGCCAGTGTCGCTCACATTTGTTATATGTATTCAAATAAAAAAATTGCAAAAACATTATATTTCCTACATAAGCTAAACATTACAGCTCATTATGACGAATACAAAAAATGAGCCAATTTTCACACCTATTTTGACAAATTAGCTTGGCACTCAAAGGGTTAAAGAACATACTGATGGGGGTGGAGCTGTGATTAGCACAAAAACAAGCAAACAGAAGCCAGTGTTGAGCAGAGAACATGCAGGGGAGGGAGATATTTGATCTCAAGGATGGCACCCGGTAACCATTCATTTGCTTAAAGGAGTGCTGACAATTTGGGACTATATATATATATATATATATATATATATATATATATAAAAGAAAAGTCCAGGTACCGGCTCTCCCAGCTTTGAAACAATGCTGCCCCGGGTGCCCGCTGCAGGGAAGGGGGAGACCTCCGCAGGTATACAGCGCGTATCAGCAGCACTCCAAGGGACCAGAAATCAAGATACAAGATACGGCTTAGTGAATAAACGGCACCTCGTTCAGAAGACACACAGGTAAATCCCTATTGACATGTGTCGATACTTATGGGAGCCCCAGTCCCGCCCACATATCACAGAGACTGATATGTTTTAAGGGGAATTTGTCTTGATTGGTAGCCTTTTGGTGGGCGGGACTGGGGCTCCCATAAGTATCGACACATGTCAATAGGGATTTACCTGTGTGTCTTCTGAACGAGGTGGTCATGAGTAAGGCCACGTTCTGTGGCCGAAACGTCGACCAGATTCTATGCCTGTAATTTTTTCCTGATATATGGATTAAAAACCCTTTGCTGGAAAGATTGAAGCCCTGGTGAGTGCCATTTCTTCTATTTGGACTGTATTTGTGACCCTGTCATAGGGATATCACTGATGTGCAACCCCAGGCGGATATATTTGTAACTGAGTGTGCCAGCCCTATCCAGGATATATATATATATATATATATATATATATATATATATTTGTAACCCCGAAACTTCGGTAACTTCTTTCTATTAAAACCTTCATCAAGCCCGCCGGAGTGCTGATATTTGTATTTATGCTGAGCAATAATATATATATATATATATATATATATATATATATATATATATATATATATCTGTGCACCATCAGCCCTACTTATTTAGGCTTTTTCTGTGGTGAATATAATATGAATATGATTAGGCTATAATATTTTGTGTCATTAAAACAACAATACAATTTACAGAAAATACTGTACACACATGATCTTATTGAAATAAAAACTATAAAGTCCTCATTCACCAATTTAAAAATGATTACAAAAATCTTCTTTATTCATATTCCCTATAGACTTTTGTAGTCTATAGGGAACTCCTTTTGTACAGCAGAGTAAAAATCTGCAAGCCTAGAGATTTTTGTTATAATCCATGGGAAATGTTCTTAATTTATAACCAATGGAAAAATGTTTGTTATTTGCAAACCAACAGATTGTATCATTTTTTTTTATTGGATGATCATTGTTTATTTTTTAACCAACAGGAAAGTCTTCTTTTAATAACTAGGAAATAAAAAAATAAAAAAAAGTAAATGACATCACAAGCTGCTCTGCTGAGATCACCACTACAATATGACTGTAATCTGTAAGGACCAGGACTCTCCTTAGCCTCTCAACCTACAACAGCCAGTGTTCCATGCTAGCTATTGTTGCATTGATTGACACTTTTTTTGAACACATATCAATAATTAATTACATATGTGATATATGTAATATGCTTCACAGACCTGTATGAACTGGAGAATTGTGCTTTGTTTTCAAATTACAGAGGGTTATTTGAATATTTTATTTATTTTGCACCTCAAGCATTCTGCAGCATTACCAATATACACAATGAAAAGTTCAAAAGTCTACAGACACATACTATGAGTAGTCACATACTGTACATCTTGATCTGTATACTTGCTCCTTTATTACTGTGTCATAGTAAAATTAAACAGTTCAAAGATATGTAGACCACTATCATTTCAGTTGCTGTACACCATGATTTGCAAGAGACAGATGTAAGGCACTTACTGTATTTATAAATACAAATGGTTTTTTTTTGCAGCTTTTCACTAATGGTATGTACACACGGTGAGATCCCCTTGCTAATCGACTTAAGATTCGAGTGCTATGCAATGTATTTACATACAATTCATACTATCTACTTGTACATTAGATCTGCACTATATAGTCATTGCTGCTCTGTCTATCTGGGTTTCAATTTGTGCTGCCAAGGTAGCGCGCATCGGGATCGCAATGTAAAAAACCTGTGCGATCTGCATGCGATCTGCATGCGATCCCGATGCAATTCTGACTATACAGTATAGTCAAAATCTCATGCTGATTGTACCCGTGTGTACACACCATCAGGGCCGGCGCTACCCACTCAGCAGCTCCTGCAAAGCAGGGAGGCGCCATGCTGAAAAGGCGCTGTCTCTTTCCCTGCTCTGTTAAAGCTGCCTCAGCCCTCACTGCCTCCTGCAAGCCGGGCGGGTGGCAGTATGAAGATTTGCTCCCTGCACCGCGAGTGCACACAGCCTGCATGCTGCCCGCAGTGCCTGTCTGATCCGCCTCCTACCCATTGCTCCCTGCGCCTGTCATCTGTCAATCAAATGACGAACCGGCAGCAGTGCCGCCTCCCCTTCCTTCCCTCTTCTCAGTGGGCTGTGCCAGTGCCACTGCCAGTCCTCAACACTCCGCCCCCTCTATCTCCTCCCCTCTTCTTCCATCTCCTCCTTCTCTCCCCTCCTTTCCCCCTCAGTCACGCGAGGGTGGTAATGGAGTCCTCAGCATCCTGCCTATGCAAATAGAAGAGGAGGGACTGCACAAGAGTTAAACAGCAAAAGAACAGTGAGTCTTTTATTATACATGTTTATAACAAATTTTTTAATAATTGTAGATTTTTTTTATATTAATTTAGACACTTTTTAAATAATGGGCTGGGTTATGTGCCTAAAGGTGGCCATACATGCTGCAATAGCAACGTGCAATGCGATGTGCGCTCCCGCGGGCATCGCATCGCACAGTATAAAAAGTATGTGCTGCATATACTTTTTGTACTGCCTTCGGATCGCATCGCACACACATTACATGTATGATGTGCAATGCGATGCGATCTAACCATAACGTATGCGATTCTCGCAGCGTGTATGGGCACCTTTAGTGCTTGCAATATTTTGCGGACGCAGCACTGAGATGGTGTATGCATACATGTACATGCACCCGAGATCCTCCATAGCATACGCTCCCACAATCGGGCTGCAGCTTGTTGCAATGGCAATGTGAAAGGGCGCAAAATTTATGGTTTGCAGGAGGGCGCCGGACACCCTAGCACCGGCCCTGCACACCATAAGAGTAGACATTCATAATAGCATGAAGGAAAACAATGGCTGCACTCCTTTCTGTGTAAACCTGCACCCATACTTCCAATGGCTATTTACACAGGAGTCTGGGGGAATACAGGAAGGAGAAGTTGAGTGCTGCCATGTCCAAAATGCAACAGCGGCTGTGAACGACACAGCACAGTTGATCCTGGGGGGGCCTATTGGTATGCAATAGGTGCTATTTCTACTATATGCACTTTTAATTATATGCACTTTATATTGCGTTTATAGAGCTTATGCACTGTGTCATTATACAGCTCTACGAGTTTTTATGTTTACATGCATGTGCAATAAAAACTTAAAAAAATAGACAAACTTCAAAAGGATATTATTGCCTGTGAACTCCTCAGAAATGAGCTTTCAGAGAACCACCACTTATAGTATCTTTTTATTCTGAACTTGCTTACAAGTAATGAAGTTTGAACTTGTCAATTGCGCACTCAATATATAGCAATATATGTTTTTACTGAGTCTTTGTTTTCTTGGTTTCACTCATTTATGTATTGTTAGGGGCAGCTGGAAATCTTGTGGTAACATAAATAAATAATAATAATAATAATAATAATAATAATAATAATAAAGGAATGGATATGAAAAGTAACAAGAAAATGGGTTTTAATGTTAGGGATGAGGCAATAAAATATATAACTAGAGTATTACTGGAAAGGGAAATGGACTATTAGTAATTATCATGATTAGTAGCCAACAGAGGGTAAAATATTATGGCTATAAGGAAACATGCACCACTATCGTTTTATCATGCATACTGAGGATATTGTACACTTGTGTATTACCGGCAATGGAAACATCATCACGCATAATTACTTTCAACTCCCGACACTAGTGGTAAATGTATTACATTTTATTCATAAAGCAGCAAAATACTTTATTTTTTATAATATTATTCTAACTAGCAGGGATTTGGAATTTCCCAAAAGAGTACAAAAGTCAGGGTGCACCTTTATTGTTTTGCGAGCCACACTGAACAAAAGGACACCTGGGCACGTTTTAAATAATACAGTTAAGTTTTTATATATGAAAAAAAACACATTAAAAAGGTTTACATACACATAAATAAAAAATATACACAGATAAAAGGGCAGATACCATATATCTAATTAGGCTTCTCATATGAGGATAAGGCACTAGAATGAAATTATTTAAAATAGCCAACTCCAAATGGGTCACGTATTAGCTGGTAGAGAATGATTTCAGGAGCAAAAAGTCAGTGGAATATTTGCATTAGCCAGACTGTTAGTAGCAGGGGGCAATGGGTTAGAGGATTGGGAAAGGGTATAAGCCAAAGCACTTTGTTAGCTGTTGTTAGGAGCACTGTGGGAGACGGCAGGTGAATAAGCAGTGGGCACGGCTTATTCACCTGTCCCACGGCTTATTCACCTGCCTCCCACCGGAGTAAACTACGGACGCCAGCACACCACGTGCATCGGGTTAAGCCACTGTGCCATCGGGCTCCCCGCCCCTCCACAACCAACCATCAAGGAGGGTGAGCATAAAATATAAGGAGAATCTGCACTACCTGACTTCCACTATCTGGCGTTACATGCGCTAAAAAGGCGATTCGCAGTGTGCTCCTAACAACAGCTAACAAAGTGCTTTGGCTTATACCCTTTCCCAATCCTCTAACCCATTGCCCCCTGCTACTAACAGTCTGGCTGATGCAAATATTCCACTGAATTTTTGCTCCTGAAATCATTCTTTACCAGCTAATACGTGACCCATTTGGAGTTGGCTATTTGATATCATTTCATTCTAGTGCCTTATCCTCATATGAGAAGCCTAATTAGATATATGGGGTGAAATGTAATAGGATGAGAGATTCAGAAAGTGAGAGATTTGGTAAGAAATCTCCAGGTGTTTTTTAAAGCAGCAATCATTTACTCTGCACAGCCAGTTTGATTTTGAAGTGTAAATGATTACACTTCAAAATCAAACTGGTTTTGCAGAGTAAATGATTGCCGCTTTAAAAAACACCTGGAGATTTCTTACCAAATCTCTCACTTTCTGAATCTCTCATCCTATTACATTTCACCCATGGTATCTGCCCTTTTATCTGTGTATATTTTTTATTTATGTGTATGTAAACCTTTTTAATGTGTTTTTTTCATATATAAAAACTTAACTGTATTATTTAAAACGTGCCCAGGTGTCCTTTTGTTCAGTGTGGCTCGCAAGGTATTCACCTAGATTTAGCAGCGCAAGTGCAAAAACCAACCATTTCTGCAATACTTTAGTGAGTCACAAGCAGACTCACTTGCCCTTGCTGCAGCTGAATCTAGAGTAAAATTGAACATTTATTATTCAAATTCATATTGAAAATATAATTTATTCCATCAAGAGCCGGGCTCTGTGTACTGTAGAGGACCCCCAGGAGGCCCTTCTACACTCACAGAATTTTCTCTGCACCTTTATTGTTGTATTGGATCGTGCACTGCAAATAACTATTAGTCCTGTGTCTTTTTTTCCCCTCTTTTTACTGGCCGTTTACATTATTTTAGCAACAATTTTTAGTTTTAAGCCTATTACTCACAGGATCCGAGATAGGTTTTGGGATCCATGTGTTTTTGAATCCAAAACCACAAAAATGGGACAGTTATCAGGGATTATTATCAGGGAATTTCTGATAGTGCTGGCTATCAGAAACAATTGAATAACCCTTGCGGGATTAATTAGCCATGGTAATTTACTGCAACTAATTGAATTCTCCGCTTAACCTTACTTTCTTTTATTGACACTCTAATTCCTATCTCATATACGGTAAGAACTAGAACATATTTTTTTCTAAAATTGTCAGAAAGAATAATGTCTCTTTTATACACTTGGCTTGCTGCTGTAATAAAAAATGACTTGTAAAACCAACAGGTTCAACTCACATTAATAAGCTAGAATTAAAAAGACCATTGATGAAAATTATAGCCGTAATTTGGGTTGCATGGGATGACATTCCCTTAGGACTCAGAGGCTTTGGGGGGCATGGATCCAGGTTAAAAAAATTGCATATCAATATCTCAGATTTGCCTGTTTAGCAATTAGGTCTAATCCGTTGCCCAACCTGAACTGTGTGACATTATATTTTCAGTGAGATGAGTGCGTAGTGGATTTTATCTTTGAAAGGGGGCACTGTAATTTGGCGTACTTTGAATTGGAGGACACTGTAATGTCACACAATATGATAGTGTACTATAAAGTGGCATAATATGAACTGGGGCACTGTAACATGGCATTATTTTGAACTAGAGGACATGGCACAGTATTAACAGGGGGCACTGTATTGTGGCATAACATGAACTGGCACTCTGCATGTCATAATGTGAATTGTGTAGCATAGTGTGTACTATCAGCCCTAAAATGTGACATCATGTACACATGGAAACTATTTTAGTTCATAAAATAAACTAGGAAACTACCTCGGGGCATAATATTACCTAGGGCACTACTTTGGTTCAGAAAATGAACTAGGACATTAATAATATGGGGCATAAAATTAATAAATGCTGTGGAGAGGTGTCTCTCAAATGCATTGGGTCAGGAGCCCTTTAAATATGTTGCTATAAGGCCCATTAAGTTCTGGTTACACCCCTGTGGAAAAAGTCATAAGATGGTGTTGGTTGAGAATGATTGGCTAAAGCAGCTGAATGATTGCATCACATATGAGTTTATCAATTATTTGTGGCCCAAACTGAATATTATTCTTGTCACAAAAGTCTAGTGGCAGAATTGGACTGTGGGCGACAATGTAAAGACTGTGATAGCCCAATTACCAAAAGATAAGATATGTATGGCTACTTATATTCTTCTTCTTCTTCTTCTTATTACTATTATTATTAACCCCTTCAGTGGTGGTTTTTTTCCGGCTCTAAACAGTGGCAATCCTGAGAATTTTCCGGGCTTGCCAGACTGGGCACTGAGGCACAGCCCGGAAAATTCTCGGGATTTCCACTGAAGGGGTTAATAACTGGAGAGGGTCATTTCTAAAAAGGATATGATATGGTATAAATGGTTAATTAACTTTAGAAAACAACTAACAGGTTATCATTTCAGCTGTAATAAGTTGAAGATAAATGAATTGACTTTGTTGCAGAGAATCCAAAATGCATTCAATTTAAATCCGTTGAGCTGCATCTTAACTTTAGGATGTGCATGTTATATACAGAAAATAACTTGAGAAAGATAGTCAATTGGCATTGTAATACCACTGATATTACAGTAATGTTCTGGCTCATTATGTGAGAACATAAAGCATATACAAATGAAATTCCATTCCTTGAACCACTTTTGTGAGAATGTGAAAGTAATAACTTCATTATACAAAATATGTCAGATGTATTTCTGACAGTGCTATATCAATTCAGTTCAATTTCTTTCACTAAAGCATATTAGGATAGTTAGATATACAGTACAGGTTGAGTCGTATTCAAAATTCTCAGGTGCAGAGCAAGAGAGAATCAAGATAGGAGGGAGCCCGTGTGCAGTATATATCCAGGCCCGCTCCTTTCCAACCGGCAGTGCAGTAGATCCAAACACTACTGTAGGAACACAGTAGTAGTAGTTGTAGTAGTATGTTTATTTATAAGGCGCCACAAAGTGTCCGCAGCGCCGTACATAGCAAACAAAAAACAAATTACAAGGTAACGTACAGGGTGTGTTGAAAAATACAGCATAAATAGGGGTATTGCTGGTAGAACTAAAATCAGCATCAGTGCAGACGTAGGTGTCAAGTAGTTGTCGAGGGGACTGAAGATGAAGTAGAGGAAGGGAAGAACAGGACAGGAGCACAGGTGAGGTAAAGAGGTAGGGTGAGTACGTGAGGAAGGAGGACCCTACTCATAAGAGTTAACATACTAAAAATAGGTGGGTGGACGAACGAAAAACAATAGGATAAGTAGGAACGGAGGCAGGATAGGAGGATCAAAAGGTAAGGAGGAGGGATAGGCTAGTCGAAAAAAGTTGGTTTTGAGGGAGCGCTTGAAGGAGGTAAGGGAATCAGAAAGCCTGATGGGTGGCGGGAGGTTGTTCCAGTGCAGGGGGGCAGCGCAAGAGAAGTCTTGGACACGGGAGTGGGAGGAGGTGATTAGGTGAGAGGTCAGTCGGTGATCAGCGATGGAGCGAAGAGGACGGGAGGCAGTGTGGATAGAGATCAGTGAAGAGAGGTAAGGAGCGGTGGAGGAGGAGAGAGCCTTGTAGGTGGTGGTGAGGAGTTTAAAGAGAACTCGGAAAGGAATGGGGAGCCAGTGAAGAGATAGACAGAGGGGGGAGGCGGAGGTAGAGCGGCGGGAGAGGAAGATGAGCCTAGCAGCAGCGTTAAGAATGGATTGGAGAGGTGCGAGGCGGGTGAGAGGTAGCCCAGAGAGAAGGATGTTGCAGTAGTCAAGGCGGGAGATGACAAGAGAGTGAATGAGAATTTTGGTCGCGACAGTGTACTCTAGTACTGTGCCTTGTCCACATGTTTTGGGGAAATGCTACCGAACATGCGTAAAATGCTGTTAAAATGGCTGCTGCGCCACAGGATGTACAACACTGTATACACCACTGGTTCAGAGATACAAATGGAGTCGGCTTTAACTTTGCCCGGCACCCACCAGATCCCTTTCACTGGTGAGCGCCGGCGATAGGGATTGGGACGCGTGTGCGTCTCACGTGCACAGGCGTCCCAGTATTACGGTGGTTGGGCAGTATCTCCCTGCCCATCTTTGCTTCAGGGAGACGCTGCCCAGTTCAGGGGGGGGGGGTGGCGGGGCAGTGAGGCGGACCGGCGGTGATGGCGGGGGAGGCGGTGGGGCTCCCTGGCAGGCTCCGTAGCCACGGGGCACACGCGCCCCTGGTGGTAGCTGGCCGCTGTTGCCAGCCCCTGCAAGGATGAAGAGGGCTACATCTGTATTGTGAACATCTGTTTTTTTCATATTTTTGCATACCATTATTTACAAACACCTTATACACACAGCCAGGGGGTAATTCTATACAATAATTTTTTTTTTATTTAAATGTGATCTATTAAACAAACTTTGCATACATTTACCCATCACAAAGCAAAGGTGACATAAAATTATTGATTTAGGAATATTTAGTTTTTCTGAATTTCGAATAAGATAGACTCAACCTGCACTGTACATAGATGATTTGATTTAAGACTTGAATGTTGTCATTTCAGTTTAAGAGGGAACAGTGGAACAAATTCAGTATGGATCACTAAATGCAGAAAGTGAAAATCAATTGATTATCGGACAACTGCGCACGCATAGTGGGCATAAAATGAAAATGTGGATGCTTAGCAATCACAGTTGCAGTTTGACTGAAAAGGAGCAAGCGTTTGTATGCGGAAACAAGGAGTTTTCTGAGTGTGTTTGGAAAAAACACAGGCGGCACAAGGGTGGGTCTATGAAGTTAGCGCTGACCACTTCCAGCCCATCTCAGTCACAGACCAGGGGCGGATCCAGGATAAAATGACAGGGGGGGCACCATGATAAAAAAGGGTTTGGGTGGGGGAGGGGCGGTGTTAGTGGTGCCAGTGTACATGCTAAGAGAGCGGCAGGAGAGGGTGGGAATGGAATTAAAAATAGGCCCTGGCATTTAAAGTACGCAGGCCCACCATGGTGACAAAAGTGAAGGATGTATTGTGCGCGCGCCAAAGGCACGCTCCGGAAAAGGGTGTGTGGCCACTCAACAGGGGGCGTGTCAACACCATATACAATTTATGCAACAAAATACTAGACCCCATTATACTTGCCCCTTACACATGATGCCAAATGGAATGAGCCAAAATTCAAATAATGCCACATGGATTGTGTCAAAATTCACATAATGCCACATGGATTGAGCCAAAATTTACATAATAACACACACACGGATTGAGCCAAAATTCACATAATGCCAAATGGATTGTGTCAAAATTCACATAAAGCCACACTGATTGAGCCAAATGCATAAAATGCCATACGGATTGAGCCAAAATTCATATAATGCCACATGGATTGAGCCAAAATTCACATAATGCCACACGGATTGGGAAAAAATTCACATAATGCCACATGGATTGAGCCGGAATTCACATATTGCCACACAGATTAAGCCAAAATTCACAATACACTTCATAAACACCATAATGTCCATTACACGTTAAGTTACACACCATTAAGTCCATTATGTGTTATGCCAAACACCATAATTCCTATTAAAAATTATGCTACATAAGTGCTGCTTCTCTACATGTTCATTGCCAAGGGTTCCATGCTCATTGCCAGAGGTTCCATGCTCGTTGCCATGTGGGATTACATGCTCATTGCCAAGGGGGAATACATGCTCGTGGTAAATGGGGGACAGCCGCCGCCAGGCAGAAGTGATAGCCACTGACAGTGGCAGAGCCTGGCTGTATTCAGAGCACTGCAGGACCCGGCTATTTGAAATAATACCCCTTTCACACCAGAAAATGCATTCCCAGGTTGGCCCCTTTTACACCAGGCTAGTCCCTGCATTTTCTGGTGTGAGGGGGAGAGAAAACCACCCCTCCCCCCTTTAACCAGTTATCTAATTTAACCGGCTATATCTTCGGAACCAAATGACCCATTTACATGAGACAAGCATTAAATTGAAGAACTTTTGAGTGGGCTTTGAATGATTTTGATCCAGTGAAACTGGAACGTTTGGTCCCAGAGTAATCTGCCCTCAAAGAACATGAACAGCCATGAAATTACATTTCAAAAATAAAAAAATCGGTTTACATGCAATATCTCTGGAACTGATTGACCGATTTGGACCAGCCTAGTATCATATTGAAGGCCCAGCGATTTGGAATTGAATGAAATCAACCACAAGCTTCTGTGATGCCAGGGTGGGAACTGGCAGCCGTCGGAACCAGGTGGGGGTCGGAATTGACTTTTCCTATATTATCCTATGGGGAAAAAATGTTACAGGTTTGCCAGGCGATATCTCCGGTTCCCGGGGGGCTAGAAACACGGGGCTGGGCTCGTTGGAAAGCCCTGGTCCTCAGCTACAAAATAAATTACAGGGGCGGCATGTGCCCAGGTGCCCCCCCCCCCTGAATCCGCCACTGTCGCAGACTAGTGTAAGTCTCAGACACTCTCATTTGCTGAGACGGCACGTACTGTTTGATGTTTGGGGGATTCACGAATGGATCTGTGAATACATGCCGATTAGTAAATGCTTTTGCAATTTTGCAATGGGCTTTTATTCTTTCCTTCTTGTGCCATTTTCTCTATATACAGTAGCAATCCAAACTGAATTGGCCTAGTATTACAGATATGTCCACTGTTTTCAATGCTATGCCAATGGGAAGGGGGAGTGTGTGTATGCACACTTCCAACATACTGGCCTACTTTTGAAAACTAGTTTCAGGGAGGTTATAGTTGGTAGTAGAATTTTGCACAGCACCCAATTGAGGGGGCATGCCATCCTCCACCCACAGGGCATGGCTATTTCCATATATGGAGAGATTGTGAAAAGAGATTGTGAACATGCTAAATAGAAGCGTTGGCGTATACTGCTACAGCTGAGAGGAATCTTTTAAAATGACTTAGATCCAAATGTAGATGAGCCCCAAAGCAGTTAGTAAGAGCTACTATACCTGCTAAAGTGCTGGGAAATGGCACTGATGATTCAATGTAAATGTATCTATCTCTCATTCCTTTTTTTCCCAAAAATGTAACAGTGTAATGTGGGCTAGGTGAAATGCGGGAGGTTGCTAGATTAATGAGGGAGAGAGGGAGATTGCTGCTATTTCAGGGAGTCTCCTGCAGAATGTAGGAGGGTAGGCAACTATGACTTACAATATTCTTTGATGTGCTTACAACTATTTACACGTTAAGCAGCCACAATGTAAAATAAGACATCTGTAGAATGGTTAAAGATGTAATAATTAGTACAATTGTGATATGTTATAGCTGTAACCTATCCCCACCTGTCATCTTTACATAAAGTCTAGCAGGAGGTTTTGTTCTGGGCTAATATTTGTAAGTGTGGGCTTATTATGGCATCCATATGCTGCAGTTTGTAATCCAAATAAAAACACTGCTGTCTTTCATGTTACAGTTATGTGGCATGAAGCCACAGCTTTTCAATTCTATGTGATCTGAATGCAGGACTGCCCTTTGAAAAATAGTGAGCACTGGTAGATCACGTGTAAACTGCAGTAGACAAAATATCAGATATTTTCTGATTCGGATATTTCAATTGCACCAATATGGGAAACTTTTGATGAACCTGATTGTGAGGAACCTAGACACTTTCCTGGGTTTAAATACATATGATGGCAATGTATTTAAATAAATTATGCCTTTTATTCTAGGCCCTATAATTATAACATGCTATTCAAAATTCGTATTGGAATACTCATGATAAAATATATATTTATTTGTGTTTGTTTTGCTATCTCACACCAAAGGAAAGCTATGTCTCAAAATAAACTAGGAAATTGACAAAGCATTTACAAATTATCCTTTGTTTAACTCACATATAGCAAGATTATAAAATGTCACTTCATCAAGAGGATATAATATAATCCCTCTCATGAAACGTTTAAAGGTGAGAAATATACTTTTTGCATATTACCCCAGAATATTATAGCTATTTGAATGCCGAATTCAGCTGAAGTTGTATAGAAGTGAAATAGCTGCTGGCCAGATACTTTTCCAGTGAGTCATTTAATACTGGAAAAAAATCCTAAAATCCTAAAGTGCTATAACATTGTGCCTGGGCTGAGTGGGATTTGTCTTTGGTTTAGAGATTATCTTCAGTCGTAAAAAGAGCTAAGTAAAATAATAAATACACCTTGAATAAGAATTCTGAAAAGCAATGCCTACTGTAGTAAAAACATACAGTAACTATATGTTATGCCTTTTTTGTTCTTTGCATGATAGTTGTTTATTATTTTTATTAACAGTTTCTTATATAGTGCATACATATTCCGCAGCGCTTTACAGAGGGCAGAATTCAATGAAAATATTCATGGCGCGCAGCGAATCCTGTTTAGGATTCGCTGCACTGTTGCCGTGTTCCGGAGCCTCGCTGTCCCCCTGCTATCCCCCTATTCAACGTCGCAGGGGCTCGCTGCCCCTGACGGCAAATGTGAACCCCTAAGGCGGACGCCGCACGGAGCCGGAGGACAGCGGCAGGCAGGGAGATGGAAGTCTCCCTGCCTGCCCCAGAACATATGTGGGGGGGAGGTGGGCTCCCCGGGAGCCAGGCAGCACAAGCTGCCCCCTGGGAGAGCCAGCAGGGGACCAGGTATTCACTGCACCCGATCGTGCATATGTAATGATCGGGAGCAGTGAATATATGAAAAAGGGAAATAGGTGTGTACCCAGCGCTGAACAATGAATTGCAGCTGGTCTCTTGTAAAGGGTTAACGCCAAAACCCGAATGCAATACACAGACAAAAAGAGATTAAACAAGTGACCAGCGCTGTAACAGATACCCAGTGATACTTGGTGTTGTCTGCCGCACACCTAACTGAGGAATAAGCCGCCGGTAACCGCCCATCTGCACTGCTATATTTTGGACCTTTTATCGTTGTACACCGTTGTCTGTCTTTGTTGGATCTGTGGATCAAGTGTGAAATAAATCCCTGTTACCTGTTCCTTGATGTCCACGGTGGTCTGACTAACAAAGAAACCCTTGATGTGCATGCGAGATTGAATTCCCATGTAAGTTGATTTCATGTCGGTATTTCTTCATGTCGATATTTCTGCAAGTGTGAAGGTTATTTAAAGAAACTGCTACGGGTAAGCCTGAGTTGAAACTAATTGTAAGTCCACTTCCTTATGACACCAGGAAGAATTAGTTGCAGAGAATAAAATACATTGTACCGAAGATAACCTTCACTGGGTATCTGTTACAGCGCTGGTCACTTGTTTAATCTCTTTTTGTCTGAATATATGAAAATGTAATGAGCGGCTCTCTGCTCCCGACCCCCTGCTGGCTGCTATGTGTAAAAAAATAAATATGTTTTTTAAAATTAAATATATATTCATGTGCTATAAGCACATGAATAAAAATAGCATGCCCCTTCTCAGAATAAAATTCCTGATTTTTTGACACCAAATATAAAACAACAACAACAACTTTATTTTAAAAGTTCACTTTCCACTTCTCCATGAAATTATGGTGATTTGCTACACGGCGACACACGGCGAAAATCACTTAGAAAGACGGCGAAAAGTGCACGTTGAATAGGGTGATTCGCTTTCTGACCCAAAGAAATCACCTTCCAACGCAAAAATAGCACAAATTCGCCGTCAAACAGGGCGAATTATCCTCATTGAATACTGCCCAGAGAATAGTTGAACATTAACATCAGTCCCTGCCCCAGTGGAGCTTACAATCTGTATTCCCTACCATATGTACACGCACACACATTCATTAGGAGCCAATATAACTACCAGTATATTTTTGGATTGTGGGTGGAAACCAGAGTACCCGGAGTAAACCCATGCAAAATGCAGGGAGAATATACAAACTCAGCACAGTTGGGGCCATGGTGGGAACCTCAGCGCTGTGAGGCAGTAATGCTAACCATTACACCGTCCGTGATTAGTTTAAAATTAAAGGGACATTGCTACATCCTATAGTTAATTGACTGGGTAGATCAAGGCTAGTTTGCTGAATTTGCTCCAATGTATTATATACAATAAATTATACAGATATGTGTTGGTCTTGCCAATAACAAAATTTAAAAGGACTCTCCCTGCCTCCTAATAAAATTAGCATGTCCATTGCTTAAAATGCAGCAAATTGTGGCTTTGAACAGCAGAGACACACCCCTTCTCTTGAACCTCTTCAGTATTTTAATTAGTTAGGACATCATTTCTTTCCACAGTCAAGCTCGCCCTTTCCTGGGTTCTTCTCTGCTGCTCTTGTCAGGAGAATATACAAACTCCACACAGATAGGACAATGGTGGGAATTGAACCCATGACCTCAGTGCTGTGAAGCAGTAATGCTAACCCGTAAGCTGTCTGTGCTGCCCGACAGTATAGTAATTATAGAAACATAGAAACATAGAATTTGACGGCAGATAAGAACCATTTGGCCCATCTAGTCTGCCCCTTTTTTTACCCTTCAGGTAAACTCAACCCTTTTTAATCCTTATTTCTTTGTAAGGATATTCATATGCCTATCCCAAGCATGTTTAAATTGTTCTACTGTCTTAGCCTCTACCACCTCTGATGGGAGGCTATTCCACTTATCCACCACCCTTTCTGTGAAGTAATTCTTTCTAACATTTCCCCTGAACCTACCTCCCTCCAGTTTCAGTGCATGTCCTCGTGTTTTATTACTTGTTTTCCTTTGAAGAAAATTTCCCTCCTGTACTATGTTAAAACCCTTGATATATTTGAAGATTTCTATCATGTCCCCCCTTTCCCTTCTCTGCTCCAAACTATACATGTTAAGATCTTTTAGTCTATCCAGGTAAGTTTTGTGATGTAGGCCATGAACCATTTTAGTTGCTCTTCTTTGTACACTCTCCAATGTATTAATATCCTTCTGAAGATACGGTCTCCAGAATTGGACACAGTATTCCAGATGAGGTCGTACCAATGACCTATAAAGTGGCATTATTACGTCTTTTTTTCTGCTACTGATTCCTCTCCCTATGCAACCAAGCATCTGACTAGCCTTCCTCATTGCTTTGTTACATTGCCTTCCTGCCTTTAAGTCACTTGAAATAGTGACTCCTAGATCTCTTTCCTCCTCAGTAGTTTCCATTATAGTACCCTTGATACTATATTGAGCCTTTGGGTTTTTGAGTCCCAAGTGCATAATTTTGCATTTTTTTGCATTAAACTGTAGTTGCCATTCTCTTGACCAATTCTCAAGTTTACGTAGGTCATCAGTCATTTGATTTACCCCTCCTGGTGTGTCTACTCTGTTGCATATCTTTGTATCATCTGCAAAAAGGCATACTTTCCCTTCAGTACCATTTGCAATGTCACTAACAAAGATATTAAAGAGCACTGGTCCAAGTACAGATCCCTGGGGTACTCCACTGGTAACATGTCCCTCCATAGAATGCACTCCATTTACGACAACTGTCTGTTTCCTATCCTGCAACCAGGTTCTTATCCATTTAATTGTTTTGTAATCCAATCCCACACTTTCAAGTTTATTTAGCAGCCTGCGATGTGGGACAGTGTCAAATGCCTTACTAAAGTCTAGATATGCCACATCTACAGCCCCCCCTTCATCTAGTATTTTGGTCACGGAGTCAAAAAAGTCAATGAGACTTGTTTGGCATGATCTCCCTGCAGTAAAACCATGCTGTTTTGGATCCTGTAAGTTGTTTAATTTAAGATATTCCACTATTCTTTCTTTTAATAGTGTTTCCATTATTTTCCCTACTACTGATGTAAGGCTCACTGGTCTGTAGTTACTTGCTTCTTCTTTGCTTCCGCTTTTGTGCAGTGGAACTACATTTGCTTTACTCCAGTCCTCTGGAACTGCACCTGTATCTAGTGACTGGTTGAATAAATCTGTTAATGGCGCTACCAACACATCTTTTAGTTCTTTTAGTATCCTTGGATGCACTCCGTCTGGCCCCATTGATTTATCCACTTTCAGTCTTGAAAGTTCTGTTAGGACTTTCTCCCTAGTAAATGTACCTCCATCTACCTTATTTTTATGAATGTCCTTGCAACTTAACTGTGGTCCCTTCCCTTCTCCTTCTATAGTGAATACAGAGCAAAAGTAATTATTTAGATGATCTGCAATTGCCTTGTCTCCCTCCACCAAATTCTCAGTGTCTGTCCGCAGTCTTATTTTTCCTCCATTTGATTTTCTCCTTTCACTTATATACTTAAAAAAAGTTTTGTTTCCTTTATCTACTGACTGAGCCATTTTCTCCTCAGCTTGTGCCTTGGCACGCCTGATCACTTTCTTAGCCTCTTTGCGCCTGGCAAGATACACTTCTTTGTCATTATTATTTTGAGTCTGCTTGTATGTCCTAAAGGCCATCTTTTTTGCTTTTACACTAGTTGATACCTCTTTTGTAAACCACACTGGCTTCCTTTTCCTGGTACTTTTCTTAACCCTTTTGATACAAAGGTCTGTTGCCTTTAGTATTGCACTTTTTAATTTTCTCCACCTCTCCTGCACTCCTTTCAAGTTCATCCAATCCGCTAATGAGTCGCTTAAACATCGCCCCATTTTTGCAAAGTCAGCCTTCCTAAAATCCAACACCTTAGTTTTTGTGTGACTGGAGTTGGACCCTGCCTTGATACTAAACCATACTGCTTGATGATCACTGGATCCCAAGTTCTAACCCACATATATGTCTGATATCCTGACACCATTTGTGAGTATTAAATCTAATATTGAGTCTTTGCGAGTAGGCTCCTTCACCAATTGCTTGAGAGAGGCTCCCTGTAGGGAATTTAGAAATTTGCCACTTGTAGATGTTCTTGCAAAAGACTCCTCCCAATTCACATCAGGTAGATTAGATTAGATTATATTGTATGTTATGTCACTTGCAATCAGTAAATCTGAATGAATCATAAATTTGATCTTTTTATAAATGCTCCCTTTACATACATTTAATATGTATCTTTTAGCTGATTTTGTAATATAAATGTGCATAATGACTTTGATTGAATGCCCTTTAAGATCAAGTAATTTGTTTCCTGAAAGAGACTCAAAAACAGCGTGCAACATTAGTTTTCTATAGTTCTGTGTAATCATCAATTTTTAATTTCCAATTTGTCCCTCATTATGTGCTACAAAATTTCTTATTAATGTTTTGGTAATAATAGAGTGTTTGCAATTCAACTTAAAAATAATAGTATGATAATTTAAAAACATTGTAGTGGCGTCTCTACCTTAGGTGACATCCAGTGCTGGAGGGCCTGCTCTTTGCTCCGTCAAACATGTACATGATCTGGTGTTGTGGCATCATAGGCATTGCCTTGTGGCATGGACCCCATTTTTATGGCTTCAGGGGCCCTGGATATGCAGGCTACCCCTGGAGACCAGTCAGTATGCAATGTCGGCTCCTAAACTGTGAGGTACATTTACTAAGATGGAAGTTCTATTGAGAATGGAGTGCTGCCCATAGCAACCTATCAGATTTTACTTCTTATTTATTTAGCACCTTCTAGAAGATAATATATAGAATCTGATTGGTTGCTATGGGCAACATACCATCTTCAATAGAACTCCTTTTTTTTTTTAAATGTACTCCTGTGACTGGTGCCTGGTGCTGTACAGTATATTGCAGTGCAGAACCCAGCTTCTGGTAGAGGGACACCCAGGTGTGTCCTGCACCCCCCCCCCCCCCTAGTGATGCCACTGACATTTTTATAGATATCTTTAAAAACCAGAATCACTAGAAAAACAGAATCAAACTAAAAGAGAATGCTAGATCAATATAATTGGTGAATTGCAACATCACACTGGCAACTCTGCATATATAACTATCTTCTAAGTAAAGCATGCATTGCTGTATGACATATTAATACTATGCTCCTACAATAAATGGTACAATCTAAAATGCTACACCAATAATTAAAAAGAACAATACGGCCTATGCTGATATAATCAAAGTCAGGGCCAGATTAAGGGAGGGGCAATTGCAGCAGCCATCCCTGGCATCCCACAAATTAAGGGACTCCACATACTCAGAGGCTCAGGGGCTAACGCTAACCATTGGACTTTAACGGCAATATCACTGGACTTTAACAGCAGTATCACTGGACAGGACTTATGCAGCAGTACCACTGGACTGAACTTATAAACCTGGCTGAGAAGCTCTCCATCTGTATGTCATGACTGGTGGCAGCAGCTTCAGCACTAGGATGAAATGGTTCTTTCACTACTTTATCCTCCAAATTTTGGTTCTCCATGATCTTTCTGGAGTATCACTGGACTTTAATGGCAGTACCACTGGACTTTAACGGCAGTACCACTGGACTGGACGTAGGCAGCAATATCACTGGACGGGACTTTAAGGGCAGTACCACTGGACAATAACGGCAGTATCAGTGGACTTTAACGGCATTACCACTGGAGTTTAATGGCAGTACCACTGGACTGGACTTATGTAGCAGTATCACTGGACTGGAATTATACAGCAGTATCACTGGACTGACTGTATTAGCAATATCACTGGACTTTAACAGCAGTGCCACTGGACTGGACTTATGCAGCAGTATTATGGGTGCTTACAATGTTAAATGCACCCCCACGCCACCCCCCCCCCCCCCACTATAAACGTGAACCCGAAGCGTGGTGAGCGCAGCGAGCCCGCGAGGGGCAGCGGTACGCGTCCTAAGACCTTTTCATACCCCCACTATCCACGTCGGCATGGAGATGAGAATAGAAAGTGTGGCGAGCGCAGCGAGCCACCGAGCCCCGCGAGGGGATGCGGATACCTTCACAGGTATCTGTGTCCCCTTGCGGGCTTCACAGGTATCCGCGTCCGCTCGCCACGCTTCGGGCACTTTCTATTCTCAACTCCACGCCGACGTGGATAGTGGGGGCAATAAAAAGGTCGTAGGGCGCGTACCGCCGCCCCTCACGGGCTCGCTGCGCTCGCCACACTTCGGGTTCACGTTTATAGTGGGGGGTGGCATGGGGGTGCATTTAACATTTTAAGCACCCATTAGGGTGCTTATACAATTTTTCATTGCATGGCATTGTATGGCATTGTATGCCATATACAATGTCATACGATTTTAAAATTGTATGACATTGTACAACATCGCGCGATATCGCATCGCATACCATCGCATGCCTTTTGGTATGCGATGGGCACCGCTATAATACACAAGTACCATATTTCCTATTAGAGCACTGTACATAGTACATATGAGTATAAAAGCTTCTTTATGAAAATGTTCATATTTTTTCAATTGTAAATTGTAAAGGAATTTCGGTACTTGTTTCCTAGCACGGCGCCCGTCGGGTCCCATCGCATACCATAACTTAAGGTATGCGATGGGACCCGATCAGACCCGACCGACCCGATTTTCGGGCTTTAAAGACATTTCCCGTACAATTAAAAAATCGGTCGCATCGCATGCCATTATAATGGCATGCGATGCGACGCGACTGACCCGATTTTTACATTGGACCCAATGTAAAAATGGTCCCTGAGACACGATTTTACATTGGACATAATGTTAAATGCCCCTCAGACCCGATTTTTAATTGTATACCCACCCTGATGTTTAAGGGGATGTGTAATACGTGTGAAGTAATGCGAGTCCCCTCGTGGGGCTGCGCTTACCTCGCTGCGCTCGCCACACTATATTAAATCAACTCCACGCCGACGTGGATAGTGGGGGTATGAAAAGGTCGGACGACGCGTACCGCCACCCCTCGCGGGCTCGCTGCGCTCGCCATGCTTCAGGTTGGAGTTGATCGTGGCGTTAACAATGGGGGGGGGGGCATTTGACATAGTAATTACCCATCAGGGTGGGTATACAATAAAAAATCGGGTCTGTGGGGGCATTTAACATTGTAATCAGCCATGAAGGTGGCTGTACAATAAAAAATCGGGTCGATTTGGTCGCATCGCATCGCATGCGATTTGGTCGCATGCGATGCAATCGACCTGATTTTTTCAACCCCATTTCATACAATTTAAATCGGTGGCGCTGTGCTTGGAAACAAGTACCGAAATTTCTTATGTTAAGAAATATATTAATGTACATTAATATAAACACAGCTACACTAAACAGTTGGCTAGAAGGATAGGTAAATACTAAATGTATAAATCAATGAAAGAGTGACACTGACTTTCACATAAAGTACTGTAGCTGAGACCTTGTTATGCACTTGTTGACTGAAAGCAATGTAACACAAATGGATAAAAAACTAAACCATTTTACAGACGTCATCTCGATGAGGTCTCTATTATGAGAGATATGTGGTTTCTAATAGCATACTATAGTTATTCACAGTTTTAATTAGCAACTCTAAATACAGTATATTTTCAGCAATACTGTAGTGTGTCCTTATGATGCTGAGCTACAGTACTTTAGTAAGCCATTGTGAAGCCCAGAGCAGCCTTATGTTCTCAACTACAGTACATCTTCTTCCCAGGTTGCTGACATTAGGAGCATTTAGACTTGCTACAGCCTGTTACCAGGTCAACGTTACATTTCAAAGCCTACAACTGAAGTTTTACCTACTCTCTTCCCTGAAGCCAGTGGCAAATTAAAAGAATATATTGGCCCTCCTGCTAGTACTTGGGTCAAAACATCCACCCCGATGATCAATGGGCTGACATTGTATTTTACTTACGGACAGAGGTTCACTGTACAACTTACTAAATGGGCACCTTTGGTCCTTCTGATTCCTTTTCAATCAATATATTCCTCTGAAAGTCTTAAAATACATCATGATTGAGAATTATACTGTATATTTTCCATTATTCTTCATTTTTAGCAGCTTTTGATGCTCACAGGACTTTTTCTTGCTTTATCATTTCACAAAACAAAAACAATAATGCCCGATTGACATTTACACTAAATGGCATTGATAGTTTGTTATATGAAGTGATTACTGACATTTTTGATGAAGTGAGCATATAAATGGTGAATCTTTTAAACATTCTCTGGAAACAAATTTATTTCAATGGTTGTAAATAACGTATTGGTTACAATATGAAAATCGGACCATCATAATAGTAATTAGCCAAAGTTATAAATGAATATAAAGGGGGTATGTAATGTGTGTGTGAGAATCAGAAAGTGTGAGTTCTCCATTTTTTAAAGCGGCAATTATTCATAAGGCAAAACCAGATTGGCGGTTTAAAATAAAACGTGATTACTCTCCAAAAAATCTCACTTTCTGATTTCACACATTATTTCATTCCCCCATATAAATTTTATAATTGAATAATGGTTTCTGGAAAATTAAATAATAGTATAGTAAGCTGTGATCACATTCAGAAAAAAAGCTCCTTTTCCAAGCCCTTTTTATTTTAGCCACGTATGCAAACTTTCCTCATATTTATTAGAATTTTTTTTATTTAATAGAAAGATTGTAATTTCAACCTATTCGTAGTAGACATGTTCAAGTCTTGGGGAGAAATGAAACATTTTTTTTTAAAGGGAAACTAATTTATACGACAATAAAAACATTTCCCCCATGGAATCGCACTGCTAGGATTTTTAAGTGATTTATCTTTTTATTTTGCCCTGCCACCTAAGTCTTGAGTTTATTCTTCTCTATTGTGCCAGACTGTATATCATATTTCTACTTGTATCTATCACATATGCAGATGATAACCTCTTTAGACTTTTTCATGTAATTTTTTTATATACAGAATTGTCCTGTCTACTCAATGTGGAACTGTCAACGCCTGTGAAAGTATGCCAGTGGTTCCCAATGTGAGTGAACTGTGACAGTAAGGGGTAAGTGTGGGGTGGTTTTGTGGTGTTCACTTGTCTGTTGAGGGCTGTCCATAAATAAACTTTGAGGGGTTTGCTGCATTAGTCTACTTTTTTAGTCTTTTGGGTTACTGTCTTGTTAAAGCAAGAACTTAAAGTTTAATCAAGAGCAGGTTGACGTCCCTTACAGAAGACATGTTTTTCCTGCATTGCCTGGGAAACCTGTGGTTTGCTTGGGGGACTTTCATTAAATTATGGATAGATCCATAAAAAATGGCAGATATTTCTTTCACAGATTCCCTATGCTCTATTTTTGAATTTACATTTGCTGCTGAAGTGGACCTTGTAGATGTATGGAGGCTCCGTTACCTGACATCAAGCCAATTTTAAAATGGACTCTTATACATTGCCCTAATGTTAACATCCCCTGTGTTGATGCATTCAGTTTCTGTGATGGTTTGATTTCAAAGGGAACCTCCCCAGGCTGCATAGCCCCTTAACTTTCCCTGGAAAGGGGATTTAGATTTTTGGAGCTCGCACATTTTTGGATAAAGTGTTGTCGCTTTGAATTAATATCTTCCTGGAGGATTTTTTGCTAATGAGGTCAGCATCAATAGGGTTTTTTTGTGGAATTCTTTGAAGGCATTTCTAAGAGTTGCCATTATTTAAAATATGATGGATATTAAGATATTCAAAGTGCTGGTTAAGATTTTTCTCATTATGCTACATATGATGAATGGACAAGTCATGCACCTTGAGCAAACTAGGTTTATGTCTGTAAAACCTTTAACTCAAAATCTTTATCAGCTGTTTTCTCCTCTTCAGACTACTCATGGTGCCTATTAGTGAATGCTGGTGGGGGTTCTGCCAAGCGAGCAGCTACAAAATCAGTGGCACATATGAATTAGACAGGTGTGGCTGATTGTAGCCAGGTAAAATACAGACTTGAAGTATCGACACACTTCAGCACTCCGCAGTTAATGTCCCTAATAGAGTTTTCTCTTGCATTAACCATTGTTTTGCTTCCTTTGCCTAGGATACCAGAAGGCTAAGTTCAAATTCACTACTTTGAGCAGGACTAAGGAGGTTTGGTCTTGACTAATTTTAAGATCTACAGGGTGCTCTCACCATTCAATCACTGATATGCATCTTAGCTTAATGGAAAGGTTTTCATCTGCACTCCTACATGTTTACTAGTTAAAAAATTGGGCATTTAAGTTGTATGGCTGCTTGAACCGACATCTTTATTGTAGTGATGTGCACTAGCGGACTGGCATTGACCCTGATATTCTATAATTTAATGGTGTTTTCACCAAGCTAGGCAAGTTTAAATGTAGATAATATTTGGCTTTCATAATGTTTTTTTGCTTGATTTGTCAGCAGCGCTGACATTCCTGTGGTGCTGCCGGTGCCCAGCATACCAGGGTTAGCCTGACACTTCTGCCAGGCAACACCGGGTCCCGCCACATCATGTTCGCCTGGCCGGAATGCAACACTTCCGTCCCGAGCCGGGGACAGCAGCAGTGGCGTAACTAGATACATGTGGGCCCCATAGCAAAAGTTTGTAAGGGCCCCTATTTACCACCTAATGCTGAAAAATGTGTACATCATATGATACTTTGACAGGCAACATGGGCCCCTCTCAGCTCTGGGCCCCATAGCAGCTGCACCTCCTGCACCTATGGTAGTTACACCCCTGGACAGCAGTGTCAGACCACAGCAGCCTCCTGGTGCCGCCCAGCGATTGCTTAGCAACGGGGGACACCGGGCGTTGCGCGCTCGGCCACCTGAAGTTAGTTCCTAATTAAAAGGGGATGATTCTACGGCAGCAGCTGATTGGCCAGAGTATCCCTTTTAAGGGATTTGGCCTAGCTCAGCCTCTCCGGTGATAGTGCTCAGTTAGGAGTTCACTTGCCGCCTGCTGGTCTTTGGTCAGTTTCTCTCTGTTCCTTGCCCGGTCAGCCAGTTTATGTTATTCTCAGCCTGCCTCTTCCATCTGCAGCTGCTGGAAGTTTGCTGGACCTTTTCATCCACATGAGGTCATGTAAGTGCTACATTGGAGCCTGGTTCTTTTGTCATCTTTATTCTCATTGTCTGCTATTTTCCTGTTATCTTTGTTATTCTCATTCATTTGGGATTATATGTGCTTTGATTCTCCCCAGCATGGCGAGACATCCAGAGCTCCATTGCTTTCATCGTTTTGGGGTACCGTGTGTTTGTACCCGGTTTACTTTATTCTGGTTTGTTATCCTCTGCATAGGTATTGCTGGGGGTACCCCAGTTTTGTTATTTATTGTGTCTGCGACTAGGTTGCCTCCCCCGTCCTTTGCCTGGTGCAGTTAGGTAGGTTGTTTTTCCCAGGCAGGCCCTGTAGTTAGATCTCCTTTTGATCCCTGTCCTCTGACGATCGCTGATACTTTGTCACCTCCTAAGATCGGGTTGCACTGGAGTTGGGGCGGTCCTATTTGCCACTCCAAACGTCGCAATTATAGGTGAAGCCTAGTTCCCGCAGATATCAGCAATCAGACAGAGGGGATCTACAGAGGTAGTACAGGGTGTGCCATGGCCCTTCTAAACAGTGGTCCCGGCTGTGGGTTCACGCCCAAAACTCATTATCAGCCTTCATTACATGATTAAGTCATTTGTTATCTCCAGATGGAATTTTACCTCCTGCTTAACATTTTCTATATGTATATTTAAACTCTACTATGCTCTTTGTGACCATTTCTATAGGTACCCAGCACAATTATCTATTTGGACAATCCGGGGAGGCTCCTTGCAGTATGCAGAGCTGCCTTATGCATCCAGCTAGTGTACCACACATTTTCTGTTTATTTGTCCTGGTTTGTCCTATATCATGGGTTGATTTGCAAACTCTCACTGCTTCAATGCTGGGTTTTGATCTAAGAATTTAACCCCCACTGTCCTTTACACAATTGTGGTTCATATTCTGAATTTCTAATATTAAACAAAGATAAAAATGGTATTTTACCTTTAAATAAAACATAACAATCATCACTGTGACAGGGACAGATGCGAATGAATAAATATTTCTGTGTGTGATATACTGTTTAAATAACTTAATAAATAAACAGTTTTACGCATTTTATTTTGAATTATGATGACTAATTTATTTTACTGTACAAAGTAGCATGATTAAGCTAAGCTACTTTATAACTGTGTCATTATTTACTCAATTTATGTATTTTAATTCAATATTTGCCTTTACATAAACTCTCCAGCTTTCTACTTGTGTAATTGAGTTAAGCAGTATTAAGTGAAGAGGCTGTTATTGCACAAGTTAAGTGGCACTTCTGAAGTTGCATGCAAGCTCCTTAAAGAGTTATACCATTAGACTCATGCTAAGAGAATCATCTTAAACCAGATTTCATTAGTATTAATGTAAGAATCCAATCTTCCAGTAATGAGCCCAACTTTGAAAATGTCAGTGTGAATATGTAAGGATAATTTAGATATTGTGCATGCAAATGCTGGCCATAGGATAACTTGTGGGAACAATAGCAGTTTAATTAAATCATCTGTTTGGCTACATTACAAAAAAAGTATTGATTTGTGTTATTGTTATGGAAAGATATGCAATGGTCAATGCTACCGTAAAATAACATGAAGGTAGTAAGTTAGCACTATTCTGTGGTTGCATTAATGCTAAATATAGGGTAAAATATTTATTTGTGCCTTATTGGTCATACACAATTATTTATGTAAATAGCCATCATCAGTCAATAGGGGCAGTCTAATTAGCTGCAATGAACCTGCAGGTTGCGAGTCATTACAGCAGCACCGGCACCTTATGGCAGCCCGAACTGAAAACAAAAGTGCTCAGTTTTGTGAGATTTTGGTCAAAAATCAGCCACAAAGGGTGTGAGATCGGGTGTCATTGCTGGCGCTGTAAAACGACGGCACATTGCAACTTTCCCACCTAATTGGATTGACCCCAATGAGTATACTCAGAATGTATTAGCTGTATAATATTTGTTATGTATGTTATTTGAGTAGTCAGGCTTTCCAGCGGTAAAAAGGACGGGAAGGTGATTACAAAAGTGCTAATATACTCTGATCTGAAATTTGTAGACCGTATGTTTTTCTGAAGAGCCAACTACACAAGGAATTGCATGATCAAACACTGGCTAATCTGAAACTGCAATCTTGATTTTTACAAATGGGAATCATGTAGTTTAGACAATGTGTTTGAGCTATCAGGCCTGTCATCGCTGAAAAATAAAAAAAGACAAAATTATTATCCCCTCCTTTACAAGAGCCTGATCCACTGAACATTATTAATTTACCCACTATAATTAATAATCACAATTGAAAAAAGTAAAATTTTTAATGTCAATTGACTAATTTGTCATCATTTGTTGATATAATAAAACTAACCATAACAAATATGTACTGTTTGTTCTATACATTTTATATCATTTATAACAAATATTTACAATGTAATTCTAAAGTATTTGTAGTATCACTCATCTCTCTGTAGTCATTCTGGGGGGAATCCAATTGTTTTGTGCATCTAATTTTCCTGTCTAAGCATGACTGCTTAGATGCTCAAACAATTGTCATACAGTAGTTCAGTTGTTGTTCAGGCGCAGATTCATATCATGCTTGTTGCACCGAAACAGACAGGGTTTAGCTTAGTGCTTAGTGGAAATTTTAAAGTGGGGGTATGGAAAAATAAATTCTGTATGCATTAACAACACCACACCATATACCCCTAATATACTTTATGCACCACAATAGTATGACCATTTATACTATCTTATACTAGTGCCCCTTACACATTATGACACATGGTATGAGCCAAAATTCAGGGACAGTGTGAGTGACAGCAGACATAGGGGCAGATGTATCATAGCAGCGCTTATCGCGCCGCTATGATACTTCCTGCTTTGCCTCAATAGCGAGGCGAAGCAGGAAGGGACATGGACAAGATGTATTAACATCTTGTCTGCCGAAGCGGGGGAGCGTTAACTCCCCCCTTCGGCGATGTCCCTTTCTGGAGATAGCGCATCAGTTAATACTGATGCGCTATCTCCTGTCCCCCGGCCGGCCGCACTGGGCATGCGCGGGATCTCGTTGTTCACGCGAGATCCCCAGCGCAGCCCAGACCTAACAGCAGGGACAGTGCTGTCCCTGCTGTTTAGATAGGGCTTCGCCAGCCTTCGTTCGGCCTGCTACCATTTTGATAGCAGCGCCGATATGGACAGGGGCGCATAGCGCCCCTGTCCTTTACCGCATCTCACCTCCTTCATACATGGGGGAGAAGCGGTATCAGTGCACATAACGTGCGCTGATACCCCTTCTCCCCCATAACGACCCTTCATACATCTGCCCCATAGAGAGAGAGAGAGAGAGAAAGTGTGACAGCACTGACACAGACAGGGAAATAAAGAGTGACCGCGCTGACACA
Organism: Crinia signifera; assembly: GCF_055691185.1. Taxonomy (NCBI): domain Eukaryota; kingdom Metazoa; phylum Chordata; class Amphibia; order Anura; family Myobatrachidae; genus Crinia; species Crinia signifera. The sequence continues at coordinate 238,907,745 of NC_139218.1, forward strand.
GGGACATAGAGAGTGACAGCGGGGACACAGGGAAAGAGAGCGAGTTGCAGCAGGGAAACAGGGAAAAAGAGACAGCAGGGACGTAGGGACAGGGAGAGTGAACACAGGGGATGTGGCGAGTGACAGCTGGAGACATGGATACAGGGTGAGTGACAGCAGGAGACAGGGGACAGGGACAGTTACAGTAGGGACACAGGTAAAGATACAGTGAGAGTAGACACAAAAGGAAAGAGACCATGACAGTAGGACAGGGAGATTGACACGGAGGGACACAGAGACAGGGAGAATGAATAACTTTCACCTGCATTACACAATACATTTGAATTACACAGATATTGCTTATTGCAAAAGTTGAACCATCCAAATACTTTCGGTTGTGGTCAACTTAAACTAAAAGGTCATTCCTCCTTCATAAAAAATAAAATAAGGGGCAGATATAATAGAATCCAGTTTATATTTTCAAGTAAAATAATTAGAACCTCCTGTGTATCTTAAAATGTGTGAGATAGTAACAACTACTCCAGCAAGGAGATATTGAAAATGGTATCTGGATGGCTCCCAGACAATGCAGGTAGACAGTCAATACAGATGTAGCTGTGATCATCTATTCCCTGATTGCCGCCACTAGTTTCCATTTGGCACACCAATTTTGAAACTGTGGCACTGATTTGCCATGTTGCCACATTGCCACTCAATGCTTTTCTATGAGCTGTGGGAGCAAATTAGACTCACGCACATGGCAAGATTGCTCCAATAACTACATATTTTGCATGTGACATTTAATGCAGCAACAATGAGTGTGGCTTCATCTGTAGGTCAACGTCAAAAGGTCAACATGCACTAGGTTGACATTGACAAAAGGTCAACAAGCACTAGGTTGACATGGTTTTGCCATCCAGGTGGACTTTGTTGGGGAACAGTAAAGTGTGCTGAGGGCAGCAGTAGCCAAGCACTGCGCTAATTGGGTTCCACATGCTTAGGTGTCAACACAGACAAAAAAACCTGAAAAACTCATGTATGTGTCTACCTTTTCCATATAGACCTTTGCTTAGGTCAACCCTTTGTCACTGTCAACCTAATCATGCTAACCTTTTGGTGTTGACCCATTGACTGTATACCTGGGGGGTATGCAATGTGCCATTGCTATTTCTGACGTGGAAAATAGCGGCGGCTCCCTATTAAATGCTGTCTGTAGCGATAGCATTGTTGATGTGGGATCACGGCAGAAAGGGCCCAACTATAAAAGCTGTTGGCCCTGTTCTGCGGATAACGACTGTGGATTGTCGATCCCGGACACAGATCACCAATCCATGGCCATTTTCGTGGCCGCGCCCCCTTTGCATTGAGTGGCAGGCGCTCCCAAAACAACAGTCCCAAAACAACAGTCCTTTCTCTCTTTTTGCTAATGGGATTTGAATCCCGCCTGTTGTTCTGCGGTTAATCAGACCGCAAATGGACCAGGATCACGGCTGTCGGTTTGGATTGCATACCCCCCTAGACCTTGTCTGTGAGCTAATCCACACCCATAGAAAACATGTACTGTTGGTGTTTTCCAAAGTGTGCTAATTGGCTACATCCGAGTCAAATTGAGGGGAAGTCATGTAAAACGTAGGTATTTTGTGATGGCTATGAAGTACATCCATGGTGTTTTATTGAAGTGGCCAACATTTTGCACCACAAAGTGGAACATATCTCCATTTCAGGTTTGCAAACTTACAGTACTTCCATTCTTCGTACAATGTGCAAATCATATTATCATCAATAAATACAAGGTTTAAAGCAATTAGAAAAAATATAATTTTCGATGAATAATTCATGTCTACTTGTCAAGAAATTATTGCACAGATATAAAGAAGCCAGTAGCAATCTGTGAGCACAAAACAGACCATTATTAGATTTACCATAGCAACCACATGTTCTTAGTTTAAAACTCAAGAATGTGGTTTAATTTTGCAAACCTTATTACTAAAGTTTAGTAAGTGCATTGCTGCAGTCTGTGCTAGATAGCAGATGTTCAACTCTACTCTCTCCCCAATATGCAGGATGTTTGTGCTATCATTTTATATTTATAACTGCTAACAACAGACATCAGCAAAAGAAAACCATTTTTCTGTTTTGTTTATAATTTGAGAACATTAATTACAAATATATCTTGTTATACAGTTATTCCATGGAGTTAAAGGACTCCATTTCATAATTAAATCTTCATGTAAATAAAAGGATGGAACATGTTTCTCTTGATGCGGAAATGTATCTTTTTTATTTGAATCAATTCATTAGTGAGTTTAATTAAATAAATTCATTAATTAATTGAAAATATTGTACCCCTTCCAGCTCTAATTTGTTGAAAGAAATGTGTTTCTAAGTGTATTTCCAAGAATGCAATAAAAAATAATGAACACACATGTAATGCAGTCTCAATTTTACCTCCCTTTCTTGATAAATTTATATTATTGAAAGTTGGGGTTTCAGCCCAAAGTGACAAACCTCTAGCACAGCTAAATCTTGGTACACATTAGACCAGGCATGTCCAAACTATGGCCCGACAGCTGTTGTGAAACTACATGTCCCATCATGCTTTGCCACAGTTTTGCTATTAGGAAATGCTAAAACTATGGCAAGGCATGCTGGGATGTGTAGTTTCACAACAGCTGGAGGGCCACAGTTTGGACATGCCTGCATTAGACAATGTGTGTTCCTAGCAACATATTTCAAAATCAGGGACACTTGCTGAAGCCTGGTGCGATGAGTGATGGCGTGCAGGAGGGAGGAGTAGTGGGAGCCATGCATTAAAAGACGATGTAAGTCATCGCTCAGGACTTACAGGAATGTGCATCATTATCAATTAATATATACTCACTGGACATACACACAAATATGTCATTATGATATGTTTCAATATGATATTGTTTAAAGTATCATCTAGTGTGCACCTTAAGACATATTGTGGCCAGGTAAAACGTAATTTCATGTGTAGCCTAGATGTGTCCAATTGTTCACACTAACCTAAGTTATACTTACAGCAAGCTTTTCCAAGCGTGTATGTAGAACCTGGGTGGTGTTGATACAGCCACACTGGTGTAGTGCTCAGTGTCCACAAACACCTGTCATACTACTACACTACATGCCATTGTTACTCCTGTATATTATGCATCACATGTTCCAAACTGATTTTGTCAGATAATAAAATCTATTTGTCTGAAGAACCTTGCAATGTACACAGGGGTGGATAGGGATGGAATTTCTGGAAGTAGCCCTTGTAGAAGCAGGGTCTTTTGAGGGGGCAGGTCTGTTGAAAGGGCCCTCCTTATAGGGCCTGATTCTCAGTTGGACACAGTTGCAGCAATCCTTGTGTCTTTTCCTGCAGTTGTGTCTGTGACTTTATGCTAATTCCAATACAATATCCTTCTCTGGTGCCATGGGCAGATTGGGAATTTAAAGTGGTCCTGAATAAATTTCCAAAATGTGTCCCCATTACATGCCCATGTTCCCAGCCTGCCACTTTCTACCCCCTAACATAACCACATGTCCCCTAAATAAACATTGTACAACCAACATTTTTAACAAGAGGAACAGACCTGTGGCTCCCAAACTGGGTGGCATTGAACACTGGGTTGATGTAGGGTGCTTGCAGGAGTGCCGGGGTTGATGGCCAGGACCAAATAAAATTATTTATGGCCCATATGAAAGGCAAATCTAGAGCTGATAGCTGTCGATTATAAAATGTGGACAAAAGCATTGTAATACTGATACTCTAGGGCACTGTGACTCCAAAAAGTTTGTGAACCTCTGCGCTGTAGAATTTACAACAGAAAATAGTATAGCTCTTTTATTCTTATCTCTTTATCTTATTATTCTATTGAAATATTTAGGGTTTAAAACACATTTAAACTGTTGACTATTTTTCTTGCTCAAATCCTTTTACTATATCAATCTTTTAACCTGATAATTTTGCTCTTCATTTAGAAGACATTGTTCGGTCCTACCAATTACTGTTCATCCTTACATTATAACATTGCTTTCAAGCCTCCTCTCTTCAGAAAATCTTTATATTTCAGACATACTTTTATATCCTATTAATCCACTTGGGACATATTTTTCCAGAGACTTTTTGAGGCCCTAAAGAAAGGTCTGAGAAACACTAAAGCCAACAGAGCTATTATATCCTATACATATTACTGGAAAATGTACGATGGATATCTTGAGGTGTCCACACACGGTGCTTCATGCGTTTTGTACTAAATTGCATCGCATCGCGTTTTTAACAAGATGTGATGTGATTTAGTGAAAAAAGATAGGGCTGCACATAGTTTTTGTACTTTGCGTTCTGTTGTGCGTGGGCACCTTTACAACTTAAAGGGAGTTCTAAAATTTCAACTTATGATAAAATCATGCTATGACACCTTCACAAACTCTGTCACAGTTAAAAATAAATACTTCAATACTGTTCTGCATAAACCCTGCACAAATGAATACATCTGACTGCAGTACAATTGTAATGGGTACAGTTTTGAGTGCACAGAATTATATTAGATTTACTCTATATTTATATAATGGGGAAATACTTAAATTGTTTTGAACAGTTATTAGCGCTCACTGACCTTATAGGCAAAGATGGATCCCCAGCATCCCACCAGTCTTTAGGAGGACTTATATACATGCACCAAAGTTCCCAACTGTATCCATGAGCTGAATTTTCATATCTCTGTACTTCAAATGTATCCTGTTTGATGTTGTCTATTGAAGGCAAAATCACTCTCCTCCGGTTTTCCTGTATCCGAGACAGAACTGGCTCAGCCCTTTAAAGAAAGAGAGCGGAAAAATAAAATATATATTTAAAAATAAAATAGGCTCCTCTCCTCCACTTTCTTTGCTGGTCTGATGGGAGTTCTATTTCACATTGGATGTTGCTATGGGCAACCAATCATATTCTATCTAATATCTTGTAGAAGGTGCTAAATGTATAAAAGTAGATTCCGACTGGTGCCCGTAGCAACATCCCATGTGAAACAGAACTCACATTTTATTAAATATCCCCCAAAATGTTGACCAACTTGCAATTGACATTTGTTTCATATAGTGCTATGTATATGGTTCAGACATGTTAAAGGCACTTTGGAAATGTGCAGCACAACTAAAAATGTCATAGCTTTTCAATCATTGTTTTAGATGTTTGCCTTAAATATGGATTTTACCAATCATTGTTATTTCAGGAATTATTGATTGTAAATTGTGTTGAAAATGATGTGCGAAACAGAGAGTAACAATACTGCACACAATATAAGAGATAAGCTTTATGTTTGTAAGTAAAACAAAAAAAGAAGCAACTGGGCAAAACAGATGTAACATGTGCAAAGAGAGTTAGATTTGGGTGGGTTGTTGTCTTCAAACTGAAATCTAAGGAGGTCATACTAGGTGATTTGTCCCGTTGCGAATACGCATCAGGGACGATGTTGTAGATCTGCGCGTGCGCATATGAGCATGCAGGGGGCGTTCACATGCGAATGCCCAGCGTTTCCTGGGCATACCCATAAAAATGCTGGGTGCACCCAGGAAAATGCTGGGCATCTCCATGCAAACGAGGGCAGTTTCCTGCCTTCCATTGGCGGGCTGCTGATGTCACTGGATGTCAGCTGCTTGCCCTGTTCACGTATCAGGGTGCTGCAAATCTGAGAGAGACTTAGATTTGTGAGTGCTACAGAAATCATTCGATGGTCGGCGACCATTGAATGATTTTGGGACCGCACGCTAGGCTGCTAATGGACGTTTATGCAAAACATGCATTCACATGCCTGTGGAGACATTATCCCTCCAGTGGAGGGCAGCCGTTCTTGCCAACAACGAGTCAGCGATAGTTGGCTTGCAAAGCGGGGAATGTCACAGCTTTTCAAGTCAACCAGAATGACTTCCTAAATTCCCATGTAAAAATAAAGCTGTTCAGTATTTGTAGACTGCATGCAAAAGCAGTATTTACCATGCACAGAGAAAATTATAAACCCCCCACCCGCAAACCTAAATCTTCCTGCTTATGTTACATCTGCCCCACCTGCAGTGCAACATGGTTTCGCCAAGTTGTGTGATTTGTTGCTTTACATACAAACATGAATCAGACCCTTGAACATGTGCAATGTTGTTTTTCTGTAGTTCTCTTTTTCTTTTCACCATGAAATTCTGTTACCAATAACCTCTGCTGATTTTTGTAATGTCACTTTGAGCTATGATATTATATGTCACCTGTTCTGGATGTGACAGTTTCTCATTAACTGGTTTCTGCTTCTGAACCACTGACACCATTTACTATCAGCGAGCAAGCCAGCTTCTTCAATCCTCTACCTCTGCAGGTATTAATGTCACACCAGTCCTGTTTTCTTTTTCTCTATTCCTGTTTAATAGTGTTAGGTATTAGTAATGTTTATATATCTTGTTAACTGCACAGCATTATCCGCAATTTCAGGGAAATACCAGTCCTTATTCATGAGTCCCCAATGCTGTTTTTTGCTTAGCCTGGCTATCTGCATTATATGACTGTATCTGTCCCTACTGGTTTCCATCCATTCAGGTCCATTCTCTAAACTTAAAATACTGTACAATTACTTACCAGGGCTGGTGTAAGGCTTCTTGACACCCTAGGCAAAACTTCAATCTAGAGCCCCCCAACCCCACATTGCCACTGCATGATACACCCTTTCCAGCCTCTCAACTGAAACTCTGGAGGTGACTTCTTAGAGCAAGGGTTACCAACTCCAGTCCTAGGGCGAGATGTATTAAAATACATCGCCGCCCTTCGCGCCCCCCCCCCCGCCGCGATGCCAGCGCATATGTATTAACATATGCGGCTGGCATCGCGGTGCGGTGACGGAGGCCCCCCACGATACCTGTACTGTGGTGTGCGGGGGGTCTCCATCACCTTCCTGCCGCCTCCTGCTCCCCTCACGCCAGGGACAGCTAAGCAGGCTGTCCCTGGCGCCTCCTCCTCCTCCCCCCTGCAGCCGGAAGGATGCCCGGCTGCTTCACTAGGGGGAGCAGGGGTTTACCTTCCGGGGTCCAGGAGGACCCTTCAGGAAGGTAAGCCAGAGGGGGGGTCGGCGAGGCAGCGGGTTTGCGTCGGAGGCGGCGGGTGGCAAAAAGAAGCCCATAGGCTTCTATTGGGTATCGCCACCCAAAGGTGGTGATACCCTACAATGCGGTATCGGTGCGGTCGGGTTTTGATACATCGGAAAATGCGGTAAAACCGGGGTTTTACCGCATTTTCAGTTTAATACATCTCGCCCCTAGAGAGCTACCAACAGTTAACGTTTTTCATGTCTCCTCACAGAATAACAAGTAAAGTAATTAGCTCCACCTGTGGATCTTTTAAAATGTTTCAGTCAGTAATGAGTGCACCTGCGTACCTGTGAGGTGAGCTGGAAAACGTGAACTGTTGACAGCTCTCGAGGACTTGAGTTGGTTACCCCTTTCTTAGAGGTTGCACAGCTACCATCTATATCAGGGGTGGCCAAACCTGTCCTCAAGATCTACCAACGGTGCATATTTTCCAGGCAACCTGTGGATCTATAGTAGGAATGAATGCAGCATGTTTTAAAATGTGACAGTTAGTATTGGCTACACATGTGCACCAGCTAGGTGACCTGGAAAACGTGGACTGTTGGTAGATCTCGAGGACCGGTTTGGCCACCCCTGATCTATATTAAGGAAAATAAGGATGTATTCATCATAGTCATCCATCATTTTGTGATTTGGTGGCGCCCCACACATCCTGGGGCCCTAGGCAGCTGCCTAATGGAAGAGCTGGCCCTTTCGTTACTAATTTGTAATACAGTGCATCACAAACATATACTATAATAAAGTACCATTACCATCCCGGCATCTGGTCACCAGTTTTGTAATGGAGTCACATGATCCTCTTAGTTGCAAATAACTCTGCAAGATGTGCTCAATTATAGTTATTCAGTGTATTTCATAATATCAATGCTTTCATGAGAATGTATTATTTACTGCTCCTATTTTGCTTCAACAATTTTTCAACAATAAAATTATATTTTGAACTTGATAAACAGAAGTTTTTTTTTAACTATGCAAACGATAGATGTGTCCTCATACAGCTAGCCTCTATACAAGATATGCTGGTCATATGCCATATGGCCTGATGTGATTGAGATGCTTACAGGAGGTGAAGCATCCTGTCTTTTTCTTAAAACATTGCATCTTTTTCACATCGCTGAGACTCAAAGTACTAGAGTTGTGGACTGAGACTTTAACGGCAAACAAATTAGTTTTAAACTATACATACAAATTTACAGATGCAGCACAATGGAACTGGTGTGGTATGGGGCTCCAATAGTTGGGATTCCAACAGTCAGTAGACCAACATCGAAATCCCGACTGCCAGTATACAGACAGCAGTGCAAGCGCAACAAAGCCAAATGTGGGCTCTGTGGCTCACTACGCTCACAACAGGTTCTATTCTCCCTCTATGGGGATTTTGGACCCCCACAAAGGAGAATAGCACCTGTAAGTTGGGATCCCAACTGTTGGGTTTTTAACAGTCGGGATTCCGACACTGGCATTCTGACCATCGCAATCCTGACTGTGGGGAGGACATCTGGCACCACAATGAAACATGGCATGAGAAACAGCCATTGCATTGTAGCACTGCATATGCAATTCAATCAGTTCCAGTTGCACTCAGATGTGCGCACTGTACAAATGTCGCACATCAAAATGATCACTGCAGGTCATCATTGTAGTTTTATCTTCCCATTGTTTTTTTTGTGTGAATAAAATGCATATTTTAAGCAAAAATAGACAGATAGTGCCTAATTCAGCATGGATCTATAATTTGAGAAAATGCTAATCGAGTGATTATCGGTCAACTGTGAGTGTGCAGCATTCACATTGCGCTTCGCAAACTCAAATTGCAAATGAAAATAAGAACGCTTCGCCATCGCAATGTAGTCGCAAGTTGACTGACAGGAAATTTTGGGGCAGAAACATGGCATTTTCTGGGTGTGTTTGAAATATCACTGACATGCGTTTTTAGGGTGGCTCAGACTTACATTTGCACAGTCGTCAAGTACTCTTTGATGTTCTGGGAATTTTGAATGATCTGGGCGGAAATAAGCGATGCAGTTTTAGTTGTGAAGATTTCCTTATGTACTCTCAATTTCCATGAGTGTCAATTCTAGCACATCTATTTTTTAGTTAAGGGCAGAATTATTTTTTGAGAGGAAAATGATGAGTTTTGTGTGCTTAAAGAAGGCCTGCAGAGAGTGTGCACTTAGCACTATTGGGTCCAGTAGCGGCTTTTATGTATGGGCTGAAGGTCTCGCGGTGACCCTAGTGCCCAGAGTCCATAGCGCTGCTGGCTAGAGAGGAGGGGGCCCATATGGAATCTGTACATGGGCCTTCTACTGTCTTGAAGTGCCTTTGATCAAGGGGATGCAGAGGACTTCCCCACCTTTCCGGAGGGTCGAGAGGGCCACACAATTTTCGGAAGCGTCCAAGCCATTTTGAGAGGGTAGGCAAGTATGATATTTTTTTTAATTGGGAAAAAAACCTCTTGTTGTATTTCATGACAAGGCAGATGATAGGTGACACTCCTTTTACTTCAAGAACATCAACTACATACAGTACAAAGTAATTAAATGCAGATGAAAATAGTGGCATTTTAGAGGAATTAATGGAATTTTATTCTATCAATATGCTTAGATGTCCAACCATGCAGTGCAAACTTCTTTCCACTCCTATTCCCATGAGATGAATTGGCAAGCTACTATAGAAGGGCACATTCATTTGCAGAGCAGTACAAAAATATAAAGCGAACCCTCTTTTATTATATTAAGGGGGGTATTCAGACTTTTGCGTTAGGTAGTGTTAAGCGTAATCTGTTCACTTTTTCTTATTTTTTCGAATGCGAACTCTTATCGGGTATTCAAACTTTGATTTTTCCACAAAATCGTTGTTTGCGATTTTTGTGAAAGTTTAGTTTCTTTCGACCTTATTTATGCGAAAACTTCAGATTTTTGCATTTCGCTTTTTCGTAATATCAGTGTCATTTTCACTTTGGAATGTTTTCTCTTATTCACACTTTTTTAACGAACTTGTCTTCGCACTTTTTTCGGTGTATTTACAGGATTCTGTTAGTGCTTTTTTTCTGCCGCGTTACCATGTTACATTACCATTCTCCTTTTTATTTGTTCATATTTGTTATATTCGTTTGTTCCTTTAAATGCATTAGTTTAATTTTCCCATTCTTTTTACCAGAATTTAGGTTATTGAATATATATTTAATTTTAAAGTAATATTATTTTTCTCCCATGATGCTCTGTTCTGACATGTGATCCATTTTTAAACCTAGAATGCTTGTTCTTACCACTCCCACACAGGAACGGGACCACACGCTGATATCTATCGAAAGGATTGCAGTCCGCAGTCCGTGTACGAAGTACTCCTCCCTCTTCTTAGCGGTCGCGTTTAAGCACGTCACTCAGCAGAAGAGCGGGGTCACCCTGGGTGTATGGGGCTTAACAACTCCTATCGACTGCTGTAACCCAAACTACAGTTCTTATTCCCATTTGATCTGCAAATGCATGAGCTTTGGTTACAGAATGAGCAAAAATTATTTAACACTACCCTGCTACCCTGGGACATATGGGAGAATCCCAGATTTCGGGTAGTCTCCAGAGACTTCTGGAGGAGTAAAACACCCCTCTGTATTTAGCTTGCTACGTATTGAAATGGGTGGTATGATGATGAGATTTTATCAAAATAATGGTGTCCATGTGCTAAGAGGAGATAAAGGGGGCCAAACAAAAAAAAGGCAGATAAAATTCTTGTACATATAGGATCTCGATATGCACTAAAGTGTGATCCTGCCTAAAGCTTGCTAGCACTAACAGCAGGCACTACAATATGAAAAAAAAGGGGGTTTGAGGACTGCGCTATCCCAGTATATGTGATTGCAGCTGAGTAGAGGGTATACTGCGGAATACCTTGGGTGATGCTAGACAGAAAGAAGGGGTGTACTCTGCGCAATCTCACATATATTCTAATAGGAAAATAAAACACGCTTTCAATCTATGTTGGTTTTTAAAAAAATATTATATAGAATTTATTTGTTTTATCAATAAATATAATGAATGTCAGAAAAAAATTAATTCATACAATAAAAAGCAGGTTATACTAATACCGGTATACACAGGGGGGGGGTGTGACAAAACAAAACAAACTCACATTTAACATATAAAATGAATGGATGTATAGATCCTCCTTGGATAATAAGTAATGTCTATTGCAATTAGCTTATGTCCTTTGGTTTCAAAAGTCAGTTGGTGCTTCAGTATCTGTGCACTGGGGTAGTAGGTACTATGTCCAAATTGTGGTGCTTACCAGGGTGCTGTAGTGGCTGAGGGTCTGCCGGCAGACTTCCCAAATAGGTGATGTGCGATGTCCTGCACAGTCCTGTATGGGATCTGAAGAAGGTTGGATCCCATATGTTAAATGTGAGTTTGTTTTGTTTTGTCACACCCCCCCCCTGTGTATACCGGTATTAGTATAACCTGCTTTTTATTGTATGAATTAATTTTTTTCTGACATTCATTATATTTATTGATAAAACAAATAAATTCTATATAATATTTTTTTAAAAACCAACATAGATTGAAAGCGTGTTTTATTTTCCTATTAGAATATATGTGAGATTGCGCAGAGTACACCCCTTCTTTCTGTCAGGCACTACAATATGATGCTACCATAGATGCCTATGGCATAATTAATGGGCTCACTAACTTTTACTCAAAAAAAAAAAAAAAAAAACTGCTCCAAACCCTTCAATTTGCATTTTTTTTTGTGAGCAAATCACATTTCCCATACTTATAATGGGAAATGTGATCTGGCCAAATTTACAACAGGAAAAAAAAATAGTATTTGGCCCTGTGATAATACGTGAATCACAGAGCTCTGGGCTTCTGTACAGCTTTCGCCGCTCCTTGGAAGAGAGCGCTGTGCTGGGACAGGGCCAGGGTGATCAGCTGTTTGTGTGTCCTACACAGGCTGATCATAGTGTAAAAAAAAATCATACTCACCTCTCCAGGGTCCAGGGATCAGTGGTCCGGTAGGCTGGCGGTCTCCGGGGCCGTCAGCTGCACTATGACCTCCGGTACAGTAAATCGGTGCTGCACTATGACCCCCGGCACAGTAAATCGGTGCAGCAGCTCACTTTACAGCACTAACGGTCACAGGAAAAGGAAGCCCCAAATACCGGCAGCACTGCAGGAGCCAATCCTCGGGGGTTGGTGAGTATACCAGTGGTGGGGGTAACGGAGCGGGGTAATTGTCGTGATGTGGAGGGGGTTCCAGTAGTGATGGTAATAGCGATGGTGGTGCAATCGTGAAAAATACCCTAATGGTGCTGTGAAGACCCATCGCAGGGACAGAGCTTTAACGCAAGCTCTGTCTCTGCATGTGATAATTGAATCATCCATGCAATGTAGTCAATTATCCGATTGTGAGTTGCGCTGATGTTTTCACATCACATCCGCATCTTCCACGATCAACGTCAACCCGAAGCGTGGCGAGCGGCGGCGGTACACATCCTACGACCTTTTCATACCCCCACTATCCACGTCGGCGTGGAGTTGAGAATAGAATAGTGTGGCGAGCGCAGCGAGCCATCGAGCCCGAAGCGTGGCGAGCGCACGCGGATACCTGTGAAGCCCGCGAAGGGACGCGTATACCTGTGAAGGTATCAGCGTCCGCTCTCCACGCTTTGGGTTCGGTGGCTCGCTGCGCTCGCCACACTATTCTATTCTCAACTCCACGCCGACGTGGATAGTGGGGGTATGAAAAGGTCGTAGGACGCGTACCGCCGCCGCTCGCCACACTTCGGGTTGACGTTGATCGTGGGGTGGCGTTAACAATTGTGGGGGCCATTTCACACTTCAGGGTGGCTAATTGGCCTCTGTGGGCCATTTAACATTGTTTCCTATGGAAAAATCGGGTCAATTAAGGCATTTAACATTGTTCCCTATGGGAAATCGCGGGCATTGCGTCGGTCGCGTCGCACCCGATTTTTAGTGCATTCAATGGCCGCGATGCCCACGATTTTTTTACCTGCGATGCCCACGATCAAAATCGTGGGCGCCGTGCTAGGTAAAGAGTACCAAAAATCCTTTAAGTTGATGTAACCAAACAGCGTTTTCTGCTGTCTTCAAATTACTAGGAGCTAACTTCGATTTAAGAGAATTGGCCTTAAAAACTACTTGGGTTTTGTTTGGCAAGACATCAGCTAATAGAGGGTCAAGTAACAAAATATCCCAATGTTTATTTAATATATTTTGTATTTCACTATCACATGAGTTATAACATGTAATAAATGGTATAACATTTTTTTATTATCCTTGGAAACCAAAGCAGACTTACCTTTATATAAGAGCAGTTCATTTCTATCAAGATTTCTTGCTCTCTCTTTCTGCATTTATTGATAAGATTTGGAGGGTATTTCTTTTCTTTAAAACTTTTGTCAAAGATCTCAGATTGTTCATATTTATTCATGGAATTACAGTTCTTTCTAATAAGTCTAAACTGGGAGTATGGTATATTCGATAGCCACTTATGATAGTGACTACTGTTAAAATGAATTTAACGGTTGCTATCGACGGTTTTAACATGAGTATAGGTGGAAATATCGGAACCATCAGACCAATCTTGGGTGTCCAAAACAAGATCCAAAGTACAATTTTGGTTGGACTACATTTCGAAGTAAATCTTAGATTGTAATTGTTGATATTCAATTTTTCAACAAACATTTCAAAGGATCTTATATCCCCGTCCCAAATAATTAGGAGATCGTCTATATATATTTTATAACATTTGATATTAGACTTAAAGACGTTATTGATCTCAATATTGTTCTCTTCCCATTCACTGAGATATACATTTGCGAGGCTAGGGGCATAAGGCGTCCCCATAGCTACCCCTCATTTTTGTGAGAAATATTCCTTATGAAAGACAAAATAATTATTTTCCATTACTAGTCATAAACAATCCAAAAGAAAGGCACAGAATCGACTATCGATGTTAGTATCTTTTTCTAAGTAATATCTTACACCTGCAAACCCCCCTTCATGGGGTATCGAGGTGTAGAGTGCCTCTACATCAATAGTACACCATAGATAACTAGATTCCCATTTGAAATTTTCAAGAAATGATAACACTTGTGTGGATAGGATTTAAGACCAATCACATATTTCCTGATATGAACATCGATAAATTCAGAGAGAGCTGATGTTGCAGAGCCAATACCGGTGACAATCGGTCGCCCTAGGGGTTTTAATAAGCTGCTTATGGACCATAGGAATTTAGTAGAATATATAAATTGTAGAAGGCAGATTAATAATATATTGTGACTTCTTTACAGATAAACATTTATCCTTAACTCCACACTTTACAAGTGGGATCATTTTTTAACTTGGAGTAAGTTTCAACATCATTTAACAATCTGTATGCCTCCTCCATATAATCATTTTGGTCCAAGACGACTACCCCCCCCCCCCCCCCCCCTTGTCCACCTGTTTTATAATTATGTCATTATTAGTTTCCAAATCCCGTATAGCTGTATATTTATTTTTAGACATATTCGTTTTTTTTAGATATATCATTTTTACATACCGTATTTGGCGGCGTATAAGACGAATGGGTGTATAAGACAACCCCCCAACATTTCCACTCAAAATATAGTTTGTTATATAAGTGCACCCAGTGTATAAGACAACCCTCCCACTTGGAGGCATGTTTTTCAGGGGAAAAAAGTAGTCTTATACGACAGCAAATACAGTAGTTTTTCAAAATCTTGTTTGATAAGGTTGGAAAAAGTATCTATATAGCTCCCACAGGATTCAACCGGGTGAAATGTCGATCTAGGTTTCAAACCTGACCCCGAACCATTTGAAAGAGATTCATGTGAAGTGGAAGAATTATCAATATTTTTAACAAAATGCCTTTTTAAAAATAACCACAACCACAGAGTGCCGCTGTAGCCCTGTAGGAGGACTGGGACATGACGGAGCTATGGAACGCAGGGTAACTGGGCTGGAACACAGAGATGTGATTTCTGGTTCTAAGGTGCCACGCTCCCGGAAGTGATGACCTGTAACCTTCCGGCAGATGGGACGGTGGTGCTGGGCGGCGAGGGGACAGGTGCTAGCTCCTCGGGGGTTCTTATAGGGGTAAGTGCCCACTGTTTGCTTGCTTTGTGCCCTGAGGATGGGGAGTGCCTCCCCTTCTCCAGATTTTTCATGAAATTACTCTGGAATTGGCACCTTTGTGTGATGCAGATTTGCAGTGTGACAGCATATTGTGGACATATATATATATATATATATATATATATATATATATATTCATTAAATTGATAAATACTCAGCAAAACTGAGCATGTACAGTGAGATTATAAATTTCCATCTGGAAGCCACATAACAAAGGAAGAGCTCTTTTCCGCTTTCCAATTAGATAAATCAGACTGAAATTAGCCATCTGGGACCTTTTCTAAAGAGGACAAATCAAGTCTATATGGAAATGATTAATACAGTATTCTTCCACGTAGCATATTCATTGTAACAAAATTTCAGATCTGTGACATACAGTATGTTCCAGCACTTATTTGTTATGAATAACTTTCATCCACATTCTTAGCAGTAGGTTTTATTTGCACATTTGTGTGTGCATATTAACTATTTCAGTGCTTAGGATATTCTCCTGTCTCTGGCTCACAGCTGCAATTTTCTAATACCAGGTACACATTACAACGACCTGGATTGTGGGCAACTTAACCAATGTGTATATATATATATATATATATATATATATATATATATATATATATATATATATATATATACACACACACTGGTCACCTGTACACATATATATCCTTCAGTGGCTGAATCCAGGAACATGATGTAATCTGCCGGGTCATCTCATTGACCATGCTTAACTTTAGATGCACCTCATATGTCCAGAGTGTGCAGTTTAGGGCCCCTCCCCCTATTAACTTTAGATGTGCCAACATCATTCTAAATGTGCAACTGAGGGTACACATCGACAATGTAAACAATATGTCGCTCTTTAAGCTGGTATAAAATGAATACCATTAATTTTTTCACAATTTAAAAATAGACGTATATAGTGATTTTTGACTGATGGTCATTATCAGGCTGCCCAAGGCACCTGAAAAATCATCCCTGATAACTGAATTGTTTGAAGGCTAATTGGATAGCCCCCGGTGATCCTATTACAGTAGCAATGGTAAATTACAGCTGCTAATTAAATACTGGCCTTAAACTTTACTGCAGTTTATGGATTTTTGTTACCACACATGTATATACATATGTTATGTAGCTTGCAATACTGTATATGGGAAAGAATGTGAGATATCAATATACATAATTTTATTTGGTGCGATTTTGCTGTAAAATGGCAGATGGGCAAACCATTCAGAACTTTGCCTTTTCTTTAGGAGAGACAGGGAGAGTTGTCCAAATAGTGATGATATCATAGTGTTTTACCACTACTTGATTGTGAGAATGCAACTGACTGCCAAGAGCTGGTATGTAGAAAGTCAGAATCAAGCTGTTGTTCAACATATTTTTGCCAAGAATTACTGTAACCAGGAAGGCTTTGAGAGAAGGAACTATTTTTATTGCTTATCCTTTCTTAAAGAGCTTCAAACAAAAGTAAACCATTGTACTTGTACTTTGATAGCCCCTCTACCCAAGGAACTGAAAAACATGGTCCTCTGTTAACAACATTGACCCTTTATGAGATGTCTCAAACTTACACCAAATCAACTTCTTGCCAGAGAAGAATTATCCTTCTTAGGGCTCTAAGGGCTTGATGTAATACGGTGTGGGTCCAAGTGCTGTGAGGGTTGCGCCTGAGGTTTTTAAGGGGCAATCATTTAAAAGTCGTGATATTCCTTGTAAATGACTGTCATTGTAAAAAAAAATTAGTTTGGCCATTGTGCACATATGCCGATCTTGTACTACATTACATCCAGCCCATACCATATCTGTTGTGTGAAGAACTCTGACTGGGCTAAGTGCTCTCAGCTGTATTACACTCCTAGGCCAGATGAAGTGACAATTGATTTTGTAACAAGAAGTACGGTAACAGGTGAGAACAGTTCTCAAATATTTTGTTGCTAGTAGGCAAAATAAGGCATTCTCTCATTTTTTTTAAATTAATTAATGATTACAAAAAAAAAAATCCCCATTGAAAATAATTGATACACAATGTACAATTGGGCAACAGCTTTAGTAAGTGAAAATTTTATGGAAAATGGGGCATAACTGCTGCTATTTACTGAGCAGATTCTAAACACACACACACCTTACAGCATCATGGGCAACATTTTGGTGTTGTCCTGGATAGTGGCTTGACACTTAAACATCAGGTATCAGCCACAATTAAATCCTCATTCTATCAGCTAAGGAATATAGCCAGAATCAAGCACTTAATTCCTTCAGAAGATCTGCCTACAGTCACATATGTCTGTATATGCCCTCTACATTGGTCTCCCAGAAAAAGAGTTACACCGCTTGCAGATGGTACAAAATACAGCTGCCCATTCTGTACTCCCTTCAATGGCTTCCTATAAGATGGCAAATAATTTTCAAGATTGGCTTATTGACTTTCAAAGCTTTACATGACCTGGGCGCAAGGTACCTGATGCAGCTTCTGATCCCTTATTGTCCCACTTGATTACTGCGATCGGTATATGAAGGACTACTAACAGTACCCAGAATTTCCCTGAATTCATCTGGGGGTCAAGCTTCTAGGACTATGGCTCTATGGAGCTCACTTCCCCGCTCAATTCGATTAGCTTATACTCTTGAAACATTCAAAAATAGACTCAAGACTTTCCTGTTCACCCAAGCATTTCACTAATGATCCTTGTTAAGTTTTTTTTGTATTTTATGCTGTAAAAGGCTAATGCAAGCACTTTGAGCCCGATTAGGAGAAAAATGCTATATAAATACATTATTAGGTACTTGTGTATTATCACGGCGCCCATCGCATCGCATACCATAAGGCATACGATGATATGCGATATCGCGCGATGTTGTACAATGGCATACAATTTTTAAATTGTATGACATTGTATATGGCATACAATGCGATGGGATGCGATTAAAAATTGTATAAACACCCTAATGGGTGCTTACAATGTTAAATGCACCCTAATGGGTGCTTACAATGTTAAATGCACCCCCACGTCACCCCCCACTATAAACGTGAACCCGAAGCGTGGCAAGCGCAGCGGTACGCGTCCAAGACCTTTTATACCCCCACTATCCACGTCTGCGTGGAGTTGATTTTAATAAAGTGTGGCAAGCGCAGCGAGCCCTGCGAGGAGCCACGCATAACTTCACAGGTATACGCGTGCGCTCGCCATGCTTCGGGCTCGGTGGCTCGCTGCACTTGCCACACTATATATAGTCAACTCCACGCCGACGTGGATAGTGGGAGTGGGGTATGAAAAGGTCGTAGGACGTGTACCGCTGCCCCTCGCGGGCTCGCTGCGCTCGCCACACTTCGGGTTCACGTTTATAGTGGGGGGTGGCGTGGGGGTGCATTTTACATTGTAAGCACCGATTAGGGTGCTTAAAACCACCCATTAGGGTGCTTGTACAATTTTTAATCGAATAGTGGTGTAAAATTGCGTCGCGTTGCATCGCATCGCATGCCATCGGGTGTATGGCATGCAATGCGATAAAAACATTGCGCGACCAACATTGGGGGGCGCCGTGATAATACACAAGTACCCATTATTATTATTATCATTATTATTATTATTATTATTATTATTACTAATAAAACAAAAATCACAAAGTACAGTTTCTCAATATGTACTAAAGAGATTTGTCTGTCTTCTTTCTGTAAGTGTTATTAGCAGACTAGAACACCAGAGCTACAGTACCATAGGCACCTTTGGCAGCATTACTGTATGTGGTCCTAAGGAGAGTAGACACTTACTGCCAGTGGTCTTCTCCAGCACTGATATTGTAACTTGAAGGTAGTTGTAGAGCGGCAATCTGGACACCTACTCAATAGCTCTTTGATTGACAAAATGTGCAGTGCATCTCTGCAGTAACCTTGTTCTGCTTTCAGAATCAGAATCATCTTTATTGGCCAGGTATACTTGCGCAAACTAGGATGTTGGTTTGGATAGCCAGTTAATACAGTTAAACAGTGACAGTACAGATATACATAACACTTACATGGGAGTACATGTGGCTGAGTGCACAGTTCCTAGGCAGCCATTTGCGGCACCATCTTGCTCATGCTGCTCACAGCAGCAGAAGGGCTCAACAGGCCATCTTCCCTGGAGGCAGAGGGAGAGCCAGCGTGGGTGGTGGTGGTGGCGGAGGGGGTGGGGGAGATTGAGTCCCTGAGGCCGGGGGAGAGTCAGGGGGGGGGCGAGGTGGTGTAGCCATACCTCCTCCCTTTGGAGCTTACAGTTGGAGCTGGTACAGGTTCTGCGTCCTTTGCCTATCTGCCTCTGGCCATCCTGCCCTAGTGGCTCTCAGCGCTCACTGCCGGGAGTCCGCGGCCCTGTCCGTCTCCGGCCTGGTTGCCATGCTCCTTTCCTTTTCTGGGGGTCCACACACACAGGCCAATGGTGCTACTGGGGGGCAGTTGCGCTGCTTATCAATAGCCGTCCTGCGCCAGGGGCGCTCAGAGCTCGCTGGTGGGGGGGCCGCAGCACTGCCTCTGCCCTCCCCCTCACCTCCTCTGCCACGCTGCACGCTGCTCCTGAGGCCGAGGATGTTGGAGCTCCGTGGATGGGGTATCGGATCTCCACATTCATGCGACCACAGTACCTACACTTTGCAATGATAATAGGTGAAGCAGGAACAGCTTTTTCTCCATGGCAAGTGGAATATTAGTAAATAGAGCCCCGTATAACAATTAGTACAGATTGTACTATCATAGGGAGATTGACAATATTTGGTTTCTACAGTACGTTTTTCTTCTATCCAGCAATGTTACTGTATGCATTTTATTTCACAGTATCGCAAAAAACTGCATATTTATAAACTTAGCATTACAAGTTCATAAATTAACAGAAGCTGTTATTTAGTAAAATTAATAACATTTACTTACATAGCGACAGAATATTCTGTTGTGCTTTACAATTGGGAATAAAGACAGTAATGTAATGAGACTAGTGGCGAGTTCTAAATCCCTCCAATTCATCAGTGGTTTGTTGGTGGGTTTCGGTAACCACCGATATACTAACTACTGCCTCAAAACCACAAAGTAACCACTCGTTAGAATAGAAAACAACAAAATTAAATATTAAAGTACCTTGAATATTTCCCAACCTCAGTGCTCAAGGAACACTAAAGCTGTGTACACACGGTCGCTGAGTGACCATATTGCTAGTGATTTCATGTCCTGTGGGAGATAAATCGTCGGGAGCACGCTCCCGCGGCCAGCCCTTCATGGTTGCTAGTGGCAGGAGCATGTTCCTCTGATTATGGCTAAAAATTGCTGGTCGGAGACCAGCGATTTCTAGTCAAAATGAGGTAGAGACAGAATGAGAATAGCTTGCAATTTTCAACCAAAATCGCTGGTTGCTGATGAAAACGGTACACTGAGCAATATATTGCTAAGCGATTTTAAGCCAAAATCGATCAGCAACCAAATCGCACCGTGTGTACACAGCTTAAGAGGGAAATTTACTAAAGCTTCTAAAAAATGAAAGCAGAATCTGATTGGTTGCTATGGGCAAAAGAAACCTCTTTTAATATTTGGAAGTTTTCGTTTTAGTATTTGGTTGTATCTATGCTTGCTTAAAGAGGATTAAATCAAAAGAACATAGGCACTAATTAAATCTCCTGTGCTTAAGAATGGTTATCCATAAAATCTGGACTATTAATGGGGTACACACCAGAACGACGAGCAATCAGGCCAATGGTTGGGCCAAATTCCCATCGCCCAGAACCACGTATGATTGCCCATAAACATCAAGAATATTTAATCAACAAAAGAACGATCACTGTTCCATCCTTCATCACTATGTATTTCATTGCAGCTGGGCCGACCGGAAGTTGTCACATGCGACCCGTGGGAGCATGCAATAGTTCATACACATTAGGTGATTTGCACAAATTGTCATTTCGATATAGCAAGTAATGCCGATATTGCTTTAGTGTGCCTTGAGGACCACAGTTGGGAACCCCTGTTTTAGATCATAATGATCTGTCTGTGGCAAGTCAGTTTCAGTGAAGGAATGCACAGATCACTATGATCTATGCATGCTTCATTTTCTATAAAAGAATATTGGGGGTTATTCTAGTCCATTCGGTCCTCTGTGCATTCGCATGGAAACCCGATGGTTCGCGTCTGCACATGCGCAGGCGCGTTTCTGCGCATGTGCAGACATAGGGTGCGTGCACCCACAGCAAACTTTCGATTCACCGGGTGCACACACCCATGATGGCATGCGGTGGGCGGAGATGGTCGGGGTGCACCGGGCTGCCCCAATACCATATGGGAACACCCAGCGCTTGCTGGGTGTTCTCATGGTAATGAGGCGGTGACATGGGTGCAGGGAGCTGGCAGCTGACATTACCGGATGTCAGCTGGCCGCCCATATCCATGCCAGCGTGACCTTTATTAGTACAAGGTAAAAGCAGATAATAAAAAATGAGACTGGTTACTCATCTTAGGGTTTAAGAAGTTCCAGATATCCATAGGGTAAAACAACAGGGCCCCGTTTTTTTTTCTCTGGTTCTCCTTTAGTCATGTTTGATGAGGTTCCCCACTCCTGTGTACTGGTCACAACCAAAGCATTTTGATCCCAATTGTGGATCTTTTTCAAGGTGTCTAAGACCATGGCTACAATTATCTCACAGATGTGGGGGATGAATCAATTAAGAGGGGTATTTAAACCCCATCGGTGCTGACAGTACACAGGAGTGGGAAACCTCATCAAACGGGACTAAAGAGAAAAAAAACAGGGCCCCGTTGTTTTATCATCTGGATATCTGGAGCTTCTTAAACCCTAAGATGAGTAACCCATCTCACTTTTTATTATCTGCTTTTACCTTGTACTAATAAAGAGCAAATGTACTTAAATTCTAGTGGATACATGTGATTATCATACAAACAGATGGTCACTTCACTACTGTAAACAAGGAAGTAAATATAAAATTGTGTCAGGAGAGGGTAGGGATGTAGGAGAGTAGTGTGTTCAATGAAGAGTAGAATGAGTGGTAAGCGCATTAAGGTTTTTAAATGGAGTGAGGTGATGGTTAAAGGGAGAAAGGCCTTTAACACTCTCAAAATGATAATTGCTGCGACACTCCACAGGAATCAAGGCTGGGAGTTTGTAAACTGATTTTCCGGTTGAGCACAGCAGCACCAGTTAATTAGGCTCTTACTTTGTAAAACTTAAACATCAGTTATGTTCCAGGTTCTTGACTGGACATTCTGGACTTTAACCTTTGTCTCACTATCACTCCAGGGGCCTGATTCTGGTTCACTCGCAAAAGCAAATTCGGTACTTGTTTCCTAGCACGGCCACAATCTTAAGTAATTGTGTCCCTTACTTAAGGGACACGATTACCCCCGATGGACCCGATTTCTTTTGAAATCAGGTCCATTTTGCCGGCTAGGAGACAATATCGGGGGCATCGCGTCGGTCGGGACCATTAACATTGGTCCCGACGCGACCGACGCGATGCCCCCGATATTTCCATAGGCTTCAATGTTAAAAAATATTTTAACATTGAAATCTTGTCGGGAAAGGTAAAATATCGGGGGCATCGCGTCGGTCGGGACCATTAACATTGGTCCCGACGCGATGCGACGCGATGCACCCGATTTTTGCATAGGCTTCAATGTTAAAATATTTTTTAACATTGAAATGCTGTAAAAATGTGAAAAAATGTGAAATGGGCCAATATGACCCATTTCACATTATAGATGTCCCCGTCGTCACCCCACGATAGACGCCAACCCGAAGCGTGGCGAGCGCAGCGAGCCCGCGAGGGGCGGCGGTACGCGTCCTCCGACCTTTTCATGCCCTACTATCCACGTCGGCGTGGAGTGAGAATAGAATAGTGTGGCGAGCGCAGCGAGCCACTGAGCCCGAAGCGTGACGAGCGCAGCGAGCCCCGCGAGGGGACGCGGATACCTTCACAGTTATACGCGTCCCCTTGCGGGCTTCACAGGTGTCCGTGGCGACGCGGACACCTGTGAAGCCCGCGAAGGGACGCGTTTACCTGTGAAGGTATCCGTGTCCCCTCGCGGGGCTCGCTGCGCTCGCCACGCTTCGGGCTCGGTGGCTCGCTGCGCTCGCCACACTATTCTATTCTCACTCCACGCCGGCGTGGATAGTAGGGCATGAAAAGGTCGGAGGACGCGTACCGCCGCCCCTCGCGGGCTCGCTGCGCTCGCCACGCTTCGGGTTGGCGTCTATCGTGGGCTGGGGTTAACGCGCTTAAATTTGGGGGGGTTGGGAATTTTTTTCATTGAATCCAATGTAAAATTGGGTCCCAGGGACCCAATTTACATTGGATTCAATGAAAAAAATCGGATCAAAAATCGGTCGGTCGCGTCGATCGCATCGCATGCGACCAAATCGCATGCGATGCGATCGACCCGATTTTTCCGACACGACCACCCCGATCTGAATCGGTGTGGCCGTGCTAGGAAACAAGTACCGCAAATTCTCTCTCTAATGGAAAAAATTGAGTGCATGACGAGGAAGGATATCATTAGCGACCCGCAGGAGAGTACATCATTACACATTAGACAATAGGGGTTATTCTAGTTCCTTCTCAAATGGACAAAACCATGTGCACTGCAGGTGGGGCAGATGTAACATGTGCAGAGAGAATTACATTTGGGTGAGTTATTTTTTTTCTGTGCAGGGTAAATACTGGCTGCTTTATTTTTACACTTCAATATAGATATCAGTTTGAAATACAAACCCCACCAAAATCTAACTCTCTCTCTGCACATGTTACATCTGCCTCCCCATGCAGTGCATTAAAGAGAGAATTGCTTTTGCAAGTGAACCAGAATCAGGCCCCAGGTTTGGTTTCACTTGCTACACATTTGACTCTTGTGCATCATATTTTGGTTACAAACTACAGACTCTTGTTTGTTTACCTGTGTGCAGAGCATACAGAGGACAATGGAGGAGGTCTTCTGGGTGAGGTATAGGGAAAGCAGCTTAGAAGCAGCATCTGCAGTTTTGTTGAGTGTGAAATTGAAGACATCAAAGATAAAAGTGGGTAGGTTGAATGAGAGGAAATGATGGACCGAGTTGGCAATGCTGGGAAGAGGGGCCAGGGGGTGGTAGACCACAACATAAATGTGAGTAGAGGTGAAGAGATGTGTAGAATGAATCTTGAAAGAAGATAAAGGGAGGGTGTTTAAATTGGGTAACACATGAAAGGGAAAACAGCTCCTTCACCACCATCTTCTTGATCACCAGTGCAAAATTTGGTGCACTGTGGACAAGGAGGAAACACATTGCAGTGCTTTTAGGAAACCACTGTAGCGTAACATTTCGTATGCATAGCGTAACTAGAAGGGCCTTTAACCCGCAGGGAGGCTAGATGTACATGGACACATCTGTTAATCAAACCAGGGCTCATATGAGGCATTAAAGGGCTGTGATGTAAATCCTTGCAGTCAGTGTACGGGTGCGTGTCGAGACATGCCAATATATCTGCTAGCTATATCCACATAATTTAAGGACATACCAGGTATACACATTGTTCACCTTCTACAGAAATATAATTCATCGGTCAAATGAACAATTTATCTGTGTAGTGTGTGTCCAGCTTTAGGGATAACTGATCCCTACAACAATACCCTTGCCGGTTTACAGCTTAAAACATTCATCATATTCATTTAATCTATTTGACGTCATAGAAAATATACAACCTAGGACTTTTACACTTGCTAAGTTAATAAACGATTTAAGAATCTCTAAAAGGTGCATACGCACAGTGAGATTTTGGCTATGTACGATTCTGTCTATGTGATTTTCTTTGAACTCCTCAGAGCAGGCAACCGCTGGGAGTCACAGTTTGGGGAATTTTGTACAAAACTGCAACTCATACAGAATTAGGCCCAATGGTTGGTAACGTGTCCTCTTTTTAACACCAAGAAACAAATATTAGAACAGGTACACATCATTAATGTTAACTGGATACACTTATAAAGTACATGTAAAACGATAATATAAAATGCAGTTCAGGGCCGGCCCTAGGCATAGGCAGGCTAGGCAATTGCCTAGGGCAGCAGCCTATGCCTAGGGGCAGCATTGCGTTAAGCTGGGGCTGGGAGACATACCGCAGGTAACACTCGTACTGTATGGTAGTGGCTCACACGCCGCAGCAGCCGCCCCCCCCCTGCCCGCCCGCTGCCCGCCGCCCGCTGCCCTCGCAATGATGTCGGGCGCAGGCGCAGCTTAATGTTTTCACATCCGCCCGGCCAGCCGCGGCGCACCCCCACGTGACACACGCGGTGACGCAGGCGGCAGGCGGCTCAGTGCTCGCCCTCACATCCCACACTCTGTCCCACCTCCTCCAGCCGCCGCGGCGCGTGCTGGGAGTAGTGGAGGAGGGACAGCGACAGTGAGCCACGCAGTAGCAAATGGAGTGTATGGTGGCAGGTGAAACGCCACCATCATCAGCGCCTGTGCCTTGCCCCTGTGATTCTTCCAGCCAGCCAGTGTAACTGTGAGTCTTGAGTCTGGGGACTTGATCTTGATACCTACACTAATATATATATATATTGCGTTTAGCACCTGTTTCTTTAACAATAAAAATGTCATAAACCAGCATGTTATTTTTTGTGTGTAAACACTAAATTTTGTGGTGGTATCATCTGCTAGGGGGCATCAAAAAAAATCTTGCCTAGGGCACCAAATTGGATAAGGCCGGCTCTGATGCAGTTACAATTCTGTAATCATAGCTTTTAAATTGAACAAATCAGCATTTTGAACCTAAATTGTCCTTTTAAGAATATCTGAGCATTCTGTGCAATAATCCATCATTCCTAGTGCACAGGGGTTTAAAATATAACTAATTTGTTTACATCATTAGTACAAGAGAAAATAAAGGAATGTTATATGTTGTACAGTATGCACTGTGCAAATTTAAATATATCAATTCCATTTGTCAAATATGTTAATTTTCAAAGTGATTATAATTGTGTTAAGTAAGTTATATTACAGATGCACAGTAAATAAAATGCTCATTAATGTACAGAAGTAATAACTAAAGATTTAGCAAAAAGACTGTTGACACTGCAACAAATTAAGTACTGAAAGAATTTGCAGCCAAATCAGTTCTTGCAGTTACAAATTTAGAAATTGCTTGCGGTTGAAACTACAGTATCTTGGCAGAGTAATGACATTTATATGCTTGTGTTTATTGTTTACTGTATACAGTGCCTATTGCAGTTTCGATATATGAATATAATTAACAAAATGTTTATTCCGTTTACCTACCAGCCAGCAGTAAATTCAACGTGTGCATCAAAAAATCCAGTGATTTGTCCACTTGCAACTTTCCAGCCTTCTATCCGAGCCCGAATCAATCCCTCTCTTTTATGATTCCGGACTACTTTCACCAACCCAGGATATCTCTTGTGAACATATTCTTCTAAGGGTCCTTTCAGCTCCTCTGGGGAAATACAACAGTTAAAAGCAATGTATATATGTGTTTATACAGACGTCATTAACCTTTGAGTGCCAACTCCTTGAGAGATGCTCAACATTTCCGCTAAAAATGCCAGCGTTGCTCACATTTGTTATATAAACTCAAATAAACAAAGTTGTGTCAAAGAAGACATTGTGGGAAATGTAATAGGATGAGATATTCAGAAAGTGAGAGATTTGGTAAGAAATCTCCAGTTATTTAAAGCAGCAATCATTTACACTGCAAAAATGAGTTTGAAGTGTAAATGATTGCCGCTTTAAAAATAACCTGGAGATTTCTTACCAAATCTCTCACTTTCTGAATCTCTCATCCTATTACATTTCACCATATATTTCCTATATCAGGTAAACAGGTCGTTATGATGAATAAAAAATGTTCGCTTGGCAATTTTAACACCTATTTTGACAAATTCCCTTGGCACTCAAAGGGTTACGTATACAAGTATATATAACAGGGTTGCCGATTTTAAGATTCTCCTCTCCGGGAGAAGCCCGGAGAGGAGAGTTTCAGCAGCCGCTCAGGGGGCGGGGCTTACGAGTGACATCACTAAGCCCCGCCCCCATGTTGTTAAAGCCGCGAATTCAGTGATCTCCGTGGAGGGGGCGGGGCTAAAATGATGCGATTGTGCCGTTTTAGCTCCGCCCCCTCCTCTGAGACCCGAGGATTGCGGCATTTTAATGCCGCAATCCGGGGGTCAGCGGGGGTCCCCCCTGAATCCGGGAGGGTTGCCCACCCTTCCGGGGGCCGGGAGGGGGTACCCGATTTTCGGGAGACTCCCGGAAATTCCGGGAGGGTCGGCAACCCTGATATATAATAATTTACATTTTCCAATTATCCATCAAGCAAACACTGTAATTCAGTACTGAAAATATGTGCATAGTACATTCATATTGAACAATAGCACCCTTTACTTGCACAGATTACAGTATAATACAAATTCACCATGTATTTGTCAATATCACACAAGGACTAATCTGTCTGATCTGGAACCCCTGTATCATTATGTTTTTCACCTATAAAATAGTTGTTCGAACAAGTCCATATGGGGAAATATAACTCCTGGATAAAAATGCTATGAATAATGTTTCATACTAGACCAATCTATTCATACTTGGAGTAGGCATAGAATTATCATTACAAAGAACAAAGAATCAAATATGGTTGAGTTTACCTAAAGGATAAAAAAAAGTTGGCAGGCTAGATGGCCCAAGTGGTTCTTATCTGCCGTTAAAATCTCTGTTTCTATGTTTTTTTTTATTGCAACATGATTTATGGAGATTTGTTGTACAGGTTGAGTATCCCTTATCCGAAATGCTCGGGACCACGAGCATTCCGGATAAGGGAATATTTCGGTTTTTGGAATAATTTTTTTTTAGCCATACTTACCTGCCCCTGGTGGGTCCCCGATGGTCCCTCGGCGTCCATGGAGTCCTCTGGCATCCACGACAGGCCACCAGCACCGTCTCCGGCGTGTCCAGCGGTCCCAGGAGTGCTTTGCGCAAGTTCCCAGGCGCGCCGGTGACATCACCGGCGCGCGCGCGCACTTGCGCAAAGCACTCCTGGGACCGCTGGAGACGCCGGAGAGGATGCTGAAGGCCTGCTATGGACACCGGAGGACTTGGTAAGTATTAAAAGAGGGTTAGGGGGGGGGGGGGGGGGGGAATTGAATTATTCCAAAAAAACACGGTTTTTGGAATAATTCGGATACGGGATGCCCGGATAAGGGATACCCGACCTTTACTCTGAAATAGTTTAAACCTGCACTATAATGAACAAATGCACTGGGGAATTGTAACAATCAACTAATATGGAGAAACAGAAGATGATTCCTTGGAATTTTACAAAAATCCATTACTGAGTGCCGCATACAGTATGTTATACTGTTATAATACTGTATTAAATTTGATAAAATTGAACATTAGTGATTATATCAAAGCGTAACCTCATAAATGATTATTTAAAATGCTGTACCTAAAAAAATATGTAACAATTCTTTTTTGGCTACAGGTGCATTCCCAAAAAATTAGTGCAGTTCATAAGTTAGACAATTTGGTTGTTGCTGAACTGTGGCTTGCATAGTAGGGTTCATAACATGGTACTCTATTATACATGGGTTCTATAAAACACCAGATAAAAGCATAGACACAACCTTGTACTTTGTCCTTGCTTTTAACTGAGTAAAAGAAAGGTTTTCTCATATCCTCCCTGGAGTAAAGTATAGTATGCACCAAATGAGAATTCTCTCACAGCTGTTAAAGAACAATAATGCTTCTGAATGCTTCTCATGACATTATTTAATGGGTTAGACAACGGATGTTATTCACAAATATTTCTCCAAAAGTTGCATCATTAGTTATTTAATATAGCAGTACTCATATACCGATTCTTGTTTTACCCAGAACTAAAACAGAAATTGAAAAGATAAATGCCCAAGTAATTATTATAATATACACAGACCTACAATAAATACTCTTTGTTATAAGCTCTATATCAGTTGCAAATATGTATATACACTACACAACCAATAGTATGTTAACAGAATATAACACCAATATGGACTTGACCATATAATTTCAAAGCCATATGGATTAATATGGTGCTGCACCTAACATTAGGGTACATTGTCTGTATCCTAAAGTTGCATATACACTATACAATCTGCTTCCTGCTACCTGAGCGATATCAATAACAATATTAGCAGAGCTCCCAGGGAAATGATACAGTGCATACGTTAATGATATCATTCAGTGACATCTCCTGGCCTCCCGCTTTTACGATATAGTCACAAATAGAGTGCATGTTCAGACGAGGAAGGATATCGTTAGCGACCCGCAGGAGAGTACATCATTACACACTAGACAATGGGGGATTTTCTAGTTCCTTCTCAAATGGACAAAACCATGTGCACTGCAGGGGGGATGGGGCAGATGTAACTTGTGCAGAGAGAGTTATATTTGGGTGTTATTTTGTTTCTGTGCAGGGAAAATACTGACTGCTTTTTACACTGCAATATAGATCTCACTTCGAAGTAAAACCCCACCCAAATCTAATTATCTCTGCACAAGTTACATCTGCCCCACCTGCAGTGCACCTGGTTTTGTCCATTTGAGAAGGAATTTGCCTTTGTGAGTGAACTAGAGTAAGGGCATATATGCATGATGTATCGTTGTCGATATCATTATCATTACAAATCTAAATTCTGAAGTATATATATATATATATATATATATATATATATATATATATACAGACATTGTAGAGGCTCTGCACACACTAATTTAACTGATAATAAATAGTGGAGATTTGGTTCATGAATTGATCAATGCATTTAAGCCTGCAGCCACCATCACGGGACACCACCTTTCTGCAGGTCCTAGCACTATCGCTCAATATGGCTACAATACACATAGCTATCACATCAATGTTTGAATCCAGGCATGCCATCTTGTCTGAAGCTCACAGCAGACTGTACTTTTATAGGTGAGCAGTTACCAACACACCTGTCACTAATCATCTAGGGAACTGGTTAACATAAGCTATGCATTATGGGTTAAAACAGGGTGCATGAGAGAATGTGACCACAATAAGACTAATTAAAAAAAAATAATCTAATAAACAATATATACATTAAACATCGGCACTCACCTTTCCTAGTTTTGGGGTGCCCTATGGCTTGTGACCACATTGTTTAAACAGACATTGTAGAGGCTCTGCACACACTAAATTAACTGATAATAAATAGTGGAGATTTGGTTCATGAATTGATCGGGGGCTGCAAGCTTAAATGCATTGATCAATTCATGAACCAAATCTCCACTATTTATTATCAATTAATTTAGTGTGTGCAGAGCCTCTACATTGTCTGTTTAAACAATGTGGTCACAAGCCATAGGGCACCCCAAAACTAGGAAAGGTGAGTGCCGATGTTTAGTGTATATATTATATATATATTTTTGTGGCGGAACGGTCCGGAACGCCGTTCCTGAAGTTCAATTGAAAAATTACCTCACCAGGAACGGCGTTCCGGAAGTTCAACGCCGGGCGCAGGCTGCACGCACAGAGATTATCTACAATGATAATCTCTGTTTTCGCGGTGGCAAGGAAGATGTACTTCCTGCCACCGCCCCTTGGCCTCCTACTCCATGGATGCGCCTGACGTCAGTGTCAGTGCGCATCCATGGTGACTCCTGCGCCCTACACCCGCCAAGACACGCTGTCCCGCCCGGCGCCTGCCAGACTATCTTGTTGCTCTCTCCAGCCGGGCGCCCGCCCGCCTCTCTTGCTCCTCTCTCCCGTCCACCTGTCTGAAGCGCCCCCAGGATCCACTTTCCCTCCGCCTGCCTGCCTAAGGGAGCTTACTCTCCAGTCCCATCTGATCCCTCAAGCCAAGCGGCAGCCTCAATTGCCTGGTACAGTAATTTACTGAACATCACTGATTAATGCAATTTTATCTTTAACACTGCTGTTGCTGTCTGAAACATCTCAGTGTGGCAGCATGGGCATCTTGGTGTGGGCCATATGTTTGGGCATCTCTGTGTGGGCTACATGGGCATCTCTGTGTGGGCCTTAGGTATAATGGGCGTCTCTGTGTGGGCCTTATGAATAATGGGCATCTGTGTGGGCCTTATGTATAACCGGCATAGGTGTGTGGCATATGTATAATGGGCATCTCTGTGTGTGGCATATGTATAATAACTGTTACGGAGCAGGGCATATGTATAATGGGCATCACGGTGTGGGGCATATGTATAATGGGCATCACGGTGTGGGGCATATGTATAATGGGCTTGACGGTGTGGGGCATATGTATAATGGGCTTGACTGTGTGGGGCATATGTATAATGGACATCACGGTGTGGGCCTTATGTAGAACGGGCATCTCTGTGTGTGGCATATGTATAATAACTGTTACGGAGCGCGGCATATGTATAATGGGCATGATGGTGTGGGGCATATGTATAATGGGCATGACGGTGTGGGGCATATGTATAATGGGCATCATGGTGTGTGGCATATGTATAATGGGCTTGACGGTGTGGGGCATATGTATAATGGCCATCACGGTGTGTGGCATATGTATTATTGACATCACGGTGTGGGCCTTATTTATAAAGGGCATCTCTGTGTGTGGCATATGTATAACGGACATCTTGGTGTGGGCCTTATGTATAACTGGCATCTTGGTGTGGGCCTTATGTATAGCGGTCATCTCTGTGTGTGGCATATGTATAACGGGCATCTCTGTGTGTGGCATATGTATAACAGGCATCTCTGTGTGGGGCATATGTATAATGGGCATGACGGTGTGGGGCATATGTATAATGGGCATGACGGTGTGGGGCATATGTATAATGGGCTTGACGGTGTGGGGCATATGTATAATGGACATCACGGTGTGGGCCTTATGTATAACGGGCATCTCTGTGTGTGGCATATGTATAACGGGCGTCTCTGTGTGTGGCATATGTATAACGGGCATCTTGGTGTGGGCCTTATGTATAACTGGCATCTTGGTGTGGGCCTTATGTATAGCGGTCATCTCTGTGTGTGAAATATGTATAACGGGCATCTCTGTGTGTGGCATATGTATAACGGGCATCTCTGTGAGTGGCATATGTATAACGGGCATCTCTGTGAGTGGCTTATGTACAATGTGCATCTCTGAGTGGCATATGTATAACGGGCATCTCTGTGAGTGGCATATGTATAACGGGCCTCTCTGTGAGTGACATATGTATAACGGGCATCTCTGTGTTCGGCATATGTTTAACAAGCGTTACAGTGTGGGGCATATGTATAATGGCATCATGGTGTGGGGCATATGTATAATGGGCATCACGGTGTGGGGCATATGTATAATGGGCATCACGGTGTGGGGCATATGTATAATGGGCTTGACGGTGTGGGGCATATGTATAATGGGCATCACGGTGTGTGGCATATGAATAATGCAAATCTCTGTGTGTGGCATATGTATAATAAGTGTGACGGAGTGAGGAATTATGTTTTTCTTTTTTTTCTCTCTCTCTTTTTTTAATGTAATGCCCCGCCCCTTTTGTAGCTCCTCCCACATGACCGCCCACTTTCTGCCCCCGCCCACCGTCCCTGAACCTATTTTCCTACAAAAATAGCACTGTATATATATATATATATATATATATATATATATATATATATACTGAAACCAAATCCATGCATGCCAAATTTGTTTTATTTAATGATAAGTTATGTGTTACTAGGGCTTATGATGTAAGTAAGAGGAGGGAGGACCGATTGAGCACATTCCAATAGTTTCCATCACCATATTCTATGTTTCACAGACATTAAAAAATATGTTACCAAAAGTCATCATTTTAACAGTGCATAAATGGTATAATAGTGCATAAATGGTATAACAGTGCTGGAAAATATATGTACACAGGCTTGACTATGTAGCAGAGCTTTGCCTTCCAAGTTCCAACTATGAGCAGACCAGTTACTGCACTTAACCAGTGGATTGTTGTTATTGAACATAAAGCTGGTACAGCCTACTTACTGTTCTACACAGTGGTAGAAGTATTGGAGCATGGTGTCACACAGCTCACCAGCCAGCTAGTTTATGGGTAGCGCTGCAGGATGCTGAAACATCAAACAATAGGTAAACGCAGGTCTCACTGGAGTGGAAGCACATGCTCAGCAGCTGCACTGGCAGCCACCTGGTACTGGGATTGGAAGGAGGAGCAGCAGCATACAGTACGTGTGCAGTAGTTCCCAAAAGTTTACTATACAAACAATACTTTAAATTAGCGTATCCTGTCATCTCTGATGCAGTTACTGTATACATAACAAAACCCAATTTGAACTAAATCATAAAGCCAGTATGATGCAGAGGCCTTTTTTTATATACAGTACAGCATAGACAAAAACAGACATACATTTCCTGTCTTAACCAAATACAATTAAAAATGTTTTACATGTATTCTGACGTTTCTTTAATTTAGCAGTTTCTTAATTTCTTTAAAATTTATTTTCTTATAAAAAAAAGATTGTGGGTTGTTACCACTTAAACCATTGCCGTTGACAATAACAGGCAGTAACAAAAACAATGGCATAAAAAATACAGCATGTGCAGTGGGAGCTCCTACCTTTTAGTGGAGGGGAGTGGGCTGCAACCCCCCCCCTCCTCCCAGCACTGCTTCTGCTTTCGGTCAGTCCCCACCACTGTTGCAATCCAGCGCATGTACAATGAGGACAGGCACCAGGACCATTCCATGCACAGTAACAACCTTGGTACTGCGCATGCACATGCCCTCAGCTTCTATGGGCTGCTTTGGCAGTAGCCCATAGAAGTTAAATCACAGTCCTGGCACCTGTACAATACAGAGGTCAGGCACCGGGACTGACGCATGCACAGTATTGACCTAGGTACTGTGCATGCGCAAGAACCTGGTTCTATGGGCTGCTCCTGCTGCAGCCCATATAATCCAAATAGGAAGCCTCCCAATTATTTGTATATCTGAGTACCTTTCTGTCTCTAATGATAAAAAATAGTATGTTATAGTCCTGCCCTCTGCTTGCCATGTTGGAAGTGTTCATTTTATTGTCAAATTACCAGGCAGATCATACATTGCTTTCATTTTATGAAGTGGAAATAGACTTGCTTTGGTAAAAAGCGCCATCACATTTTGGTATTATATAGATGTAGCAGGCTACATCTTTGCAGAGACTGGTGATTCTATCGCCTGCTACCACCTGGGGAGCGTGTACATGTGATGCTCGCACGCCCTGTGGCAACGGAGCCTGCCTCCGGTCCCCGCCGCCTCCCCTGCTGTCACCGCCGGACCCCCTCACCGCCCCGACCCCCCCCCCCCGAATAGGCAGCAACTCCATGAAGCAGAGACGGGCAAGGAGACGCTGCCCAGCTGCTGCGTTACTGGGACGCGCGTGCGTCCCAGTACCTATCACCGGCGTTAGCCAGTGAAAGGGATCTGGCGGGCGCCGGCCAAGGATGAAGCCTGCTACACCTGTATGTGGATTTTTGTTTAAATCGCTAAAAACATCTCAAAATATGTACATACAATTAGAGATGTGCGGGCTCGGATTTCCCGGTTCCGAGCCCACATGAACGGTAGCAATCGGAGCCAGGATCCGAGCAGCGCTCGGAGCTTCCCACCTGACTCGGATCTGGGCGCTCGGGCAAAACGCCATCGCCCGGCGTCGGATTCCTAAAATTGCACCTCCTGTGCCGCCATCTTCACTCCAGTCTAGGAGCAGGGTGGGAAAGGTTGTGCTGCTGCTGTGTACTGTCTCTGCTGGGGCCTCCTGTGCTGCTGGGATCATCATTGCAAGGATGACTGTGTCCTTCTGCTGTATACTGTCTCTCCTCCATTGTGCTGGGGCCTGCCTCTGCTGCTAGTGCCTGCACTGCCTAGTGGCTGCCAGTACCTACCTACCTACTGTATATTATTCAAGTCCGCTGGTGCCACTACCAGTGCCTACCTATTACCTACTGCTGTAATAAATTCCAGTCTGCTGGTGCCCTGCCAGTGCCTACCAGTACCACTACTACCTACCTATATATTTAATTCTAGTCTGTTGGGGCCCTGCCTTCCAGTACCTACCTACTGCAGTATATAATTCCAGTCTGCTGGTATCCTGCCAACCAGTACCTATCACAGTATTAAATTCCATTCTGCTGTTGCCACTCGCTACCAGTACCTATCGAAGTATCTAATTCCAGTCTGCTGTTGCCACTGGCAACCAGTACCTATCGCAGTATATAATTCCAGTCTGCCTTTGCCACTGCCTACCAGTACCTATTGCAGTATTTAATTCCAGTCTGCTGTTGCCACTGCCTACCTACTGCTGTATATAATTCCTGTCTGCTGGGGCCTACCTACTGATGTATATAATTGCACTCCAGTGGTGCTGTCCTGTGGCATAACTCCACAAAAATAATGGAGATCCAAAATATGGAGGATAAAAAAATAGGGAAAGACGAAGAGCCGTTTCCTCGTAGTTCTGAAGCTGCTGCCACTTGTCATGACATAGACGATGAAATGCCATCAACGTCGTCTGCCAAGGCCGATGCCCAGTGTCAAAGTAGAGGACATGCAAAAATCGAAGCCAAAGTTTGGTAAAAGGACTCTAAAATATATATAGGTAAATCGTTGGATGAGAAACGTAAACTTGCCAATATGCCATTTACGACACGGAGTGGCAAGGAACGGCTAAGGCCATGGCCTACGTGCATGACTATTGGTTCAGCTTCATACATTTGCTTAAATGAGGCACTAGGGGGAAGCAGTTGTTGTCCATGGGATGAAAAAGACCATTTTCATGCCTGGGCAGAGGATCAATAAATCCACCTCTTCAGTCTGGAATTTTTTTTATCCAAATCTGGACAACAAATGTATTGCCATATGTAGCTTATGTAAAGCTCCAATAAGCAGGGGTAAGGATCTTGCCCACCTAGGGGCATCCTCCCTTATACATCACCTGAAGACCCTTCATAAACCAGTGTTTAGTTCAGGAACTGGGGCTAGGACCGTCAGCAGTCCAGGAACACCTAAATCCCTTGGTCCTCCTGTTGGAGCCAAGTGCCTGAAAAGAACACCAGCAACTCCCTCATCCATTTCCTCCTCAATCCGGATCTGGGGGAGTTCTGCAGGCCATATCACCAGCATGACTGACTCCTCTTCTATCCGGGAATCCTCCAGAGGATCCTGCAGTGCTGCGCCTACTACTGCTGCTGCTGTTGCTGCTGGGAGTTGGTCATCAACCCAGAGGGGAAGTCGTAAGACTGCTATGTCTTTCACTAAGCAATTGACCGTCCAACAGTCATTTGCCATGAGGACGAAGTACGGCAGCAGTCATCCTATGGCAAAGAGGATAACTGTGGCCTTGACAGCTATGTTGGCGTTAGACATACATCCGGTGCCCGCCATCAGTGGAGTGGGATTTAGACGGTTGATGGAGGTATTGTGTCCCTGGTACCAAATCCCATCTAGATTCCACTTCACTAGGCAGGCTATACCCGCGATGTACAGAGACATATGAAAAAGTGTCCTCAGTGCCCTGAAAAATGTGGCTGTACCCACTGTCCACTTAACCACGGACATGTGGACAAGTCAATCAGGGCAAACGAAAGACTATATTACTGTGCCAGCCCACTGGGTAAATGTATCGCCTTCCACAGCAACAGCATCTCCTGCACACCAGCTCCTTCCAAGGCAGGCTATGCTGTGCATAGTAAGAGGCACAATGCTGACAACCTCTTAGAGAAACTGAGGGAAATCATTTTGCAGTGGCTTACCCCACTTAGACTCTCCTAGGGATTTGTGGTGTCGGACAACGCCAGTAACATTGTGCAGGCATTACACATGGGCAATTTCCAGCAAGTGCCATGTTTTGCCCAAACAAAAAATTTGGTGATGCAGCATTTCATCAGAAGTGACAGTAGCATGCAGAAGAAGCTTGTGGTGGCCTGCAAATTTGCAGACACTTTTGGAATTCTGCCACTGCCTGCCAAAGGCTGGAGCGGCAGCAAAAACTCCTCAACCTGCCCTGCCATCAGCTTAAACAAGAGGTGGTGATGTGCTGGATCTCCACCCTCTATATGCTGCAAAGGATGGAAGAGCATCAAAAGGCCATTCAAGCCTACACGGCCACCTACGACAAAGGAAGAGGAGTGGGGATGCACCTTACTCAAGCGAAATGGAGGCTAATTTCCATGCTGTGCAAGGTTCTCCAGCCGTTTGAACTTGCCACACGTGAAGTCAGTTCTGACACTGCCAGCTTGAGTCAGGTGATTCCCCTGATCAGGCTGTTGCAGAAGCAGCTGGAGAAATTGAAGGAGGAGCTAAAGCTTTGCGATTCCCCAAAGCATGTAGCTCTTGTGGATGAAGCCCTCCATATGCTTTGCCAGGATACGAG
The DNA here is from genome assembly GCF_055691185.1 of Crinia signifera. Classification (NCBI taxonomy): domain Eukaryota; kingdom Metazoa; phylum Chordata; class Amphibia; order Anura; family Myobatrachidae; genus Crinia; species Crinia signifera. The sequence goes on from NC_139218.1 coordinate 238,945,409, forward strand.
AGTGGTCAGCCTGTTATAGTCAGAGGAATACATTCTGGCCACCGTGTTCGATCCTCGGCTTAAAGTCTATGTTGTGTCTCTGTTACCAGTGTGCACAAATCTACAAAGGTGCAAAGAACTGATGGTCAGGATTTGTCATATGAAGGGGACTGTGACACGCCAACAGCTACTCCTTAATTTTCTCCCACATCTGTGGTTGCGAGGAAACAGCTGTGATTTCCCACATGACCCGCTGGCAGGGATGCAGGGCAGGCAGGAGGGAGTTTGGACATTTGGTCCGGACTAAAGGACCTGCCAAAAATTGCTGACGTGTCTACTGTCACTGCTTTGGATCTTGTCTCCATTGAAAAAATCATCCAAGTAGACATGTCAGACAGTCCTTGCGTGTACTGGCAGGAAAAAGAGGCAATTTGGAAGCCCCTGTACAAACTGGCTCTATTTTCCCTGAGTTGTCCCCCCTCCAGTGTGTACTCAAAAACAGTTTTTAGTGCATCAGGGAACCTGGTCAGTGAGCGGCAAAGGAGGTTGCCTCCGCAAAATGTGGAGAAGATGATGTTCATAAAAATTATTTATCAATTATTCAATAAAGACCAGCAATTGCCACCAGAGGCTACAGAGGGACCTGTGATTGTGGAGTCCAGCGGGGAAGAATTGATCATCTGTGAGGATAAGGAAGTACACACAGAAGGGGACGAGGAATCAGAGGATGAGGATGAGAACGAGGAGGACATCTTGGTTTTTTAGAGCCAGTTTGTACAGGGAGAGATTAATAAAGCTTTTTTGGTGTGGGGGCCCAAACAAACCAATAATTTCAGCCACAGTAGTTTGGTAGGCCCTGTCGCTGAAATGATTGGTTTGATAAAGTGTTCATGTCCTATTTCTGCAACATAAGGGTGGGTGGGAGGGCCCAAGGACAATTCCATCTTGCACCTCTTTTTTTGGCATTATGTTCTCTTTGGGGCCTAGTTTTTCAAACTGCCATCACTGTCACTCCTAGATGGGCCACGTGTTTGTGTCGCCTACTTGTGTGGCTTAGCATAGTCATCCAGCTACCTCGGTGCAACCTTTTGACCTAAAAACAATATTGTGAGGTGTGAGGTATTCAGAATAGACTGGTAATGAGTGGAAATTATGTTATTGAGGTTAATAATAGCGTAGAAGCAAAAAAAAAAAAAAAACAAATTCTGTGATTTTAGCAGTTTTTATGCTTTTTTTAATAAAAATAATCAGAACCCAAAATGTGAAAAGTGGCCGGTGCACATCCCTACATACAATATAATTAACCTCAATCACATGCATTCATAGACAATGTTGACCAATACTGACCAAAAGGCTGGCTGGCTAAACTAAGTAACTGAGATGAATATCAAACAACACCAAATATTTCCGTTTAAAATACGTTGCAAATTAGTAATATATTAGAGCATGGGTCCTCAAACTGCGGCCCTCCAGATGTTGTGAAACTACAAATCCCAGCATGCCTTGCCACAGTTTTGCTATAAGGGAGTGTTAAAACTGTGGCAAGGCATGCTGGGATTTGTAGTTTCACAACATCTGGAGGGCCGCAGTTTGAGGACCCATGTATTAGAGCAATCACCAACAAAAATGTGTTGTTCATTCATCAATGCAGTCCATACTGTAAAGTGGTGCAAAACAGAATTGTTCTTGGGCCATCCCATCCACCCTTATATTGTATAATAAAAATGGCATGCAGAGTTTAACAAACTAACATTTCAGTGACATAGACTGCCACTTTTGTGGCTGAAGTGCTTGTTTTGTTTGGGCCTCACAACTCATTGTGATGCATTCCAGAGTTAGCTAGATGGGAAATGAAATCTTTATGTGGCATTAACCTTTAGAAATTGATGGGTTCTATTACATTTTTCACTCAGATGGATCCAACTGGATCCTTCCCAGCACCCCCAGCAGCTACTGCATCACTCAGAACAGAAGGGCAGCTCTTATCGGGAATACACGTGCAGCATGAATGTAACACAGGTCTTTAGTCAACATGAGGCAGACACAAAGGGTGAGATTTAATAGGATGAGATATTCAGAAAGTGAGAGATTTGGTGAAAAATCTCCAGGTTTTTTTAAAGCGGCAATCACTTACACTGCTAAACCAGTTTGCTTTTGAAGTGTAAATGATTGCCGCTTTAAAAAAACTGGAGATTTCTCACCAAATCTCTCACTTTCTGAATCTCTCATCCTATTAAATCTCACCCTAAGTGAAAGTAACGAGACCAACAGGAAGTAAGCCCCCTCAGCATGACATAATCTCCCAGGATGCACAGCATGCATTTACAGGGACAACTGTCCTTTGTCATACAAATCACATATTTAAGTACATACTGTATGTGATTAGTATGTTTACCTCGTTTAGTAGAAGCTGATGTTCAGAAAACCAAACCCGCACATCTCTAAGTGGAATACAGGGATGTTTGTCTTTATAGACTTTGCATGGATTCTCATGGAATTTACAATCTAGCAATCAACAGGGTAAGCAATGTTACACGATGGACATTGTCTAAACCTGGGGTAGCCAACCCTAGTCCTCGAGAACTACCAACAGTGCATGTATTGCAGGTCTCCTCACAGAATCACAAGTGAGCTAATTAGCTCCATCTGTGTATCTTTTAAAATGTGTCAGTGAGTAATGAGTGCAGCTGTGCAGCAGCTAGGTTGTCTGGAAAATGTGAACTGTTGGTATCTCTTGAGGGCTAGGGTTGGCTACCACTGGTCTAAACTAATGTACCATCATTGCAGCATTTTACAGAAACCAAGTATTTTTACATCTTGCTTTTCAGACTCTTATTTAAACCTGTGTCCCATACAGATTACAAATAAGGAAGAAAAAAATAATTGATAGCCTGTGAAGCTGACTGAAATGAAGCCATTGTCCTGACTCAAGCGGCAAATACACTAAACTAAATCTTTCAATTACAGTCAGATTGTGAAAACAGAACACAGAAATGTCTCTCGGAGCATCCTTCTGGTTTAGCTAATGACTGTCAGAAAGCTTTCTGCACCATACACACGCTGTATATCTCTTTCCCTCAGGTATCATATCCATCTAGTTAGAAGTGAGTGAGGAAAATCCAATTTACAGGCAGCAGTTTCAGATGTAGGATGGATATTATTATTGTTATAGCGGCAATTTTCCATGTGTATGTGTTCTGCAAGAGTCACTGGTTTGCAGAGGATACTATTGCCCTTCAGGTTCTTTTCTTATCTAATTGAAGGCTTTTAGGTTGCATTCTCTGCAGTTTATAGTACCTTTAGACAACTCTAAATGGGTTTAGAGTGAACCCTACAGACAGAGAAAAGTCATAAAAAGGAAATCACCATCAAATCATTTTGCAGCTAAGTGACAAATTACTGCTTGTGAAAGCATTTCCACTTTGTGGGCCGCTTTTTAGTTAACCTGCTGCATACGCTGGTTATATTGAGAATGACATGGAAAATTTCCCTAACATGCAGCAACATAAAAAGCCATATTGCTCTTGCCATTTTAATTTCTCTGCTCCGGAAGAGTGACTGGAGGAGAGAAGCAGCTGATCACTGATGGGAGCATGGCTGGGTGATTCTATTAAATAAACTTTCCTCTCCCAGCATTATGAAGTGTAGCTTACACCCCTTTCACACAGAAAAACAAATTACAGAGTTAAACATTTCTACCCGGTAATTTTACCTTTCAGCACTTTCCTTCTTTTTTCTGTGTGAAAGGGTCAACCTGGGTCATAAAAAAACCAAACAGTTGACCTTTTCACAAAGAAGAAATACCCATGTTAATCAGCAAATTACCGGGTAGAAATGTTAAACCCAGTAATTTGCTTTTCTGTGTGAAAGGGGGATCAGCATAGGCTAATGCTGGGTAAAAGTCTATATTATTAGGTTTACTATCTGCTGTACTCCAAACGTCATTAACATTTTTTCTCAGCTGAGCTTCCATCACTTCTGGTTCCAGGAAATTCTTTCATCTTTGTACTACATGACGACTATTCAAACCATTTACTAGCTCAGAGTGATTGTGTATTGTTCTTCAGCCTCAAGCTATCTTCTGGACACAGAGCGTAGGCACTGGTGTCCAATTGTGGCAAAAGATATGTCGGTGTGTTCTGTAACCAAGTTGGCAGCAAAGATTGCCAAATGGCAGCAACACTGCTAATTAATGTCACTGGGTTCAGGCTCAGCAGAAGAACAGTAGGGTTTCAAAACAATTATATCCTTGGCATGAAGATACAGTACCTTGATATAGCAGTGACATTTTCCACTGTTGTTGTAGATTTCTAACTTTTATTTATTAGAAGATAATTATGTGGTACTAGTAGATAGGCCACAGAGATTATCATACTTACTTCATCTCTAACAAGATATGACCTAGTTTTGTGAATATTCTATATTTATTTTAAGCAAGTACAAAGCAGTGACATCTGGCTAGCTGAAATAGTGTACACTCTCTAGCAAGGGTAATCAACGTATGGCACAGCAGCTGCTATGGAACTACACATACCAGCATGCCACAGTTTTGTCATTAGGGCATGCTAAACCTGTGCTATGGTGTGTTAGGTTATGTCGTTCCACAGCAGCTGGAGGTTCTCATGTTGAACACCTCTGCTCTGTACTCATAAGCTGATGACAGATACTTTCAAATGTACTATACATCAAGAGTATAAAATGAAATACTGTAGCAAAAAAATTTTGTTTTACCACCTTTGTTGTATGATATAATCACATATCGTAGTATCTCAACCGTCCCACTATAGTCAAAATAGTGTACAGTATTTGCTTTAATATTCTACCAAGGAACAAAAACAGTGCGGGCACAGGGGTTCCCACCAACATTTCGACACGCACAAGGTTGACATTGCTAAAAGTCAATACAAGCAAAAAGTTGACACATGAAAGGTTGCCAGTTTTTGGGAAATCTTTTCATTTTTCAACTTTTTCATTCTTTGCCATCCACATAGACCCCGATTGGGAACTTGGCCCAAATTATAGGTGATTCTACAATGGGTGCAGTGTGTGCTGTGCACATGGGATCCTGGGTCCAGGGGTCAAACCGCACACACTACACCCATACATTATACTTATTTCCCTGGAGTCCTGCGGAGACATCTCAGCACCGGAAACACAATTCACTCAAAAAATGTAAGCCGTGTCCATTTTCACTGTCAAAATAGGTGTTTTAATTGCCATGCAAATATTTGTATTCATCATAATGACCTGTAATGTTTGCCTTATATAGAAAAGTTTTTTTACACAAGATTTTTTATTTGAATTTATATAACAAATATGAGCGACGCTGGCTTCTGTTGCGGATATTTTGCATGTAGATATTGGGGTTAATTTATGGCACTAATGATTCACTATTATATTTTTACTAAAATAAAGCAAATATAAAACCTTTTTGTAAATATAAATCCCATTCCTGTCTTACATGTATACTTCTGTTTGCAACCAGACTTGTTTAGTGTAGGATATTACAGAAGCCTAGCAGTACAAAGAATTATGATTGATAGTGTTGAATCCAGGTTTTCACCTTCATTGAAGCAACACACTTGCATTATTAAGTCTCAGAAGGAATGCCCTACTTTATACAGGAAGAATGAGTTAACCTTGTACCTCTCTGAATATTGGAACTGTGACAAGAGCTGGAATCATTGTTGTTCATCTTGTTATCCAGATAATTAGTTACATTTTTCATGCTTCTTTCTGAACAATTGGCTATTCCAGTGTTTTACAACTCTGCTAAAGAAGAGAAACAGGAGGGAGCAAAATCGTATACTGTATGTCCCTAACTGTCAATTAGTTAGCAATAAAACATGACAGGACATGCATTAGGTAAATAAAGATAAACAACCCAGCGTGAACCAAACAATTTAATTAAAGGTGTTATTTGAGACAAATTGTGAATTAATGTACAATGAATGATGGCAGGTGTCGCCAGCCAACTTGGCAATTAAATATTGGGGACATTTACGTATCAAAATGAATGTTTGTGTTCAGTGAATCGTAGTTAGGTCCCACGTAACTCAGAACCAGAGAATGCAGGCTGTTTATATTTATTGGACCATGATATTTCTCTCCATTGCGTGATATGCTGTAATATACTAATGCTACCTGAAATGCTACCATTTTCTGTAAACAGAGACATTTATTTATGAGGCGTTGCGCAGTTTCTTGACTGCACCTTGGGCCTAATTCATGTTTTATGCAAGTATGTTGGGATTTTATAGGCTATAGAGCTTGTAATGCTAGTATGTTAAGCTGCTCTCCAGACATTGTGGGGTAAACTTTACTAAGATGGGCATTCTAATGAAGATGGGATGTTGGCCATAGCAACCAATCAGACTGTGCTTATTTATTTAGAACCTTCTAGAATATAATAGATAGTACCTGATTGATTGCTATGGCAACATCCCATCTTCAATAGAACACCAATCTTACGAAATGTAATCCTGTGTGTTCCAATCATTGGAGGGAGATGAAACAGCCTGCTCCCTGTACCTTCCAGCACAATAAAGAGTTAAGTCCCACTATCTATCTATCTATCTATCTATCTATCTATCTATCTGTCTGTCTGTCTGTCTGTCTGTCTGTCTGTCTGTCTGTCTGTCTGTCTGTCTGTCTGTCTATCTATCTATCTATCTATCTATCTATCTATCTCTATGTCTACCCAGTTATTTATATATTTAAAAGTATATTTTGGGTAATTGAAGTTGGATCGAGTCCTGGCTACAGTTCAATTGTAAATGTTGCCCAGTAATGTCACACATTATATAAAACTTAGAACCCTGTATGATTGTATGCATAAATTATATTAATTATGCCTTGAAATTGTATTTAGCACCTCCTAATACTGTAAGTGCTCAATCCCCAGCCATGTAAATTCTCCAGAGGTATCACCATGTACAGTACCTGGTATTATGGTGGAGGAATACACTAGCAGCAACTTGTGGATGATAGAGTTACTGATGGGATAGCTCTAGCCACACAAAATGATTCATCTGGCTGTTGCAATATGTGAACTGCTGGGAAATCCTCCCCTACTGGCTTCTGAGTCAGAATGTACAGAGAGAGCTGAGGATACCAGAAAGCTTACTGCTACACTGGAGTCTTAAGGAATAGGTCAAAAGTATCAAGGAGACCCAGGGTCTGGCTGCCTACCTCTGGAAAGCATTTTGACCGAAAGACTTCCTGGCCAAGGACTCCACTTTCTCCTTAGACAAAGTATATCCGTAAACAACGGATAATACTGCATGCTTCCCAATAGAAACAATGTTAAAATTATCCAGTTCATGAATGGTGCCAAATTTAAACAGATGAAATTAATGTGTTTTTATTTCTAAGATAGTTTATTGGAGCATATACATAATTATACTTCAAGACACTAGAATCTGCCTGTCTTCTGTGACAACTAATTAACAGCTAAAGACAGGTTTCTCCTTGTGGTGCAAACTAATATTAGATTTTTTAAGTCATCTCATCTCATTATGTGTCCCTTTCTTTTTGGGCCCAAAAAGGTGCAATTCGTCCCATGTGGGGTGTTGTGTCCCTCCAAAATACCAAAATACCTCCTCCAGTCACAATGTTCGGGATAGCTTTCCTCCACAGGGATGGAATATCCGAAGTGTGTGTGTGTGTGTGTGTGTGTGGGGGGGGGGGGGGGTATTTAAAGAGATAGCAAAAAGTGGGTGAAAGCAGCATTTCTAGTGTACCAGTAACCAATGCGTTTCACTGCTCATGAAGCTTTTTCAAGGTGGTTTGTGAGATTATTGGATCCCCACACAGGCCATACTAACCATTGTGGAGGGACGCCACCTCTCTAAACAGCCTGCTGGACATCAAGGGAACCCCATTATGGAGGAACGTTATCTCTTTAAATAGCCTGCTGGACATCAAGGCAACCCCCCCCCCCCCCCCCCCACACACACACACACACTCCCACTTCAGATATTCCATCCCTGTGAAGGAAAGCTATCCCCCACATTGTGACTGGAGGAAGTATTTTGGAGGGACACAACACAATAAAAAGAAAGGGACACAAAAGGAGATGAGGTGACTGTTAACAATCTTATATTAATTTGCACAACTTGCTGCAGCAGTTCTATCTACGTTTTTATACAAAAAAATATATTTTTAAAAACAATACATGCTTTAAGCTATTTAAGCCACCTTTTTTAAACAGTTTGTGACAATAAATGTTAGTATTTTATTAATTTTCCATAATTATTGCATCACCTGATTTTATTGTCTAGTGCAACTACCCTTGTTTGTATATTGCTTTACTTGTAAGGGGGTGACACCCCTTTTTTTGTTGCAGCTTGACAAGGCAGCTACATACAGGCGACCTCTACAGATATTCCAATTATCCTTGTGGCTCCGATTTCACACACATAGCCTGCAACCATGCACAACCCTACATCAGACTCATATGTGAATCTAAGGGGTGGTCTGGGGGTGCACCGGACCACCCATTAAACATACCACAATCTACGCATTTTCTGGGGTGGTGGGCATGTAGAAACTATTTTTAAATTTCACGCTGGCTCATGCGCCAATTGAAATTCACAGTCCGACAGCTAATCAGGCGCCACCAATGTGATTGGCTTTACAAGCCACATTTTTATCTGTTCGCACTGGGAGCCAAATTGCCTAGATATGGCACTGGCATTTTCTAACTTAATTAATGTCAACCCAGTCAGCCTGAGTGAGATGACTAGCTCCACCTCTCCTGCCTTTTTCCCAATGAAAATCCTAATATGTGCGACCTGGCATGATAACATCAAACGGTGTGCCCACCTGCTCCAGCACCCAACCAGCATTCTCTGTGTTGGCAGCGCTGCGGCTGTGTGTGTCCTGCTGCTGTGTGCAAGTGTACATGGGTGGTGTAATGACGAGTAATCATCATGCAGTTCGCATGCTCGTCTGCGCTCTGCCCATGAGATACATTAAAACGCATTCCTGCACATGTCAGCTGTGTCTGACTGAGTAAGTCAGGTGACACTGTCACCTCACAGAGTGCTGGGCATTCCCTCACAGTGGCAAAAATACAGCAAAAATGGGGGAGTGTAAAGAATATAGCATTATATTGGTAATTATATCATATAATACCAATATTATACGTGTTATATTATATGTGTTTGTGTCTGTATAAATGAAGGTGCATAGTATACCCTATAAGATCTGTATCCAGCACCACTTATGGTTACATGGGGATGCCTAGTGCAGTTTTGAAAGAGCAGTACCACAGCATGCATTCTTATTAGTGTTACAGATCCTGTCCCAGCAATCAAAGAATAGTGGGCTTCAACATTAAGTCAAATCTATTGATTTATCTTTCAGCTACTGTAATCTTACTCCATCTTTGTAATTTACTCATTTTTTTCCTTCTATGTTTCTCAATTTCTTTCTCTGTCTGCCTATATGTCTTATTCTGTTCTCTATGTCTCAGTAATTTTTCTATCTGGCTGACTAGGTGCATCTGTATAATGCATGAGGGGGTCAGTGTTTTGCAAAGATTCAAGAAATGTTAAAAGGAGATGCAGTCCTGGTGGTCAAGATGCCGGTGGTCAGTATAGTAGGAGTCTGTATACTGACCAACGACTGCCATCAGTTAGTTAGGAACTTTACCTGGGGGGCTGCAGTCCTACAGCCCATAGGTTAAAACCACCATTGAATGGAAGCAAAAAATAAATTAATTGAATACATATACTGTACAACCTATACTCAATCATATTGGGATTTTTGGACTTGTGTAATTACTGCAGCTAGTTCTATAGTCATGAAGCCTTTTAGTCATATGAGTACTCTACAGTTGTTTCACTTATCTTTCCCACATTATCCAAGTACATCTAAATAATCTGAAGGAGATGGTGATAAACTCGCAAAATACATATATTTCTAAAACACTTACAGTATTTAATGTGTGGGTTGAGGATGCATTGGATGATTCAATTTACTCCACCTCCATCAGGTGTCAGGCAACTTTCAGAACACATAAGCAAGCAGCCCCACTTTATCTACCAGAACATGCAATATAAAAAGTGTGGAGTGCCGCGTACCACAAATCGACAAGTGGAACACCAAGCACTGCATTCCTGGAAGCAGGAAAGGGATGTTGGTACCACGGTGCCAGAAGTGATGTTGCAGGACCCAGGGTAAAATGTAAACAAAGGGGAAATGCCTAACAGGGCTGAAGTACCATCAATAAGTGTGCTCTGTCATAGATCTGAAATCAATATAGATAATTGCTAGGCAAACTACAACAGTTACTAGTAACACCAATGGTAACTACTGTATAATTACAGTATAAAACATATTTTTAGGGAATGTTAATTAGATGTTACCTGAGGCCAAATAAGGAATTACAGAAGCTTTTCCTGAAGACAAACAAGTGGACAAGAATATGTGGACCCTCTTTATTGGGCTGCAGTTATGGCTACTGTATATGTTCAATTCCAGAGTTCAGGATTATATGAAGCAAATTGGTTGAATATGCTATAGTTAAATAATATATATAAATAATGTTTTTTGCCTCTGCATCACATATAGGGTGAGATGTACGAAGCCCTGAAAAGTGATAAAATGAGAGTGGCAAACAACCAACCAACCAGCTCCTAGCGGTCATTTTTTAAACAGTCTGTGACATGGCAGTTAGAAGCTGATTGGCTGGTACTTTATCCCTCTCCATTTTATCACTTTTCAAGCTTAGTATCTAGCCCAGTGTTTTTCAACCACTGTGTCATGGCACACTAGTGCCTTGAGCTGTTCTCAAATGGGCCCCCAGATGTAGATGCCCAAACCAGTTTACAGCCAGCATCAGTTTAACTGTTATTTACTGGCCTCTTTTTTCATGTAAAGGACCAATGTATTTTATTTTTGTTACTTGTGGGGACCAGTGTGATTGTTTTTTTATATGGAGGCCAATAGGTTTGTTTTTTCCTGTCGTGGGCCAATGTGTTTTGCCCTGTGCGGATCTCATGGTGGCAATCTTAAAATCTTATTTGGTGTGCTGCAAGGTACGAAGGTTGAAAAACACTGATCTAGCCCATAGTTACATACATGGTTCATTGACTTAATATGAGAAAAAAAAAATATATATATATATTGTTATTTAATTTTCAGTATTTTATACAATGTCTCTCTGTCCATTACTTTTGAGAATATACGTAGATATAAAGATAAACTGAATTTTGGATTATTATTATGTTTTCCACTCATATAAATGCCTCTCAATGCATACATACCGGTATATTTGAAGAGTAATAATGATCTAATTATATAGGCCTAGGCTTGTTGGAGGGGCCTGGGTCAGTTTCTTAAGGGGTCAATGTGAAGCCTTTGCAGTGCTACAAATGGAGGCAAATGTCTCCCTCTGGCAGCACTGGCTGGAAAACTATATTTCCCCAGATTTATCCACGCTCCCCTCAGTCCCAAGTCTGCTCTCAGCGACCATGGTGCAGAGCAACCATACCTAATAAGTTTGATAGTTAACATTATAATTGGCAGAGAACAACAATAACAGGTTTATACAATGTTACTATTCATCTGTAAGTTTTTATTACATACCGCAGCCAGTAATCTAATAAAACGTTATTATTCTCTCTTGTAATGCTGTAAAAATGAACAGGGCCATATAAAAATAAGGTCAATTCTCAACTGAAACCAATTTACAAAACACTAAAAAAATGTTAGCATTTGCAGAATATACACTCCTAAGATGTTATTGGTAAAATGTTCTAAGACTCATTTACAGCACAGGGCACCATGCCATATTTCTCTAATAACTTGGATGCCATCCAAACAAATGCAGGAGCTTAGATATTAATTTACTGAAGAATAAAATTAAGGTGTTCTCTAATTTATTCAACACGTTAAAATGTGTAATTGAAAATGGCAACGTTTATAAATGTAGGCGTCTTTCTATTGGGAAAATATACATTTGTTACATAAGAGTACTACATTCTCTCTTCAAATGAAGTATTCTAATTTTCTATTGAAGTCATATATTTTTCTGGCTACTGTTGTTTGATGAATGCAGTCTTTGTCTAGAAGCATTGGTCTTGAAAAGAAATCCCTTAAGATGTATGCATGCATTTTATAATGTGTTTTATTTTTTACCCAAGGGGTACCTTCAGAAGAAATAACCTAAAACTTAAGACAGAAAGAAATATTCATGTTCAAAACAAACATTTAAAGTATATAAAAAAGGGCTTTGTTGTATGATGCCCCTTTCCCACTGCAGCCTTAAAACGGTATATTGCTGATTTTTGAGGGCAAAATACCGTTTAAGGCTGCAGTGGGAAAGCGCCAGAGTTGAAATACCGTTTAAAGTTAAACGGTATTTCAACCCGTTTTCCAAGCAGGGTTTTAACCGGTAATCTACCGTTTAAGAGGCAATGGGAATGCATCTTAAACGGTTTTACCAGCAGATGCAGCGAGGATGGCTCATATTTGAGCCATCCTCGCTGAATGTGTATACAGCAGCCGGGCTGAAAGATGCGCGGCTTTCAGTCCAGCTGTCTGCTCCCTCCCTTGCCACCCCCCTCCCCGCCCGCAGCGTCATATACTCACCGCTGCTCACCGGCGCCGTCCCGCTGTCGCTCACCGGCGCCGTCCCGCTGTCACTTACCGCCCGGCAGTCCTGCTCCCCCGCCCGGCCACACAAGCTGGGCGCTCCGCCCCTCCCGGCCTGCTCGCCCCGCCCCCCCACCTGCTGAACACGGAGACCTGCTCGCCCCGCCCCCCCGCTGAACACGGAGACCTGCTCGCCCCGCCCCCCCCGCTGAACACGGAGACCTGCTGAACACGGAGATTATTTATCACCCAGTAATATATACATTGCTGGCACAGGCCAGCAATGTATATATTATTGGTATCACTGCACACCAATGATTATTTATCAGCCAGTAATATATACATTGCTGGCACAGGCCAGCAATGTATATATTATTGGTACCACGGCACACCAATGATTATTTATCAGCCAGTAATATATACATTGCTGGCACAGGCCAGCAATGTATATATTATTGGTACCACTGCACACCAATGCTGTAAAAACGTTTTGAAGAGCTAAAACGTTTTACCTGCAATGGGAATGGTACTTAAATGGCATTTAAAACTGTAATCTGCTGCAGTGGGAATGCTAAATACCGTTTAAGATTACCTGTAACTTAAAACGGGTCTGCAGTGGGAAAGCAGCATAAGATAGGATATACAATATGATAGTGTGTCGGGGACAGCATACCTCCGCATGAAGACAATGTGGAGGATCTGTTCCAAGTTTAGAAAGGCAGCAGCAACAGGGAAACTAATTTGATCAGGGTAGGGCTGATTAGCAGCACCTGTGATATAAGGGTTTCCAGGATAGAAGGTCATTGCTCTTAATGGGCTATGGTAGGGACCACTGGAGCTTTCTGAAGAGTTTATTCTATGCTGTGACACCTGTAAGCTGCAATACTGTAACTATCCTTGCTTATGCTGATTACCTGGTATGCTTTTTACCTGCTACAAATTAAATACCAAGACTTCATTTTATCCAGTGTATGTGATCCCTTGTCACATTATGTATTATGTAATGTATTCTGTATTATTTTCTGATAGTGATTTTTAAATGGTTTTATATATACTTTATATATTTTTATTTGTAACATGATCATGACCACAAGACATTTGCTGGGTATTAAAAGGGCATGACAATTGTGAATATTGGACTCTCTTTGAAGAGGTAGCCTAAGCCAGCAGGGCTTTCCAAGAAGTGTGCCAAAGGATGCTGACATTTTGGGGCCTCAGTAATTTGTACTACCCCTCATGGCGCCCTTTAACCTGATTAGCTATTTTAAAGGGAAATTATATATTAGATAATGCATATAGTTTAAGAATTACTTGTTTGCAATTGGTTAGGTTCCGCTAACAAATTAATGATTGAAAAATGTATCTTAAAATCTAACTTCCGGTTCCGGCTGCAATATGAGCAGTCACACCAGGCTGAGCTCTGCTGCCACCAGGCATCCACCTAATCAACTAGGCTGTTCAGCCTCCACAACGACATACCACCACCTCCGCCTCTTTACGGGGTGCCCCCCCACCACAGCACCAGAAGCCGGAGAGAGAAGAAGCGCATAGAATCCAAAATGGAGCAGGACACCAGAGCTCCGGTGCAATGCCTGACTACTGGAAGGGATTAGTGTTACTGCCAACACCCCTAAAGGAAGTGACCCACTTACCCCAGATGTCCCTGTCACATATGGGGATATGATTAATGCCAATCGTACTGCAATGGGCCCATTGTTAGCAGCACAGACTTCAGACTTTAATAAACAGCTTTCACAGAGCATAAGCAGAGTAGAACCAGCTGAACATCAATTGGGGGAGCTATTTTCTGATGTAAACGCCCCTAAACCAGCTGTAGATCTGAACACCAAAGCAAGACATCAAATATCATGTAAACTTGAAGATCTGGAGAACAGATCACGATGTAACCTGCACTTGATTGGGCTCCCAAAGTCAGTGAAACAAATTGCTTGATTTGACTTCATCATATGTTACATAGGTTGCTGCAACGCAAACCGAATGTACAGATTGGGGGATCAGCGACAGCAAGAAGGGGCACGCCTGAGTTGTCATTTTTAAATGCCTCAATTTTTTACATAAGGAGATCTTATGGAATGCATCCAGAAAACATCGCTATCTAACCTGGGAGGGAGCAAAAGCTGCTGATCTTCCAGGATTACTCAGCTGAGCTCACTAGAGTTTTCTCCCCTTTATTCTCTCCTGATTTAACAGAGTATAAAGTTTGCCATGCTATATCCGGCTCATTTTAGGATATAAAATGGATCCTCCTTCAATGATTTCTTGTCAGTCTCAGATGATGAATTGTTCACGAAGGAGACTGGTAATCAGAATATCAATGCTAATGTCTGATTCTTCGCAGTTGCTGTCTATTACCTGACATGCCGGCGATACTGGAAGTGGCACAGTCACTAGTGTGTGGCTTTCAATAATACAAGGCGGATTACACTGGGTAGGCCAGGAATTTTTGGCCTGTGTTCTAGGTGTTGGATCAACCACTACTTATTACACATGGAAGTTAATATTTCCTGTGCGTTTTTGTTTTCTATCTGCGAGGGAATTTCACAATATGCGATCATCTTTATTATGTTGTTTTATTGTGTTTGTATTTTTCATTGCCTTTCTATGTCCATCCCTCCCTATTGCACTGCTTCTCCCCCTGCGGAGTGTTGTTGGAGTGCAAGATGTATTTGTTTTTATTTTTTACACTCACTGTACTATGGTACATAGTACAAACTATACGCACCTCATTGCTGCTTTAATGGTTTTGGGCTTTAATATTTTTGCTGAATATGACTATGATTTATTGGTAAATGCTTGTGTTCCCCATTCAGGTACATGGCGACTTTTGTACTAGTACAGTATATGTAATTCTTGATATGTACTTCTTGCACCTTCTTCCCTTAATACTTCACAGTGTCTAGCCTATGTATAGGATCCTGGAATGTGGGTTGGATGAATTCTCCTCAGAAAAGAAAAAAGGTACAGATGTATCTGAGAAAATTGAAAATGGATATTACAGTATGTTGCTACTGGAATTACATTTCGTACCCCAAGAGATTCAAAGTCTATCTAGTTTGCAATGTTAGCATCTTCCTCTTACTGTCCATGATGTACAGACAGATGTAGACGGCAGATATGTCATATGCAGAATTACTATTGATAACCAAGAATTTGTATTGTGTGACATCTACACTCTAAAACAGTGGTGGGGAACCTCAGGCCCGGGGGCCGGATGCGGCCCCCGTAGCCGGTCTGAGTGGCCCTCCCACCCGCCTGGCAGCTTTGCCGGGAGTCAACTACAGGGGAATTCTTGCGAGAGGTTGGTAGTTCTCGCAAGATTCCTCTTAATAAACAGCACCTGGAGACTGTCAGTCCTAGTCAGCGGCAGCCGCCGTAGCGCGGGGCGGGTGCAGCAGGACAATTTGTGAGAGAAATTTTTACATATGGCCCCCGAAGGATTTTTTCCCCATACAAACGGCCCTTGGCACAAAAAAGGTTCCCCACCCCTGCTCTAAAAGTATACTCCAAGATCTTCTTCCATAAATTAATAACTCTGCTAACCCCTTATAAAAATTCTCATTTAATTCTCGGTGGGGACTTTCACCTAATCATCTCCACACACTTGGACAAACAAATGCCTCACAAGGGGAAACACACTCTTAATAAAATGGGTATGTCATATTTAATCAAGGCCTTACAAGTTTTGGATATCTGGAGAGTGACCCAACGGAGAGATATTTCACATGTCATTCAGCAGCGACAGGCCATTTATCTAGAATAGAATATATGCTAATGTCTAATGCACTTTTTCCCAGAGTATCACAAGAAAATATTGAACCTATATCAATGTCGGACAACGCAGTGATCTGGGTGGAATTTCAACTATCTAAAGACAAGTCTAATATTAGAACATAGAGATTGACATTCCGTAATAAACTCAAGGCTGCCTGGGAGGTTTTTAAAGTTAATAACGAATCTGGATTATGAACGAATCCAGTACTGTTTTGGCAGGCGTCCAAGGCAGTCTTGAGGGGTGAAATCATTTCTTATACATCTTCCATTTTTAAAAACACACACACACACTCAGAATTCATTACTGCACAAAAAGCCCTTACTAAAACTTACCAAGAGTTTAAAGAGACAGGCACTTTTTCTCCCGTACAAAAAATAATGATGTAAAATATCTTTGACGATTGTTTTACTAAATTAGAATACCGTTATTCCTTTTCCAAGGACAGAAAATGTAATTGATTTGGCAACAAGTCAGGTTGACTACTTACTAATTTATTACGCAGACAGAGAACCCCTATGGCAGTGCATCCTCTTAGAACATTCAATGGTACTATGACAACTTCTAACACCCAAATAGTAGAAATACTATGTGTATTTTACGAAAAACTATACTCTACTCCTGATGTAGTCGAGGATGAGATGGATAGTAATACGTCCCGGTCGCAATTCTGGAATGGTTTGCCTACTCCCCAGCTGTCCTCCACACAATGTGCCTCTTGCCTCTTTAATATCTCCAATTAAGGTAGATGAAGTTATTCAAATGATTAGACAGTTAATAACTGGTAAAGCACCGTGACTTGGTGGCTTTTCACCTGAATATTACAAGATAATGATTAATAGAATATCACCAATACTGTCTGACGTTTTAAATGTAATTTTACAATCTCAAACATTGCCCGCTCACTTCAATTCTGCCATTATCATAGTTCTTCTGAAACCGGGTAGGGAACCTCTCTGATCCTGGTTCATACTGCCCAATTTCACTGCTAAACACAGATTATAAGATGTTTACTAAAATTTTAGCAGAAAGACTTGAACATGTTCTCCCATCAGTAATGCACCAGTATCAGACAGGTTTTTTCAGGGCAGGACATCGGTTGTAAATATTAGAAAGTCCTCAAGGAACTGAGGGGCAGATTTATTAAGCTTGGAGAAGAGATAAACTGGAAATAAAGCGGAGAAAAGGTAAAAGGAGATAAAGCACCAGCCAATCATCTCCCAACTGTCTTTTTCAAACACAAATGATTGGCTGGTGCTTTATCTCCTTTTACCTTTTCTCCGCTTTATCTCCAGTTTATCTCTTCTCCAAGCTTAATAAATCTGCCCCTAAGACAGATACACCAAAGGTCATATTGTCATTGGATGCTGAAAAGGCTTTTGACATGGTGCTTTGGTCACATCTTTAAGATATTGGGGCAGATGTATTAAGCCTTAACAAGAGATAAATGCAAGGGTGATAAAGAGAGATAAACATCCACCCAATCACCTGCTAACTGCCATGTTACAGGCTGTGTTTGAAAAAAGTCAGTTAGGATCTGATTGGCTGGACGTTTATGTCTCTTTATCCCCCTTGCATTTATCTCTTGTTAAGGCTTAATACATCTGCCCCATTATCTAGATTTGGCTAGATTTCTATTCGAACCCAAGTACCCAAATTATATGCAATGGGCTGTTATAAAATTCCCTTTTTGATAGGCAGGGGGACTAGGGAAAGCTGTCTTCTATCATTGTTATTTGTTCTGCCTTGGAGCTGCTGGTGATAGCAATTAGAGAATTTGTACATTACAAGGGAATCATGGTTGGATCATTAGATTTCCGTCTGGCATTATTCGCCAATGACATGTTGCTCTTTATGTCTTATCCTGCCCGAACCATCCCACGTCTTTTCACTGACTTTCCGGATATAAAATTAATATCAGTAAATCAGAGCTATTTTATATATCAATGTATGTATTGGGAGCTGCCCACCCCAGGTGCCCCGCTGCCCATCCTTGCCGCCATGGACCCCACTGATGGCTGCACATCGGTGCTTCACAACTGGCACACATCTAGGATCGTACCCGACACCCACGTTGTGCCACTGATGGGTCCGACTGATGTACCGCCTGTCCGACCACAGGGTCTGGGTCCGATGTGCACAGGGCCGTGCATCGGACCCGACTGGCATGTCACATACAGACGATTTGGCATACAATTCCATACAATGCGATGCAATGTTAAATTGTATAAGCACCCTAATGGGGGCTTACAATGTTAAATGCACCCCCACGCCACCCCCACTATGAACGTGAACCCGAAGCATGGCGAGCGCAGCGAGCCCGTGAGGGGGGGCGGTACGCGAGTGGCGGCGGTACGCGTCCTCCGACCTTTTCATACCCCCACTATCCACGTCGGTGTGGAGTTGATATTATATTGTGTGGCGAGCGCAGCGAGCCACAGAGCCCGAAGCGTGGCGAGCGCAGCGCGCCCCGCGAGGGGATGCGCATTACTTCACAGGTATTACGCGTCCGCTCACCACGCTTCGGGCTCGGTGGCGAGCCGCTCTCGCCACACTATATAAGATCAACTCCACGCCGACGTGGATAGTGGGGGTATGAAAAGGTCGGAGGACGCGTACCGCCACCCCTCGCTGGCTCGCTGCGCTCGCCACGCTTCGGGATCACGTTCATAGTGGGGGTGGCGTGGGGGTGCATTTAACATTGTAAGCCCCCATTATGGTGCTTATACAATTTAACATTGTATAGGGGGCTTATACAATTTTAAATCGCATCGCAGTGCATCGGGTGTATGCCATGCGATGCGATGCGATTAAAAGTTGTGCGACCAAATATCGTGGGTGCCGTGCTAGTACACAAGTACCTAAGATGCAAATTTGCTGCAAAAAAGTGCGATATGGTGCGATTTCAGGCAATTTTTAGACTTGAAAATGTGCGCATTTTCAGTCATGTGTAAAAAAAAAACGGCGTGGGGTCCCCCTCCTGGGCATAACCAGCCCTGGGCTCATTGAGCCGGACCTGGTTCCAAAAATACGGGGGACCCCTACACTTTTTGCCCCCCGTATTTTTGGAACCAGGTCCGGCTCAATGAGCCCGGGGCTGGTTATGCTCAGGAGGGGGGTCCCCACGCTGTTTTAAAAAAAAAAGGTTCTTGTGTAGTTTCATGGCGCCGTACTACTTCCAGGTTGGGTACGCTCGCCAATCTATCTAAAATAAAGTAACTTAACTCCATGCCAACGTGGAGCCCGCAAGGGGACTCATGCTGGCGCCGTGAAACTACACAAATACCAAAAAAAACACTTTTACACATTTTTTTACACAGGACCATGCACAGATCTCAATGAGCTATGTATGGTTCTGTCAAATTCACCTGTTAGAACCTGGTCTATTTTTTTGGCGATTTTTGGTAACGTTTACCAGAAATCGCACATCTGGATGCGAATTAAAGTGTGACTAAAAATCGCCACTTCAAAATGTGCGATTTCGCGGCAAAAAATGTGTTTTTTTCACCACGAATTGCTCCCTATTACATGTGCGATTTTAGGAAAACGTGCGATATTGGCTGTTTTTGACCAAAAATCTCCCCCTATTACATTTCGCCCCATGTGTCAATCTGGTGATCATCATACTGTCTATTCTATTATGATTATCTATTACAGATGGGGCAGGTCCCATCTTGGCAGGGGATGGCGCTGGCGTCGCCAGCCGCCATCCCCCGCCAGCGCCATGGCGATGGTGAAAAGGGGAGGCGCGCGCGTCCCCTTCCGACGGCGCTTCCATCCGTTCCCCCGGGTCCCCGCCGGCTTGCCGGCGGTAACCCGGGGTCCCCGCCGCCTGCCCGCATCCCCCCCTAACCCCCCCTAACCCTGTCCATCTCCCTGGAGGCGGAGACGGACAGGGTTTCCGTTGTGCTGGCGACGGAGACTGAGACGTGCGTGCGCGTGAGACGCACGCGCGTCTCAGTGTATTCGCTGGCGCGGCTGCTGGCGGGATGCCAGGGCGGACGTTCTGGCGATCCGCCAGCCAGGATGGGACCTGCCCCATCTGTATCTATTTTTAGGTAGAGGCCTGATGCTGCAGCTCCATCTGCCTTTTTGTTAATCTGGCCCTGGCTGCATTAGCATCCATCTCTGAAGCAAAGTTGTGTTAACGTCATTAATGTTTGCTTCTGGCCATGCCTACATGCTTCAAAGGAAAAAAAGGGAATGACTTGCACAGACCTATCAGTCATGAGTTTAAGACCAACATACAGTTATATGAAGATTTGGTACTTGTTTCCTAGAACGGCCACAACGATTTAGATCGTTGTGGTCGTAAGATAAAAAATCGGATCGATCGCATCGCATGCGATTTGGTCGCATGCGATGCGACCGATCCGACCGACCGATTTTTCACCCGATTTTTTTTTTTTTTTCACATGATTATTTTCAATTGCCCCCCCAAATGTTACTAAGTGGGCTAGACCCCACGATAGACGTCAACCCGAAGCGTGGCGAGCGCAGCGAGCCCGCGAGGGGCGGCGGTGCGCGTCCTCCGACCTTTTCATTCCCCTACTATCCACTAGGGCGTGGAGTGAGAATAGAATAGTGTGGCGAGCGCAGCGAGCCACCGAGCCCGAAGCGTGGCGAGCGCAGCGAGCCCCGCGAGGGGACGCGTATAACTTCACAGGTATACGCGTCCCCTCGCGGGGCTCGCTGCGCTCGCCACGCTTCGGGCTCGGTGGCTCGCTGCGCTCGCCACACTATTCTATTCTCACTCCACGCCCTAGTGGATAGTAGGGGAATGAAAAGGTCGGAGGACGCGCACCGCTGCCCCTCGCGGGCTCGCTGCGCTCGCCACGCTTCGGGTTGACGTCTATCGTGGGGTCATGGCGGGCACATAAAAAATGTGAAATGGGTCATATTGGCCCATTTCACCTTTTTTATCATTTTTCCCTATGTGAGATGGACTTAATCAAGCCCATCTCATCTTGTGCCATTATAATGGCACAAGACCGACCGATTTCAATGTTAAAAGATTTTTTAACATTGAAGTCTATGGAAAAATCGGGTCAATCGGTCGGTCGCATCGCGGCCGATTTTAATTGGTCGCGACCGACCGATTGACCCGATTTCTGTCAATCAAAGGGAAAAAATTGTAAAAAATCGGCCACATCGTGAGGATCGTGTCCCTTAATTAAGAGCCACGATCACTCACGATTGTGGCCGTTCTAGGAAACAAGTACCGAAGATTTAAATATAAAGATTTTAATTAAATATAAATATTTAAATATCCACAAAAGTATAGGTGTTGGTGGTGCTCCCACGAGTTATGGTGATCCTTAGAGACAGGATTATATGCAACAAAAGAAGCTTGAAATATGCATGCAAATATGCATGAAAAATACTTAAACTATGCATGAAAAATGTTAAAATATGCTACATTAAATAATGAAAAAAAAGTATTTTTTAACTTATTTATTTAAAAATCAGCATACAATCAGTTGTAAATAAACCTCAAAAATAGGCCCACAGCATCTGCAGATGTCTAGTGCTGCACACAGGATTTTTTTTCTTCCTGGCTGCTACAGCAGACTGCAGCGTCCAGAGCTCTTCTTGCATCAACTACACAGACCCTCATCTCCAGCGCCGATGGATCAAATGTCAGCATAGCGTGTGACGGTGGCGCAGTGGAAGGCTTCCTCCCTGCGCCGCATACTCACTGTGACACGGCATTTCCTCCGCGTGATGTCACAACCCTTCTGCCTGCCTCCTCTGCTGCAGAAGTCTGTCTCTTGGTGTAAAGTCCAGGCCAGGGGCAGGCAAAGCTTCAGGAACTTCGTAATGGCATCCGCCCTGACTGACTTATCAATATGGATTGGCAGCCTAGAGCAGTGTCAGACATAGCGTACATCCAAGGTTCCCCACACTGTAAACATATTGCCCCAGCCTGCACACGCTACCACTACCTAGCCAGCAGTAGCAAAGCAAAGCAGTGCTGTGAATCGCGGGTGGGAAGAGGTTGGGGCCTAAAATATGCACATCACTAGATTTTAGGTAAAATATGCATTAACCAGTGAGAATGGGCAAAATATGCAAATGCATATGCAAATATGCAAATGCATATAATCCTGTCTCTAGTGATCATAGACAATAAGGAAAAAAAAAAAAAATATATAACTCTCTTTGTTGGGGCACTGCTTGTCTAGATTTAAAATTGATTTTTTTTTATTGATATGCATTAAAATATGGTGCACTAACCTATGACAAGAAAAAATATATAATGAAATTAAATAATAAATGAAAGGAGAGGGAAAATAAATAAAAAAGATAAAAAGAAGAAGGAAAAAGAGGAAGAAAAATAGCAGCAATAGAAAAATAGAAGATACCGTTAACAAAGAAAAAAATTAAAAAGTAACAATTTGTACCAAAATTGTCAATATATTAATATTATTTTGTGTTACACAGTATCCAACATATACAGAAAAATATATATATGTACCTGTATTGTATAACACAATTGTATATCAGGATAACAGCCAACAAATATTGCACTACTAACTGCTAATATTGGATTAACCATTGTGTTAATCAATCAACTGATCAATAGGCCAATCAATTAATTAATGGGGTTGTGTCAGCCTTTGTAATAAAATGATCCCCATTTGTGGGTCTTACCAGAATCCTCTGGGTCATTAATAGACTTAGGCTTTACGGCGGTCTACTCTTCCACCTCCAACTCTTCCCCCTCCTCAGATAATTGAATCCTTTCATTAGACGCTGAAAAAGCCTTTGATCTCATAGAATGGCCCCATTTATATAATGCCCTTAACAAATTCGGTTTCCCAAAACAGTTCATTCAAATGCTCCAATGTTTATACTCATCTCCTCACACCCAAATAGCCAGTAATGGCACACTCAACCCCATTCCTTATAAAAAAAAGGCATGAGACAGGGCTGCCCCTCTCTTCCCTACTTTTTGCTATCGCCCTCGAACCCCTGGCTATTTCTTTAAGAACATCTAAGACAGGGGTGGCCAAACCTGTCCTCAAGATCTACCAACGGTGCATGTTTTCCAGGCAACCTGTGGATCTATAGTAGGAATGAATGCAGCAGGTTTGAAAATGTGACCGTTAGTATTGACTACAGCTGTGCACAAGCTAGGTGATCTGGAAAATATGGACCGTTGGTAGATCTTGAGGACCGGTTTGGCCACCCCTGATCAATAATAAGGAGCTTCGTCTGTCATTATTTGCTGACGACATGCTCCTTTTTATCTCTATCCCCTCATCCACAATCCCTGAAATACTACGCCTTATATTTTCATTTGTCTCCGTTGCTGGTTATCGCATTAATCTTTCCAAATCTGAGATTCTTTATTTCCCCAATACAGACACCTCTACAAAACAAATACATACTGTAGACTCCCTTTCGTTCACTACCACGTCCTCAGACATAAAATACTTGGGAGTCAGAGTCCCTGCAGTTTTGTCAGACTTATATACCAGAAAAATTACTCCCCAGTGTAAAATATCCACAACACTTGACGGATGGACTCTGCTCCCACTGTCCCTTTTGGGTAGAGTAGCTGTGATTCAAAGTATCATCTTCCCCAAACTTTTGTATCTGATGCAGAAACTTCCACTTAGCTTATCTAAGGCAGATTTAAACAAAACTTAATAAAATTGTCACTAAATTCCTATGGAAAGGGAAAAAACCTAAACTTGCCCTTAGTAAACTATAGGCCCCAAAACGGGCTGGGGGACTGGGTTTACCTAATTTTTCAGTATATAACACTTCAACTTTATTCCGATGTATTGCTGATTGGCTGACGGACAGCAACTCCTACACAGACTCCAGACTAGATGAGGCTCTCTTCCACCCCTTCTCCTTGGGTGGCCTATTACATACTAAAAAGACAGACATCCCCCATTCTACTAAACCCACTTTTTAGAGACATATACTTTGCTTGGCTATCAGTCAACAAAACCTGAAATAGAAACCCGTTACATACCAGTTCCATTCCCATTTGGGGCAACCCAGCATTCCCGCCATCCCTGTCGAACAGAACTTTCAGACACTGGCACGATATAGGAATTTCAAACTCCTCCAAGGTCTTTGACCCTGTGGCCATATTTTATCTTTCACTCAAATACAAACCAAATATAACATCCCACATAAACAATTTGTCATGTATCTACAACTCAGACACTACTTATGTTACCTGCGTGAAAACTTATCTGTCTCGACTGCAACCCCTAGTCCCGACACATTGCATAACTTACTATCCACATGCGCAAAATCCAAATATAGAATTGGTGCTCTCTATGACATGCAGGGGTGGATTTACGGGTGAGGGCGCCCCTAGGCACAACAATAATGCCCCCCACAGCCGCCTAATTGTATTACTGGGACATTTTTTATTTGTTATTCTGTATGCATATTTACTAAGTAGGACAGAATACAGGGACAGTATCTGTAGTATTTACACTCTATTTAAGATGGAATATGGTATAGTACAGTGGATAATCTGCAGTTACTGCTAAATTTCAGGCTGACCGTACTATCACAAGCATTCGAGTGCCGCCCCCAAACATGTGCCGCCCCGAGGCACGTGCCTCACGTGCCTAATGGGAAATTCGGCTCTGATAACATGTTGACTGATACAACTACCTTGAAGATGTATGTAAGGATAACCATTTCGCTCTGTTTATATATAACATGAATTCTACATCTAGGGATTCTAGTAGTTTCAGCATACATTTCACCTGCTCGTTATGCACATTTCACTGACTCCAATACAGGGCACTGCCCTAAGTGTGGTATTACATCTGCTCCTTACTTTAATTGTTTCTGGGAATGTGGATACATCAAAAAATTCTGGAACAAGCTCACATACTACATTAACAGCACATTTCAAATACAAGTGGTCCTGGACCCTGTGGCCTGCCTATTAACCAACTTTTCTAACTGGAATCTGGGCCATAATCAATCAAATATCATCCAGCTGCTAACAGTGACGATGACAGTTGTGAAGAAAACCATACTTACTCATTGGCTAAACAAATCCTCACCAACAGTCACTGAAGTACATAACAAACTACTGCAACTCATGTATTTCGATAGAAAATCTGCGACTGCCAGCTCAGAAAAAGGGAAACCCTCCTTATTCAAAAAATGGGGACTCTTCATCGACACCCTAGATCCATGTTCAAACTCAAATCCATTAAAAAAAATTTGCATGAAGAATGGAAACAACCCACTCGTCAAAAATGCTAAGCCCATGGTTTCGCTATGTGATCTATTCTCTATTGGTTATATTAAACCATTATACGGCTTCAATGACTCAGGATGCCCTGGTTGCACCCCCCCCCCCCTTTTTTATTTTAGTTCTCTTTCATCCCTATTTATTATTACCCTCTATGTTCTTCCCTATGTCTTTGCGTCTAACTAAGGTTAACCTCATTCTATGGTTTAACTTTAATGTGGTTTATTTGTTCTATTATAATAATGGGTCGGTTTACACTAACCTGCTAAAACTTATCACAATTATTACTATAAATCATCACATTTACTGATATGATATACTTAATCTAACTACGGTAAAGGTATATCTTATATACTGAAACTACTAGAATCCCTAGATGTAGAATTCATGTTATAGATAAACAGAGCAAAATGGTTATCCTTACATACATCTTCAAGGTGATTACATTGTTCTATACTCTTCACTCCTCCCATTAAGCTTACCACAGCTAACAGACTAATGTTCAGACAATCTGATTGGGGATCTCGTCACCTTTAGTTAGTATTGGAATCCACAGATAACAATTCGACTCACTCAGCGGACATTGTAAAGGCCCCATACACTATGCGATTTGGGCCCGACTTCACCCGATTCGGATGAATCGGGCCGTGAAATCGTCCCAAATCGCATATTTTGACACCCTGTCCGACCCAATGCGCGGTCCCATGCGCATCGGATCGGAGTTGGGCAGTCGCACCGGCTGCACATAAGATTTCCTAAATCTTATGTGCAGTCTCCGGGCAGGGTCAGCGGGCGGGGGACGCCGGGCATGGGGAGAGGCTGGAACGGGCAGCTGACACAGACAGCGGGCGGGGGACGCCGGGCATGGGGAGAGGCTGGAACGGGCAGCTGACACAGACAGCGGGCGGGGGACACCGGGCATGGGGAGAGGCTGGAACGGGCAGCTGACACATCGGGGGGATGCCGGTGAACCGGCGAGGGGAACAGCTCACGTGCTGGGCAGGAGGACCAGGCAGCCGCAGCTTCAATATAAACGAATGGGGAGGCAGTGATTGGCTGAGAGCTCTCTCAGCAATTGGCTAAGAGAGCTCTCAGCCAATCACTGGCTCCCCATTATTTGTATTAAGTTTTTCTTCCTAGTTCCTTGCAGCTGCGGCTGCCTGCCTGGTCCTCCTGCCCGTTTCCAGTGAGCTGTACCCCTCGCCGGTACACCGGCGTCCCCCCACCCGCTGCCCCTGCCAGCCTCTCCCCATGCCCGGATCACAGTGTCCCTCGCCAGCGTCCCCCACCCGGCATTCCCCCTGCAGCTCCCGGGGGACTGCATATGATAAATCCATGAGATTTATCATATGCAAAATTTGGCACATCAAGTGCCTAATCGTGTGTCCCCCTCCCGGGGAGCTGCAGGGGAAATCAGGTCCGACTTGTCCCTAGGACAAGTCGGACTAATGTATGGGGGCCTTAACACTTCATACGCGGTGTGAAATGATTCTTGACATAAAACATATACCAAAAAATGTTAATTCACTAAGTTCATTAATAGCAAATGTATACGTATAATTGTGTTAACTTTATTTTAACATGCCGACATAATATTTGTCTTGATGTAATGTTCTCTCTTTATTGAAAAATCGGTACTTGTTTCCTAGCAGGGAGCCCAGATTTCCTACGAACGCTCAGTAGTTAATTTAGTTAATTTATTCACTGCACCCTGAGTGAAATTGCATCGCATGGCCCTTTTTTGTGGCGTGAGAGGTGAGACATGAGATGTCAGTAGTTCATATGGTAAAACACCTAAAACACCACCGCTCTCCACGTCAACCCGAAGCGTGGCGAGCGCAGCGTGCCCCACGAGGGGTGGCGGAACGTGTCCTCTGACCTTTTCATACCCCCACTATCCACGCCTGCATGGAGTTGATATTATATAGTGTGGCGAGCGCAGCGAGCCACCGAGCCCGCAGTGTGACGTGTGCAGCGAGCCCCGCGAGGGGACGTAGAATACATGTAAAGTAATCCGCGTACGCTCAGCATGCTTCAGGCTCGGTTTCTCGCTGCGCTCGTCACACTATATAAAATCAACTCCACGCCGACGTGGATAGTGGGGGTATGAAAAGGTCGGAGGACCCGTTCCGCTGCGCTTGCCACGCTTCGGGGTGTCGTGGAGAGTGGTGCTGTTATAGGTGTTTTACCATATGAACTACTGAGATCGCATATCACATCTTACATCTCATGCGATGCAATGCGATTTCACTCAGGGTGTAGTGAATAAATTAACTAAATTAACTACTGAAATCGCATCGCACACATCGCAAGGCACAAAAAGCCATGCGATGCGATTTGCTATGTGATTTCACTATGCAGAATAGCCCACTAAGCAAATAGCTTAGTGGGCGCCCTGCTAGGAAACAAGTACCGAAAATTCTAATAAAAAGATTATTAAAAAAAATATAGGCTGAGATTTTGTGAAAACGTGATAATTGAAAAGTGAAAAAAAAAACATATAAAACTGAAAGTGATTTTTTTAAAACCACAAGGCGAAGATATTGCAAATATTGGTGTTTGCCACAGCAGGGATACCACAATTCCTGTTGCAGGATTAATGTATTGATACAGTTGGTGTTAACACATTATTTTATACAACACTCATAGTATTCTCTATATTAGAGCAGAATTGAGAATAAAAGTGTGTTCCCCTGGAATCCCAACTGCTTCTCATCTGCCCGTGTGCCACATGGGCAGTGAACGGGACAGATGGAAATGCAGGATAAGGGATTACCAGACTGGGAGCAACAGAAAAAAGATGACTGGGATCTGCTTTTGAGGGCTACCTCCGGGATTACCCCTGTTGGTAACCCAGCGCAGGGGGTCACTCTCCAGCTGCCCACAATGAGAGTCCCTTAAAAAGAGTGCAGTGATAGAATGTATGGGAGACAGAAATAACATTAAAACTTAATGCTAACATGTACGAGCTTGATGCTATATTATTAATTAATGTATAAACCTCTCACACACATTTTGCAACACTTTCAAAAGATGTTACAGGAGGAATTGGTTGGGATTCCAGGGGAACACACTTTCATTCTCAAATCTGCTCTAATATAGAGAATACTATGAGTGTTGTATAAAATAATGTGTTAACACCAACTGTATCTATACATTAATCCTGCAAGAGGCATTGTGGTATCCCTGCTGTGGCAAACACCAATATTTGCAATATCTTCGCCTTGTGGTTTTTAAAAAAAATCACTTTCAGTTTTATAGGTTTTCACTTTTCAATTATCACGTTTTCACTAAATCTCAGGCATAAGCTGTGTACACACGGGGAAGATATATTGCTCAGCAATATATTGCTAGCAATATATTGCTCAGTGTCTCCTGTTCATCAGTGACCAGAGATGGTTGCTGATGAGCAGGAGACTCTGCCCGGGGAAGAGGCAGGGAAACAGCTGATCGCAGGAGCAAGCTCCTCCGACCAGCGACCATCAGGGACTGTACACTGGAGCTCGCACCCAGCGATTTATTGCCGACAGCACAAACAAATCACTGGCAATATGGTCGCTCAGCGACCATATTCCCAGCGATATGTGCTGAAATCGCCCCCGTGTGTACACAGCTTAAGTCTATTAATGACCCAGGGGATTCTGGTAAGACCCACAAATGGGGATCATTTTATTACAAAGGCTGACACAACCCCATTAATTAATTGATTGGCCTATTGATCAGTTGATTGATTAACACAACGGTTAATCCAATATTAGCAGTTAGTAGTGCAATATTTGTGGGCTGTTATCCTGATATACAATTGTGTTATACAATACAGGTACATATATTTTTTTTTTCTGTATATGTTTGGAATGGTGTAACACTAAATAATATTAATATATTGACAATTTTGGAACACATTGTTACTTTTTCAATTTTTTATTTCTTAACTGTATCTTCTATTTTTCTATTACTGCTATTTTTCTCTCTTCCTCTCTCATTTTTTTCTTCCTCTTTTTCCTTCTTCTTTTTATCTCTTTTCTTTCTTTTCCCTCTCCTTTCATTTATTATTTAATTTCATTATATATTTTTTCTTGTCATAGGTTAGTGCACCATATTTTAATGCATATCAATAAAAAAATTTAATCTTAAATCTAAACAAGCAGTGCCCCAACAAAGAGAGATATATTTTTTTCCTTCATGCCTACATGCTGTAAGTCCACTTCCTAAAATTTTTCCAGGGCCACTTTAAATTCACAATCCGCCCTACTCCCTTATATGAAACATATCCTGTATAACATTATACTATTATGGTATTTATTTATTATTTATTAGAAGTTTCTTATATAGTGCACACAGATTCAGCAGTGCTTTACAGAGAATATTTGACCATTCACATCAGTCCCTGCCCCAGTGGAGCTTACAATCTATATTCCCTACCACATGTACATGCACGCACAGACATTCTAGGGTTAGTTTTTTGGGAGCCAATTAACCTACCAGTATATTTTTGGATTGTGGGAGGAAACCGGAGTACCCGGAGGAAACACACGCAAGTACGGGGAGAATATACAAACTCCACACAGTTAGGGTCATGGTGGGTATTGAACCCATGACCTCAGTGCTGTGAGGCGGTAATGCTAACCATTACACCATCCGTACTGCCCCGTATTTAGCTCCCCTCTGCATACTTTACTTTAATTTCAGTATTCTCAATGGTAAGATTGTATTCTAGATGGTATTGGATGGCAAAAAAAAGCATTGTTCTACACAGATTCTAGCTTCGGCATTAAAAAAAAAATCTTATCTTGGGAGTTCCAGCTTTTCTCTTTGTGTTCTTTGTAAGCATACTTTGCCATATTGATTAGATTAGCATCAAAAACGTACAGATTTTTAGCCTCTGTGGTGATTTTCTCTTGATCTTTCCATGGCGATATTGACTAAACAGTCGAACATTTTATGACTGGAGAGCAGCAGTGTGTCAATATAAGCACAGTATGATTCACTTCAGTTCAGACAGTAAATAGTATTGTGCCCACTGCTTTCTCCTTTTCATTTCAGTGCTTGTTACATTCACAGTTTTCATTATTTGGTTTAGAAACATGAAATCCTGCAAAGTTATTTAAGCCATAGGCCAAAAACAAAACCAAAAGAAAAAAAACAATCAAAAAACCTATTTATCACCATTACTGATAGAATACCCAGACGTGATTGGCCGGGTGCCGGACGGGGTCCAGACATTACCCGACGTCAGGATCCCGACTGTCAAAACACCGACAGCCGGGTTCCCAATAGCCACCTGCTATTTTCCCTTGTGGGGGTCCACGACCCCCATAGAGGGAGAATAGAATAGGTGGCGAGCATTTCGAGCCACCGTGCCCGCAAGGGGCTTATTTGTGCTCACCGTGCTATCTGAGTTCGGACACTAGGGATCCTGATGTCGGGCTAATGACTGTCGGGATCCCGACTGTCGGACCCTTGTACCACACCCGATTGGCCCATTAAAGATTTAGAGAAGAAATAAACTTAGTCATTTGAATCCTTAAAACACTGAAGTGAGGAGAACAGTTTGGCACAATAAAAATAATCATAGATAAAAACTAGTTACAAATAACTTAAAATGTAAAATTGACTATTTACGTACTGTAAACCACACATTAGTTTTGCCTTGTGGGAATATTGCATTGCAGCAATTTTGCAGATACCAGCAGGCAGTGGTGCAGAGAGGGGGGGGGGGGGGGAGGGAACGGGTTCTCTATACCTGGACCAATGTCCTGCTGCCCCCTCTTTCCCCAATATAGACAGTGGTAGCGGGGAGAGATAAGGGACACTGTTGCAGCAGCAGCCTTTCTGTCTTGCCCTCCCTCTCGTATTATTATGCCTTGAGAAGTGATAAAGTGGAAGGCGATAACACACAAGCCAGTCTGCTCCTAACAATAAAGTTACAGGCTAGGACAGAAAAATTACAGGAGCTAATTGGCTGCTGCGTTATCACCTTCCACTTTATCACTTCTCCAGGCTTAATACATCTGCCCCAGTGTGTGATGTGCAGGGAAGGGATATGTGATCACACCTCCATCCCAGCCATCCAATGTTCCACAGCAGTGGC
The DNA here is from genome assembly GCF_055691185.1 of Crinia signifera. Classification (NCBI taxonomy): domain Eukaryota; kingdom Metazoa; phylum Chordata; class Amphibia; order Anura; family Myobatrachidae; genus Crinia; species Crinia signifera. Next base: position 238,977,116 of record NC_139218.1, read on the forward strand.
GGAACTTGTGGGTGGTGAGCCATGGTGCAAAAATATACTGTATTGTGGGCCCTCTTCCTCAACCCCAACTTAAAATCACAATATGCAACACAGCAGTGGGTGACAGGAAGTGGCAAGGGGAGGCAGAATGTGACAGTAAAAAACAGTGGGTGACAGGAAGAGAGACAGCAGTGGGCCCTGCTGCACTGCACCTGCTGCACTGCACCTGCTGCACCAATAATAGTTCCGCCTTTTCTCCACAACCTCGAGAGCAGCAAAAGCTTTAATGCTGTATTTGGTGCATTGGACACATCTAGTTTTACATGAAACATTTCTATCAGCTAAAATATATATAAGATGAACATTGTTTATCATTTCTAAAGTACATTTTAGATGAAGTTACCACGTAAAAAACATAATATTGACAAGTCTTATTTTTTAAAAGAGCAAGTATTTGTGATTTATATACTTCAATGGCTGTGTATACTCAATTTAAAAATATGCCTGACAAAAATGAAGGTTTTATTTGTACAGAATTGTCTATCAGGCTCCCTCTACCCCCCTGTAGCAGGTTGTCATGCTAGGAGAGAAGTGGTTCTATAACAACACAGGCAGACAGTGAATGACAGGATTGCATGCTTGCTCTGCACTAATGCACTGTGTAGATGTCATGGTAACTTAAATGATTGTAGTAGTGTCAGCTTTTAGAATTGTTTCGGATGCCATTAGGATGTTTCAACTGTCTTTACATATGGAGGAAGCACTTTCAATATGGTGGCAGTAAAATGTCAGGTTAACTTGAACAATATATTTTACCTTCAAGGTTTATATCTGAAAATAGCAATTTAAGAGTTACCTTTTTCTGTAAGAGTTGTATTTTATTTTATAATATTTTCTTTAACTATAGTAGCACTATCTGGAAACGTTGAACAAAGCAACTATAAATCCCAAAACTTATATGTAGAAAAACTTAAACCCACTTAAGTTACACTTGTGGAGCCTGCAATCACATAATCACATGATGTACAGTGGGATTGTTTGTTGTTGACTTGGACATAGCCTTCATTGTTTAATAGTTAGCAGTAAATAATTCATGGTCACTTCTTTAAATGCATATCTCCAAACTACGGTTCCGGTACAATCGGAACACTACGCCACATCAATGGCACAGCAGCTGTTCACCTGGTAATAGTACTCCTCACTCCTCACAGCACTCTGAAGCTTAGAAAGCATGAAAAACAACGTTTTGAGTGAACAAGTCCCCTTCATCAGGATAAAGTTAAGTGCAACAATAATGAAATATAAATACTAGTGCTTGCCAATCAGCTTCCTTCAGTGCCAACGTCCTCCATGGCCGGAATAATTGTACCAGGTTTTTCACACTTCCTCGGAGTGCTGCCTTATTGGAGACTTATGCTATGAGAGTACACAAAGCCAGATGCACTAAGCTTCATAAAGTGATAAATTGGAGAGAGATAAACAACCAGCTAATCAGCTACTATCTGTCTACTTTCAAACCGATCCTGTAATTTGGCAGTTAGGAACTGATTGGCTGGTTGCTTATCAATCTCCACGTTATCACTTTATCACCACACCCACTCAGGAGACTGGTCACATCCCCAAACATTGGCCCTACCACTGCATTCTCTCTGTCAGGTGCTCCCAAACCTGGACATCGGCATGGGTAGGGGACAGGAGCTGTGGGTTTCTGTGCCTTTGTCATCAGGCCCTATGTGATTAAATAGCGTAATGAGATGCACCTTCAGCATTCAGCATTCCCCCAAGATATTTAAAACCTATGCTTCAACGAAGCCCTGGTTCAGCCTTGGTAGCCATTTTGCTAACCCACTTGTTGCTTGAGTCTGGCCTGCTACGGACAGTATGGTGACTTTATGCTCACTCTATCCACATAGCCACTATGTGTTTAAAATACTGTAGTGCAATAATATGCACGTACAAAAGTGCCCATACTGTACATAGTACATGCCAGGGGCGTAACTATAGGACTGCAGCCCCCGCGGTCGCGGGGTGGGGGGGGGGCGCTTTGCATGTGGGGGCGCTGGGGGGCTGCGGTGCTATAGTTAGCCCCCTCCCATCTGCCCATCCGCCGCTTGCCCGCCCATCGCCCGCCTATCCGCCGCCCACAGCCTTACCTGTCTTCAGTGGTGGTCATTCTTCTGCTAGTGAGACGGACCACAATAAAATGTCTGCCCCATATAGCAGACATTTCTCTGAAACTGTCTGCTGTATGGGGGCGGACATTTTGTGTTGGTCCGTCTCCATAGAAGAAGAACGAAGCCAGCAAGGGAGCCGGGACCAGCAAAACAGGTAAGGATGCGGACGGGGGTGCGGGGGGGTGCCCCCCCATTAACGGCAGGGGGGCGCCCAATTTATAGTTACACCACTGGTACATGCATAACCTATACAATAGCATTTTCTGAGAAAAAAAAGTCTATATAACATACAGAACTATACAGTAAAGTAGTATGTATGCTAGACTAAAAACATAGGGTGAGATTTAATAGGATGAGCGATTCAGAAAGTGAGAGATTTGGTAAGAAATCTCCAGTTTTTCAAAGCAGCAATCATTTATACTGCAAAATCAAAATTGCAGTGTAGATGATTGCCGCTTTAAAAAAACTGGAGATTTCTTACCAAATCTCTCACTTTCTGAATCTCTATATATAATCTCTATATATAATATATTGGGGCAGATGTACTGTATTAAGCCTTAACAAGAGATACATGCAAGGGTGATAAGGAGAGATAAACGTCCAGCCAATCAGCTTCTTACTGACTTTTTTCAAACACAGGCTGTAACATGGCAGTTAGCAGGTGATTGGCTGGACGTTTATCTCTCTTTATCACCCTTTGATTTATCTCTTGTTAAAGCTTAATACATCTGCCCCAATGTATCTGCCCCATTTCCCCATCAAACCGGGTCTCCGAGCATGGAGAGCGGCACAATTATCCACACCTGGTGATAGCGACCTTTGCTTATGAGTCTACATAAAGATTGATCTCATGCCATCAGGAAAAGAAGACAGAAAAGGATTGTCTTTTTTGCTGGCGCACTTAGAAAGAGAAAGAATGAAAATTGAATAAGTTAAAATATAACTTTTAATATTGTAATACTTAAAACCGTTTAAGTGAAATTATGAACCACATAAATACATTGGACAAACATTGAACAATAAAAACGAGAGGCACGTGTTGTGTGAACCAGATCGCATCTAATGCTGTCCACAACACAGACACGTCTTCGCAGCAAAAGGTTTGCTGTAATTGATAACTAATACATATTGGATGTGAGCTGCCTATTTGTGTTATTACACTAATAGAAACAAATTATAAAATCCTAAAATAGAGACTGAGGGTCTAAAAAGGATTTTTCTTACTGCGACTAAGACTCGTCATTATATTGGAGACCATATAACTGCTGCGCATCAGCAGTTGACTCACAAATAGAACTGCACATTTTTTATGCGCTCCAGGGAATCCCTTATCTGACACATCACTGCTATATGATACCTTTCAAACAGACACTTGAGCAGCAGATCTGCCAATAGCGCAGCAAATTATTGTAAACCCAGGGAATCCACACCCCTGGACTATACAGCTGCTGCCTATCTGCAAATAGAGCAGCGTACATGTGTGCGCTGCCATAGCAGTTCTTCCAAAAATAGCCCATCTGCATACATAGCAGTATACATTAGTGTGTCAATAGGGACCCTCCATCTGAGGTACAATCAGCCGATACAGACACCTTTGGGCAATAGCTGCCAAAGCAATTTATCTGCAAATAGAGCAGCATACTACAGCAAACCCTAAGAGTGTCACCCGAACAGATTACCCATCATAAGTGACTCCCTTAGAGTCACACAGCTGCCATAGCAGTCTATCTGCAAATAGAGCAGCACGCTACCCTCACGCACAGTCTTATAACACCAGTGTACCATTACATCAATGTGGATATACCAGTAATAGTATCCACAGCACGGACAGCATTAACATTCTGGCAATAACACTGGGATACCGTGCAGTATCCAAACAAATTCCAGAATTAATTGTTTAACCCCCAGAATTATTCACACAACACGTGCCTCTCGTTTTTATTGTTCAATGTTTGTCCAATGTATTTATGTGGTTCATAATTTCACTTAAACGGTTTTAAGTATTACAATATTAAAAGTTATATTTTAACTTATTCAATTTTCATTCTTTCTCTTTCTAAGTGCGCCAGCAAAAAGACAATCCTTTTCTGTCTTCTTTTCCTGTATCGATATATTGTCTTTGGCAGCACCCCCATCTCTAGTTATATTGAAATTAAACTCAGAAACAGACATTTGGGGACCTCATTAACGGACCTTTATACATCTAGTGCAGAAGCATTCCCAAATCCCCTTCCCCTTTCAACACATCTCATGCCATCAGATATGCTTACTTGAACTGCAGGATGCTATTTTTATGAAATAATTTGCCTAGGGGACCCGAACATTCTACCTGACTATTGTACATTATCCGGCCCATTTGCCTGAGCTTGTATTGTACTGTACAGTTGGAGCTGCAGTGCCGTTCACTGAGAATAAGATACACAAGTGTATTGTACTGTATGCATTCTCAGTGAATGATGCTGCTCCCTCTGTACTGTATTTCAATCCGCCGCTGGATTAGTGGAGCATTATCCACCCATTGGTGACTATGTGTATTGCATGCATATTGTATGGCGCGCCTCAAAACACCACAGTACGTCTGAGCCGTTATGGGTCATAGAGCCAACAAGAGGAAGGTCGACATGCATTGGGTCAACCACTGAAGGTCAACATGCATCAAGGTTGACATGGGGTTAGGTCAACAGAAGCATTAGGTCGACACAGGGTAGGTCGACAGTCAAAAGGTTGACATAGGGGTTTTCCCTTTTTTTATCCCCAATGCCAATATACAGTCAATATGGACACTAAAAAAGTGCAAAGCTGAGCTCGCCATGCTTCAGGCACAGTGACTTGTTGTGCTCGGCACCCTAGTGGATGGTAGGGGCATGAAATACCACCTGTTGGCACATTTTTTCTAAAAAAAAAGTGAAAACTCCCATGAACTAATGCATGTGTCGAGCTAATGTCCCTGCCGACCTAACCCCGTGTTGACCTTCAACTAGTGACTGTATCCCCATCTGAGCTGCTACAGAAGTGGTGTGCCTAGGCGCACTAGGGCAATGGATGAGCATGGCTCCATCTGTACTTACCTGACCTTTTTTGGACATCCATATGTATCCTATATTCTCTACCTGGGGTTGCTGTCACCTTGGAGGAGACAACTTCATTAAAACTAGAGCCCCACTTCCATACATTACATTTTTCCAAATAAAGCATTAAAAAAGCTACACTTGCTTTAAATCATTTTCTTGAAAAAAATATTTTGTATTCAGACCTACATTTCACAGCAATATATCCTAACAATAAAAGAATACATAAAACACTCCTACGAATGTTTGAGTTGATGCTTCCATTCACCATAGCCCTGAGGCAGCATGTGACACTTGAGACAACACATGCAGCCTAACCCATAAATGATTTATCCTGAAGCTTATGTCTTTTTATATATCTTTTTTCTATTGCGTTTCCATGCTGTGATTCTTTTCAAGGTAACCTAATGTTCTTATTTTGTTTATTTTTCTGTTACAGTATGTTATGTTGTTTTTTTTATTTACTGATCCATAAATTACTAGTTCTTTATGTTCTTGTGCGTAAATTCAAACACTTAGTACAAATAAGTATTGAATTACAAATACATAAAGACACAAATGACTATGTTTATGTATGAATGCCAATCATTTCCCAGTACGTTATCGTCCCCATGATGAGATGATAATCTGTCATAAAATTACCATAGTTATTACAACTAGGTATATTATCAGACCAGGGAAAGAACATTTTAAATATAACAGACATGTCTACATCACAAGTCTTGCAATGAGAAAGTTACATTGGCAATTAGAAAGTTACATTGGCAATGAGAAACGTTATATTGATAAATAGTCCAACATAGAACAATACATTAGAATGCAATGGGGTCAAACAAAATAAAATGGAATATTAATTTACAAGCAATAATTGTGTTTTTTCATATTAATCTTTACTTGTCAACTTTGTGGATGTCGTTGCTAAATGGGTTGGGACAGCAGAAAACAGATATTCAGAACGCCAAAAGATGAGTATTTTAACCCTAACTTACTTCTCCCATAGCCCAGCCTTAACCCCCCCTCTCCTGAAGCCCAACCCTTCCCCTAGTTCAGGGGTTCCCAAACTGTGCGCCTAGTCTCCCTCGGAGAACTTGCAGGGGTGCCTCAGTTTGGTGACAAAATCAGTGCTTGTGGCTTCCAGTTTTACAATATGTGGATAAATAGAAGTGAATCTGCATAACTAGACATAAGAATGACATATAAGCCTAACATATTTAATTTAATATTGTTTTCTGAAATTCTCGGTAGCAAACTTTGCACCTAGGCGTGCTGTGACAAATATTCTGATAATCTAGGGTGCCGTGATGCAAAAAAGTTTGGGAACCACTGCCCTAGTCCCTAACTGTAGAGCAGGTATGTCAAACTCGAAATCCCAAATGGACCGAATAATCAAGGTCTAAGTCTTGTGTGGACCGCAAGAAAAAACAAAAAAGTCCTATATACAATTGTCCTTTATACCCATTGTCAGCACTGTACAGTCGCATCCTCTATTTTATATTATATATCAGTGTCTATTTAGCATTTAAATTCACATTTGGACTCAGAGAATAAGCTGAATTTCCCATTATGACACAGAGAATAAGCCAAAATTCACATTGTGACACAGGGAATGAGTAAACATTCACATTCTGACACAGAGGGCAAAAAAATTGGAAAGAGTGTAGATTGCGCTTAATTGATGGCAGAGCAAGATCAAATAAAAAAGCACTTTATTAGTACAAATGACACACTAAAATTAGCATATATAAAATAATACAATAGTATTATGGGAAAGGGGGAAAATGGCAAGTGGGTGAGAGAGCTGCATCCAGTTATTGTAACATCACCTTTGAGAGTCCACAGTTCAGTGTGAAGCAGGGAGATTGGATGGTGGAATTATCCTCCAGACCTGATCAAAGTAGGATCCGTACAGTACTTCCTCCAAATGAATAATGGGGGTGGCGTTCAGAAGTTTTGTAGGTGAGAAAAGCGCATACATTTTTCGCACTCCACATCGCTGCTCTTCGCACTTTTAGAAATCGCATTTTTTAGTCATAATTCGCATATTTAATGGGATGCGCATTAGAGGCTAAAAAGTGCGATGTAGTGCGATTTGCGGGGAATTGATGCGAAAGTATGTCACTAAAAAGTGCGATTTCTTCCGCCGGTCATGTGCGAATTTTAGACCAACCGGAGTGCGATTTACAAGACTGTCTCCACATGCCAAATAACCCCCTAATCTATTGGCCCACCTAGGTCCCCTCCATTATGCATCACACCCCCTATATAAAGGGGCATTGGCGCCATTTCACTCTTTGATAGGAAGTAAGGAGCATGTGTGGCAGTGTGAGAAGAGGAAGAGGTGTTGGTGGCAGAGTGAGGGGTGGCAGAGGGGCCAGTGGCAGAGGGAGCAGTGGCAGCAGCCAGGCAAGAGGAGCCAGTGGGAGAGGCAGCAGAGGACTGGTGAGGTCGACCTCCATTACAGGGAGTGGCAGCAGTGTGGCAGCCACCATGGCCACTGCAAGGGCAGCCCCGGACCAGGCCCAGCAGGAGGAGGTGGAGGATCCGCTGGCATCCCCATCCTTTATCCAGGACCTTGCCCATACCCCACAGCAGCTGCAGGAGGGCCACATGTCAGAGATGGAGGAAGATGGAGGTGAGGAGGAGGAGGAGGAGGAGGAGGAAGACACTGGCATGGAGGAGGATTTTGACATGCATGTGGAAGATATAGAGGATGAGGAGGAGGGTGAAGCTGGCCGCACCAAAAGTGGGAGAAAGGTCCGATTCAGTTATGAGGAGAATGTGGCGCTTGTCCGGGCCATCATACCCCTGTATGACCGCTTACTGGGGAAAAACCAGCACAAGACCACCTCACATCGTAAACGTGGTATGTGGAAGGACATCACCCAGGCGGTCAACGCTGTCAGTCACCGCAAGAGGCTAATCAAAAACATTAAAAAGCGGTTTAACGACATCAAGTGGCAGCTGAAAAAGAAAATGGCCATGGAGATGGAGGAGGCCACCAAGACTGGCAGAGGAAGCCCCACCACAATAACCTACACATCATATGAGGTGAAGCTCCAAAGAATTATCCCCCTTGAGGTCCTGCCTGGGATGCACATTGCGGATACCGATAGGCCGGCAAGCCCACCCCGAGCTGGTAAGTGTCACCACATGCAATATGAAACATACATGCCAATGTATTTAAACTGCAATGTTATTTTGTATTGTTATACTAATTAATGTGGTGCTGTGGAACTACATAGCCCAGCAAGGTCTGTCAATGGCAATAGTTTACACCTACTTTAAAAATGATCAGAATGCTGGGCCTTGTAGTTCCACAACTGCACATCTATTGTTCCACACTGTAACATTTGTTCTAGCAGCTTCATATGTATGTGGCCCAAAAACATTGGTGTACTGGTGGTTTAGCAGTCACGCCTACATACCACAGATTTGCCAACAGTTGTAATGTGTCTGGCAGTGTTTTAATTTTTTTGCCTGACTACAGGTGCAAAACTTCAATGTACAAATATGAATAGTAAATAATATAGCCCTAAACCAAAGGTAAATTTGTCCATTATTGTAATTTATTTGATGATTTTGCACAAAAGCCTCTCCATTGCTCGGTAAAAGTCTGCCGATCTTTCCTTTCACAATCAGATTGTCCGTCCCGAAGTGATCAAGCATCCAAGAGAAGAAGCTCCGATGGTGCCGCATCTGTGGAAGCAGGTAAATGTTCAAACCACAGGCCATTACACATACAGTACACACACCCATGTCACATCAAATAATAAATCACATTACAGTCATCTCTAGCTGCTACATTGCAACGGACATGAATGTAATGTGGCCTAGCCATGTCAATGAAGATTATTGTCAATGTTTCATGCAGGATCGGGGTCCATTTGTAAGTACATAGCACCCCTAGGTATGGGCGTCTACCATCTCAGACCCTTTCCAAAACAGTACTGACGACAGAAAGGACAATATATGCATCTGTACTTACCTCTTCCTCTGTATCCACAGGTACTGTACAACTAGGACAACAATCCACAGAATCCTCTGATATGCCGGTGGATGACATAGAGATAATTCTGGAACCAGTGGACACGTTTGCGGCTGAGGAGGAAATAAACACATCATCACAGAGTGATCTTCCACCAAGTGGGGTGACTCCAAACCCACCCCCACCCAGAAATACTCCCCCTACAGCTGCTTCTGCTGCCTAAGTAGCTACCTCCTTGGTACATTTCAAGGACAAACAACTAGAATTTATGGCCTCCCAAAGTTTGGAAATGGGCAACATTAAGGGGTACATGCGTGACACCTTTCTACAGTTGAGAAAATTGTCTAGGAGTGTACGGGTTGGTGTAGGCACTCAGGGGCGTATGGAAAATAGCATAGACACCCGTCTTGCTGAACTTAGTTCTGCTGTAAGGGAGCAGAATATCCATATTGGCAGCCTGGCACAAAGTATTCATTCAATTAGTCAATCGTGTACTGCGCAGACCAATGCGTTGATCGCTATGCAGGCACAAATCCATCAAATGGAGGTGTCAGGTGTCATAGGTGCAACTACATCTACAATTAGTAGTGTATCTAGCACACCAGTAAGTGGCTCACCAACTTCCCCACCCCGTCGGAGTATTAGGACCCGGGGTGGCGTGTGCGCAGGGTCAAGAGGTGGTAGTGCACGGCCTGATGGAGGGAAAAAATAATTATTTTACATAAAATAAATTGATAATGCATGTACTATGCTTGAATTTTTGTTAAATTAATACACATTTCTATTGTTTGCGACTGACAAATGCAGGTTATGTATGACATAATATACTGTAGTAAAAATGTCGCAACGCATACCATTTTGTCTGTGTGTTATTCTTCAAACATTTGTTGTGTGATCTGTTCCATAATGTAATGATACATGGGCAAGGTATTGGTGGAAGATGCTGTTGTCTCAAATCTGGCCTGTCCGAGGTTGTGGAACTACATATTTCAGCAAGCTGTGGCAGTCATGTTTTGAGCTGTCATGCTTACAGTGTGTCAGGGCATGCTGGCCCATGTAGTTCCACAACAACAGGTGAGCCATAGTTGATTGCACAAAAATCACATACATGTTGTTAATACACTTTACAAGGTTTTTTACAGCAAGGGATAGGTCTGCACCACCAACTGTACTCTTGGACTGTGCCTATTGGGCTAAATGTGGGGGCAAAAAGATGTTAGTGATAAATGTAATGTAGGTGAGTTTACTTCCAGCAAAGGTACATGTAGGAATAGAGGGCACATGTGCTTACCAGAAAAGTAGTGCCTGATGATGTCTGTATGCACCAGATTCCCCCTCTGCGTACCCCTCACTACCCGAGGTGTGGTAGGTTGGGCTTCCTGCACGACTGCTGCATGATCCTCCTCCCCATAGGCTGGTTGGTATAGGGCTATGTTGTGTAACATGCAGCAAGCCTGGACGATCATCACTACTTTTGCAGGGTGGTAAAGCAGCAAACCAGATGACCGGTCCAAACACCGGAATCTACTTTTCAACACTTCAAACGTACGCTCCACCACATTGCGGGTTGCAATATGGGCTTCATTATACCGGTGCTGTGCAGGGCCATCGGGGTTGCGCAAAGGTGTCATGAGCCAGGAAAGACACCCATATCCTGAGTCACCTAAACCAAAGAAAGGAAGTTATTGCCTTATATGGTAAGGTATGTGCAGTGGGCAAATAGTATTTACTTGGACAAGAGTAGTAGGCTGGTGAAAATTGAAACACACACATTTCAGCAGGTACAAATACGAATAGAGAGGGTAATATGTAAAAATGTACTTACCAAGTAGCCAGCCCTCTGGCATTTGTTGTTGGGTAAATCAGTTCCAGAGGCCGGAGTGTCTCAGAATATAGGCGTCATGGCAGTTTCCAGGGAAGCCTGCAACCACACTTAGGATTTTGAGAGGAGCATCACATACAACCTGCACGTTCAGGGAGTGCCGCCCACGCCTTTTGACATAGACGTGGCCCCGCACGTGCGGTGCCCTAATCCCGATGTGTGTGCAGTCTATAGCTCCCAGCACGTGAGGGAATGCTGAGAGTCTATAGAAAGCAACCTTGTGGTCCTGCCACTCTGACTCTGAACTGGGGAATCTGATGTATGTCCGCCACAACTTCTTAAAATGCTACACCAAAAAGTTTATATGGAGTTTGGCGCACTATACCTGAAAAGATGTTATTTGGACACAAATCCAATTGTTTTCAACAGGATTTATTAAGATACAATGTATGCATAAAAGAAAAACATATACGAAAATAAGCAATACAGAATACAACACTGTTTGCAATGCTCCTATGGGGACGTGGGTGCACTCTGGTCTCAGATGTGGTTTTGACAGTCTGGCAATAAATGGGTATCTCACCATGTGGATGCACTGCGGTGGGCTATACTGAAGATGGAACCAGTCTGCGGCACCACCGCAGTGAGCTTACGTCCAAATGCCTCCAGAGTCCAAGTAAAGTGCTTGTGCGTCTCCAGGAAAGTGCAAATGCAATAAAGTGTCAGGTGCCAAGGTGCTTCAATCAAAAAGTGCAGTGGCTTGTGGTCATCAGCAACGCGTTTCGAGGACTTCAGTAATGTCCTCTTTCTCAAGCTGGGTATGTTTGTTGTGAGTCCAGAAGCCGTTTTTGTACCTGCTTCCTGGGCTCAAGCTAGCTCAAAAGCCAATCAGTATTCCGCGATTTTCGCGGGCAGGAAGTGCCGTGCGTTCCACACGGCACTTCCTGTTTGCGTTCCAAGTCGCGTCATATCACTTCCGCTTCCGGTTTCGCGCTAATGTTCTTAAAAGCAAGTAACACTTGAGTCAAATGCTTTGAGAAAGTGGCTTGTGATACCCCAAGGGACTATGAAGTCACGGACTGAGTGGAGCCAGTGGCCAAATAGTAGAGGGTACACATTAATTTCTGCAGCCCAGACACTGCATAGTTGCCCCCCCCCCCCCCAAAAGGGTCCAAATCATCTCTCACCTGCTCATATAAGTTCAACAAGTTATTGCGGTTTAGCCTAAACATCCCCACAACCTGTTGATCCGAGAGGGAGTCCAGGTACAGCCTAGCACGATACATACGTGGGGTACGCACTATTTGGGGTGGTACCTGGTTCTGGTGCGCAGCTTCCTCCCTCCTGTCCAGCTCCTCCAAATGGGCCAAATCCAAAATGAGCAACTCAAATCCACTCTGCACAATCTCCATGTCTCAAACCCTCACAGGTGTCCTTAATGATGTGGAAGGTATATGTAGGAGTGTTTGTGAGTGAAATTAAGGACACCTGTGATGACATTAACCATGTGTGCAATTGACCAAATTGAGTTCTGGGCCAAATCGCCCAACAGAACCTGGTCTGAAAAAATGGCGATTATTAGACACCTTAAAAGTGCGATTTGCGAAATCCCATTCCATTAAATAAGCGAATTGTATACTTTTCTATTGGAAAACATCTGGATGCGATAAAAGTGCGAATTTTTACCGCACTTTCAGTACGCATGACTTATCACACAAAATATGCGATTTAGGGACCTTTTCGCATCAGATTAAATATGCGATTTCACGGAAAAATGCGAATTAGCCGTTTTTTGGAGTAAAATTCGCCAAAAAACACAACTCTCATTCCATAGAATGTCACCCAGAGTGTTTATGGGAAGTGGTGGAGAAATTACAGAATTGTTGTTATAGCCATTTTCAGTGAGTGCATCTGCTAATGACTTTGAGCTTTTAAATACAAACACATGGGGCCAAATGTAATAGTGTGAGAGTTTCAGAAAGTGAGAGATTTTGGGAGAGTTTTCCCATGTTTTTTAAAGCAGCAATCAATTACATGGCAAAATCAACCTGGTTTTGCAGTGTAATTGATTGCTGCTTTAAAAAAAGGGGAAAACTCTCCCAAAATCTCTCACTTTCTGAAACGCTCACCCTATTACATTTGGCCCATGGTGTCTGAGTCACAATTGCTGTGCCAAATCTGCATAGCCATATAGCAACTTACCCTTGTATAGACATAGAAAGTAAACGCAATTGGAAATGAGTTTGCAATGGCTCCGGTGGATATCTGTTTTTTGCATTCTTGGGTAATAGTTTTACTTGCTAACATTAGCAGCTCCTTAGACTAGTACATTTCAATTACAATTGCACTTGCGTACAAATATGAATTAGACCAACCGTACTGTTGCGCAACCTACCATTACCACTTATTTACATACTGCAATCCCCTGACTTATGGCACTCTTGTGCTTTCTAAAATTGAAAAGGTTGAACAATTTCAAATGAAAGCAACATTTACTGTATCAAAGAAGCAAACAAGGTAACTTAAATTTAACACATTTTGCTGTCAAAATTTATGTGTTTTGAAGGGAAAAAACATTTGAAATCATGTTCACAGCCATTAGCCTGTGGCACATAGCTGACAAAATAGCTGGTAATCAAGAGGCAGCAGTAAAATTCATTTTAGATTTGGAAACACTCATCTACATAATTGGATAGGACATGAAATGCACATATTGTATCGAAGAGATGATGACTCCTTAGACATTTACAAAACCTTGGTACTTATGTATTATCTGGGCTCCCATGTTAAATGAACCCCATTTTTTCATACCCCTACTATCCAAATACGCATGGAGTTGATTTTATATAGTGTGGCGAGCGCAGCGAGCCACCGTGCCCGAAGCGTGGCGAGCGCAGCGAGCCCCGCGAGGGGACACGGTCTCATAAAAAAAACGGGAGCCCAGATATTACATAAGTACCAAAACCTTTTTTTGTTTCTTTAATGTTGGATCCATGCTGAATATTTTACTTAATCATTATGCATAAAAAATAACTTTTACATATTTAATATAAAATATATTTTTTTCATGATGGCCCGAGGAGGTTTATTACAGAGTGATCCAAACTTAGCACAAGTGTCAAATGCTTTCTGTAAAAGGAGTGCATAAACATGTTTATTTTGAATTGTACAATTCTTATTATATGTGTAATTAAAAAAGAAAAAAACCACAACAGAGAATGAGAGTTGGGGGATAGAGGATGAGAGTGGGGTGGGGGCAGTGGGTCTCCCATCAGCCCACTCCTATCAGCCCACAGTCTCATGGTCCCACACACCAGGCCCGGGTACCTCACTCACTGATGAGGTGAATCCCGCTCCTAGGGGCTGCAGCGGTGACCGCGGAGGACCAGGGAGGGTATTGGCAGCAGCCGGAAGGGGGCTGGGGGCTGCGGTGAGTGGCTGTGCCTCTCTGGACACAGCACAGCCACCACCGCACGTCAATGGCAGAAGTTCTCCCTCAGCCGCCCTACCTGTCGGACAATCCCTGCCACACGCATCCGGTCACATAGTCTGTTGCGGCACAGCGTGACATCCTCCCTACGCAGCTCCCTCAAACAGGTGGCAGCACGGTGCATTGGAGTGGTTGCTGTCCATTGGGCCCCCCAGCCGCAGGGCCCCATAGCAGCTGCACCCCATGCACCCTAGGTAGTTATGCCACTGCTCACGACTAAATGCAGCAGGCTCCCTGCATTAGCCGATAGCCTCGCTGTTTGGGGGAATCCTTGCTTTGCCTTTTATATCTGCCCCCCTGCAGTGCACATGGTATTGTCCATCTAAGAAGTAATTTGACAGAAAGAGTGAACCAAAATAACCCCCATAGTGCCGCTACCAAGCACCGTGGACGGACTACTCCAGGCACCTCTAACCTGCTTCAAAGAGAGCTGTAAACATCATGTGGATGATATTATCCTGTATTTTTAACAATTGCTTAAGCGATTTTAAGTCAAGCACACACATTAATATATATATAGAATAAACACTTATATACCCCAAAAATCAAGTGCTTTTTATCCGTACATTACTACTCTCTATTTACAAAAAGCAGCTCTTTTAGGCGCAAATTGCACTTTTTTCACAATTCCACTCTTTCCAATACCAAGCAATGGATGGAGTGGTATAAAGCACACTGGGCAGATGTAAGCCTGGGGAAGTGGTAAAGGGCCAGGTACACTAAGCTTAAAAAGTAATAACTGGATGCCTTTTCCTGGGGTAGAAGGCAGCAAGCAGCAGCTGAGAAATCATACAAGTCCAGTCGTTGGGGTGCAACTGGCCGCAACCAGTTTTATTCAGCAGAAAATAAAAATAAACAAAAGAAAATACCTTGCATGTCCGGCACTAACTAAACACAGGATATTCCTAACTATCTCTAAACAAAACACCAAGTTTTCCACTCACTACTGGAAGGCTTACTTGCATCAGAAAGCTTGTTCGCCTGCTTCTCTCACAGAGATTATGCAGCCTCCCCAGGCAGTCTACCCACACTGATCAGTCCAGCAGCTCTACATGGGCCTTGCACAGCTGATTAGCCCTCTGTAAAGCCAAACCCTGAGCTGGGCCTTTACTCAGCTTTAACAAAAAAGAAACATTCTCATGGAACTTTTTCTGTTTCTAAAAGGTGTGAGACAAGAACCTGGGACAAATATACCTGCCCTCAAGCACTATTCCAGTGTTCTTGTCACAATATATATATATATATATATATATATATATATATATATATATATATATATATATATATATATATATATATATATATATATATATATATATGTATATATATATACACATTTTATTCAACAAGTTCAACTTTTTACCATAAAAAAAAAATCCAGAACAGTGTTTTGTTGAGCCCTATATAAATGTTCATCTTCTCTGGTTTAAGCAGCACCGACAGTTATACTGACAAGTCCAAGCAGCCATCACTATGACCAGGACACATTGACATAATCAGTTGGCAAAGAAAAAAAATATTTTGTACACAAAAATAGATATTTCCATGGTTTGTTAAAGACTTATTAAAAAAAAAAAAGCCATTTTATACATTTGCATTGTACTGACAGCATAATGTAATCCCATTAATAATTGAAAAGTCATACATAACTGGTCATAAATAACTATTCTTTATATAAATAAGCACATTTTCTTCATATGTGTAGAGATGGATGGATGGATAGATAGATACTGTAGCTAGATAGATAGATAGATAGATAGACAGACAGACAGACAGACAGACAGACAGACCGACAGACAGATAGTAGTGACGTGCATAGCCTCATCTCCAGGAAACTCCTGAGTAATGATGACAAAAATAATTGAAATAAAAAGACAATATTTATATCTTCTTTGTTAGGGGGGCCAGGGTCGTTGCTTCCATTAGGTAGCTTTAGGCAATGGCCTATGGGCGCTGGACCTGATGGGTGGTGCACTGTCACTGCCTGGTTTTTAAAAGACAGTGGCGGCTGCAGGCTGGGGAGGAGGAGAAGGAGGACATGCTGTACGAGGAGGATGGGGGCCTGGGGGAGGATGGGAGCCATACTGGGGAAGTGGCAGACGAAGTTTGGCTGGTGCCCGCCAACTTGATGGGTGGGGACAGGTGGTGGAAGCCTAGGGGGGTTGTGCTGCTGTATGACCTGCATCATGTGCGCTGCCTTCCTGAGGCTGGTTGCGGCTTCCTGGTGCTGTTGTGTCGTATCTGGACCTTTGTCAAGGCTTGACAAGGGTCCAGCTAGGATGTTATGACATTTTATTCTGTATCTGAGTGCACAACTATATTACTCTCTATCTACTATATTGGATTGTGGTACATCTGCAGAAATATTTTGTATAACACCCAAGCAAATACTAATCCAAATATGCAGATACAAATCTCTCTCTCTTTTTTAAAGGGGCAATCATTTACAATTACAATACATGGTTTTGCCTTGTAAATGATTGCCCCTTTTTTTTTAAAAAAAACTCAGAGTTTGGCTTGGATCCCATGCGCCAGCCAAACTCAAAGGCTATTATATTTTGTCACTTGTGACTGCTTTGATCACCTGTTTATAGCAGGAATTTGACCTCAAACATTAATGAACAAGATATCAACATGTAAATCCAAACACTATTACTTAGGTATAAGGAATATTTAATAATCTAAAATATCACAATACCTTCATCACTGTTGTCATCCACTAGGATAATTTCCTTTAGAAGATGAACAGGTGTGTGATTGACTGCACTGTGTACCGATCGCAGAATCACTGACAAGGCTTCATTTACAAAGATGAAAATGATTGAAATCTGAGGAAGTTCCTTAGGGTATTTTAACGTCTTGCACCTAAAATAAAAGAATATATTGCATGTAACAAACAGTATAACATAATAATTGACATTATTATACATATATATATATATATATATATATATATATATATAAAAAGAACATACAGCGAATTCGGCCACTACTTGTAATTCCACCTATGTGGTATATAGGATAACGTGTAGTTGTAACAAAACTTACATGGGCAAGACAAAACGCCAGCTGAAGATAAGAATACAGGAGCATGTACGCAACATCAAGCATAAGCTGTTAAACCATAACCTATCCAGGCACTTCCTAGAACATCATAATTCATCAGTTGACACTCACAGTTTCGCCTTTATGGTACTAGAACAGATTTTTGAAGACCCTAGGGGAGGTGACAGGGACCTTACTTTATCTAGGAGGGAAACCTTCTGGATTTACTCCCTTAATTCACTCATGCCACAAGGCCTCAATGAAAGCATCGATATTGTGTCTTTCTTGGGATGAATTAAAAATTAAAAAAAAATTTCCTTTATTAAGTTCAATTTAAAACCATTTTTGGTAATATTTATTCATGCACCCCACTATATATGGGTCACTCTCTACCTGATTCCTTTCTTCTGATCTCCAACAATGGAGAAAAACTTTGTATACACATTCCAATATTTTTCCACTAAGGGATTATGAATATTAATATGGTATTATTCACTTTAAGTCGCCCTGCCTAGGGGCTTCTTTTCTATTCTTGAATTTGCACACCTATGTGCTCGTGATGTATTCTCTACGAGCTACATTTTTCTATATTGATCGGTGAAATATGATATTAAATGTATCTATAGATTACATATTGCTCACCTATCGTACACTTGTTTTTTATTAAGTGCACTCTCTATATCACTTTTTTCCAATTGAGCACTGAAATTTATCTATGGCTTATACAGTTTGATCGTTTATTTCTATGTAGATGATGAATATTACTATATACCTTGTAAGGCCATATTATATGGCCATATATCATTACACTGTAATAACCGTACCTATTGTAATAGAGTAAATTTCTTACCATTGCCCTACCTTAGTACTATACATATCTAATTAATATAGTACCCTACTCCGCATTTTTCATAAACCATATAAGGTTGTGCAAATATTAATTTATTTTTTTCATACACCATATATGGTCATATACATTTCACTTTCTTCTTATAAGTATTCGGAGGTTAATGCCTATGAACTCTTAGTTTTTTAGCCATATCTAAATCACAAGGTTATATATATCTATTTTTATTTTTTATATCCAATATTTTTTTAATAGACCATATACGGTTTTATACATTTCACCTTCTCCTTATAAGTATTCGGAGGTCAATGTTAATGAATTCTTAGGTTTTTTAGCCATATCTAAATCACTAGGATACTTTCGATCTTTATATCATTGAATATGATTCATATTAGTATCATAATTAAATAAGTCTTTATTGAGAATTGGTAAGATGAGCTATTAGCGATGGGGGCGTCATGTGACCCGTAGCTTGGAACGCACCTCATATGCCAGCATTATCTTAATTTATTTGCACACTTTTTAACCTTACTTACTAGTTTACCCCATGTCTTTTCAGTTTCGCATTTTTGTTTAATATTCAGTCTCCGTCCACATATGATCGTATATTATCAATCCACCACATCCCATCAAGTGCGGAAGCGACGCCACGTGAACCGCATATTGGAACGCGGTAGTGACGTCACGTAGAACGCACACGCTTAGAACTCCTTTTGGAATCATACCTCCACTCAGCTTATGCGGAAGTGACGCCACGTGGACCGCACACGGGAACGCGGTAATGACGTCACGTGGAACGCACGCGGCCGATTATTCTACATTACAGCCACTATACCTGTTACTAAGTGACCCCTTTCGTTAATCTAGCTACCGCCGTCACCCTGCACCTTATACAGGACATGTCTAGCCTCATTATTTACTGTTAAAGTGCTCTTATCAGCTACTTTCACAATTTCCCTTACCGGAAGTGACGTATTATACTATCCCACTATATATACTGAGCTACCTCATACATCAGCCACCTGCAGTTGGTTCATTGTTGGCTTGCTGTGTCCCTACCTAAAGGTATGTAAATGGTTGAAATTTACTCTAACAGAGTTTTTTGGCTTGTTAAATAGATTTCTATTCAGTTTCACTTGCTGCTGCTATACTGCGATATATGAATACCATATTGATGCACTAATGACTGTTATCTATATTTGCTCACAAATTGTAACATGTATTGTATCATTAGATACACTTAACTGGTAATCGTTCTGTTATACTGGAGGATTGGTGTGGCATTGCCCATTTTCATTATAATGATTGCAACATACAATGTACAAAATTGAATATATACATTTGTATTAAATAACTATAATGTCTTAGGAATCCTTTAGTCTTTATTATATCATTTTTACTTTATTATATCATTTTTACTTTACTATTATTCGATAAGTCTGTGACAGTCTAGTCCTGTTTCTACTGGATAAATTGTATATCACACCCTGTATTTGACAAGCATGTATCTCACTTATGTATTCCATACAATATGACTTACCAGTCCCCATTCATTAATTCTGTAGGAGTCCTCACTCTGCATTATCTAGGACCCATATACGAATACAGTTGGAACTTGGTTTGTGCCAAATCTGCACGAGTCATTATCCCTCTGTCTTCTGCTTTCTGTTGTTTTTCACTTGCCCAGTTCCGATATAAATTATATTAATTATCTATGCTTTAGATGCAGCTGTGCATTAAACATTAAAGATCCCCAAAGGATCCGACTTTTTTAAAAGGATATCTGCATTATCTAAGACCCATATACGAATACAGTTGGAACTTGGTATGTGCCAAATCTGCACCAGTCATTATCCCTTCACCTCGTTTTTGTCTTTCTACTTTCTGTTTCTTTCACTTGCTCTCCTCCTATATAAACTATATATTAATTATTTATGTTTTAGATGCAGATGTGCATTAAAAATTAAAGATCCTCAAAGGATCCGACTTTTTTAGAAGGTTTTCATACCGGGAGTGAATATTCTCACTACGCACCAACACACGGGTACAGTATGTACCTGTCCACTTATTTTAAACTATCTATTTTTACTGAGTCTATTATTTAGCTAATGAAGTTTTCTCTACCACCATAGAAATTTTGCCCCTGAGGAAGTCGTATCGACGAAACGCGTTGGGTGTATTTCCTTGTTTTGTATGAACCATACTACACACAGATGAAAACGACATGTTTTTAATAAATGTTGTATTAAATTGCTAATTGTGAACATCTGACTGGAATTTTCCATTGATTGGTTATTTTCTGGTGGTGGAATTTATGATAGGGGCGCTCTCTGTTTCTCTTTCTTCCATATATATATATATATATATATATATATATATATATATATATATATATATATATATATATATACAGGGAGGACAAATAGAGTTGCTGCCTTATTATATAGGTATTAGCACATTGAAGGGGTACCCCATTTATATATATATATATATATATATATATATATATATATATATATAAGACAACAATATGACCACCGTTGTGTGCTATACTCTGTTATTGAGAGTCTGATATCAAATACAAGAGAGAAAAAGGGGGTTTATCGGAGAGCGCTGGACATAGTACCACCCAGTTATTAGTAAAATTGGTAAAATTGTAACCACGTGATACACCAATCACACTTCATGTAGCATTTCACTGTCGTTTTTCCAGAATCAAATGTACTGTAGACTTCGTTTCGATAAAAAGATCTTTATATATATATATATATATATATATATATATCTAGAAAAGTTTTGAAAACAGGCGCTTCCTAGTGCAATAAGCCTTTTTTTAAATTTGTATTTATTCAGGTGAAAATAGTGAACAGATAGGGATAGGGTAAACGTACCAAAATGAGCGGTATCGACAACCGCAGTACATAAAACATATAAACAAAGTGCAGGGCACCAGAGATACGGAGCCGGTATACACTCACTGCTCCTTCTTAGTAGTGACGTCGCTAGGCCACGCCCCAACGCGTTTCGTCATCGACTTCGTCAGAGGGCTGGCCTAGCGACGGTCAGTTGCCTCATTTATCCTCCTTCCTGCCCCAATCACAGATTGAACGCAGTTGGAGTCAATTTATTAATAATTGGCACCCGGTGTGTGCTCTAGCATGTTTGCTATGTCTATCACATTTTAAAAGACATCGTTATTTAACCTGGCATTATATAAAAAATTTTGCATCATCAAACAGAACGATAAAAACTCATTTACATAACAAGTTATAGGGTCAGGTGACTTCGCCCAAACCAGATAAATATACAATAAATTGTCACATTTAAAAAAATCACATTTTTTTAAAAAAGAGTCACTTTTTTCATAAACACATTGATTATATAAAACACTACTAACTTTACATATATCATGGCATAAATTTAAATTTAAACACTAAATACAGAGACATAGCGTGGCATAAGTTTTAGGACTAAATACATGGCATTATTTATACTCATTAGCATCGGCTTTCATAGCGCTGATATACTCCGCGGATAACGAAGGATTAAACATTTAATACATTTATAACCTGAATTACATCCTTATCAAGCAAAGAGAGGGAAGGAATAAACATAAAAATATATTCATCCAATAAACGGGGTGATTTCCAATCCCTCGTTTAACCCTTGCGGGGATAACGTTGCCAGATTGAACATCCACCAGGACTCCCTTCTTAGGAGCTGCTTCTCTCTATTACCTCCCCTGATATCCAGGTTCACTCTCTCCAGGCCTATGAATTTCATGCCTGAGGGATCCCCATTTTGGCAAGATAAAAAATGCCGTGGAACACTATGATTTTTTAGTTTATTTTTTGTGTTCCTATAGTGTTCCAAAATTCGTATTTTCAGAACCCTCCTTGTTTGGACAACGTATCTTTTACCACAAGGGCAGCTCAACATATAGACCACATAAGTACTATTACAGTTAATGGGACCTTTAATTTTAATTTCTTTTTCATTTCTGCCCATTACTGTTTTGCAGCCTTTTAGCCCATGTGCACACATTTTGCATTTGCCACAACTTAAAAACCCTTGAAATGGTGCATTCCCAAAGCTGTCAGTGTTTCTTCTTTCTACTTAAAGTGGTAGTAGACTAGGAGCAAACTTATTGCGTAAAGTGCTTGCTCTTCTAAATATCAGTTCTGGACGTGGTGTTACAATGTCTCTCAACAGAGGGTCCAATCTCACAATCGGCCAGTGTCGTGTGAGAATTTTTCTGATATCCTCTGTTTGGGAATTATATTGTGTTATAAAAGGACACACTAATTTCTTAGTTGTGTCCTGGGCTTCTTTGTACTGTAAAAGACTGTTACGATTCAGGTTTCTACATTTTTTCAGAGCGGCTTCAATGAGGGGTTCGGGGTAACCTTTCTCTCTAAATCTTGATATGTATGTTAAAGCTTGGTGTTCAAACACTTCTACCGAACTACAATTCCTTCTCAGGCGTAGGAGCTGTGAGTAAGGGAGGTTTGACTTCCATTTCTTTGCGTGGCAACTGTCATATTTTAAATAGCTGTTGCTATCTACAGATTTGAAATGGGTACTGGTCTCAATTGTTTTAATATCCCCCTCTTTTATTTCACATTTAAGGTCCAGGTATTCTATACTGGTACTATTAAAATTATATGTGAAGCTCAAATTAAAATCATTAATATGTATGTACTCAATGAATTCCAGGAACACGCTTTCAGGTCCCTTCCATACCACAATCAAATCGTCTATATAACGCTTGTAGGTGACAATATATTCAGAAAAAGGGTTATTACTGTAGAGGTATTTCTGTTCCCATTCCCCCAAAAACAAATTAGCGAACCCCGGGGCACAAACTGTCCCCATCGCTGTCCCGCACAGCTGAATGTAGTAGGATACAATTGGGCCACGATAGATGTTAATGCCCTGTACACATCGATACCCCACGAGAAGGGTCTAGGATGCATTAAAGAGGTACTAGGCAGGGACCAGACCTTAACAAAGGAAAAAGCAGAATTTCTGGTTAAATGTCTACAATTTGTCCTTAAATATAACTATTTTACATTTTTAGGACAATACTACATTTAGCTGTGCGGGACAGCATGGGGACAGTTTGTGCCCCGTGGTTCGCTAATTTGTTTTTGGGGGAATGGGAACAGAAATACCTCTACAGTAATAACCCTTTTTCTGAATATATTGTCACCTACAAGCGTTATATAGACGATTTGATTGTGGTATGGAAGGGACCTGAAAGCGTGTTCCTGGAATTCATTGAGTACATACATATTAATGATTTTAATTTGAGCTTCACATATAATTTTAATAGTACCAGTATAGAATACCTGGACCTTAAATGTGAAATAAAAGAGGGGGATATTAAAACAATTGAGACCAGTACCCATTTCAAATCTGTAGATAGCAACAGCTATTTAAAATATGACAGTTGCCACGCAAAGAAATGGAAGTCAAACCTCCCTTACTCACAGCTCCTACGCCTGAGAAGGAATTGTAGTTCGGTAGAAGTGTTTGAACACCAAGCTTTAACATACATATCAAGATTTAGAGAGAAAGGTTACCCCGAACCCCTCATTGAAGCCGCTCTGAAAAAATGTAGAAACCTGAATCGTAACAGTCTTTTACAGTACAAAGAAGCCCAGGACACAACTAAGAAATTAGTGTGTCCTTTTATAACACAATATAATTCCCAAACAGAGGATATCAGAAAAATTCTCACACGACACTGGCCGATTGTGAGATTGGACCCTCTGTTGAGAGACATTGTAACACCACGTCCAGAACTAATATTTAGAAGAGCAAGCACTTTACGCAATAAGTTGGCTCCTAGTCTACTACCACTTCAAGTAGAAAGAAGAAACACTGACAGCTTTGGGAATGCACCATTTCAAGGGTTTTTAAGTTGTGGCAAATGCAAAATGTGTGCACATGGGCTAAAAGGCTGCAAAACAGTAATGGGCAGAAATGAAAAAGAAATTAAAATTAAAGGTCCCATTAACTGTAATAGTACTTATGTGGTCTATATGTTGAGCTGCCCTTGTGGTAAAAGATACGTTGTCCAAACAAGGAGGGTTCTGAAAATACGAATTTTGGAACACTATAGGAAC
This sequence comes from Crinia signifera, assembly GCF_055691185.1. NCBI lineage: Eukaryota > Metazoa > Chordata > Amphibia > Anura > Myobatrachidae > Crinia > Crinia signifera. Next base: position 239,001,657 of record NC_139218.1, read on the forward strand.
ATAAAAAATAAACTAAAAAATCATAGTGTTCCACGGCATTTTTTATCTTGCCAAAATGGGGATCCCTCAGGCATGAAATTCGTAGGCCTGGAGAGAGTGAACCTGGATATCAGGGGAGGTAATAGAGAGAAGCAGCTCCTAAGAAGGGAGTCCTGGTGGATGTTCAATCTGGCAACGTTATCCCCGCAAGGGTTAAACGAGGGATTGGAAATCACCCCGTTTATTGGATGAATATATTTTTATGTTTATTCCTTCCCTCTCTTTGCTTGATAAGGATGTAATTCAGGTTATAAATGTATTAAATGTTTAATCCTTCGTTATCCGCGGAGTATATCAGCGCTATGAAAGCCGATGCTAATGAGTATAAATAATGCCATGTATTTAGTCCTAAAACTTATGCCACGCTATGTCTCTGTATTTAGTATTTAAATTTAAATTTATGCCATGATATATGTAAAGTTAGTAGTGTTTTATATAATCAATGTGTTTATGAAAAAAGTGACTCTTTTTAAAAAAAATGTGATTTTTTTAAATGTGACAATTTATTGTATATTTATCTGGTTTGGGCGAAGTCACCTGACCCTATAACTTGTTATGTAAATGAGTTTTTATCGTTCTGTTTGATGATGCAAAAATTTTTATATAATGCCAGGTTAAATAACGATGTCTTTTAAAATGTGATAGACATAGCAAACATGCTAGAGCACACACCGGGTGCCAATTATTAATTAATTGACTCCAACTGCGTTCAATCTGTGATTGGGGCAGGAAGGAGGATAAATGAGGCAACTGACCGTCGCTAGGCCAGCCCTCTGACGAAGTCGATGACGAAACGCGTTGGGCCGTGGCCTAGCGACGTCACTACTAAGAAGGAGCAGTGAGTGTATACCGGCTCCGTATCTCTGGTGCCCTGCACTTTGTTTATATGTTTTATGTACTGCGGTTGTCGATACCGCTCATTTTGGTACGTTTACCCTATCCCTATCTGTTCACTATTTTCACCTGAATAAATACAAATTTAAAAAAAAGGCTTATTGCACTATGAAGCGCCTGTTTTCAAAACTTTTCTAGATTCTCTACCTGTTTGGACCCAGGAACACACCGGCTCGGTGGAAAACAGCGCTGCCGGATCCTAAAAGATCTGAGTGCTACAATTACCGATTGGACATATTTTGGACATTATCCAGTGGACTGTGACCACACAGACTTTGGGACGGTATTTCCCTCACCCTTAAGGGACATTATTTTTCCTATTTTTGCGCATCGTTATTTGTGTGATATATATATATATATATATATATGTGTCAGAAGCAGACTGCACACTAAAGTCAGTTCACCAGCGTGCAAGTGCAGAGGCCACATAAGGGTTAATTAGCAAAAAATAGATGCCAGCACATCCAGTATTCACAGAAAAAGTTCTTTATAAGTGAAGAAAAAGGTTCCATCAAGATAACAGTCATAATTTCATCCCAACACAGGGAATATGACATGGAGACACCAAGGATTAAAGTCATATATACAGCATAATCCATTGGAAAAAAATCAACGAGCGATGTGTGACGCACACAAAGCACGTCACTCACATGAACACAGCGCCAGACTGGGCGGGAACCCGTCTCGGTTTCTGTTACCATGGGGACGCTGCAGGGCATACACAATCTGCGTCACACGTCAGGACGCAACGCCGGACTATGGAGAAACCCATCACGGCATCTGTATCCATGGTGACACATAATCTAATGTCCAATTGGCTGATCCAGTAGCTTTCCCTTCTTAACAGAAGGTTACCCTGGTTTCCTCCCCTCCTTAAAGGGGGAATATGATCGATTGGTAGAAAACGGAAGTCCTTCATAGTATGTTTGGAATAATGAAAATGTTTGGCAACTGGCGGAGTGCTGGCACCAATTTTGATGAATGACATCTTCAGTGAGGAATGGTGTAAGGCAATTCTTTCCTTTAGTGTCCTTCTAGTTTTTCCAACATAAATTAATTTACACAAACAGATGATAACATAAATCACATAGCGGCTGTCACAATTGAGATGGAACTTCATGGGATATGATATCGAGGTTCTAGGATCAGTAAAGACAGAAGATAATAGCAAAAATTGACAATTAACACATTTGTTCCACGTAAAACTACAATTTTTCAAAGTTAACCAGTGTCATCCAATGTCACCAAGAGGGAGTTAGTGGGTAAAGGGTCAAGTTTTTTCAATTTCTGAATAAAATCGGTGTCACGTAAATAGTAATTAGTATTCTGGACCACTGGCTGATGCCAGAAGTCGATATATTGTGATATAGGTTGACACAATGAACCACATGAGGACACTATAGGGTGTCCAGGGGGACTTATCAGTGGTCCAGAATACAAATTACTATTTACGTGATACCACCGACTTTATTCAGAAATTGAAAAAACTTGACGCCAGTTGCCAAACATTTTCATTATTCCAAACATACTATGATGGACTTCCGATTTCTACCAATTGATCATATTCCACCTTTAAGGAGGGGAGGAGAACTGGGTAACCTTCTGTTAAGAAAGCTATTGGATCAACCAATTGGACTGTACTTCTGTACTTCTCCTAAAGGACTGAATGAAGAAAAGTCCTTACACTGTTTCTTGTAAATATGCTCTTTGTCTGAATATTTCTTGTTTTTTTTTGTATTTTTCATGTAGTTTTTTTTTTAGTTCTTTGAGAGACCAGTAGATTTATATTTTGCGCAGGCATTCTTAGGGTGGTGAGTCCTGACAAATTGCTGGGATCACTACCCCATGTTATGCTTTGCCTTTAACATTAGATAATGCGATTAGATTATGCATTACCATGGATACAGACGCTGTGGCGGGTTTCCACCTAGTCCGGCACTGCGTCCTGACGTGTGATGCGGATTGTGTATGCCCTGCAGCGTCCTCAATGTAACAGACACCGATATAGGTTCCTGCCCAGTCCGGCGCTGTGGTCATGTGAGTGACGCGCTTTGTGTGCGTCACACATCGCTCCCTGGGAGACAGGCATGGTGACCGGCTTTCAGCTGAGCCCTGTGCCGTGTTACTTCCGGGTGATTCGCTTTCACTTCCTGTAGGTCTTACATGCTTCTGGTCGTTATGATATGGCAGACATGACGGCGCAGGTGTTGGTGATTATACAGGTCAACAGGTGTGTTTTATTTGTATCTTTGCATGCACTATAAATATCCAGCTTTAGTACAGGTCATTTATGCTCCTGACGACGTTGAGGATACACCAAAACAGCTGTCGGGCATCAGTGACCTGGCTTTGGACCACAATGTTTCAATCTATTTGGATGTGGTAACAAGTTGATTTTTTTCCAATGGATTATGCTGTATATGACTTTTATCCTTGGTGTGTCCATGCCATATTCCCTTTGTTGGGATGAAATTATGACTGTTTTCTTGATGGAACCTTTTTCTTCATTTATATAAAGAACTTTTGCTTTGAATACTGCTTTGAAAACTGAATGTGTCGGCTTCTAGTTTTTGCTATCTATCTATCTATCTATCTATCTATCTATCTATATATATATATATATATATATATATATATATATATACCACCCAATAAAGATCTGGCGCCTATGACAACTGGTTTACACCATAAGCTTCAAAGGGATTGTCCGTAATCTCCAACATGATAAGAGGCGTTGTTCATCCACAAGGTGTTTTTATTAATTTTTCTTCAGATGTCAACAATACAGAGATAACCAGCGCGTTTCATCAACAATGACTTCATCAGGGGAATGTTATCAAATCTTTCACTACAGAAGGATTCAATTCCTATTTTTGCAGAGCATCCAATAACTGGTTGGTATTCCCCTATATGTGGTTCGTGACTTTAAATCATGTAGGATAAGAAATTATTTTATATGGTATAGGCCTATACAATTGGGTTAGGGTTAGACTCCATATTTGATTAATTGAATTTGGAGTCACCAAATAAGTCTGAAATATTTGATATTTTTCCAGGTATTTAAAATCGTATAAAATCACCAATCAATGATATACTGAGGCAAATCCAGATTAGGGCTTCAAATGATTAAGCCTGTAATGAGCGTGGTGGCGGTTGGCAGTAGTCGGGGCACAGGAAGACTGGTGGGCTGCTCTGCTTCTCTGCTATGGCTGCATCCCGCCAGTCTTCCCATGCCCCAACTACTGCCAACCGCCACTACGCTCATATTAATTTGAAGCCCTAATCTGGATTTGCAACAGTATATCATTGATTGGTGAATTCCCTCAGGGAATTTAGTGATTGGGCTGCCTCATATATCTAGAATGTGATACAATAATATATGTGATAGCGCGCAGTAGAATTTTGGTGAGTAATATATATATATATATATATATATATATATATATATATATATATATATACACACATATATATAGCCTTGCAAAGCTTAACAAGGTCCAGGTAGGACCAAAACGTTGGTATTTCTTTCTATCTTTGTGTCATTAAAACATTGAAGATTTACATTCGTCTGCACCCCTACACTATTTTCTAAATTTACTGATCAAGGAACATCTGCAACAATATTTTGTGGAGCACCCCAGCACATGCTTTCCCAATGTGTGTGTGGATATGACTCTTATAGTTCTGGCCCAGCACTCCTCTCCGCTTGATCAATTGCTCTGGTGCCCCCTGCAAGTTAGTAGTACAGCGGTATGGAAGAAAACAGCAGCACTCAGTAGAATGGTGTAAAGGGTACATCTACTGTATATTCAAATAAACATCAACACGTCTCAGGACCTTAATCAAGATAGGTCATTGAGACCAAAACGCATAGATCCTGCCAGAGGATAGTGAACAGCCATAATCCTGGATGTATGTATACCTTGCATTTTTAACGTTTTTGTTTTTTTCTTGTTTTTTTGGAATTGTTTCTTGGATATCTACTCAAATTTTTCATGTGTCCTCATGACCTGCCCATGGGACTGTTGTAAAGTGTTTTTTATGGATTAAAATTTTGTGGAATTTTTTTCCTGAACTGGCCTTTTTGGTTCCATACAAATCAATATTTGATACACTGGCAAAGAAACCGCTACAGGCTACAGGGGTAAGTAAGGTACGCCACCTAATATGGTGTGTAACCCTATATAAATAATCAACCAGTCGACATACTCTAACCACATTGGTAAATTTCTTGTATTTTATACACTTGGGAGCACTGGATTAGTGGATATCACAGCCACCCAGAACACCACACCAGCGAAAAACATATGTGACACCGTGAGTAGGGGTACGCTTTTCTTTCATCAAAAAAAGAAACCTTCACATACGTTTTTCCCTAATCATCTATGTAAGTGAGGTATGCTGTCATAACTTACCGTGTTTTGTACAGCCCCCCACACACTTAAAAAAAGAGAATATACGGGTTTTCTGTAGATTCACAGACACCATTTTTTCTTTCTTTTCTGAGCACGGCTGAAAAGCTACTCGATTATCCCACAAGTATTTAAAGAGGTATTCACGTTGAGAGGCCGAGCCCCTCCGGTAGAGCACAAAAAAGAAACCTTTATAAGAGGGAAACCATCAAAAACTCACGTGAGTTCTGGTACGCCCGGAGAGACTCTACATTAAAGCACTACTCATTAGAGTGTTTATAAGAAAGGACACACACAAAGTCTAATTTTTAATTTTTTTTCATATTCTCTTTTCCACACACAACACCTTGACCTGGTGATCCTTGCCCATCCGAGATTAACATCGGTACTTATGTATTATCTGGGCTGCCGATTTTGTGATTGTATGCCTTACCTTAAGGCATACAATCAGATGCGATGCGATTCGATGCGATTTTGCATAGGATTCAATGTTAAGAAGGTCCTGTTCATTTCCCCACTATCCAAGTGGGCACAGAGTTGATTTTATATAGCGTGGCGAGCGCAGCGAGCCACCGAGCCCGAAGCGTGGCGAGCGAAGCGAGCCCCGCGAGGGGACGCATATTTCTTAAAAAGTATTCTGTGGCCGCTCGCCACGCTTCGGGCTCGGTGGCTCGCTACGCTCGCCACAGGTTTATATCCAACTCCATGCCCACTTGGATAGTGGGGAAAGGAAAAGGACCCCTTTTTCCCATTGAATTCTATGTTAAAATGGACTCAGACCATTTTAACAATGAATCCTATGGAAAAATCTTGACCATTGCATCGCATACGATTTGATCGCATGCGATGCGATGCGATCCGATCCGATTTCTTAATCGGACGCCCAGATACTACATAAGTACCTTAACATCATCCCACAAGAGGAAAAGTTTGAACATAAGAAATTCAAAGTATCTTTTAATTTTTGCACCATTGATTATACATCCCATCTTTTTGAATTCTATGTTTTTGAAGTTAAGGTGTATCTTCAGGTATTGTGATCTAAGGCAGCATTGCGCCACGCACCTACTGTCATTTTGTTTGTTGCATAGGGTCATTAGATTGACATGGTCATTAGGTCGACATGGGCAAGGTCAAAAAGGTTGACATGGGTTTTACATGTTTTTGTCCCGAATCTCCACACAGTCGACATGGACGCTATATCGGTGCACTGCGTCCCCTCACCATGCTTTGGGCACGGTACCTTGCTATGCTTGGCACACTATTTTATTCTCCCTCCATGCCCTAGTGGATGCTAAGGCATAAAACACTGCCTGTCTGCATATGTCGGCTCAAAAAAAATTGTGAAAACCCCATATCGATCTTTTGACTGTCGACCTTGCCCATGTCGACCTAATGCTTGTGTCGCCCTCTGCCCATGTTGACCTTCAGTGGTCGACCCAATGCATGTCAAACTTAGGTGTGTCGACTAACAACCATATATCTGCTGGATGTTGGCCTATTGTTGGTTGCGAAGGGGCACAGAAATATAGGTCCGCTACTGGTTATGATTACTATAGCATGCGCTTGTGCGCAAACCTTTAGAGAGCAGATACTTTATCACTCAGGTTACTCAATGGTTATTCTCTGTTTTTATTGCTGGTTGTAAAATTGCAACTAAACGAATTTACCCTTAATTTTTTTATTAAATAGATGCAGGTGCTCATTTGGTGCACACACATATTCATCAATGTGTTCAACACTAGTATGAGGTGTCTATCATGTTGATTATGATTATCTGAAAAAAAATCAAAGATCGGTATTGTGATACACAGAAGATTACGTTAAGTATGGTAATGTATGGTTTAATGTCTTTGAAAATGTATGCACATATCTTTGCATATAATATAATCATAATTAATTTAACCATATTTATATAAATCTTAAAGCTTTCTTTGGGGCATTTAAAAAAAGAATGTAAAACAAAGAAGCAGTTCTGTTGATATTTAAGCTGTGCCAAATGTATTTGGGTCAACTATCCATACTGGAAATGAGCAAAATAATTCATGTTACAAGATTTATTGGATTTGGTTGATTTGTGTCCCTGGAAAAGTAGGGTAAAGTCAAACATAATGAAGCAGTGAGTTGCTTTATTACATTTATGTTACAATTTTTCACTATGTTGCTACAAAGTCATGGACAAATTTACAGGAGGGAGGAAGTAGGTGAATTTAGGTAATGTTTTATAATGTAAACACTGATTCAGGGATTGTTTAACCAATAGGTTGATTTGGCTGCAGCCTGGGGTACTGGGTTCTTTGGGGGCGTAATGCTGGCACAATACATTGCGCTGGGATGATAGCACTTCCTGGTGCTCCTGGAGTTGGGGGCCGAGCAAGGTCTCATAAGATCTCCTCTGGGAACTCTGAAAGCAGTGCTGCCTGCTGGGACAGAGTAGGGATGAAGAGGAAATCCTGTGAGAGTTGTGGCTAGTTCTGCCGCCGAGGCTGTAATAGATGCTACTGTCACCATTGCCAGCACTGCTAGGGCGGCAAGTGGCAAAATGAAAATAGCTGAGGCCTGAGCCTATTATAGATTTTTAGCTTAATATTAGTGATAAAATTGGTTTTGGGAAGGGGGGTGGGCGAACGATTGTCACTTCTGAATTAACCTAGGGTGGCTGAAACCCATTATCCGGCCCTGCGCTCATTGTGGGTCATTCACAAAGCACACACTGTTTAAAATGCAAATTCTTCTTTAAAAAGTGCATTATGCCTTGTTCTGCACAAAAGCTATTTAATTTTTGCAAACTTGCACAGGTTTACGCAGCATGATGAGTAGATGTTTGCTTTACCAGATGGGACTCTAGGTTTTTGTACTATTAAAGGCTAAGAAATCTATTTCCAGATAATGGCGATATCTGCATTCAAACAAGCTGCCCTTCCACTGGAAAATTATGAATATTAAGCCCACTCCATTATCCAACCCTCCCCTATGTATAAAACACCCCCTACCTCCCTGGAAGTCATTTACAAGGGACCCTTCATTCAGCTCAGTGCCCCCTTCCACACGTTAGTGTTCTCCCTCCCACCACCTGTGCAGCAGTCTTGCCTACCCTCCTGGAATAGCCGGGAGCCTCCCAGAAATCCGGTCCACCTCCCGCCCCCCCCGAGAAGATAGGCAAGTGTCCCGAATTGTGATAATAGCCTCCGTCCCTCCCCATGCCCGCTGGTTTAATTACCGGAATTCGAGGGTCCGTGGAGAGGGGGCGGGGCAAAAATGACGAGATTGCGTCATTTAAGCCCTACCCCTCTCCGTGGCCCGCAAATCACTGAGTTTTCCGGCATGGGGCGGGGTCAAGTGATGTCAGCCTTCCTCCCGCCCCCTGACGTTTTGCCTCTCCGTGCTTCTCCCGGAGAGGTGAATTTGAAAGTAGGCAAGTATGCTGTGCAGTAAAGGAGTAATTAGCAGAAGTTACTGCTCCAGGTCCTCCTACATGTTGAGTGGAAGATAGAGCAACCCCTGCCACCCGTGGGACATTAAAGCTGCTGCTGATAGCACCCCCCACCCCTAGGAGGGGAGAATGGGTAAGGGCCCCAGTGCATTGCTTTGCCCAGGGGCCCACACTGCTGTTAAGATGGCCCTGATGGGTCCCGCTAATTCCAACCCCCACCCGGTTCCAGCAGCTGCCAGTACCCCCTCCGGCATCACAGAAGCTCGATGTGGATCTCAGTCAAACCCTAATTGCTGGGCCTTCAATCTGATACCTGGTTCATTGGTTCTAGAGATATTGCAGGTAAACCAATTTTTTTCATTTCTGAAATGTAACTTCATGGCTGTTCATGTTATTTGAGGACAGATTTCTCTGGAACCAAATGGCCCAGTTTCATGGGACCAAAATCATTCGAAGCCCACACTTAAATGGGTCAGTTGATTCTGAAGATATAGCTGTCAATGGCTGTCATTTCTGCCCGGCGGCGGCTGTCCCCCAGTTACTGCGAACATGTATTCCCCTTTGGCAATGAGCATGTAATCCCACATGGCAATGAGCATAGAACCCCTGGCAATGAGCATGGAACCCCTGACAATGAGCATGTAGGTAAGCAGCACTTATGTAGCATAATTTTTAATAGGCATTACGGTGTTTGGCATAATACGTAATGGACATTATGGTGTGTGGCTTAACATGTAATGGGCATTATAGTGTAAATGTTTTAATGTGCGCCTCCGGTGCGCAATGCCCGTTTATGAAGCATATTGTGCATTATTGCTCAATCTGTTTGGTATAGTGTGTATTTTGGGTTAATCCATGTGACAAAATGTGAATTTTTACTCATTCCATGTGGCATAATGGGGGTTATTCTAGTTCACTCTTTCTGACAAAATCCTTCTTTGATGGATAAAACCATGTGCACTGCAGGTGGGGCAGATGTTACTTGTGCAGAGAGAATTAGATTTGGGTGGGGTTTAACTTCAAATTGAGATCTAAATTGCAGTGTAAAAATAAAGCAGTCAGTATTTACCCTGCACACAAACAAAATAACTCACCCAAATCTAATTCTAGCTGCACCTGTTACATCTGCCCCCCTGCAGTGCACATGGTTTTGTCCATCTAAGAAGGATTTTGTCAGAAAGAGTGAACTAGAATAAGGCCCAATGTGTAAGAGGCAAGTACAGTATAAGGGGGTTACTATTGGGCTTTATGATTTGTATAAGGGGTATATGTTGTGGTAAACTTAGGTGACCACATAAAAGGTGCTGAATTGGTGTCTACCAAGTTTTGGCTTTCAGTATTTTTTTTATGACTGGAGTGCCACCTCACCCTGCAAGTATCTTAGGACATCGGCATCCAGCGGGTGCAACTTTGGAGGGCACCCGCCAATATATCTCACTGCATACTTCCTATGCCATCCCCCTGCCTTTTCCAGTCATATAGAATTAGTTGAAAGGATTTAAACAAATAGAGACACACCCATGAGCAGACCACCCAACCAGAACACTAGTCATGCCCCCCCCCCCCACACACATTATTAGGTGCTGGCCACAACCCCTATAATTGCGCAGAATAGGCCCTTGATAATTTTCAGCTCCAGGCCCATTTAGACCTTAATCTGGCTCTGCATCCAGCAAATAAAAAATAAAAAAAAAGCTACAGTACATACACATACACACATCATATACACTGACCTGATGTCTACTCCCTATAGCTTGGCCATACCAGCATTATACATTCTGAGCCAGCACTGGTGTTCTAAGTGGTGCAGTGGAAGAGGTCAATGTGGCAATGGCTCCATTATTCTTGGCCTGTGCAGATGTATTATTCAATTATATATTATTGGTTCTAGAGGGCTTTAATAGCAAAGGAAAATCCAGCCAGGAAATAATATGGGAGCAGAGCTTAAAGTGAGTGGGGGAAAGTGTGGAATTGAGTTCCAACACCTATAATGGTAGGTGGAGATATTTCCACACCATCCACACCCCTGCATAATAATTCCAAAAAAATAGCCAATCCCATAACCTACTGTACATCAAAAGATGATGCAGGTGGTGCTAGTGCCACTGATGAGCTTCATATATTTCCCCCTTCCTCAGATCCTAGCAGATCCATGGATCCTACTCCACCAGTGGCCTGCCCCTCCTGGTACTCAGATGGTGTTTGTGCCCTAAACAGGTCTTCAGCATGGCATATGTGATGCCATGCCGTTACTGCTGCTGAAGTGAAAAAGAGCCACTAAGAGGATCAGGCTATGTACATGCTTAAGGCAAAGTGAGAGGGGGTTGGAAAGAAACTTGCAGCAGGGAAGCTGTTAGAGGGGCACAGAACAGGTAGCTACTGGAGGGACATGGGTGGCGAGCTGCTGGGGTGAGAGATTTTTTTTTTTTGGAGAATAAGCTGAATCATAACAAGTGCGAGGCTGCATATACTGGGTGTGTGTGGGAGGGTATTATTTGTACATCTAAAACTTATATTGATCAATCAACAAAATATTCAGATGATAAAAGCAAGTGAAATTCCAAAAAAATAAGATTATGAGATACTCCCCCGCTCGTGCGCACGGGGGAGCGATGTTTTTTGTGTGCACATGCGCATTTCTGCAGAGGCAGATTTCGCCATCCCATTTACACCTACCAGTGGAGGCGGGAGGGGGGGTGCGGGGGGGGGGGGGGGGGGGCAGTGGCGATGGGCTGCACCCATGGGAACGCCCAGCATTTCATGGAGGTTCCCATGCAAATGCTGGGCAGCTGATGTCATTAGATTTCAGCTTCCCGTCCTCTTCCCATACAGGGAGCATGCAAAGGCACCAGAGAGTGTCTTAGTTTTGCGTGCACCTTCCAAATCATTTGATGGTCGGTGACCATAGAATGATTTGGCCCCCTCACCCAAGGCTACGAATAGATGTTTATGCAAAACATCCATCCATGCAAAACATCCATCTGCATGCCTGCGGGGAAATGCAGCGTGTAAGGGGGGGTGGCTGGCCGGCTGTGTGGACGGCGGGTGGTGGTACATCCATATGCAACACTGCGAATTTCACAGTGCTGTGTGTGGACCAGAATAAGGCCCTATATCTGAAGTCCACATACAATAACCCAGAGAGAGGAGCGGTGATGGTGGTTTTAGGGATAGGCAGTTCCACAGACTGACCATGGCGGGAGGCAATTCAGTCATCTGCAGCCCTTGATGTTGCCTGTCATTGCCATAACTACTTAACCAGTCTACCTAATTAATGAGATGATGATTGTGAAGGATAACCTGGTTAACAAGGAAGAGTCATCGTTACATAATAATTATTATTTCTATAATGACAGTCTTTCCAGTTATAATCCTCCTCTTCAGTGAACAGCTGACACGCCTTGGCTGACAGATACATTTTCCACTTGAATACGAATTTACTGTGTCTGCGTCTTTCTGTAGATTTCCTTGATATGAACTTGAACACTCTTGTTAGTTTGTCTTCTATCTATTGTTACATTTAGTGGAAGCTCGTCACCTTGAATGGTGAAAGATCAGACTCAAACAAATGTTTCATTATTTCCAGCTCCTTTATTTCTACAACAATTAAAGATAACACTGTTCTGCTGCACTATAAAGGCATCTGTGTCTGCTATTTTAAAAGTGTACATGGTATGTTTGACAGCAAGTAAAGAAAATAGAACAAACCATTCTTACAAAAGAGCCTTAAATTCCCATTTGTGCAAAAACTTGCCACTTGTACCTGCAGTATGAACAGGAGACTCAATCTGACTTAGAAGCAAGCCCTTTGTCTTTTACAATAACTACAGAATTGCTTATTATTTTTATGGATTATCCTTGCATTTATACTTTGTTAGCTGCATCTTAAATGTCTTTAACCTCCAATGTACAAGTGTAATTGAAATGAAAGAAAAATGTGGGTTTATGCACTAAGCTTAGGAGAGCAATTAAGCTGATGGACATAAAGTACCATCCAACCAGCTCCTCTCTCTTTTCAAACACAGGGCGGAATTTCTGTAATGTAAATATGCAGTAAAACCCTCATTATCGGGGGGGGGGGGGGGGCACTCTCCCCCACTCACTTTAAGCTCTGCCTCCATATCATTTCAGGGCTGGATATTCATTTGCTATTAAAGCCCTCTAGAACCAATAATATATCATTGAATAATACAGCTGTACACAGGCCAAGAATAATGGAGCCATTGCCACATTGACCTCTTCCACTGCACCACTTACAACTCCAGTGCTGTCTCAGAATGTATAATACTGGTATGGCCAAGCTATAGGGAGAAGACATCAGGTCAGTGTATATGATGTGTGTATGTTTATGTAGCTTTTTTTATTTATTTGCTGGATGTCTGTTGAGGATGAGACCCAATCACGAGCATAGAGTATTATGTCACCAGGCTTGTACATCTATTTAACTCCCACGGCTCCCAGAGTCGAACTGAGTGGGGATGGCGTGGCGATTTTGCACCATAGGTGCAAATGTCATGCAAAAAACGGGCAACGATGAGCGTGGCTATATCTATATGTTTCGCCAATTGCTTGTGCTCAATAACACTAAATTATATTTGTCCTATGAAAAATTGACCCAACCAATGTCATTTTGTACTGTGTATTCTCGTGTCTAAATTAAAAATATTCAACTGTCCCACATTCCAATCATTTACCCTGTCTGTCTGATGCAATGTTTTTGGAGTTGCAAAAGCACAAAGTTTTTACTTCACTTTTCAGATTCAGTGTCCCATATCATTTTAGAGGGCAGCAGCTGGCTTTAATCGGATATTTACAATAAGCACCTGGTTCCTAATTTTGTGGATATTTGTAGTTGCAAGTCATCTGCATAGGAAAGTAATCTATATATATATATATAGAGGGGGGATGGCGGCACTCGGAAATAAATAGAGACCACGCTGGTTTACCAACGTTTCTGTGCCGACTGGCACTTTTATCAAGGTGCAGGAACCTTGATAAAAGTGGCAGTCGGCACAGAAACGTCGGTAAACCAGCGTGGTCTCTATTTATTTCCGAGTGTCGCCATCCCTCCTCTGCATATTTGGCAGTCAGCCAACCGGAGGATACAAGTGTTTCTTACATTTACCACAAGTAATTTGTTGGAGTGCCTCCTCACGAATATATATATATATATATATATATATATATATATATATATATAGACGGGGGTGACGGACCGGCACTCCTCCCTTAGAGGTATGTGCTGTCGTGCCTTCCAATACAAGTAGGTACGTTTGGTGGAAGAAATGGCGGCACTGGCAGTCTTGTTTGAAGAAAATCACAGCATTTATTTTACATCACAGCAATCAATGGTGCATGGGTGTCCGATGTTTCGGGGTGGTATCCCCGTTTTCAAGGTGCAGAAAAACAACGTTGTTTTTCTGCACCTTGAAAACGGGGATACCACCCCGAAACGTCGGACACCCATGCACCATTGATTGCTGTGATGTAAAATAAATGCTGTGATTTTCTTCAAACAAGACTGCCAGTGCCGCCATTTCTTCCACCAAACGTATATATATATATATATATATATATATATATATATATATATATATATATATATATGGACTCCAAAACGGCGTGACCGATTTTGATAAAATTTTAAGGCAAACTTCAGATTAGCCCAGTGGGTGTTCCTGTAAAGTTTGGTAGCGATCGGATCAACAGAATTTTATTTTTTTGCCAATTAATTGATCTCGCCACGAATGAGATTTCGTTCCCACCGAACTTCTGTCAAATGCAACTGAATAGTCAAGCCATTGTCGACAAGGTATTCCCAAATCTAACAACCAACTACAAAAATCCAAAGTCATCTGGCTATAGATAATTAGTGCTTCCCATGCAAAGCCGGGGCGGGTCGCTAGTTAGGGATACTTGCCAACTACCCAGGGCCACATAAAGGCTTGGGGGGGCCAAGACACTTAAGATAAGGGGGCTCGGGGGAAGGATTTGTATTTTATATTGTGTATCTCCGAACATGACCCATTCAGGGAAGGACAGAATGCTCTTTATCTGGTCTCACCATTAATACAGTATATGAGTGGCATCACTTGAGTTGAAATATCTACTAAAAAAGAAAGGTATTTCAACACAGTAGATCAGCGGTTCTGAAACTGTGGATCCTGACTCCAAAGTGGGTAACCTTCTCAGCATGGGGTCGCAACTCCATGTTGCTAACCATCAGGCTGATGACTATCAGAAATCAAATGGAAATCAACCGCATTTAATTTCTATTCGATCCTGATGTGTGGCCCCGTGGCATCGAAATCAAATTAAAAAAGACACTGCGTAGGCAAGCCTATATAGTACAGATTTGTACTTTATAGTCTAAATCAAATGTGTACATAGCGCTGTGGTGCTTTGATCCCGATTCGATTGGGATCGAATCAGGATTGAATAGAAAGTAAACCGCACCGTGTGTACACTACTTAAGAGGAAATCCAGGTAGTGAGAATTTTGTCCCCCCATGAATGCATCATGTTCAGAAGTGTGGATTATGAATATTAAATTGAAACCTCTGAAGTATATTAGTTGTATAACCAATAGTGTAACAATGCCTGGGTAATAATGTGTATAGCTCCATGTTTATAGCTCAACTATTTTATAAAGTTTCTTTGTGGTGAACAAAGACAACTTAAACAACATTAAAATCCACATACAAAATAAAATCCACATTATCATCTCTCTTATCACAATGACTTGCCAAAACCACTTTACTACTTACAGACTGGGACAGGATATAATTCAAACAGCAGCCCAACCCAAAAGTAGCAAACCATACTTCACAAATGTCCCAAATTTTGTGGGACAGTCCCATTTTTCAGACACTGTCCTGCTGTCCCAACCGTGTGTGTGTGTGCTGGGGGGGAGGAGGAGGGAGTTGTTTGACTTGCCACCAGCACCCAGAGTGTTAGGCAAGCCTCCATAATGATTAAAAAAATGGGAGGCATGGCTCGTAGATGCAAAATTTCCCACATAGCCATGTCCCCTTTTCCGTCATACGAATAACAGAGATTTTGGGATGTGTGGGCAAACATATACGTTAAATGAACTCTATGATGTGCAATAATAATTGCCAAATATTTCTTGAATGCTGCATACCTCCCAACTGTCCTGCCCATACAGTACCGCCCAACTGCCCCTGAGCAGATCTCTGAGACAGAGGGGCTGAGGGCATGGCCAGCAGCTCACAGAACCGCTGGTTTTTGCACCCATATCAGCAAAAACGGTGGCGCACGCAGTCCCGACTTTACAACCTCAAATATTGGGAGGTTTGGTGCTGAGGGGTAAATGTATGAAGCTTGGTATCTATCCCCCATAAAGAACAGTATATGCAAGGTGATAATGCACCAGCCAATCAGCTTTAATATGTAAATTGACAGTTATGAGCTGTTATGCTGGAGCATTATTACCTTTCACATAACATTCTTTATAGGGCTAGAAACCACTTCTCCAGGCTTCATACATTTACCCCTGAATCGCAAGCACTGGATGGGGTACATTTTATTATTAAGGTCCAACACCCAGCTTCTATAAGTGCATCTCTACCAAGCAGTGATAATGATTGACAGAAATTATCAGATATTTAATGTGTGAACTGATTGTATGTAGACACGGCAGTGCCAGGGATTTTATATTAGTCAGCAATATTGTAGCTATCACTAGTCAGGGAGTTTTTAAATAGGGAGAAGCTCTATCTCTGGTGTATACCTGTTAGATGTGTCATTTTAATACAGAAACCAATGTTCTCAACCATGTTTGATATACATACTGTACAGATGTCATCAGTTTTCAGCTGCTGATAAAGTTAGATTAAAAAAAAGAAGGCAGCTAGGGAAAGTGTTTATCTAGACTCAATTATAGATGTTCCTTCTTTCCTAACATCCAGACTGAAAGCAGCATGCGTTTAATCCTGTTTAAAGATAAATAAAGAATGTATCCTTAATTGCACATTCCTCTGTCCTACATAGTGTAGCTGCTAACAAAATGTCTATTTTATAATTTTTTTAGGGCTTTTTTCATAGACCCCCTCAGTAAAAGATTCCATTACAATAATAAATATCATCAGTGTCCCTTACCTCCCAACTTTTGGTAACGTCGATGCGGGACGCAGCTCCGCCGGAAATTTTGGGGCCGTGGCCTAATTTCGGGGGGCGTGGCCTATACTCGCGGCTCTCCCGCGAGGCTACGCCCCCATTTTACCGCTAAGGGGGCATGACCCAGAGGCTCTGTGAGCCTCTACCCATGCCCCCAGCCCCCTGGCTGCGGGAACAGCGTTTATTCCCCGCTGTTTAGCAGCCGACAGGGGGGACTCCCAACAGCCCCCCCTCACCGCAGGACACTGCCGACCGCGGGAGGGACAGCGGGACAGGCCCTGACAATCTGGACTGTCCCGCTGAAATCGGGACTGTTGGGAGGTATGGTGTCCTCAAGGTTTACATGGTTTACATGTGGAATGGGAACCGGTCTGCAGCGCTGGACAATATGAATAAATTTACTGGAAATCCCAAAGAGAAGCAGTCCACTCCGTAGTTTCAAGGTAAAAAAAGTACAGAATGCTTTATTAAAAAAAAAGTCACATAAAAGGAAGAAAATTTCCTTAAAAAAATCACACAAAAACAGTCTAAAAGTATATAAAAAAGGATTCACTCTCTTCTTTGCATAGGAGAGAAAACAATTTAAAGGTAGCTCACCAGATTCTTGGAGACGCAAGTATCCCTGTATACTCCAGACTGCACTATAGGTCCTTATGGTGGGTACACCTATCTGGGTGTATGGGGTGTTTCAGGGCTGGGAGGCCGTTCTGCCACTATGGTTACCTCTCTAGTCCTTATGGATTCCCCAGATCTCAGCTCCACCCGGACTCACGGTATTGCGCT
Source organism: Crinia signifera (assembly GCF_055691185.1). Lineage (NCBI taxonomy): Eukaryota > Metazoa > Chordata > Amphibia > Anura > Myobatrachidae > Crinia > Crinia signifera. Next base: position 239,019,356 of record NC_139218.1, read on the forward strand.
TTGGGTTCTGGAAGCCGCACTGCCACTACGGTTATTCCTTCCTCCTTCTGCGCTCACCTGCAGATCTTTACTGTGTAGTGTATCTGGATGGGTACTTTCAGGACAAAGGAACCGTACTGCCACTTGGGTCCTAAGTCCTTACTCTTCCCCAAAAGGGATCCCCTGTGTCTGGTATAACACGGAATGGAGGGCCGCACTGCCACTGCGGTTTATTTCCCTTGCGTGGTTCCCCGTCCCGGGTCCCGTTTAAAGAGTGTCTGGCTTTGATGTAAAGTGCTGGCAACTCCTCCGCCTCTGCTGCCTGCGCTTGCAGCGTTTGGCGGGCACACAGGTCCAAAGGTTCTTAGCTGGATACTGTGTGATAATACAGGGGACTCTGGTCTGTTTGGAGTCTGGTCTTTTCTCCTTCTCTCCACAAGCAATATCCTCCACAAGCAATATCCTTCTTATAATTCAGTAAAATCATTCTTATCACTGCAAAATACTTTGTGTTTAATAAAGGAGTTTTTTGTTTTGTGGTCTACCAGGGTTGCCGACTTTGTCCCTTTTGATTTCCCTCTGGGAGAGCGCAGCCAGCACCAGTAGGACGGGGGCGGTGTCCGGACCATAAAAGGGGCATGGCCAGGGTGGGTATATTCAAATACACCAACATGTGGCTGAGTCCATTGGTAGTGCATCACCATGGCCACGCCCCCCCCACTGTGTAATTCTGACATTACAGAAGTTACACAGTGTGGGGAGGGGCCACGATTATGCAATTTGCGTCATCTGGTATGCATGGACACCCCCCCCTTCCGCGCTGAGGAGAGACTGTGGGAGGCTACCGCGTTTCCGGGGGACTTGTCAACCTTTTTGGGGGCTGGGAGCAGACCTGAGGGTAGGCAAGTAATACCCCTTTCACACCAGCCTAAATTCCCGGGTTGTGTCTGGGTACAACCCGGGACTAGCTCTGGTGTGAAAGGTTCCAGGGACAAATTCCCGGGTTAATTTGCCGGCAATTCAACCCTGCTAGGTAGCAGGGTTGCTCCCGGGTCCTTCCAGGGTTACTGGCTGGTGTGAAAGGTGCAGGGACATGTCCCTGCTTCCCGTGTTGCCTCTGTTAGGCTGATTTGCTAGCAGGGCAACTTCCTGTTGTGGTGGACGCTCACAGACACGCCCAGAGGCAGCATACAGTGTGCAGGGAGACACTGTACATGTTCTGTGGCACCACAGACCCCAGCAGTGCTATGTCACCCCTGAAAGCCTGCAATGTGTGCCATGTCTTGGACAAATGAGGAGGTGAGAGAGCTATTAATCATTAGAGGGGAAGATGCTTTCATTTGCCTTTTAATTGGTTTTATACAAGTAAACAAAGGCTGAAACACTACAAATGTTTTGTGTCTTAATTATTAATAATCAATAATTTAAAGTGAGCCTAAAAAAGGCCATTTTCAATGCTATTCTCATAGAAATGCAGGGTCATCCCGGGTTCAGTGTGAAAGGTGCCGACCCAGGTTGTCCCTGCTTCAAAAGCATGTGTGAATGGGTCCCAACTGGGGAATGTCCCTGCTTGTCCCTGGAATTGAATTCTGGTGTGAAAGGGGTATACAGTATGTGGTATACTAAACTATTTTTTAAGCCTACTGCCTGTCTAACAATGTATCAGTTTGTCCGATTTCAAGTAAATACAGGTTCCATTTTTGTGTATTTCTTGTTCATACTATATAAAAGGCCTGAGAGAGAATTTACTTCTGCAAAATCCAGAAGACCTTCAGGTGAATTAGTACCTTGCTTCTGGTGGCACAGTAGATAAGATAAGTGAAAGTGTTTCATTTGTCTCAAGGGCCACTTGTGAGAAACTGCCCTAGCTGAGTGTCTTATGTGCATACTGTACATGGCACACTGCTGCGACTGCTTTAACAATGTTTAATGAAGAGACAACTTAGTAATTATAACTAGGATGGTGTGTAGCGGCTCGCATCACAATTTGCTATACAGCCCAGATATTTCTAGTTATGCCAGGGAAGCAATGAATTTGTTATGAAAATTTGGGTAATTTTAATGGGTAATATCAAGCAGTCCAACCTGCAGTCCTTGCCTCATCCATAATACTCCTGTAAGAAGTGGTGCTGAGAAAAGGGGGTTTGGCACTAATTACCCATGCCCAGGTCTGATGGAGGGGCCCAGTGGTGCAGCAGCTTTACCAGCTCTTCTCAACCTAACATATGCTCCTGTGTGCTGGGCTGCAGTGTAGCCAGGGAGGTGCTTATATGCCTGTATTTTATACTAAGGGTTCATGGCCACACCTCCCACAATTAGGTCACACAGCAAGTAACTGGGCCTGGCCAGGCTCCGTAATCCCCATTCTGTAAGTATCTCTATGCATAGGTGCCGATTCTGTGGGTGCTCAAGGTCCTGAGCACCCACGGAAATTGATGAGCACCCACGGACCCAAGTCCTGCTGCAGGGCCGCTGTATTGACTTGCTAATTTGCGGCTGCAGCACCCGCATCGCAGGATCCGCCGCCTGAGAAACAGTATTCTGGGATGGCGGGAAGAGTGTATTCCATCCGCAGAGTAATAGGTGGATGTGAGGCAGGCCAGCCTGTGCATGCTCTGTGCGTGCATACCGCACACTGACTGAGTAGCTCAGCAGCGGCCCTTCCGCCCATGTCTCCCTATCCCTCATTGCAAGCACAGGTACTGTGGGGGCATTTATGTACCTGCTCTGTGGGGGCATTTATGTATTTGGCACTGTGGGGGCAATTATGGATTTGGCACTGTGGGGGTATTTATGTACTTGGCACTGTGTGGGCATTTATGGATTTGGCACTGCTACCATAATTTATATATTGGAGACAACTGTACTACGTAATATAAATTGGTATTATTTTGTGGCCACGCCCCTCCCCATGAAGCCACTCCCCTATATTTTTGGCTTAAAAATCATAAATCGGTACCTATGTCTCTATGCCTCATAGACCATATTCTGATTGTAGGAGCTGGACATTGTTCACCTGATTTGAGCCAAGAAATGTAGAGTAAATTTCTTAAAGCAAATATGGGGAACAAATAGTTTTTTTTTTTCAATAGTGTATTTGTATCTTATATGCCAGCTTGCTTGGCTGTGTAACACAGTGGTGTACCTGAAAACAGGATAGGGTGAAGCAAAGTCACACATGCATGGTCATAAGATGAATTACTGTACTGCCTTCTCCCCTCCTCCATGCTCCACAATCACTTGCTCTCTATTTTTAAGCAGATGTTGAATTAGCTTAATATTATGCGGCCTACACATAGGGAGATTTGCTTGAGCCTTCTGAGCATACTTGCCTACCTTCCCGAAATAGCTGGGAGGCTAACAAAAGCGGAAACCCCTCCTGGCCCCAGGAAAGTGAATAAGTCTCACTCAACACCGCCGTAGCTCCTGCACCCCCCTTCCCTGCTGCACCAAATACCTGATTTTTCAGGTCCGCAGCGAGGGGGTGCAAATTGCCGTGTTTGACTGGTATGGGGGCGGGGCTTAGTAACATCAGCCTCGTCCCGCCCCTCTGATATGTAATATCAGTTCTCCTCCCAGGCTTCTCCCAGAGAGGAAAAAAAGAAAGTGGGCAAGGTATGCTTCTGAACGATGTTAGATCACTCAAAGCGCTCAGCAAGATTGCTCACCACACAGCGATGTGTCAGCGCTGTGTGCTGAGTGATCTGTCAGGGCCAGTGTACTTCGATAAGAACACTGGCCCTGACCGCCGATTAAGTACCATAGATTTATCCAGCATGCTGGATATTATTTGCCTAGCGATAGCGATGCGTGGGGCCATGCATCGCTTTCAATATGGCCCCTAAACACAGAGCAATGAAGGGGCTATTTCTAAGCGATCTAGTCATAATAGCCATAATGAAACAGAATTCTGTTCATAGACCTTCGTAATATAATCTGCACTTCAAAATAATAATGCTTTTCTTCTTTTTTAATATGTGTGAATGAAATGCATAAAGATTCGGAATAATATGGGAGTACAGTATAACCGCACATACCATTTTGAAAAAATGTGGAATGTCTAGGAATTATTACACCCATGTCTGTACTTCTTAATACTTTGCATGGCATAGGATATATTGTCTGGTGATCACGCATGTGCGATGCCATCCACCGATAAAATCCATTATAATTTTTAATCGCTAGTTGTACGCAAGTTGAAAAAAGTCAGCGTTTGTGGATGTCATCTGGACATTTTATGGGATTGTCAGGGAAAACACAAATGTTCCCAAGCATTTTTAGGGAGCACCTGTGATGTCAACTCCTGCCTGCATCATCCTGTTTCTATTGCCCTGTAAGATGAGTAAGATCAGTGTTACTGCAGTTGAAAAAAATCCTTCGATGGTGAGTGAATTGTGAATGGATTTACAGCTATTTGCTGAACATAACTACTTAAAATAACTATTTAACTGTATCGAGAATTGGTGGTTCCTTAGAGCAAACAAGCACATTGCACATTATGCTTTGCATATTTACATCTAGAGAACATGTCCTCAGTCTTCCATCATACGTACAAAACACATCAGATGTGCTATGCAAGCTTTATGAGATAAGAATTTATATGGAACCCCTCTTTATTAGCTTAGATGCAAAGTCCCTCTACACCACCACTGGCCATAAAGAAGGTTTGCCAGTCTTTTTAGGTGGATGAGAATTACTTTTTAATAAAAACAAGGATCTCATCCATAATACATTTTTGGAGACCATTACATTTTTGGACCACAAGAATTTCCGAATCTGCTGAAGTAGGAAAGGGTACATTCCCAGGTTACTCTACCAATGTTGTGTTAAAAGGAGCTCAAAAAACTTATTTTAGATACCCCTTTACAACAAGACATAAACTTGATAAGACCTTGTCATGACCAGAGGTACTGTAGACCCAATTTAACAACACACTTGAGTTTTCTTCAGGTCATTGTCTTGGTGTGAAAGAGGTATAAACACAGGTCGAAACTATATTCATTATCTCTGCTCAGACCCTGGATTTCTGTGTGTAGGTGGAATAATCCAGCTCTTTGTCTATCCCACATACTTATGGGGAAGAGATGTGTGAAAACTTATTTTTTATGTACAGGAATAACAATCCTGGGATAACCCAGTATACTGTATGTAATAGTAAATTGATTCTTATAAAGTTCGAATATTGTATTTTAGACTTATCAGAAGACTAGATGGACACCATTATTAATGTGGCTCTGCAATGTATTTTATTTTGTGCACATACGCTAATTTATCTGTCCATTCATACGGTTTTGAAATCTGTGCCTGGAAAATCACTCAGCATCTAATGTTGAGGACTGCGGGGCCAGCTGGAAATGTGAATGCTGAAAACAATAAAAGTGTCACATCATGCTCTATCAATTTAGCCTAATTCCTTCAATAAAACCGTTTGAATTTTCCCCTAAATACTTGACCATACTTTTGGGCCAACTAGTGTTTAACATTTGCATCTGTAGTAGGCAGTAACATGTGTGCATATTCTATCACTGTTACTTACTTTGTTGGTCTATAGTCTGGTATAGCGCGATCCAGTGAAATTTTCTCACTGAGGTAGGAGTTGTAGCCATATTTTTCATGTGGTCCTTTAGCTTTTTCTTCTTCATCAGGAGTAAGTGTAGCTGGAATTCCACCTTTTCCCCGTCCACCATATCCTTCAATAAGACCAAGTGATTTGGATAAACCTAAAAGGAGAAAGAGGATTTTACTCTAAATTGTCTGCGGAACACAGTATTAAACAGTATATTGCCTTTGCTTTATGCAGCATATACAGTAGGTTAGTTATACAAATAAAAGTTTGAAAATGAACGATAAGAAAGATGGATAACCTAACTGGGAGGAGGAGGGGGAGGGAGGGGAAGATGGTTTATAAGCATGGTTGAAAAGATTAAGTGGGGAAAAAACTGTTCTATGTGTAATAAATATACCATTTTGATTATTTTTGTAAGTAGAAATATTGGGGTATGAGATGTCACAGATGGAAAAGGGGGCTGATTGGTGTCTCCTGGTCTCCATATAAATACACACATATAAATGGTAAGGGAATACAAAATTAGAATTTACTATATATATATATATATATATATATATATAAAAATGAGAAGGAAGAAAAGGGATATGGGGAGGCGGTTAGTTGTTATTGAAACTTATTATGATTAACAATTGCACTATAGACTTGACTTGACTTGACTTGACTATAGACTTGATACGTCATGAACTCACACAAGCACATACGAAAGGAGTCACATTGGGAACACAGGAGTAAAATTATTATTATACAATTGATAAAAAGCCAGGGTAGCGGGGGGGGGACACACCACTCAACCCTTAAAGGATAATAAGATCATGCTAAGGGGGGTATTCAATGTGGGGTCACGGCTGTTGAGCTGTCTCGACAGCCGTGACCCTGTCCCATTCTCGGTCTGCTCGAATGAGAAATCGCAGGCGGGAATCAATGTCCGTCTGCAGCGTTTTCGGCAGAATGAGCCCGACTGCTTGTGAAGTCAGGCTCGTTCAGCCAAGATACCCTGTTCAATTCTGTCGGCGAAGACAGCATTGAATAGGACCCCGCAGCCATCTCCCTTGTTGGTATTGAATACCCCCTATATGTTAATATGAATCAAATGGAAAAGTCTGTTCTGTGTTTTACATATAAGGGGGGGGGGAGAAGAAAAATAAAGGTGAATATAAAAAAAAAGTGTGAAGCAAATTCTCTAGTACAGTATATGATTTATCATTGTGTTGTTGATTGTGCATCAGTAATGGTAGCATGCTTGGTATCACATTAAAATATAATGCACATCATTCTATCTAATTTCTTCAATATATCTTTATAGCTTGACTTTATCACACTTTTACAGTGACAAGTATTTGTTTCAGAATTTTGCCTTTGCCTGCAGCTGTCACAACCATTAATCCTTGACAAAATTATAACCAAGAGCTATGAGAAGACTCATTATGAATATGGAACATTGTGATGTGCAGGAAGGCTTAGGGAACACACTTCTACATTTTCAACAGGAATTGTTTTCCACTGACCGTGTATGTGAATATTTGATGACTAGAACATAAAACAGTTTATGTGTTTTTCTGCTGTATTGTAATATTGATTTTATTTTTAAACCTGAGCTTTTATATTTTTATTTAAAAAATAATAGCTTTCATTTGGTAGCACAATGTATTACATATAGTCAGTAGAGAGGGAAATACAGGCAAAATGTCCCTAAAATTGTATTGGTACTCTTTACTTAGAAGGGCGCCCACGATTTTGATCGTGGGCATCGTTAGTAAAAAATCTCGGGCATCTCGGGCATTGAATGCACTAAAAAATGGGGTGCGATCAACCGACGAGATGCCCGAGATTTCCCATAGGGAACAATGTTAAATGTCTCAATTGACCCAATTTTCCTGTTCAATGCCTCAATTGACCCGATTTTTCCATAGGAAACAATGGTAAATGGGCCACAGAGGTCAAATAGGCACCCTGAAGTGTATAATGGCCACCCGAATTGTTAATGCCACCCCACGATCAACGTCAACCCGATGTGTGGCGAGCGCAGCGAGCCCGCGTGGGGCGGCGGTACGCGTCCTACGACCTTTTCATACCCCCACTATCCACGTCGGCGTGGAGTTGAGAATAGAAAGTGTGGCGAGCGCAGCGAGCCACCGAGCCCGAAGCGTGGCGAGCGCACGCGGACAGCTGTGAAGCCCGCGAGGGGACGCGGATACCTGTGAAGGTATCCGCGTCCCCTCACCACGCTATGGGCTCGGTGGCTCGCTGCGCTCGCCACACTTTCTATTCTCAACTCCACGCCGACGTGGATAGTGGGGGTATGAAAAGGTCGTAGGACGCATACCGCCGCCCCACGTGGGCTCGCTGCGCTCGCCACGCTTCGGGTTGACGTTGATCGTGGGGTGGCGTTAACAATTCGGGTGGCCATTATTCACTTCAGGGTGCCTATTTGGCCTCTGTGGCCCATTTAACATTGTTTCCTATGGAAAAATTGGGTCAATTGAGGCATTGAACAGGAAAATCGGGTCAATTGAGACATTTAACATTGTTCCCTATGGGAAATCTCGGGCATCTCGTCGGTCGCATCGCACCTGATTTTTTAGTGCATTCAATGCCCGAGATGGCCGAGATGGGCGCCCTTCTAAGTAAAGAGTACCATTGTATTGCTTATATTTCATAGCTACTGATTTAACAATTATCTTTACCCAGTCCTAGGGGTATGTTTACAATCTTGCCTATGGGAACCAATCAAATTCTACTTTCTACTTTTCATTTATCAAGCACCTTCTAGAATGTCATAGCTAAAATTGGTTGCTATGAGCAACAAACCAACTTCTGTAATCCCGCACTTTAGTAACTAAACATCCAAGTATCTGGATTCGATATGAAGTGATTTTCTCATGTTTCAGGTACACAGGATTTAAGTCATCTGTTTTTTAGACTGCAGTAGTTCCCTTTTTAGTTTATCATCAACAAATCAGTTGCAAATTGTGTTTAAAAGTAAACAATACAACGGGTGAAATTTAATAGGAGGATAGAATCAGAAAGTGAGAGATTTTGGTAACAATTCTCCAGTTTTTTTTAAGTGGCAATCATTTTCACATCAAAATCAAACTGATTTTGTAGTGTGAATGATTGCCGCTTTAAAAAAAAGTGGCAATCATTAACATATTTGGGCTTAGGATTTATTAATTACTGAATTTCCATGAAGCAGAATCAGTTTTGTATGTATTTATCGGGACTTTTCTATGCTGTATGGAAATCCCTGTGAGTATGCATTAAACTTTTTTTTATTAAACTTCAACATTTGATATACAGTACAGGTTGAGTATCCCATATCCGAGTATCCGTTATCCGAATTATTCCGAAAACCATACATTCCAGAAAGTGAAAAAAAAAATATTTTTTTTGCTAAAAACTCACTGGGGACATATGTAACAGCACTACTGGTGACATGATATGTAACTGGCACGATATATGTGCAAGAAAATGATTGCTTGGCCTTCAAATTCAATATCTGAGATAGTACACAAATTTTGTTTCATGTTTTGAAACCTTGTTTTTTGAACAAATAAAATATATTTGTGTGTATTTTATGTGGTAATAAAATATATTTGTGTGTATATTATGTGTTTATACAGCATACATGCAAGGTACTTCAAAATACATAATTGAAATATTAAAATATTCCGAAATACGGAATAATCCGTTATCCAAAATTCTCCTGGTCCCGAGCATTTTGGATACGGGATACTCAACCTGTACCAAATGGCACACATACTGTAGAGCAAAAATCCCCTTTTGTGAACAGTTCATTTTAATTTCCATGTGTACTGTAATATTCAAATGTGTTTAGATTTCCAAAGTAGGATCCTGGCATTTGTAAAGGAGTATTAGTGTGCAAATGACTGTAGATGGACAGAAATACGGAATATCTTACTGCAGTAGTGTACCGGGGCATAAGTTCATCTCATCGCTCAGAGGCAAGTTTATTTATTTACAGTTTCTTATATAGCGAAGCATATGCCGCTGTGCTTTAAAATTAGAATCAACAGTGATAAGACAAACTGGGTGATTACAGACAGACAAAGAGGTTGGAGGGCCCTGCTTGCAAGCTTACAATTTATAGAGAAATAGGAAGGATACACAAAGATAGGCACTATCTATAGTATAGCAGTCCCAGCAGAGGGAGTTTGGTGCCCCCCATCCCAAATATGGTGTGTGTCAACCATCACCTGTTTGTATCATCTCAGAGTCCAGCACCATAATTTGCTGTAGTAATGGTACCAGGCGGGAGCCATCCTGTCACCTATTGCAGGTGTTAGCAGGGCTCCTGGTATAGAGGCAATTAACTACAGGTGCACTGCAGAGCTCCATTGCAATAGCACTGGTCACACTTGTATCCTGCTGTGAACCATACAGGTTCTGTTTTACATGCAGGTGTCCCTTCAGGACTTGGAGCTCAAAGACTGGAGCCTCCATTGTCTCTGAGAGTTACTTTCCTGGCAATGTACATGGTTGTGTAAGGTAGTGCAAATACAATATTTTATTTTACAGGTCTCATATACAGAAATTCAGGTAAAAGGGGTGGAGTGGCAGAGGGTACATTTTGAAATGAACCTGATTTTTATATATTTGCCCTATATGTAAAAGAAAACTTGAAAGGCACAAAAATGACACATGCAATACAGGTGGGTCTCATGTTTCCTCACTATCACAAATCTCACAACATTAACACAGACAAAAAAGGGACAAATAAGTTGAAAGCCTTATCTATAAAAACGTTACATGATCCACCTTATACAGAGGTATAATACATAAATAATTGTGGATCTTCTTAATATTTTTCAAAACTGTCTTAGAATTAATAGAGAAGCCTATGCAGCAGTAAAAAAATCCTGTTCCCCTCTTCCCTTTCATATACCACCTAGGTCCCATCCAACACATATACACTCACTTTTATACCGAAACTCCTCTTTTAATGCGGTGAAGAATGTGCTCTTTATTATTTACCCCATAAATGGGGCTGAACCAAGCAATATTCATCCCTGTGAGTACCAACGATGCTGGGAGTGATCCTCAAAATAACCACTAACATTGCCAGCATCGCTCACAGCAACTGTTCTTTTTGTATAAATAAATACAAACACGGCCAAGTCAATTAATTGAAGTTAAGTTAAATATTGCACCAAACAAACACTCGCTGTGAGCAGCACTGGCATTTTTAATGGATATCTTGAGGATCTCTCAAAGCAATGTTGGCAATCAAAGGGTTAATATGGAAAACTTGAAAAATTTATTTACTGAAATGTGCTGATCTAGACAGGTAGAAGGTTGAACTTTGGTATGACATTTGACATTGTTTTCAGTGGCGTATAGAATATTTGCGTCCCCCGCCGATATCGGCAGCGCTGCCCCCCACCCACCTTCCCAAGTGAAGTTAAACACCCCCCTTACCCCTCCGCATTCCGCCGCCACATTCTGGGTCCCGCAGTGCAGATCTTCTCCTGGCTCCGTCTCCTCCTGTAGTTCTAATGAAAAATGACCATCACAAAATGGCTGCCCCCTAATAGCAGACAGTTTTTAATGATGCTAGAGGATGCTGTATGGGGCAGCCATTTTCTGATAGTTATTTTTTATTAGAACTGCAGGAGGAGATGGAGCCAGGACAAGATCTGCACTGCGGGACCCTGAATGCGGCGGCGGCATGCAGAGGGGTAAGGGGGTGTTTAACTTTACTTGGGTGGGCAGGTGGGAGGGCTAGTGGGAGGGGGAGGTGCTGCCGATATGTCCCGCTCCTGGCCACACAGACACATACTAGTAGCAACTATAGCCCCGCAGACCGGCGCCCAAAGTCCCTCAGCGCCTCCCCGCCACAGCGGGGGCTGCGGGGCTATAGTTACTGCCACTGATTGTTTTGTTACTTGCAGCAAGGAAAGTGTTAGACATATTCCATGCTTCAGCTGGCAAACGCTGGGGAGAGTTGACTGCTGGTGGTGACAGTTGGTGGTAAATGGTGATGGACAGTTTGAGAAGAGAGCACAGTGCCACAGTGTTTCCCTTGGTACCTGAAATGTAATCAGTGGGTAGTGTGGCACAGCCACAAGAGCTCCCATATGTTACTGCTGTCCTCTGGTGCTCCTGTGAGAGTACTGTCAGCAGCCACAGTTATGGAAAACAGGGGCATGGCCAAGGCTGTGCAGCATCCCCATAGGTAGAGGATTTTGTGCTGATAAGCCCTAGACTACTAAATATACCTAGGACCTGATAGCAGTCGACATCTAAGGTTGGTCCTGCTGCTCTAAATTTTGCTAAGATGGGCCAGTATCACCAAACAATCTAGTGAAAGGGATGGGCAATGGGCAGCATAAAACAGATTTCACCTGTCAGGAGTTGGACACTGAATAGCACGGGCAGACCCTGGGTCAGATGCACTAAGCTTCAAAAGTGATAAAATGGAGAGTGATAAACAACCTGCTGATATTTTTCAAACACAGTCTGTGACATGGCAGGTAGGAGCTGATTGGCTGGCTGTTTATCACTCTCCATTTTATCACTTTTGATGCTTAGTGCATCCTCTGAGCAGAAGACATACAGAGAGTAGCAGTATACAGTAGGAGCAAGTTTAATCTTTGCTCCTTTGGCCATGGCTAGCATGTATTGCAGCTGAGAACAATAGAATAGCCATGGCTAGCCATGGACAAAGGAGCAAAGATGAAACTTGCTCCTACTGTATGTGTAGAACATGGTGACAGGATATCAGACATATATGTGGGTGAGAACCTGGGATCCAGTGATCATCAAGCAGTATGGTTTAGTATCAAGGCAGGGTCCAACTCCAGTCACACAAAAACTAAGGTGTTGGATTTTAGGAAGGCTGACTTTGCAAAAATGGGGATATGTTTAAGCGACTCATTAGAGGAGGAACTTGAAAGGAGTGCAGGAGAGGTGGAGAAAATTAAAAAGTGCAATACTAAAGGCAACGGACCTTTGTATCAAAAGGGTTAAGAAAAGTACCAGGAAAAGGAAGCCAGTGTGGTTTACTAAAGAGGTATCAGCTAGTGTAAAAGCAAAAAAAGATGGCCTTTAGGACATACAAGCAGACTTAAAATAATAATGACAAAGAAGTGTATCTTGCCAGATGCAAAGAGGCTAAGAAAGTGATCAGGCGTGCCAAGGCACAAGCTGAGGAGCAAATGGCTCCGTCAGAAGATGAAACAAAACTTTTTTTTAAGTATATAAGTGAAAGGAGAAAATCAAATGGAGGAATAATAAGATTGCGGACAGACACTGAGAATTTAGTGGAGGGAGACAAGGTAATTGCAGATCATCTAAATAATTTTCTTTTGCTCCGTATTCACTATAGAAGGAAAAGGAAAGGGACTACAGTTAAGTTGCAAGGACATTCATAAAAATAAGGTAGATGGAAGTACATTTACTAGGGAGAAAGTCCTAACAGAACTTTCAAGACTGAAAGTGGATAAATCAATGGGGCCAGACGGAGTGCATCCAAGGATACTAAAAGAACTAAAAGATGTGTTGGTGGCACCATTAACAGATTTATTCAACCAGTCACTAGATACAGGTGCAGTTCCAGAGGACTGGAGAAGAGCAAATGTAGTTCCACTGCACAAAAGCGGAAGCAAAGAAGAAGCAAGTAACTACAGACCAGTGAGCCTTACATCAGTAGTAGGGAAATTAATGGAAACACTATTAAAAGAAAGAATAGTGGAATATCTTAAATTAAACAACTTACAGGATCCAAAACAGCATGGTTTTACTGCAGGGAGATCAGCCAAACAAGTCTCATTGACTTTTTTGACTCCGTGATCAAAATACTAGATGAAGGGGGGCTGTAGATGTGGCATATCTAGACTTTAGTAAGGCATTTGACACTGTCCCACATCGCAGGCTGCTAAAAAAACTTGAAAGTGTGGAATTGGATTATAAAACAATTAAATGGATAAGAACCTGGTTGCAGGATAGGAAACAGACAGTTGTAGTAAATGGAGTGCATTCTATGGAGGGACATGTTACCAGTGGAGTACCCCAGGGATCTGTGCTTGGACCAGTGCTCTTTAATATCTTTGTTAGTGACATTGCAAATGGTATTGAAGGGTAAGTATGCCTTTTTGCAGATGACACAAAGATATGCAACAGAGTAGACACACCAGGAGGGGTAAATCAAATGACGGATGATATAAGTAAACTTGAGAATTGGTCAAGAGCATGGCAACTACAGTTTAATGCTAAAAAATGCAAAATTATGCACTTGGGACTCAAAAACGCAAAGGCTCAATATAGTATCAAGGGTACTATAATGGAAACTCCTGAGGAGGTAAGAGATCTAGGAGTCACTATTTCAAGTGACCACCTAAAGGCAGGAAAGCAATGTAGCAAAGCAATGAAGAAGGCTAGTCAGATGCTTGGTTGCATAGGGAGAGGAATCAGTAGCAGAAAAAAAAGACGTAATAATGCTACTTTATAGGTCATTGGTACAGCCTCATCTGGAATACTGTGCTCAGTTCTGGAGAACATATCTTCAGAAGGATATAAACACATTGGAGAGTGTACAAAGAAGGGCAACTAAAATGGTGCATGGCCTACATCACAAAACTTACCTGGATAGACTAAAAGATCTTAACATGTATAGTTTGGAGCAGAGAAGGGAAAGGGGGGACATGATGGAAATTGTCAAATATATCAAGGTTTTAACATAGTAAAGGAGAAAAATTTTCTTCAAAGGAAAAGAAGGAATAGAACACAAGGACATGCACTGAAACTGGAGGGAGGTAGGGTCAGGGGAAATGCTAGAAATAATTACTTCACAGAAAGGGTAGTGGATAAGTGGAATAGCCTCCCATCAGAGGTGGTAGAGGCTAAGACAGTAGAACAATTTAAACATGCTTGGGATAGGCATATGAATATCCTTACAAAGAAATAAGGATCGAAAAGGGTTGAGATTACCTGAAGGGTAAAAAAAGGGGCAGACTAGATGGCCCAAATGGTTCTTATCTGCCGTCAAATTCTATGTTTCTATGAAAAGCCCTCATGAATGGGCCCATAATGTTTTGCACTTTAGTTCCAGTTGACTCTATAAAAAAAGCCCCAAAAGTCCCGTCCTCCCCTTTGCAAACTGCCCGGCACTTAACAGTCGCAGTTTCCACAGAAATGCGCAAATCCCGACCATTGAATGATCCCGAATTGGCACCATTATCTCCACTTCATTTCTTTACCAGGCTTCATACATCTGCCTCACAATAATACATTATGACGGTTATAAGCTGGTTGTCTGCTTTAGGGACTTTCTCCACTATATCTAAGCAAGGCTTGATACATCTCCTCCTTGGTATTGATTTTGAATGGAAACTCTTCATAACTGTACAATGTACTGCACCAGAAAAAAACTAATAAAGTAATATTGTATATTTTGCTCTTTTACCTTCATTAATTGCTGCACCTGCCTAAATGTATACATGCTGTAAAATTGTTTACATGCTGCAACTAAATGTATTTTCCCATAGAATATATTCGACAGTGTTATTGTGCATGGTCATTGTTGTTCCAACCTGCTAATAATATGCATTTTCAGGCTGATCTGCAGACAATAAAAATCAGATGTTTTTAGCTAGAAGGCGAGAAGCTATTTTCACTTGAGCTGCCATGTAGAAAAAGAGAAGTAATTCATTTTGATGATTCTTTTAGCCAGTAATGTAATTTTTCTATTGACTCATAATACCGTTGGTGTGATGTTGAAATATAAATGATTACAATGACATTAGATAATGCTTTATTTGAAAACAGAAGTACACTAATAAGCCAAATGCTGTAGAACTACACTTACTCTAAGCCAGATAAATGTATAGCAATTATGTTAAGTTTATGTATAAAAGTTGTTATAATATGAGCACTGATAATTAGCATAAGAATTGAAAACACCCCGGGTAGTATGTTCAGTCTCAGAATATAGATTCATTGAATTTGGATGGCAGATAAAAACCACTTGGTCCATCTAACCTGCCATAAACAAATCTAGAACCACAGTTTGCTTTCTTTTTTCCTTTGGATCCAATTAATCTATATAGTGTATACACATAATAGTGTACTTAACTCCTGTGGCTTCCAGCTATCTACATTTGTTGCTATGCTCAGAGCTACCCTGTGGCTTAATATTGTACAGCTTGAGTATCCTGTATCCGAGTATCTGTTATCCGAATTATTCCAAAAACCATACATTGCAGAAAGTGTATTTTTTTTTTTTAAACTTACTGGTGACATCTTTAACAGCACTACTGAGGGAATGATATGTAACTGCCACTAAATATGTGCAAGAAAATGATTGCTTGGCATTCAAATCCAGTATCTGAGATTGTACACAAACTTTGTTTCATGTTTTGAAACCTTGTTTTTTGAACAAATAAAATATATTTGTATGTATGTCATGTGTTTGATGTGTTTATACAGCATAAATGCAAGATACTTCAAAATACATCATTGAAATATTAAAATATTCCAAAATACAGAATAATCCATTATCCAAAATTCTGCTGGAACCGAGCATTTTGGATAAAGGATACTCAACCTGTATTTCCTATTTCTATGCAGTCTCAGCTACAGCCTACCAGGTGCACATCTTTACAAGCCTGTAATCTCACCTACAACCTAACTAGTGCACATTTGGGAAGATATACAAAGCAGTAAAAAGAGTGGAAAAGTGAGCTAGTGGAGCTGCTACCTGTTATTTCATGGAATGCCCTTCATAAATGCTACTTCAAAGCTAATCAGTTGCCACTTTGTAACTTCCCTATTGACCCAATTCTCATAGGCGTTTCTATAACTGGGTGCAAGGTGTACACCATGTCAGTGGCAGAACTCTGGGAGGCAATGGTATAATCTTCTGCCGGGCTCCTGCTCTCAAGGGGGCACCTCTCTTCTCCTGCAAGTTTAAATTCATTATTTGAAAGCTTCGGTGGCTGAGTTCTGAAATATATGTGTTTTTGTGTGTGTGTTTCTGTGTAGTGGTGCATTAATATACATCTTGCCTCCCGGTAACTGGGACAACCTTATGCCACTGCACCCCACCCTGCACCCTTACGGAAAAGCCCATGCTGGCATCCCAGCAGTGCAGATAGTAATCACTTGGAAAATGGCCGTTGGGGCATTTTCGAGTGGCTTGTGCATGAGCACTGGAGATGTCCCCAGGAACAATGGGCCTGATTCTGGTTGACTCAGTAAGCTTTGAGGCCCGCATCTTACCGAGTCTCAGAGTGTCCACCCTGCCAAAAAAAATGCAACACACCCCCTCACATGTCCCGCAGCAGGAGAAATCATTCGAAGGTCGGCGACCATGAATGATTTCTCCTGGGCTTGCAAATATAATTCAGTGGATAATTAATTATATTGTCAAACTCCAGCCCGAAGACATCATCAGCCACCCGCCCCCGGTACAACCAGTCACACATGGATTTAAGTGGGAATGCCCAGGGTTTGCATGGGAATACTCATGACATGCTGGACGTTCCCATGTCGGAGCGCCACCACCACCCCTGTCCCACCCTCCCCTGTGCAAGTGCCATGCCGGCAGTGCAGGTCAGCAAGGGCACTCATACAGAAACCCTGCACATGCGCATAACCGATTATGTGCATGCGCAGGGCACAAACATCGGTCCCCTAACATAGTTATTAATTTCCCTCTGGTTGGATCAATTCATTATAGAGTTGTATTAAATTGCAATATAGTTTATTACTTTGGTAACATTATACATCCTGATTGATTTAAATGAGGATTGTGTCAGGGTTTTTACCCAGGTTAAATAAGATGTTTGTGAAACATTGATAAGAGAAGAGGCTACAAAAAAAGTGGAAACAAAATACATTAAAAGAAACACAACAATCCTTTTGTTAATGTATAAATTACTGTACAGTACTTTTTAATATTTAAAGTCTAATATATGTAATTATATTAATTTATCCTTTGCACATTTTATTATTATTGATAAAAATTGTATTCAGATTTTTTGCTTTCATCTGAAATGCACCTCTTAAAATCTGTTTTTTACCCTTATGGCTATGGGAAGGGAAATGTCATTCTGAATGATATCTCTATAAATTGTCAAAGGCATTTCCCTGATATTTAGGTGCCAAAGAGATACCTCTGTTGCTCAAATTGATTTTAAGGTTGGTTAGGTAGTTTACGTCCTTCAGTTCATGTAGCAGTTCATTTATGTAGGTGTCTGTCAAGCACAAAACTATAAACTCACAACAACCAAAGCTATCCAAATACAATGACTATAATTCAGAGAAGATAAAAAGGAAATACGTCACTACCAATAAACTATATTTGAAGTTATTCCTTACTGATAGCTAAATAAAACATTGACAAAGCAATTTGATATCTTTATATATATATATATATATAGGTGCGATGTTTGACACCTGCGCTTGGTGCGAGCGGGTGCGGCAAGCTGCTTGCTTGCCGTCCCATTCACACCTAGCAGTGTGGGCAGGGGCGTGGGTGGCGGCGAGAGGCTACGTTCATGGGAACATCCAAGCGTTTCATGGGCGTTCCCATGAAAATGCTGGACGTTTACATGCAAATGTAGCCGTGACGCATATGCGGGGGCGGGCAGCTGATGTTAGCAGATGTCAGCTGCCCGCCCGCTTCCAGTACAGGGCGCCCGCTGATCTAAGACACCACAGAGGTGTCTTAGATCTGCGAGCGCTTGCAAAATCATTCGATGGTCAGTGACCATCGAATGATTTTGTCCCTGCCCACAAGGCTGCGAATGGATGTTTATGCAAAACATCCACTTGCTTGCCTGTGGGGGAATGCGGATTATTGGGGGGGAAGGGTAACCTTGTGGGCGGCGTTTGGTGGACTCGCAAAGCTGCACATCAACCACAATAAGGTCCATGGTCGTAGCCACAATGAACAGCATGTGCTCTGGTGCCCTCTTTATTCACAAGGATCCATTCAAGATTCGTTAAAGGAATCAGTACTCTGGAGTTCCTTTCAGCAGAGAAACAACAGAAGTTTATTCTGACATGTTTCTAGCCCAACGTCACGTAGACGAGGATCACTGGTCTCAAAGCATATGGCGGAATAAACTTCTATTGCTATTGGACAGTTATGGTCCTCCCAAACCTTTGGCGAATAGCCTTGCTCACCCTCTGGTGCACCAGGATTTTCTCCTGTTGCTGGTGAACTGTTGGTCTCGCCTTGCAATCCAGGTATTGAGTTTACCATTGCTGTAGGGGCACTCCCTAACTGCTGCAATTATTACTGTAAAACAGTGTACTGTGTACAGCGGAACTGGTGCATGCGTCCTACGTTGTTCATCTAGTGCCCGTGGCGCAGAACATTAATTTGCATGTGTATACAGTAGAAGCATAAGTACAGTATGTTAAAGAGTTCATAACTACACATGCTTGGATTGTGCATATTGAGATGCTTGGAAAGTTAGTTATGGAACAGGTTTTTTTTTGTGTGTATACATTAAATGTAAGTTACGTAAATGTCTTGTAAATAAAAAAATCGCACTTAAAGAATCGTACCTGGCCCTCCAAGCATGGAGAGCGGCATACTTATCCACTACTAAAAAACGACTTGGTCAATTCAAAGGTGGTGTCTTATTCTAATTTCAAGAATGGAGTATGGATCCTTTCAAACTGTATTTCCAAACACTTGACTCGTAGAAGTATATGTGGAAAAACATATAGAGGAAAGGAATATCGTCAGAATTTTTCTTGAACTATGCAAGGTTGCAGGTGTGATGTCCAAGCGGTACAACTGACCCTAAAACAAGGCCCTATAGGCCCTATAGATACCTTTATGTGCCTATAGGGCCTTGTTTTAAGGTCAGTTGTACCGTTTGGACATCACACCTGCAACCGTGCATATTTCAAGAAAAAGTCTGACGATATTCTTTTCCTCTATATGTTTTTCCACATATACTTCTATGAGTCAAGTGTGTGGAGAGAAGCAAATACAGTTTGAAAGGATCCATACTCCATTCTTGAAGTTAGAATAAGACAGCGCCTTTGAACTGACCCAGTCGTTTTTTAGTGTTTGTGTTCAATGCGGGAGTGGTAATTCCATTGAGTGGAATTGTGTGCTGCAGTCTTGGGGCGCGGTAATAATTTCCTAATCCATTTTTGTATACTTATCCACTAGTCTATGACACTTGGTCATAGCGACCCATGCTCATGAGTCATTGTTAGAAGTGATCCTGTGTAATCAGTTACACATATGCTGCATTGACTACAGGAAGATTGATGTAACACGCTGGCTTGCATTTTAATACAGTAGGCTATTTTTATTAAATGATTTGCCTAGGGGACCCGGACGCACACAGAAGCCTAACTTCAATAGACAGTTGCTTTCAGTATATAAAATGCACTAATTTTATGTACTGATTTAGAGTATTGTGTTCATTTTTTACTCTCGCCACGTGCCCACTGTTCTGTGTGCACCTGTACATAACAGTTGTCACAGTCCATTTGCCAGAGGTTGTATTGTACTGTACTGTATATCCATCCGCCACTGGACTATTGTACCATTATCCACCCAGTCGTGGAGATGTGCATTGCATGCTTTGTATGTTGTCGTGCTTCAACCCACCTCAATGCATCTGAGCTCATTTCAACCATGTCTAGCCACGCTGTCAGGATGAATAAGTGTGGCTCCATCTGTACTTGATTTGTTAGTTGATACTTCTTGCAGTTTTTATTTTAAGGTTACTTTTATCAGCCATAATTCTGTTTTACAGTACATAAAAAGTATGCATTACATCCAGCATAACTAAAGAAGGGGGTTGGAGTAGATTGCGCTGCTGTTTAGATGATTTTAATATCTGTAACACATTGGCTGTCTAAAAAGGAATGAATTGTGGACACACTGTTGCTTTTAGAAAAATGTTTATCACAAATAAGCAAAATAAAATACATACAAATATACAGCATATAAAAAACAAGACAATTTTTTAAAAGAAGAGAATGGGATCCCAATCAATTGATTATAATCACTTTGATGTGTTATCAGCAATAATTCTTCACTGATAGAGTTAGTGAACATTAATCTCCTGCCATTTGATGAAAAATATGTTAAAGAAAATCGGGCAATGAAACAAAGTTCCAGTTTAGGCGAAATAGTATCACATTAATAGCTGGCTGGTAACTTATAATAGAAACAGTCATGAAATATATAGTATGCTCACCCGTGTAGCAAACCTCGATCCCCTGGATGTATTACGGGGAGAGGAAGGTAATGTCCAGCAGCTGATGGCCGGCAGCTCAGGTGGAGGGAGAGCTGCACTTCAGCTAGGATGTGTGAGATAACTGATAATTTATCGGCAGATGGAATTATCTGTAGGCATACACTTGTGGCAATATACCCCGAAGGTCTCGATCCCCTTGAGGTAGCTGGGGAGAGAAGCAGGGTATAGCTGCTGATGTCCGGCGGCTCAGGGCAAGGGAGAACCGCGCTTCAGCAGGATAATGGATCTGCACTTGTCAGGTCGCTGATAGCAATATGCCGCGAGGGTCTCAATCCCCTTGACACAGCGTGGGGAGAGGGGTGATGTGCAGCTGCTGATGTCCGGCGGCACGAGAGATGGAAAAGCTGCACTTCAGCAGGATGTTAAATATGCGCCTGTCAGGTAGCTTGTAACGATGTGCCGCGGAGGTCTCGATCCCCTTGATGCAGCGTGGGGAGAGGGACAACAGCAGCGCAATCTACTCCAACCCCCTTCTTTAGTTTTCTCTTTTTGTGGGTCTGACGGGCCCACAGGAGTTACTGCAGCAGCTGTAGCAAGTTTTGCTAATTATTTATACACACCTTTGAAAGTAGTAGACCTTTAACTGCAGAGCGCCAGGAATTGTGTCCCAGAGAGCCCTACCCTTGGTGCTACTCTGTCACACAATAAACCCCATTACATCCAGCATCTTCAAACAAAGAAAACACATACTCATATACAAATGGGCCCATAAATCATCGATGGATTGCCACGATTCCTTAGCCTGCCGATGTTGGGAGTCAAGAGAAATTCAACTTGTTATAAATTCCTCAATTCATTGTTTACAACTAAACAATGTTCAAGTTTGACATGTTGGGGGCATTTAACATACGGAATTTTCTAAATTCCCCTACAAACTGACAGTCATCAATGTCTGTCGTCAACTGATCGGATTATTGCCGGAGATCAAGAGATTCATGGCACATAAGGAACCATCGTGTGGCATTAATTTATTAACAGTTATTTATAAAATGCAATGGAATACGCTGGAGCTATATAAGTACGGTAAGTGCAAATAAATAATATTCTGCAATACTTTAAACATATTGGTCTTTCACATATGTCTTTGCCCCAGTGGAGTTTACAATCCATATTCCTTATCATATGGATATACACTATGGTTGTGGGGGTTCTTTTGTTCAGAATTCGATTAGCCAACCAGTATTTTTGACTTGGGGGAAGAACCAGAGTACCCAGAGGAAACAGGAGGAGCTGTTAATGATTATGGCATAGTGGCATAAGTTTATTTTCTCCTCTCCAGGAAAAGCAGAAACAATCCTGGAGAGGAGACTCTGCTTGCACCGTCTGCTAGGCAAGGCTGGATTGTCAGTCATTAGGCCCCATCCCAAATGCTGTGATCCCCCTGTCTGCATGTAGGGGGAAGGGTTAAATTATGCAAATGTGTGCCTTTAAGCCCCACTCTCTCGTCGCAGATCTACAATTCCCCATAAAATCTCATCCTGCCAACTTCACTAGGAAACATGCAGGAGATGTGATCTCTTCTGTGGGTGTGGGACACTGCCCAAAAAAACAGATGTCTCCAGGCACTTGTGGGAGAGTAGTCAATTGAGGATTATGATAATGTAGACTAATATGATATCAGTTCCACCTGATAGAAAATACTTTATCAGACGAGTTTACTTGGATTTTAAAAGAAGATTCCACATTTTAAAAACTATTAAAAAAACAACCACCCACCACCTGGGAAATGCTTCATCTGTTCAAGAAATCCTCGATGTGACAGAATGACACAAAATGGCAGTACATTTTCCATTTTATTTGTGTTTTATTTATATTTTATTGTGTTCTCTTTCTGAAGCTATTTAAAGGCTATAAAGTCCTTCACTGTCTGCATAGAATAGCTAAAGGTCAATAAAGAAGCTTAGATGTGTCAGCAAAACTGTTAGAGATTTGTTCACTGCTACTGCATGTCTTAAATTGTGGTTAAAACTGCTCATAACATATGTAACCCTTGCTTTGTCATTGGCATGCTTTACATCTTGTTTATTCCTTATGGATAAATGGTGTACGAGCTTTATTCTCTTAAGTTATGTAAGCTAGGGAGCTGCAAGAGAACGGGGTTAATCAAAAAAGGCCTCAGACTTAATGTCATCTGCAGCACAGCCAGATAACCTGTTGACAGAGGGACCTGATCCTATCCAGCCTGAAAGTGCAGACAGGGCCCTGGATGGAAAAAAAGCACTTAAGATGCGATGGGAAATAGCACTGCAATGTTGCATCTCATCTTATCGCATATGTGCACCATTTGTCTTTTACACTTTTTCTTGTTTTGTTTGCAATGCTTTTGTTTATGTACTATTTAAGACATGAAGGACCCATTTGGCAACATGTATATAATGGGTAAATAATAATAAGGATAATGTAATAATTGTAATTAATGGAAATAGTGGTCATTTGTGGAATACAGAAGGCGCCTGGAACCTATTTCAGGGATTCCACTGCATTTCCCAAGATATCTGTATCACCTCAATTGGAGCTGCTTAAAGGACTGTGATTTAGGTATGGGCCTTGCAATGCACAGAACAGGTTGAGTATCCCTTATCCGAATATCCCTTATCCCAAATTTACCAAAAGCCCCATACTAACGGGGGGATATATTGCCTAGTGATATATCGCTCAGTGTCCCGTTTCCATCAACGACCAGAGATGGTCGCTGATGGAAAAGAAACTGCCGGGCTCCCCTACGTTCCTATGACCAACGATCACTACGGAGGATAATGTAAGAAAAAATGGTCCATCTAATGGGTGTGCTATGGGAATGTCATGGACGTGTCATTGAGAGTGCTTGCATAGAGACACTAAACCGTCCGTAAAGGTGAGGCACCTTTTCATACCGCAAACATTGTGCGTGGCTTTAAGCTATAGGTCGCAATGCATTGTGAATAGATGCTGAATGTGGGTGTCTCAGACAAACATTCAGATGTATGCTTTTACACTTGGGGAAGGGCTTCATAGCCGGCCATAGTTTAAAACTGCAGGTGTGCCTGCAGCAAATAATTCAAATACGAATGCCCCATTTGCTCAAAGAGGGGTGGGCAGTGGGTGGTAGCAAGACAACGCCTAACATTTAATGGACATGCCCATAAAAATGCTGGTGTGAGCGGCTGCAGGAACAAACATGTTGATGCCTGCTTCGGGAGGGCGGCTGACATCAGTGGCGTAACTATAGCACCACAGCCCCCGTAGTCACGGGGGGGCACTGTGCATGTGGGGGCACCGGGGGGCTGCGGTGCTATAGTAATGCCCCCGCCCCCCATCCCCCGTAGGCTTACCTCTCTGCGCGTCCCGGCTCCCCTCCTGGCTTCAATCAATTCTATGGAGACGGACCACGATAAAATGGACGCCCCATAAAGCAGACAGTTCTTTGAAACTGTCTGCGGTATGGGGGCGGCCATTTTATCGTGGTCCGTATGCATAGAATTAATTGAAGCCAGGAGGGGAGCCGGGACGCGCAGACAGGTAAGCTTGCGGCAATGGGGGGGGGGGGGCATGGGCGGCCAGTGGGGGAAGGGGGGAGGCACCCCCCATTAATGGCGGGGGGGGGCACCCCAAACCTAGCTACGCCACTGGCTGACATCACATGGCTTCCGCACCCTCCCTGAATTCGGAGAACAGCATTCAAATGAAAAGTAAGTCCTGGCTTACTTTTCATTATGAACGGAGGAAAAATAATAATTAGATTGTGAGCGACCATCAAATGATTTCTCTTTCGTGCAGCCACCTGCAAGTGGATGTGAAAGCGTACACATCCACTGGTATCCAAGTGGGGTGGCGATTACCTGTTTGCTAGGCTGCGAACATACGCAGCCCAGAAAACAGGTCTGAATCAGGCCCGTTATCGTTTGCTAATACTATGGCTGTACACAGAATACTTAATTTGTTTATGCATCATGTTTGTCATTTGACCTCATTTTGCCTAACCCTTGCATGCTGATCAAGGCTAAGCTGTAGACCCATCCTAGACTGTGTTGATAAATTATTTGTGGCTTGAAACTACAAGACAGCTGAGCAACACTTTAAGATATCGATACAACTGCATTTATCACTATACTGTACAGTATATTACTATATTTATGGTAGTGCCCATGGCATTGGGGTCCAAGTTATCTATGACAAGAACTAAGGATGAACAATTAAAGAAAAAAATAAACCATTATTGAGTACTATTATGTACCATCACGAAATAAACAAAAAAAATAAACACAATGGGTGAGATTTAATAGGATGAGAGATTCAGAAAGTGAGAGATTTGGGAAGAAATCTCCAGTTTTTTTAAAGTGGCAATCATTTACACTGCAAATCCAGTTTGATTTTGCAGTGTAAATGATTGCCGCTTTAAAAAAACCTGGGGATTTCTTCCCAAATCTCTCACTTTCTGAATCTCTCATCCTATTAAATCTCACCAAATGGGTGAGATTTAATGCTGCCCGAGTTCAGCGGCAGTGCCAGCTGTCCGCCGAAATCAGACGTTTATTTAAAGGGAAATGAACTTACAAGGCATGGTTTTGCCTTATAAGTTAATTCCCCTTTTAATAAAAGTCTGATTTCGGTGGACAGCTGGCACTGCCGCTGAGCTCGGGCAGCATTAAATCTCGCCCTTGATTTCTAGTAACAGTCATTAAAATTACAATTTACATATGGGCAATATATAGATCTACAGTATACATAATCAATATAACTAATTAAACCAGTATAACATTGCATCATAGGAAAAATAATGGTGCTTGTTTATTACTTTTCATTCTAGTGTGAATTTTTAGACCAAGTCTAAACCCCCTTATATACTGCGTATAGCTACAGATATAAAAATGTATTAACATAAATATGCAGAAATGTTTGCAAACTTCAGTTATATCCAATTTTACATATTCAAGTTAATGATTCTTCTTAATATTTTACATATTAACTTGAATTATGATCTTTTTACTGCAAAAGAAATTGGCTGCAATGGAGATAATGAATTGCTGTAAATGTCAGCTGAAAATAAGTAGTAACTGAAAGTAAGATACACTTGGATACACTCATTTTGGGAGCTGTGAAAACACAGCAACAGTACAGTATGTTTACACAGTTTTGGCTGTTGCCTCTCTGTATATAATGCATATGATTTGTTTTACTGTACATTGCAATTACTCACATACCAATTATTTACTGTATATTACCATGCCATTTTCCTATAAGCAATAGCCATTATCTATTATTACTTAAATTATTCAATCATTAAGCCAGTTTTTCAGTAATCAAGCCTCAAACAAAAATACCTTTCAAGATTGCACAGACAAACTGTAGGGGCCATGAACAATGTTCATTCACTGGGCTAGTCCCTCGGCTCAAGACTCCTACAGTATGTGTTAGTGCTCTGTCTGTTCCATTGGATCCAGTCAAATAATCTGGTTCCATCGATTCCAATTCGATAACCTATATAATCGGTTCCAGTCCAATTACCCGTGATATCCTTTCCAGTCAGATAACCTGAGCCAACGCTTTCAGTCTAAGAAATTGTGTCTTCAGTTCCAATCTGATAACTTGTGTCATCAGTTCTAGTCTGATAATCGGTGCCATTGGTTTTAGTTGTAACATCTAGTATTTTGTACCATTGGTCCTAGCTTTCATCTAGCACCCTCAATATCTTAGTCTCCAAAGGTCCAGAGGCCTTTGTATTGGGAAACCCATGCAAAGGGATCTGACCTGCTTGTGGGGGTCCCGGGAGAAGACCACCGGCGGTTTAGGCACTGCATCTCTACCCTTGGGTATTCATCAATTCTGTAGCACCATACTTACCAACTTTCAAATTTCTTCCCTGGAAGAAACCTAAAGAGGGTAATTAGCTGCGGCATCAACACTAGCCTACAGGAATGCAGCTCCAATCCTCCAATATATTGCTTATGAGCAAGAGCTACCTGAAACCTTCAATTTGACACTACTCGGTATCCTCCACTGGCCCATCACTGAGGTCACAGCTGGGGACACAAAATATCAAAGACCTGACAAGCATCCTTTTTCTCCTGGTTACACTCTATCATTGATAGTACTATATATAGTTTTTTGGAACAAAATGTTGTTTCAAATTGAAACCATTCCACTCTATGAGAAAAACAGAGAATGTCACAGCAGCACTTAGCTTCATTCGACCAGATTTAGAAAATCTGTCAGCATTAGCAGCGTTTTGGACAACCATCCAAATTGTTCAATACTAATGATCTCCAATTGAAATCCATTATATTTCAGTTGTATCTGTCACAGAACATTTTAAGCACTCATTATAAACTGTGAGCTGTACATAATACTTTCCAGATGAAAAAGAAAAAGCAAGAGCGTCTCTGAAATTGGAGATGTGGTAGCTTTATCCATATGACAATCGGACTTGTTCATACTGTACATTCCCACATTTATTTTAAATACGGATTTACAAAGTATTTAAATTACCTTGCAATATAGAACTGATGTTAATCTTCAAATCTTGCTTTTAAAACAAAGGGTTAAGGAAATATACGTATGAAAGAAAATTTGTGGCAGAATAGATCTCCTTAGTGTGGGTTCCCTTTACTACACCTGCCAACTGATTTGCTGTAGTCCAGTTTCCTTAAACAACTCGCACAGTGCTGACTTGAATCAATGAACAAATATTTCCACTTTACACTGGTAGTCTGTTTGTGTATGCACCTCGGGACATCCCACAAAGGTAATAAAAAATACAAACATCAATAGCTTTTTGTATATAACAAAAAAAGGTTTTAATTTTAAACAATATCTGTAAAAGGTTCCCAGGCTTAGAAGGCAAGCAGAAGATTGTTGTGGAACATCTGTGGTTTCACGTTAAGAAAGTAATATACTGTATATTTTCCTAAGGCACTCTCGATAAAAGAACACGCAGATGCCCCTTGTCAATTTCTATTATTTATATAAAATTGGGAACAATATGATACGTCATTCAGCTCTGCACAGTTCATACACAGAATGTGCCAGTTCTTGTCAGGAGAAAATAGTAGTATAATGGCTTACACCAACAGAGATCAGATGTGTCCTTTCTATACACCAGGGGTGGGGAACCGTTTTTGTGCCAAGGGCCGTTTTTATGGGGAAAAAATCTTTTGGGGGCCATATGTAAAAATTTCTCTTACAAATTGTCCTGCTGCAGCCGTCCCACACTCCGGCGGCTGCCGCTGAATAGGACTGACAGTCTCTGGCTGCTGTTGATTAAGAAGAATCTCGCAAGAACTACCGACCTGTCGCGAGACCTGTCGCGAGAATTCCCCACCCACCGGGTGGGTGGGCGGCCCACTCAGACTGGCTAAGGGGGTCGCAAAGGGCCCCTCGGCCTGAGGTTCCCCACCCCTGCTATACACCCTGCACTAGATGCCCCAAATAGTTCCTCTTGGTGCACCAGGGTCCTTGCAAGCATCGTTTTTGTATGTGCCAAGTGGAAAAGAGGAAAAAACAGTAGCATATGTTCCTGATATACACCAGGAAAAGTAGTAGCACCAGGTTTACATGTTTCCTTTAAGTTACACCAGGGGTGGATTGGCCGTAGACCTCATAGGGAAGATTACCGGTAGGGCAAAGCACATGTGAAGCAACCTGTCAGCTAGTAACTTGATTTTTAAGCTGTGGTCCTACCCAGAGTTGTGGCTCTATCTCTCTCCTGTCTCACACACAAACAGCCTTTGCCGGTTCATGGAGCAGAATACCCAAAGTGGATGACTATCTATATCCATAGTAACATCTGTCAAAGGGACAGGGGTGGGTGCTATCCTCAGGAAGTAACATACTGTAAGGGCAGATGTATTGAGCCTGGAGAAGAGATAAACTAGAGATAAAGTGGAGATGAGGTCAAATGAAAAAAAAAGCACAAGCCAATCAACTCCCAACTGTCATTTTCAAACACAGCGGCAGATGTATTATAGCGGCGCTTAGCGTGCCACTATAATACTTCCTGATTTGCCTCATTACTGAGGCTGAGCAGGGGAGGAGCCCGACAAGATGTATTAACATCTTGCCTGCCATAGCAGGGGAGCATGAACTCCCCCATCCGGCAATTTCCCCCTCCTGGAGACAGCGCATCAGTTAACACTCTTTGCCTGCCCAGCCGGCTCACTGCACATGCACAAAATCTCACTATTATCACGAGATCTCGGGCGTAGACTGAAGCCAGCAGCAAGGATAGTGTTGACCCTGCAGTGGAGATAGGACAACGCTAGCCCTGGGCAGGAAAAGCGGCTGGTGCGGTTAACGGACGATGTATGCCTAGAAGGCTAGTCATACAGTACATCACCTACACCGCTAATTTATGGGGAGATTACAGGGGAGAGCCCGGCCAAGCGTTACTCGATGGACTGTCCTTAGCACATGTTAGGTGCACTGGTGATACATTATAAAAAACAACCCCCCCCCCCCAGTTAGCTAGCGTTAAGTGCAGATATGTGAGAGAGGAATTTGCATAACCCCTTCACACACACAATCACATATACATAGCTAGTAATCCTTCTGAATGAAATCAATGTTTTTATTGCATGAAATCATACAACATTTTGGTTTCAATATAAATGGTAGCTGAACAGTAGCTATTACAGAGATAAGCCTAGCTGTTCGACATCGCTGTCTTCTGTGATAAAATGTTCTGTACAGCAAATACTGAGAGAGAAAACTATTGAGGTGATGGAACCAGGATTTACGAAAAAGATTGAGCTGTGAGAACCAAGTCTATCAAACAACAATAACAATCTACAGTGAAAAGCATCTACTTGATGCTAGCAGATGACAGTGAAATTGGTAATGATCCTTACTGGATTTTATTCAATTCAATCTGTCACCATCCTTGATTTCTGACTCTATAAATAACACTGCAGCTAGGGAACAAGAAGTTGAATGTGTACAGTTGCTTCACAGATATTTGCCAAACAGATGTTATAGGTGCACTTATACTTAATCACTCCTAGCACTCTGCTGGAAATTATCCTCTACCCATTGGCCCTTATTCTGGTTCACTTGCAAAGCCAAATTCCTTCTCATATTTCCACCCATATTTCTTAAACCAGGACCAGTTCACAAAGCCCTATGATGTTTTTCTTTTATTGGGGGGATATCACAATTCTTTTTTTTTTTACAAATTAACTAGTTACTACACAAACAACACATAAGCCTTCATGGATTGCACTGCTCTATCAAAGCTACCTACCAAACATGCTAGTTAGAAGAATTGCTACAGTTTTATGTTTATCTTTGTACAATCGCTCACCTCAACTTACTACACCTCTGGAGGTGGGGGGGTTCCAAAGGTTTGATGTTAGTGCGATTGTCACCAGCACATGAAGGATACATAATTAGCATGTAACAAGTTACAATATTTGCCTACCCTCATGCATTCTACAGTGGACTCCCTAAAATCATAGCAAACTCTCAGACTTTCTGAATAGTTTAGACATCTCCCTTGTTGCATCTAATACACATTATGCAGTTACATTCATTGGTAAAATAAGAAATCAGATATATATATACATTCAAAAGGAATCATCAGTGTCTTTACCTGTATTGGTTATAAGGCACAATGATCCATATAGCTACATGTACAGTATTTTAAATTGGGTTTCTCGTGGCCACTTAAATGGAACCACTTGTAAAACACAATACATGAACAAGCTCTGACATGTATCCAGTGGCGTAACTATCACGCTGCAGACTCCGCAGTGGCTTGGGGGAGCTAGCGCCAGCAAAGTCTGCAGGGCACAGTACAAAAACAGGAGCTGCAGTGCAGGGAAGTGTTGCAGGGTCTGCCAGAAGTGAGAGGCAGAGCAACACACCCTGAGAGCCCAGCTCCTGTGCGGAGAGCAATCCACCCCCCTTCTTCCCCTCCGCTACACCCAGTGACATCACTAGCGGGGTGCAGGTGATCACAGCAGGTTTCTCATAGTTGCTACACACCCCCAGGGACAGGGGAATAGTAGCCAGCAGGGAGAGGAGAGGGCAGAAGATGACCTATCGACCCAGCCTGCACAAAGTTACAACCAGCATACAGACTTTCCTCACCAGCCTCTCCTCCGGGTGCAGGGCCAGCCTTCACACTTCCTAGTCTTATAACAATGCCTCATCACAGTGGCTGCCACTGCTCAGTGCTCTGCACTCCCGGCCTGCAGCCTGCCCCTTGCCAGCACACACATGTAACCCTTAGTAACAAGCATGTAGGGAAGAAAACGTATATATTTTTAAAAAAATATATGTTTTATTGATCCTCACCATTCACATAGTATACAAATAAAGAAGACATGAGACAATAATAGTAGATGAGGCGCAATCTACAATTTTCAAATATTAGAGATATTATTGTAGGACTGATGATGACAGCCACACAAAAAAGGATGCCACAAATCAATCCTAGAGGAGGCACCATAATATAACAATAACATGGGACAAAAAGGTAAAACAGACAGTGAAATAAAATAAAACAAAACATACGCCTGTTCCCAAAACCAAGCCATCAAGCCATCCATGGACTGATCCAGCCATCCTGCAGGAGATAGGAAAAGGAGAGATAAAGGAGAGGAAGAGTAAAAGACTATAGATTGTAAGCTTGAGAGCAGGGTCCTCCTAGCTCCATGTCGGTTTGTATCTACACAGTTTGTTTACTCACTGTTGTTTCCAATTGTAAAGCACAACGGAATATGCTGTGCTATATAAGAGACTGTAAATAAATAAATAAATAAAAGACTATGGGACAGATTATCTAAGCTTCAAAAGTGATAAAATGCAGAGTGATAAACAGCCAGACAATCAGCTCCTACCTGACATTTTTTAAACCCAGTCTGTGACATGGCAGGTAGGAGCTGATTGGCTGGATGTTTATCACTCTCCATTTTATCACTTTTGAAGCTTAGAGATGGGTCTTATTTTGGAGAAGTAGTAAATTATACCAGGGGGTAGACTGGAAACATGCCCTAATTGATGTTTTAGTCCTAAGAGGTAGGGTTTGAATATATATGTCCCAACATTTAAATAGGGCTGAGGTCATAGATTCTTTGTGAAGCCATGTCTCCAGCCAGTTCATGGTAAATAGAAAGAGGGGGCCGAAGTGTGTATCCACTGCTGTAAGATGGCTTTTCTACCAACTGCTGAGAGAATCACAAGGAGTTTCTTATCATATTTAGGGACAGAAAGTTGATTTGCGACATAGCCAAATAACGGGCAAGATTCATTAAGTTCAAAGGGCAATTTCAAGGAAGAGGTAGCGTAGGTGTGCAAGGAGCTCCATAAAGTTTGGATATGGGGCAGGTCCAGAAGCAATGGTAGAGATCTGCATCACAGGAGTAACACTTTAAGCAGTCAGAGGTGGTAGCAATTCAAATTAATGCTGCTTTCAGACCGCAAAACTGGCTTTGACCCTGTATTTGGAAACGTTTTAAAAAATGGGTCTTCCAGGTAAAACCCCTTTCACACCGCATCTCTTAAACGGTATATTACCGTTTAAGTGCGTTTTTTTTTTACACTGGCAGACCCGTTTTTGGAAACTTTCCAAATACAGGGTCAAAGCCAGTCTTCAGCGCGCTTCCGCCGTGCCCCCCGACCCCCGCGGGTTAACACACACAACCCCCCCCGCAGGTTAACACCCCCCCAGGGCTAACAACCCCCCCAAATGTGTTTTAGAACCCCCCCTCCGCGGGTTAACACCCCCCCCATGGCTAACAACCCCCCAATGTGTTTAAGAACCCCCCCCCCCCTCTGCAGCCAGGACCTCCGTAAATGCGGATCCCGGCAGTATGGACGGCTGCGCTTGTAAAAAAAAAAAGTGACTTTCGGAAAATGGCTGCCCCATAGGAAAACTTGACTTTTGGCTGCCCCCATACGCGGGGGGGGGGGGGGGGGGCGGCTCCAGTGCTATGAATATCTAGTGAGCGCTCATTAAATTAATTTAGGATCCAGGTCATACCGGTGAAAAAATCGGCAAAATACCGGTTTTTAAGTACGGTCTGAAAGCGGCATCAGTGACAATGTTTGGGGGAGAAGTATGCTCTATAAATATTTTATATGACTCTCTTGAGCTAGCAGGGATAAGCTTAAGATGTAATAAGAATGTAAATAGAATAGTCTCTGGGTCTAAAGTTGAGGTTTGTGATGCCCATTTGTGGAGTAGCAGGAGATCTGTGTTGTGATGTTAGTGTATTAGAATCAGTGGCGTAGCTTGGTTTGGGGCGCCCCCCCCACCGTTATTGGGGGGGCGCCCCCCCTCCCGCCGGCCTCCCCCCTGGGCGCTGGTTCCCCCCCCCCCCATCACCGCAAGCTTACCTGTCTGCACATCTTGGCTCCCCTCCTGGCTTCAATTAATAATTCTATGCAGACGGACCACGATAAAATGGCCTCCCCTATACCGCAGACAGTTTCAGAGAACGGTCTGCTTTATGGGGCGGCCATTTTATCGTGGTCCGTCTCCATAGAATTGATTGAAGCCAGGAGGGGAACTGGGACGCGCAGACAGGTAAGCCTGCGGGGGATGGGGGGCGGGGGCATTACTATAGCACCGCAGCCCCCCGGCGCCCCCACATGCACAGCGCCCCCCCGCGACTGCGGGGGCTGCGGTGCTTTATAGTATATATATATAGTTACGCCCCTGATTAGAATGCTTAATATTTGTAGACACTCCCTTAATAATATGTGTAAGCCTGAATCTTCAGTGATGGTCCCTAGGACCAGGGGAATGCTGGGAAGTGGGTGGTCCGGAGGCAGTGTGTCTGGGAGTGGGATGGAATAAAACAGCAAAGCAGTGAACTCACATGTCTCTGTGTCCTTATGACTGGATTTACAAACATATGAATAAAGCATGTGTCAGCGTCCAGCTCAGGACGTATGCGTGCTTATATTGTATAAATGCAATGGGACTCATCTACATATGGATGTAAAAAAAAAAAAGCAAAAGAGCACAAGAATCTGGGGGGTGGGCAAATAGAAAGTTAGCCAATGGAAGCTGGTTGGTACCAGGTTCTGGGGTTTAGGCTGACCCATCGCTGCTGTCCTGTACCGAACCCGGCTTCCGGTTGGTGATGATGGGAAAAGTTAGGGAATGAAATTGGTGGACTCCTCTCTTTTAGTTTTGGACTGTTCTGCAGGTTTAGCTTCACAACTGCCACTGAGTACAGCTATGGCTGTGCCTACAGTCTCAGGTAAAATGTCTGTCAGACCAACAGAAATGCTATCTGACATGCTGACACAATCAGATAATGTAGCCATACACTGTGAGACAGTGTTTGGCAAAGATCTGCATTCCTCTCCTGAGGAGGAAGCATTTTCCTTTTCCTCTACAGTGAAATGATTGGGTCGATAACTGTCCAAAGTAAGAAAGATGTATACATTATAAAAGTCCCTTCACTTGATTGTGCTATATTACAGTGCCTCAATTCATATTATTCACATTGCAATGATCAGGTCAGATTAGGCCACAGCAGAATACCCCCTTACTATAATAACATCTACTACACACAGCTCTCACTAAAAAAAATGGAACGTCACCTGATTCAAGATGAGCAATGGGTCAGAACTAATTATTTAGCTGGCAGATATGGGAAATTAATATAAATCTACAGAATATAAACTTGATTCCAGGCCCCCTAAGCCTCAGGGCCCTATAGGAATGGCACTTCTTGCACCCACTATAACTACCCCCATAGCAGAATTAAGACTTTGGGGGCCCAGGGACCTCTTTTTATGGGGGCTCTAACCTGTGTATGCTGAAATATTTGATTTGACTGTGGTCTGAGTGCCGCTGCCTGTCTGTCAGTCAGGGCAGGTCAGATCAGTACAAGAGATACGATCTATGGCAAGTGGGCAGGGCCGCCGACAGGGGGGGTCTGGGGGTACTTGAGTCCCCGCACTCACTGCGCAGTCACATCATCCTCCAATGAGAAGCCAGCCGCCGGGACTCGGGAAAGGAACGCCAACCGCGGCGTGACATAATAACGTCATGCCACGCGTGACAACCGAAGAGCAGCGCAGCGGTAGCACAGTCAGGAGACTTGCTGCTGCCTGCTGCATATGGAGAGAGGAGCTGCCAGCCACCCTGAGTCCCTGTCTGACCCCGGCCCCAAGGTAAAATGGCATTAAAAGTGCCTGGGGGAGTGGAGGGGTTGAGGGGGGTGGAACGGGAATATGTGCCCACTCCCACCAATGTGTTTCTTTTTAAACACCCACTGCTGCCCTCCAATGTGTTTATTTTTATACACCCACCGCTGCCCACCAATGTGTATATTTGTATACACCCACCACTGCCCACCAATGTGTAAATATTATTTATACATCCACTGCCCACCAATGTATATATTTTTACATGCCTACTGCTACCAATGTAAATGTTTATTAATAATAGGTGGCAGGGGCGGGCTGGGCCGGGGGGCAGGGTGCCAAATGCCCCCCGGGCCGGTATCTACTGGCTGGGGCATGGGCCGGCTGTGTGCTGTGCGGCTGTGTGCAATGCATCGCATATTACCGCCGCTGCCTTCGGGTCCAGCCGCAGACAGCCTTCGGCGACGGCCCCTCCAAAAATGGCCGCCGTCTTGGAGGAGACAGACACTAGAGGTATTGCCATACCTCTAGTGTCTGTCAGTGCAGCCAGCGCTACCCGGAAGTGCGGATTCGGGTAGCGCTGGTGCACAGGGGTAAAACTTCTGGCCAACATTTTCTTTTCTTTATTTTTTTACTACAGTTCAGCGGCGCCTCCCTCCTCCAGTCCTAACCAGCGGCCCTCCATCCCAGTTACAGCTGTCACAGCCGCTGTCGCAGTACGGGCTGTGTCGGCTGACCTGTCTGTGATTGTACAGCCTGCGCTGGGCCTGTGCAGGCTTCAGGAGGTGAACAGAGCCAGCTAGTAGCCGCCCGCCATAGCTAAACTCCTCCTGCCCAGCTCCCACAATGTGGCTACCAGAAGGGGCCACGACCATCAAAGATAAACAAGGTACTGTGGTATATGAAGAAAGGGGGCAAGGAGGGTGGTCTGGTATGTGTGCAGGAATGTTAGGGACTGTCAGTGGCTATAAGATGGTAATATGGGATGAAGGGGGGGGGGGGTTATGGCATGTGTATTTTGGGGACAGTCAGTGGAATGTGGCCAGGATAGAGGGTTATTATGGGGTGTATATTGGGGACACTAACTGAAGTGCAGGATGTGTTGGGGGTAGTGGTATATAGAGTGTTTGTAGGAGATAGGGGGAGTAGGGTTTGTTGGGGGTAAAGGGATATGGGGTACATGTGGGTGGACAGGGGGAGTAGTGTAAGGGTATAGGGGTATGGTGATAGCTGTTAGGGGGTGTATGTGGGCTGTGCAGCGGTGACATAGGGGGCGAAGTGCAGGGGTAATGGGCATAGAGGTGCAGTGGGATACAGAGGTTCATTGGTGACAGAGGTGATGGGGACGGAGAGGTGGAGGGAGTGCGAGATTTGGGGGCGATGGGGATGGAGAGATGGAGGGAGAGAGATGCGGGGGTGACGGGGATGGAGATATGGGCAATCACTGGCCACTGCCAAAGGGTCTGTGTGGTGTGCGCTCAGCTCCTTGGCTGCTTAGTGGCTTAAACCAACGCTGAGGGACGTTTGAAATATGGCTCCTGCCCACCAGCCTATCAGAGCTCACGGACCGGCAGCCGCAGTTAGCGATTGGCTGAAGGACCGCAAGCTCGAATTGGCTCACTAGCCTGCGCCATATTTAAAGCTGAGCTGAGCACACACCACACAGGGCTGCAGTGAGTTATCTCTTCCCCTGTTATATGGCACTAATATGGAAAGTCTGTAAGGGGCACTACTGGGGGCATAAAATGTAATGGACTTTATGGGTGTGGCATAATGTGTAATGGGCAATACTGTGTGCGGAAATGTGTAAGGGGCACTGCGGTGTATGGCAATGTGTAATGGGCATTACAGTGTGCGGTAATGGCTATTACAGTGTGAAACAATGTGTAATAGGCATTATAGTGATTATGGTGCATTGCATAAAGTGTAATGGGTACTGCAGTGTGACAATGTGTAATTGCCATTAGCGTGTATGACAATGTATAATGGACATTAGGGTGTACTTAATCCTGGTTCAGTGTGCCCGACCCTCTCGCACTAAACCCGTGTCACCCATTATACACAGTTGGTACTTTTTTGGTCCTTTCACATCGCACATCAACCCAGCAATAACCCGGTTATGAAAGGGGTATGAGGGGCTCTACCTGGTGCAAAGTGTACAAGTGGTACTACTATGTGGTGTAATGGGTGTGTGCATGTGGGGGGGCACAGCTTGCTAGTTCTGCCTCTGCCTAGCCAAGAAGAATGTACCCTGGGTCCCCAATGCCAAAAAAATATCACTCCCCTGGCAACAAGCACTCCCCCTATGGAGTGCTACATGACCCTTCCTCCAGCAATGAGCATGTAATTTCCCCTAGCAACGAGCATGTAATGTCTCCCCTGGCAATGAATATGTAAATCCCCCATGGCAACAAGAATGAAACCCCTGGCAATAAGCATGTATCCCCTGGCAACGAGCAATATACCTCTGACAGTGAGCATGTAGGTAAGCAGCAGCTATGTGGTATAATATGTAATAGGCATTATTATGTTTAATGGGTGTTGGCTTTATGTGTAATGGGCATTATGGTGTTGGCATTATGTGTAATGGGCATTACGGTGTGTGGCATTATGTGTAATGGGCATTACGGTGTGTGGCATTATGTGTAATGGGCATTACAGTGTGTGGCATTATGTGTAATGGGCATTACGGTGTGTGGCATTATGTGTAATGGGCATTACAGTGTGTGGCATTATGTGTAATTGTCATTACGGTGTTGGCTTTATGTATAATGGGCATTATGGTGTTGGCTTTATGTATAATGGCCATTATGGTGTGTGGCATGTGTAATGGGCATTACGGTGTTGGCATGGTGTAATAGGCATTACAGTATGGCATGGTGTAATGGGCATTACGGTATGGCATGTGTAATGGGCATTACGGTGTGGCATTATGTTTGATGGGCATTACGGTGTGTGGAATTATGTGTAATGGGCATTATGGTGTGTGGCATTATGTGTAATGGGCATTACAGTGTACATGTTTGCAACGCACCTTCGGCATGCACTGTCCCGTTTCTGGTGTATGTGTGGGGAATGATTGTTTAATCCTTGCTGCATACTAGAGGGGAGAAGGGAGAGGGTAGGGTGGTGAAATATTGGCGATGGTGGTGGGCCACTTGCTTGTGTTGCCCCCCAGGCTGAAAGTTGCCAGCCAGCCCCTGATAGGTGGTAACGTATAAATTACTGGTGCAGGCCAGCAATGTATATGTTACCGCCTATTATTAATAAACATTGGAGGGCAGTGGTGTTTAAATAAATATACATTGGTGGCAGTGGGCATATAAATATATACATTTTGGTGGGCAGTGCGCATATAAAAATATATACATTTCTGGGCAGTGGGCATATAAAATATATACATTGCTGAGCAATGGGCATAGAAAAATATATACATTGCTGGGCAGTGATCATATAAAAATATATACATTGCTGAGCAATGGGCATAGAAAAATATTTACATTGCTGGGCAAGTGATCATATAAAAATATATACATTGCTGAGCAATGGGCATAGAAAAATATATACATTGCTGGGCAAGTGATCATATAAAAATATATACATTGCTGAGCAGTGGGCATAGACAAATATATACATTGTTGGGCAGTGGGCATAGAAAAATTTTGTCAGTCTTGGGCCCCACAATTTCTAAAGGAAGCCCTGCAAGTGGCCCTCTCCCCCATGACTACAATCAGGTGATTTATTGGTATATACTGTACCTATACTGTGGTATTAAATAGAGTTGGAACATTTCTGTTTTGAAAATTCTAAAGCACCTGTCGAAATGGCAATCAATTTATTTATTTATTAACCGTTTATTAGCGCACACATATTCCGCAGCGCTTTACAGAGAATATTTGAACATTCACATCAGTCCCTGCCCCAGTATATTCCCTACCACATGTACACGCACACACAGACATTCTAAGGTTAATTTGTAGGGAGCCAATTAGCCTACCAGTATATTTTTGGATTGTGGGAAGAAACCGGAGTACCCGCAGGAAACCCACGCAAGTACGGTGGGAGAATATACAAACTCCACACAGTTAGGGCCATGGTGAGGCAGTATTGCTAACCATTGCACCATCCGTACTTCCCCAATAATAACCAGTGGCAAGCAATATGCCTGTAGCCTTTAAATAAAACAACTACAGTATATTGGCTGTAAGAACAACATGTTCTGCCAAAAGTACAAATCTCATCTGTTCAGCAAAATGTACAATTAAGGAGTCAAATTATTTCAGTCTATTCAAAATAACATCCTGTTTTCATTATCAAAAGGATGGGGCCATTAAAGTGCTCACAACTGGGCAAGAAAAAAGCGACAATAAAAGAAAGTGGAGCCGGTATATATTTTGTTCCATTTCCTCAATAAGGGCAAAGAGTCAGAAAGTTCACTTAGCTGCCAATTCAAATGCCTGTCTAAGAAAATGCACAAGGAGTGTCTTTTTAAGGTGTAATACAACACATAGCTGCCTACCCTCCTGCATTCTGCAGGAGACTCCCTGAAATAGCAGCAATCTCCCTCTCTCCCTCACTAGTCTAGCAATCTCCCTCATTTCATCTAGCCCACATTACACTGTTACATTTTTGGGGAAAAAAGGAACGAGAGATAGATACATTTACAGTACACTGAATCATCAGCGCTATTTCCCAGCACTTTATCCAGTTTAGTAACTGCTTTGGGACTCATCTACATTTGAATATAAGTCATTTTAAATTACACACCAACACTTCTAGGTGCCACGTTCACAATCTACTTTCACAATCTCTCCATATATGGAACTAGACACACCCTTTGGGTGGAGCATGACACGCCCCCTCAATGGAGCACTTTGCCAAATTATATTACCAACTATAATCTCCTTGAAACTAATTTTCAAAAGTAGTCAAGTACGATACAATACAATAAAAAAAATTACACTTCCAATAGCAAAATTATAACATATGCATTTGTATTGTTTGTTAATTGCTCTTTTAACCTGAAGAACAAATTACCCGATGACTATGTCATGTTTCTTTGTAAAGCTGTGCAATGGAAACACTCTCTGTACAGGGGAAATCCCAGCCTCCTAACAACAAATCAAGTAGATTGTGGCTGCCAATCTATTGGCCAAAATTGCTCCCAATAGCCACAAATCACCTTCTAAGTACAAATCTAAATTCAGAGCATTGAAAAATTACTATACCACAGCAATAAACAAGCAAGCAGGAAATTGGTCACATGAACTGCTCTATGGAAATATTCTAGCAGTTTATTTCCAACCTATGTAGAAATACAACTGCACCAGAAACTAAATTAAACTGGTGTGTAATTTAGTGTAAAGAAAGTGCACTAGTACACACTAAATATTTTTAAAACTACCATAAATAACAGTAACTTACATTTAATTAAGTAAAAGTGTGCACAATTCAAGACAAAGACAATAATATTCTCGATTTCATGGCATCGTTATTATAAATACACTGTTGCAGCAAGTCCTAGCCTTGCTGTAGAGCTGCTTGGAAACTGATACATCTCTGAGTACAGTATGTATAATATCTCTGCATTTGTCATCATGCCTAATTTCGAGATGTAAAATATCACACAGCCGCTGCTACTTTGTTGTGTAAATAAATGCTTCCTGTTAGCTTCTCTGATCCGCCGCTACACTCAAAAATGCAGCATCGGATCATCTGCATGAATATAGATCACCGGAGTAACCCTTGGCAATTGTTTTTTATGTGGCTGATGCAGATGCAGCATACTTGCCAATTTATTGAGGAGAGGAGGCTCTCTACAGCCTTTTTGGGGGGCGGGGCGAAAGCTTGACATAACCCACCCGTATTAAAGTAAATGCTACAATTCCTGGCTCTTCGGGGAGGAGTGGGGCTACAGTGAAGTAATCGACATCATTTTAGCCCTGCCCCCTCCATGAAGAGGCTAAGAAAGGCGTTATTTTTGCAGAGGGGGGGTGGGGGGGGGGGGGGGGGGACTAGGGCTCCAGGATAATGCAGGATGCTTGCCCACCCTTTCGGAGGGCGATCCAATTTTGGGAGCCTTCCAGCCATATCAGGAGAGTAGGCAAGTATGAGATGCAGCCAATGGTCTTGGTATAGCCAGAAACTGGGAGCATGTCTCATTGCTGCCAAACAGCTGCAGTATGTTAATCATGATCATGCAATGCATACCTCCCAACATATCCCTCTCCAGGAGGGACAGAATGCTCTGTTGCAGGACTTCCCCATCATTTTGTATTGCAATCCCCTGTTTTGAACAGGTTAAGTAAAAAAAGGTGTTTCACCACAGGTGCTGGCAATCATAAATTAAGAGGGAAGTCCAGAAATAGAGCACTCGGTCCCTCCTGGAGAGGGTCATGTTGGGAGGTACGCAATGTGGGGTAGATTTATTAAGCCTGGGGAAATGATAAAGTGGGTGGTGATAAAGCACCAGCCATTCAGCTCCTAAATGTCAAGTTACAGACTGGGTTTGAAAAATGACAGTTAGGAGTATGTTGGCAGGTGCCTTATTATCACCTTCCACTTTATCACTTTCGTTATCGCAGACAGAGAATTGCACTTGCGCAGTACACATTGTATGCATACACATGATGTGCGAGATGTACGCAAACCATTGGGATTTGCATATATCTCTGAATCTCGGCCTTGGCCCCTTTCCTTGTAGTTAGGCTTCTTCAGTTGCAACTGGGGTAACTGGGGTAGTGGATGGTGAGCCTAGGTGAAAATTTTGTATTTGGGCCCCCCTCCTCCACATCAACCCAAGTTCACAATATGTAACACAGCACATGGGTGACAGGTAGAAGAAGTACAGTATGTGACTGGGAAAAACAGTGGGTGACAGGAAGAGGGTGACAGGGACAGCAGTGGGCCCCTTAGTCCTCAGGGGCCCCTGTCCACTTCACCTGCTGCACCAATGGTAGTTCTGTCTCTGGTATTATCTGGACTTGCCCGTAGAAGCATGTGCTCACTATATACCATGGGCAACGCAAAAAAAAACATTTTAGTAGAATGGTCTTAAATTCCACTCTGTATTAAGACATATGTTTTTAGGATTGATGATACTGAAATATTTCTTTTG
This sequence comes from Crinia signifera, assembly GCF_055691185.1. NCBI lineage: Eukaryota > Metazoa > Chordata > Amphibia > Anura > Myobatrachidae > Crinia > Crinia signifera. The sequence goes on from NC_139218.1 coordinate 239,061,354, forward strand.
GTTTATCTAAAACATTAACACACGTGTCTTTCTGTATGACTATGAATTTCAGAGACGTCACTGCTTTCTCAACTACTTTTTTACTTGCATGAGAAATCTTTCTAATTTCTGAGAGAATCAATGTCGCTTTGGTATTGTTGTTGTTGCAAGCCACATCTGATTAGTTCCCTGGTGGATATACATCCCCTGGTGGCGGCTGCTTTTATACTGCAATGTTTTAAATCAATTAATTTAAGCCCGTGTCTTTCTGTCATAGTAGAGAAAGCATTTGATAGGATAAATGAGCTGTCCATGCTGAGAACTTTCCGTTGTCATAGGTGTGCGCACATTGAGTCTTATGGGTGCACAGGCACCCCCTAATGCTGTGTCCACCCTTATGAACACCTCCCTACCAGCAAAACCTTTTACCAAAGACTTTTGCTTTTTAGAACTGTATTCCATTGAAAGAAGCGCCCATCAATCAACTATGTGTGTTTTGCATTGTTACTTGTACCAGACCATTGTAATATCACTGCATATCATCCATATATTTTTGTTTTACTTTATTTGCATGTATTATTATACTGAGAGACGTTTTATATTGTAGCGAGTACCAATAGATGATGGTAGACACGCCTGATTGGCGCTGTTAGACACACCCAATGGGCGCTGTTATACATGCCCAAGATGTGGTGCTTTGACGGTGCACCCCCTAATAAAATGTGCTGCGCACGCCTATGTCCGTTGTATGTGGTTTTGTTTTGTGTCACGTCTTTTGGAATTTATGGGGTGATTCTGATATGTTTGCTAAAGCAAAATCCTTTAATGGACAAAACCATGTGGACTGCAGGTGGGGCTGATGTAACATGTGCAGAGAGAGTTACATTTGGTGAGTTATTTTGTTTCTGCAATTTAGAGTTCAGTTTCAACACACCCTACCCAAATGTAACTCTCTCAGCCCCACCTGCAGTGCACATGGTTTTGTCCATTACAAAAGGAGTTTGTTTTTGCAAACCAACCAGAATCATTCCCTCAAACTGTTATATGCCCATCTATATGCAAGGGTATCAGTAAAAGGTACCTCTTCAGCTATCCGGATTAAACAAATGTCTCTAGACAAGGGTGCCCACTTTTTCTACCAATAACCATTGTTTAACCATTGTTTTTAATGGTTATTAAACCCCTGGCAGCAAGGATACAGCTTGCAGTATACACACTGTAAAGCGCATGCTCATTGGGGCAAAGAATACAAAATATCCCTGTTTTCCTGTGATGCCCCCTTCACGTAAGCCTTCAATCACTTTTTTTATGCCAAACCTACATATTGTATATTTCCCCCAAATATAAAAGTTCTATATTTCAAAATGGAGACCCTCTCCTCTGACTTATCTAGCCCCTCTGAATAGTAAACTGTACATTTTCTGGGAAGCACAATAAGACAATATACAGTACTGTACCTAGAGTTGTCAGCAATGTAATTGCAGTTCCCTGCATAAGTGAGGTAGAGGCTTATACCTCTTTATACCTACAAGCTGGGATTGATTTTAGACCCAGCTCCATGCTGGGTTTAATCCGGCTTGTGACCCCCTTCCCACGTGCCAGTGGCAGGTCCTGGGCTTGGTTTCATTGCAGTGAATGGGTCCCGGGTCATATTGACTCGGATTACCCTTTTACACTGCCCCAATACCCGACGTTCCACCATGGTCAGGACCTAGGTAGGAAAATGGACCCAGGTTTTTTTTTCGGTGCCCCGTTTACATCAACGCTGACACAGGTACACAAGGTAAAAGCCAAGGTTTTTGCCTTGGTGCAAAAGGGGAGCGGATTGGGTGAAAATTCAGCCTAGGAAATTTCTGTAAGTAGCCCTCATGGTGACAGAGTCTGCTTAGGGGATCGGGTCTGTTGAGGGGATGGGATCCCTCCTCATGGGACCTGTCTGAGTCCTTGTGTCTTTCCCTGCAGTTAGTTGTGTTTGCAACTTTACGCTAATTCCACTACATTAGCATTCCCCGGTGTCATGGGCAGATTAAGATATTATAGTGACCATGGAACATATCCCAAATTGTTTCCCTTACATGGTACATCACCAGCCTTCCATCTTCTACTCCTTAACACACCAGCATGCCATCCTCTACCCACTAATACATCCACAACCCTAGTATGTCACCCTTTCCTGGCCACAAGCAGCCCTGCGGGCACATCAGCCCATTGAGTATCTTCCCTTTAAAGCGGACCTACCCAAGGGCTTAGTAGACATCAAGCATTACTATGTTGTTTCTTATCGGAGTGAATTAGCAGCTTAATGTGCACATACTGTAAATACAAATGAAAGTAGATTGACATAATTTTGAGAGCACTGTCTACACAGCAACTTCTAAAATTGGCAATGCACCTACAAATGTTATACATTTTTCATGTCAGATGTAGTATTACTAGTCTGGTTTAAATTCACCCATTAAATATCCCCCAGCATACTGAGTACCCTTGTTTAATAAGTGTCACTTTTCCACGTGGTTTGCACCCAAGATGCGGATAGACACCTGTTCGGACGCATCGATGTACAACTGGTGAGATCTGGCGAGCAGTAGTCATTAACAGTGGCTCATTGGCAATGAGCATGTAATCCCTCATGCCAACGAGCATGGAACCCCTGGCAATGAGCATGGAACTCCTGGCAATGAGCATGTAGGTAAGCAGCACTAATGTAGCAGAATTTTTAATAGGCAATCTAAATTGCTGTGTAAAAATAAAGCAGTCAGTATTTACCCTGCACAGAAACAAAATAACTCTTACAAATCTAACTCTCTCTGCACATGTTACATCTGCCCCACCTGCAGTGCACATGGTATTGCCCATTTTGAGAACAAATTTGTACTGCGATCAGATCTAAATAATCCTTGTGGCAAAATGTGAATTTTGCCTTAATCTGTGTGGCATAACATGAATTCTGACTCAATCCATTTGCCAAAGTGTGAATTTTGGCTCAGTCAGTGTGAATTTTGGCTCATTCCTTGTGGCATAATGTGTAAAAAGCAGGTACAGTATAAGGGGGTTACTATTGTGTTGCATGATTTGTATAAGGGGTATATGGTGTGATAAACTTAGGTGACCACATAAAAGGTGCTGAAATGTTGTCTACCAAGTTTTGGCTTTCAGTATTTTTTTATGACTGGAATGCTGCCTCGCCCCGCAAATATATTAGGACATCGGCATCCTACGGGTGCACCTTTGGAGGGCACCCGCCAATATATCTCCCTACATTTTTCCTATGCCAGCCCCCTACCTTTTCCAGGCATATATAATTAGCTAAAAGTATTTAGACAAATAGAGACACACCCATGAGCAGACCACCCAAACAGAAAATTGGTCACGCCCCCCACAGTAGTAGGTGCATAATAGGCCCTTGATAATTTTTAGCTCCAGGCCCATTAAGACCTTAATCTGGCACTGCCAAAGGCAGATCCACAAAAACCATCCAGTGTGTCAATAAGGACATCAGATTGTTGGTGGATATTTTAGATAGAGATTCCTATTTATAAATAACCCATATAACATAAATGTGAGCTTCAAAAATCTACAACTTTGGAATAGGTTATCCATTTAAACAACTTTTTCTAAAATGTGACAATCAGACATAATCAGACACCTTGGGTGTTACAATTGTATAATCTCTTACAGCAACCCTTACATCAACCGTTACATCAGAAATATATGACATTTGCTGGAAGCTTAATCTGAATAAGCAAAAGTAGGACAACTACTGGGTCACCAACAGAGAAAAAAGTGTATCTGAAAATTTGCATCTTCACATATATTTTTTATTTTGTGCAAGATGCATAGATGTCTGTCACCTACTGTATGGCATTGCTGTATGGTTTGGAAACTGCACAACTGCCAAACAGAGAACTCTAATAAGGGTAGTCATGACTGCAGGATGCCAGATTCAGCAGATTTCGCCAAGTACTGTATCCAAGAATTTACAAAAATGACAAGTTAAAGAAGTCTCAGGAATAATCACAGTTATGTATCATACAAATGTTTTATTGACTTTATTTCCTATAAGCATACTTTATAGGTTCATAAAGAGTTGCACGGCACAACTTAAAAAATATTTTTGTACCGTTAACAATAATACACTGAACTAAAGTTTTTAATCAAAATGTAATTCTTATTTTATAATATTGCACATACACTGGCCAAATTATTATGACCACTTGTATATTTAATTGAAAACTCATGTATGTGCATTTTACAATAATAATTAAGTGGAATTTATTCATGCAGGTTGACTATTCCTTATCCAAAATGCTCAGGACCAGAAGATTTTTGGATGAAGGATTATTCTGTATTTCAGAATAGTTTTTATATTTGAATGTGGTATCTTGAGGTATCTTGCATTTATGTTGTATAAGCACATCAAACACATGAAATATACTCAAATATATTTTATTTGTGCATAAAACAAGGTTTCAGCACATGGAACAAAGTTTGTGTACTATCACAGGTACTGAATTTAAATGGCAAGCAATAATTTTCTTGCACATATTAAGGGGGGTATTCAATGTCAGGGGAACGGCTGTCGAGCAAGCTCGACAGCCGTGCCCCTGTCCCATTCTCGTTTTGCTCGCCTGGAGCTCGGCAGTCGGGATTCAATGTCCCGGCCGCCGAGCGACGAGAAGGGGGCGTGGCCGCGAGTTGATTGCGAAAATAAACGAGCTCCGGCCAGGAGCTCCCCTATTTCCGGCTTTTCTTGGCAGAACGAGCCCGACAGCTTGTGCTGTCGGACTCGTTCTGCGCAAAATCCCTGTTCAATGCTGTCGGGGAAGACAGCATTGAATAGGGCCCCGCAGCCATCTCCCCCGTAGGGAGATGGCTGCGGGTGCACGACAAAGATTGAATACCCCCCTTAATGCCAGTTACATATCATGTCCCCAGTAGTGCTGTTCCAGATGTCCCCAGTCATGCTTTTAGCGAGAAAAAGAATGTATCCACTTTTTGGAATGTATGGTTTTAGGAATATTTTGGATAACGGATATTTGGATAAGGGGCACTCAACCTGTAACTAAGTAATAATTACGTTTTACTGAATCCATAGGTAACCTTAGTGTCAGTGTTAGTGAGGTCTGCTGTTGACATTGGTGTCAGTGTTAATGGGTCTTAGTTTGAGTGTGTGGGTGATCAGTGTTAGTGGGAGTGTGTTTGTAGCTTTATTACCAGTATTATTAAGATCTGGGCAAAGCTTCTTCTGTCTGCGACACTCGTCTCTTTTGTATCTACAAGACCATACCCTCCAACTGTACCGAATTTGCCGGTACAGTACCGTTTTTTAACAGTCTGTACCGGCAAATCCAGTATGTACCGAATGTACCGATTTTTCACTTACATGAAATTATTCCTCCTGGAGCTCCCGGGCCTTGCTTCAGCGTGTGCTGCATGCAGTGCTTGGCCCGCCGGCGCCGGCTCTCCCGTCTCCCCCTCCCATGAGTGCATTGCGGGCCGGGCCGTGCGTCATGGCGTCACGCGCCGGCACCGCGCGCACCAGTGCGCACTATTGGAAAGGCGCGCCGCGAATCTGCCAGCCAGAGACTTGAGGGGTGCGGTGGCCAGTCCCGGCGTGCGATGGACACACGGGGATCATCAGAGGAGCCTGCTGCCACTCAGCACTGTAAGTTAGTCAGTGGCTCAGACTTTTAAAATAAGTGTGGCGTGATGCACCTGTGCTGCAGGCTGCAACTGAGCTCATGTCACGGTGGCTTAGTGGGCTGCAGTGCTGCCTGGTATATTACATATTACTTATTAATTTTAATATGCCACCAGCAGCCCACCTAGAGCGGCACAGTAGTTACTTGTAACTATTCTAGTTTTAATTATGTGCTGCTAATTTCTATTTTTAAATGTGTCTAAACGCTGCTGTTATTTTTAATAGCTTTGCATAGTTTTTTGACGCATGCTGTTGCTGACTTTATGTGTCCACTGAAAGTATAGAAAAAAGGATCATGGTCACGCCCCTTTACCCGTGACCACACCCCCTTTACCCGTGGCCACGCCCCCTTTTCTGAGGTTGTACCGATTTTTATTCTTGAAATGTTGGAGGGTATGCAAGACATGGTGGAATCAGCCATTCCCTTGATATGCAATACAGAAGCCACTGCTGCCAGTAATAGCGAAGTCTAGAACATGCTGTGAACCAAAGAGACTACATCACAACCCAACTATCCACTTCCTGTATCACAACCCACCTTGTCTATCTCACTAAGACCAGGCTGCTATACACTAATATCCACCATTTAATCAATTATGTTTATGTTTTCAAAGCTGCTGTTTTTATTTATCTGTCGAGACAGCCCTGTTCTATGCATTCCCAATCTCTGTATTCTCTTCCTGTACTGCTGAATATATGCATGTAGAATATTCTGTCTACATGCCCATGACACACAGAGATGCTTCTTTTACATGCAAATGCCTGTGACCACACAGTGATGGGCATTCAGCTATTTCCATATGATTAAGAATCACTTCTTACTGCAGTTAAGTATGATATATGCCTGCACTGAGAACACACGTAACAGGCATTATTTTTCAACAAACAAATTTATGAAACCTAATAATGTAAATCAGTTATAGAACAAGTGTTAAATGTCTCTCAGATTACATTACTTTAAACAGAATCCACACTATCCAAAATATAATGAAATCAAATATCCATGACACCTCACATTTCATGCAAATTGATTCATGAGTCATAGCAATTTTACTGAAGAGAAAGGTGATTCTGCAAATGATAAATGTTTAAGGGCTCTACCAGGTTGGTTCAATAAATAAGGTAAAAAGACCTCTGATTGCGTAAATGTACACAACTCGCACATGTACTGTATATATATATATATATATATATATATATATATATATATATATATATATAATCAATAGCATGGCCTTGGTACATATTATTTTTCCACCTAGTCCCCATACTTGTCTAAGCATTTGTTCCAATGATACTGTACACCAAGGCATCTATCTCGGCATAGAAGGAATCACTGTGGAGTGTCTGAAGTTAGAATATGACAGCTTGCTGAACCTCACCGTTGGTTGCAAATTGCCTTCAACTTGTTTACGTGTCATGGATGCTGGCTTCGTTTCCATTGCCACATGATGCAACTACGAATCTACACTCTCTTCTCATTGGGGGTTATTCTAGTCCATTCTTTCTGACAAAATCCTTCTTAGATGGACAAAACCATGTGCACTGCGGGTGGGGCAGATGTAACTTGTGCAGAGAGAATTAGATTTGGGTGGGGTTTTTCTTCAAAGTGAGATCTATATTGAAGTGTAAAATCATGCAGTCAGTATTTTCCCTGCACAGAAACAAAATAACTCACCCAAATCTAATTCTCTCTGCACATTTTGATTTTGTCAGAAAGAATGAACTAGAATAAACCCCATTGTACCAAGTCAAGCGCATGAGCGACAACCCCATTTTATTGGTTTTGTAAACTTCTGTCAGTTACTGTACTTCAGTAGCTAATATGAACAGTTTCTCAAACCCCAGTTGCTAATGAGTATCAGACAAACAAAGAAGAAAACAGCGCAAAGTTATGTATGATGGATATATAAGTTGTTCCTTTTTATTTTAAATCCACATGGGTTTATGTAAACCAATACAACGCATCTACAAACTCTAAATAATAATAAATAAATAATATCACAAAAACAGTATTATTACTATTTTTTATTTTTATCCAGTGCTAAACTTTTAGCATTGTTTTTATGTGCACATTGGTATTATAGCATATGCTAATATACACGTTTAATTTTTTAGGTGGCCACCCTATAAGTAGCTATATATATGTATACTTTGTATGTTAATTAAATAGTTTTTTGATACATCAGTTTGAAGCAGTCTCCAGTCTTTTGCTATAAATGTGATCCATGGTGCATTGGAATTTATTGTATATATATACTATTAGCGCAATCTTCCTATTTTTCCTTTTGGATAATATACATTTTACATATCACAATACAATACATAGATGAGCAAAGAACAATACAAGAAAGATTGTGATTTACAGTACAAATGAAAATTAAGACAAGTACAGTACATGATAAATAAAAAAAGACAGTTGCAACAGTGGACACTGATGCAATTATAACAGCGACAGATATATTCTAAGAAAAGCACATGAGGAGAGAGGGCCCTGCTCGTTAGAGCTTACATTCGAAAGGTAAGGGGCAAGTACAATTATAGAGATTAAATATTACTAAAAATATACAATAATTCCTTCCTTTTGGGGAATGCTATAATGGTCTGCAATTTTAGGTATATATGCTGATTACTTTAACCTATAAAAAATGGGAGACAACCAGTGGTGGTTTTTACCTATGGGCTGCAGAGCTGCAGCCCCCCAGGTAAAATCGGCCATTGTTCTCTGCCTAAGTGAAGCCAGGTACAGTCTGTGAGACTGCTCTGGCTTCAATGTGACTAGCAGTGACTTCCTATTCGAAGTCCAACCTGCCAGTCACTCAAGGCAGTCCCATTGGGAGGAGTTCTGGCAATTGTATGGCTGCCACGTGGGATCTGCCTGTTGTGGGCACATGGCAGCAGTGGGGGAATGGACCGCAGGTGCCATATAGATGCTGTTGGTGATGATCCACAGTGAGGGCTATATTGATGCGACGCACGCTGCAGTTATCACCGACCATCAGCAATGAGTGGGCAGTGGGCGTGTGCCGGCAATTGAGAGAAGAAGTTTGGCGGCAATGTCAGTGGGTAACTTCGGAGGTGACAGAGGAGCAGGTACCATTGATCAGTGTCCGATTTTTCAGATGGTTTTAAAGACAGAATATCTGGGGGGAGTCCTTAACGTGTTTCACCAAGTATAACATAGATCAGTGCTTCTGTGTAAAGTGTAAAATAACAAAGAAAGAGAAGAAAAAGGATTTGTCTTGGTATGGTGCACCAATGAAAGAAATAGAGTCCTAAAATCTAACTTTTAATTAGTTTTATAATAAAACAAGCGAAATATAAAAACACATATAACACATACAGATGGGGAAAGGTATTAATAAAATTGCACGTGCGAGCGTGCCACGTGTGTCAAATTTTATTATTGTAGTATTTTTCACAAGTATAAACCCGCCTCCTCTGTACAAAATATGCCCGTCAGGTATAATGCGAATAAGGAGGTGTTCAGCAAATACAAAAAAATAAACAAAATTTGTAAAGGGGTAATCAAAGTAGCTAAAAGGGAAAATGAAGAGCTCATAGCCGCTGAGAGCAAAACCAATCCCAAGGAATTTTTCAAGTACATCAATAGCAAACCAATAATTAAAGAGAACATAGGCCCATTAACCAATATCAATGGTAAAAGTTTTACAATGGAAAAGGGAAAAGCAGAACTATTAAATGAGTTCTTCTCATCAGTGTTAACTAGGGAAGAGCATACAGTGGAGCATACAGGTACCACAAATGGGGTGAACAACAGGCCAGATCTTAATATTGCTTTCACAACCAAAGTGATAATATTGCGGCTCAGCAAAATCAAAACAAACAAATCACCAGGCCCAGATGGGATTCACCCTAGGGTATTGATGGAATTAAGGGAGGAATTAGCAACCCCTCTGTATCACGTTTTTGAGAACTCTTTTTCATCTCGTAAGGTTCCAAAAGACTGGAGAAAAGCGGAGGTAGTACCAATATTCAAAAAAGGAAAAAGGGATGACCCAGCTAATTACAGACCTGTGAGCTTAACATCAATAGTGGGTAAATAATTTGAAGGATTCTTAAGGGATGGTATCCAGAAATATTTAGAACTAAATAGATCAAGCCAAACAAACTTACTAGGCTTCTATGAGGATGTCAGCAAAAACCTTGATAATGGAAACGCTGTAGACGTGGTCTTCCTAGATTTTTCTAAAGCTTTGGATACAGTGCCTTTACAAGAGGTTAATAAATAAAATGGATGACCTGGGGTTAGGGTTAAGAATCTGTATATGGCTAGAGAACTGGCTGTGTAATAGAGAGCAGAGAGTGGTTGTGAACAGTGCAGAATCAAGTATGATACCAGTACTAAGTGGAGTGCCACAGAGCTCAGTACTAGGGCCCACTTTATTTAACATATTTATTAACAATATTGGGTTGGAATTACTCAGCAACGTTTCCATCTTTGCTGATGACACAAAATTGAGTAGAGTTATCAGATCAACCGAGGATGTCTCCGCGCTTCAGAATGATCTTAATAAACTAGATGAGTGGGCAAAAAAGTGGAAGATGAGGTTCAATGTTAGAAATATTGATCCAAGCACTTTACTAGTTGTGAGAGAGATTAGGTAATTAGGTATAAGTGGTCAACATTAGGCTATGGAGGAGTAATTCAGTCTCTTCAAATGCTGAGAAGATTTGGGTTTGGGTGGTTTGTGGAAGAGAGTCTATGTAGACTCCCCATTTTTGTAGAATTTATGTACTCCAGTTTCAGCCAGTAGCATAGCAGATTTTCTTTCGAAGCATATGATTTGTAAGATCTTGATCTGTAATTCAGCGAGGGATTGGGCGGTGCGAGCCACCCAGTGAGAGAGGATTCGTTCTTTAGCTAGTGTGAGTATAACTGTGAGGATTGGTACTAGTAGTGTTTTTCGTGTACCTAGGTGCCAGTTGGAGAAATTTGGACAGAGACATGCTAGCAGGTCAGGCAACAGTCAAATCTGGAGTTTGGTGGAAGATATAATATAATTTTTTATTCCAAAATCGTCTGACCTTACTGCAATCCCAGAAACAGTGGTAGAAAGAGGCGGAGGAAACATGGCATTTAGGGCATTCTCCTGTTATTGTAGGAACAAAGTGTGCTAGTCTTGCCTGAGAAATATAGGCTTTCTGAACCATTTATAGTGGACCTCTTTTAAGTAAGAGGAGTTAAGAATTTTCATTGTAGAGGAGTATTGTGTACTAATTGATGTGTAGGCAGGCAGGGTTGGGATATCCAATTTCCATTGGGAATATAATTTATCCCAGTGTGGGTGTGAAAGAGATTCAGTTAGCAAATGGTAGAGGGGTCTGGTTCTATATGTGTGGAGTTCCGAGTTGGTGATAATTTTCTGAAGCGGGTCATTGGATAACCATGCTATGGAGGATGGTCTGTTAGGTTGGAGGGATGTGAGATAGTGTCTAGCTTGAAGATACATAAAAAAGTAGAGGGTAACTGGTATTGAGAAGGACTTAATGTCACCTCCGGGATCAAAAAACTGTGAAGCATCTACCAGTCCTTTGTCTTTCCATATGCGGAACCAATTGTTTGAGAGGGAAGGCGGGAAAGCAGAGTTACCCCAAATGGGTACTCAAATTGTCAGTAATGGGTTTCTGTTAAGTCTTTTGTTGATTATACACCATGTAAAGGTATATATCAGGAAATAGGATATTGTTTTTAATACAAGGGGGGATGACCTTTGGGGGTGAGTGTAAAAGCACAGCCGGGGGAAAAGGAGAAAAGAGGGCTGTATCTAAGGTCGTATCTGTGAAAGAGTTTCCGTTTCAGTTTCAGTCCGCTATACAGCGAAAAAGAGTAGCCATATTATAAATAACAAGATTAGGGACCCCCAACCGCCGCACCGTCTGGGTTTCATGAGTTTAGCCAAGGCAAATCTGGGTTTTGAGTTTTTACATAGAAATGTAGTTATAATTTTATGTAGTTTGGAAATGTCAGTATTAGTTAGTTTGAGGGGTAATTTCTGCATTATGTAGAATAGTCTATGGAAAATAATGCTCTGGATTACTGCCGTGCGATCCAGGAGGGAAATTGGTAATAGTTGCCAGCCTTCTAAGGAAGTCGATATTTTTTAGATCACAGGGGCGTAGTTTAAAGTACAAGGTGTTAAGATCAGAAGGGATGTTCACCCCCCAAGTATTTGATGTGTGACTTAGCAATTGAGAATAGTAATGAGGATATGTATGAGGTAGCGTGTGTGGAAAGATGGTGGAAATGAAGGAGTTCAGACTTATTTAAGTTTATGCAGTAACCTGAGTGTGACCCAAAGGAGTCTATTAGCCATAGTATTTCCAGGATAGAAGTAGAGTGATTGGATATACATAAAAGCATATCATCTGCAAAAAGAGAGAGTTTAAGTTCATGATGGCTAATTCGTATGCCAGAGTATAGGGTGGAAGTGCGTAATGCAATGGCAAGAGGCTCCAGTGCAATGGCGAAGAGAAGTGGAGAAAAAGGGCATCCCTGGCGTGTGCCTTTTTTAATTTGGAAGGCGTCAGAGAGCAGGCCATTACATGCTATTCTAGTCTGAGGGTTTGAGTTGATACAGCAAAAGATACGGAGAAAGCCCTCTGGGAAACCAAAGGCTAGTAAAGTGTTGTATAGATGTTGCGAAGAAACTAAATCAAAGGCTTTCTCCATGTCCCATGGAAAGAAGCATGGGATCATTGGAAGCATCTGGATCGGAGGATTTGGAAATCACAGTGAGAGTTTTGCAAACATTAAGTTCAGAATGTCTACCTGCTATAAATCCAGTTTGGTCTGAATGGATAATGGATGGGAGGATTAATTTCATTCTGTCAGCAATAATTTTGGTGAACAATTTGTTATCAAGGTTAAGGAGGGATATGGGGTGGTATAAAGCTGGCTAGGGTGGGGTCTCTGCCCGGTTTGGAGAGGACTTTTAAAGTCGCTGAGTTAAAATGAGAAGGCTGAAGGTCTGAAGAGGTAATGGATTGAAAGAAAGAGGTGAGCACTGGGGTGATTTTAGGTTTAAGAATTTTGTAAAAGTCTGCACTATAGCCATCGGGGCCTGGGGCTTTGTCGCTTTTAAGGTGAGTGATGGCCGTTTCCACTTCAAGTTTGGTAATCAGAGCAAGTAGAGAGTTTGCATTTGCAGTTGTCAATTGAGGGAAAGATAAAGATTTCCAGAAAGATACTGGAAGGGTAGGGAGTGTATTGGGGGGTTAGATACAGGTAGCAGTCCTGAATATAAATCTGTGAAAAATAAACAAAGGACTTCAGCAATTTCTGTATTATTAGTGGTAAGATCTCCTGACGTTTTTTTAAGGGTTTTATAATGGATGGTTGGCATGAACCTTTAAGAAAATTGGAGAGGAGTTTTCCTGTCTTGTTGCCATATCTATGGAACGTATAATTTACTGAGAAGAGATGTCTATCTCCTTGAGTCTGCAAGTATTCCTCCTAGTTTAGGCAGTTTGATAGGCAAATTTTGCCTCAGTGTGGGGAGATGTTGTATAAGTCTGGTAAGTTGATGTGAGTTTTGTTTGTAATGCCAAGTAGGTGGATGCATGTTTTCTGTTCATGTTTGCTACATAGGAGATTATCTCCCCCGTGGTCACTGCTTTGGCAGTCATCCAGAATAAAGATGGATTCTGTTCTAAATTAGATAAATTATCTAGTTTGTATGAGTCCCAGACAGAGTTAAGATGGGATTGGAATTTATGTGATTTAGCTAGGTAGGATGGGAATTTCCATTGTTTGGTAAAAGTGGGGGAGGGGGAAAGGCCAAGGGTCATTGTGGCAAGTGCGTGGTCTGATATTAGTATAGGGTCCTTGTTAGCAAAACTGGTCAATGATAGTAAGGAGTGTGATATTAGTATGAAGTCAAGTCTAGAGAGGGAGGCGTGTGCCACTGACAGACATGAGAACTCCCTGTCTGTAGGATGGAGGGCACACCATATGTCAACTGTTTGTAGGCTCTCGGTAAAGGCTGGGATGCCATATTTGGGAAGTTTAACAGGGTTGTGGAGCGATCCATGGTGGGGGAAGAAATCAGATGAAAAGTCGCCGGAAATGATAAGTGGTGTGTTGAGTTTAAGAGATAGTTGAGCCTGGAGGTGTTGAAAGAAGAGTTTTGAGTACACATTTGGTGCGTAAACATTACATAGGATAAATGGTTTGGAATGGATAGTGATAGATATGATAAGAAACCATCCCTCAGGGTCTGTCAGGACCTCAGTAGTGCCGTGGGGAATACCAGTTTTAATTAGTAACACTACTCCTCTAGGTTTGGAATTGTATGGGCTAGAGCCGATAACTTTCCAACATAACATGTTCAACTTAGTAATCTCTGTGGGAACTAGGTGAGTTTCTTGTAGGAAAGCTAAGTGAGTACCTCTTTTGTTCAGATGTTTTAAGATCTTACGTCTTTTAGCCGGTGTGTTTATTCCTCCAACGTACCATGAGCTGATGTTCAGATTGAATATGCGAATGATTTTGGGAGACGAGTCTTTCTCACAATTTTCGAAGGTGCTAGATAGGCGATGGAAAGGAGGGAGGGAGGGAAAAAGGGAGGGATAGTAGACATACGAGAAAAAACAGAAAGACAATAAAATATACGGCAAATTGCTAAATTGGCTAGTTCACCACTGATTTGAATAGGAGTTAAGCTTGTAAAAATAACAGAGAAATACTGTAGGTGAACAACTTCCAGTGACATAACCTTGGCGTCCTGCGCCCGAACTCAGTCATAACAAACATTGAATGGGACATGGTGAGTGAGAGAGCTCCAACAGCAAGCTCCACCATTGCCGCCAGCAATATTTTCCAAAGGTAAATAAGAACAGCCTATTACGTACTGATAAGTATAATTAACATAACATCATTAAGCATGCATTTCAACCTGAATGAGAAATAGTAGGGCAGTGAGGCCTGGAAATAATCATAGTAAACCTATTGGGGTGTGAGAGGAAGGGAGAGAGGCATGTAGTTAGGATATATAAATCCTTAGGTGGAAAAAGGGGGGGGGGGAGGGGGGAGGGAGGTACATGTCAGCGTTAGGAGAGAGGCAGGCATATGCATTACAATGCAATTATAGGTTACCAAAATCAAACATAGATTTTTTTTTTAAAGCAATTATGTAGTCACCAGAAAAAAAAACGTGAAGATTTATAGTAACTGACGTGGTAAAAGGATAAAGATCTATACTATTATAGCAAAACGTAGATGGCTGAAGTGGCCCAGGAGAGGGGGCCTAGAGGAAGTTTCCGTGTAGCCTGTGGGATCCACAATTTACAGCTGCAACATCAGTAAAGTATACTTGGCAAAGTCAATTTCAATAACTGTGTTAGAACAAGATGTGTGGTTGCTGGGAGGTTCATCCGGGGAAAGAAGGGTCTTCAGGGGCAGGAGCAGGGTTAGAGATGTCTTGGTTAGAGTCAGATGTTTTATAACGTAGGTAAACCTCAGCATCTCGTGGCGACAAAAAGTCTTTATGGGAGGTACCATCGTATATATACGCAATCTAGAGGGGTAAAGAACGCCAAATTTGTGTCCCTCTGCAATGAGCTTGGTGCAAATAGGAGAAAAAGCTTTGCGGGCCTTAGTTAACTCCACGGAATAGTCCTGGAAAATTTAAAGTTTGTTACCTTCCAACTAGATGTCATTGACTCGCATGGAGGCTGTCCGAAATAATTGCTTGTGTAAATAGTTCAGGCATCTGAGTTAACCAATCTGTATATTTTTGGAATGTGAGAGAAAAACGGAGTACTCGGAGTAAACCCACACAAGCACAGGGAGAATATACAAACTCTGCACAGTTAGGGCCATGGTGGGGATCGAACCCATGACCTCAGCGCTGTGAGGCAGTAATGCTAACCATTACACAATCCGTGCTGCCCTGCACAACAGCTGACCCTCAGTACAATACTCTTCATCTGACTTATATACTGTTCTCCTCAGGTCTCTACACTTGCCCTTGCTGAGTTCCACAACATACAGGAATGCCAGTTAAAAGGTACAGGTACAACTTGATTGCTTATTTCAAGTGTTGAATCCTTCATATGACACCTGTCCTGTTCTCTATGTGTGGGATACATATGATTGAGGATGCGGGTGGTTAGATTGTTAATGCCAGCATCCTGAAGGATGGAATCCCAACAGGGGTCAGTTAAGTATGCTTAACTTCCTACTGCCAACCCAACCCTAACTCTACCTTCCCAAAGCCTAACCCTAGCCCTTACTCCCTCCGCAGCTTGACCCTGACCCTCCACACTAGTGCCTCACCCCATCACCCTGTCACCTAAACCTAACCCTAGTAGCCTAATCCTTTCCCCTTCCCCGCATCCTAACTCTACTATGTCTCTGTCCACATGCCTAAAGCAACCCCCCCCCCCCCCAACCCTGGGCTAACACTCTCTGGCATACTTACTTTCGGCATTGCAGCAGTAGGCATTCCAGTTCAGGTGTCGTTGGCCAGATAGTTGCCATCCTGAAACATCTCCTCTAAACTGTGAAATTAATATACTATAGTCTCTTGGCATCAAAAGTACTTCATGTTTCTTCATGTTTGCATGGTCTTGTAACTCTTCCACTTTCATAACTTTACCTTTCATAACACTAGACAGCAACTTTCTGACTTCTATCAATACTTCTGTAATTGGGCACATACAGAAAAGAAGATCTAAATTGGTTTTCTTTTATACACTGTATCTAAATGATGCATTTTCTCAATATAAAATGAGAAAAGAAATCAAATGAGTTTCTGTCTTGGCAGAACAGTCTATAAACGTATTACAAATATACACAACATAACAGCTGAATAATTCACTGTTTTCGTTAGTCAATGTTTTTCCCCAAAGAACCTTACTAAAGAATTGTATCTCTTCTATTATTGAAAGGAAGGTGCTTTTACACAGCAGCACATCTAAAATGGGAGAATTTAAACTCAGGTGTTTTACTTAAAGTAGGTCAATATCAGGAAAGGAAATTCAGTTTCATCCAGTTGCAGTTGCATTTAACTTGCCTTTTATCAAACCTTAATTTGTAAACTTATATTGTATGTGAACATGTCTGTCATGAAATTATATATTTATCAATATATAAACTTTCCTTACTATGGGTTGACTCAATATTTGATACAAATAAAACCTGCTGCTGTGTTAGCCAGTGTTGTGGCTTTACAGCAGTTCTGGCATCCAGTACAAATCAAGTCTTCTTTTCTACTCCTATACTGTATCTACCAAAGTCCACATCATTTATATATATGTCTAGTGTCTGTGAGTCTCCAAAACACTGCCATCTGCTGGCAGAAAGTGAAACTACATCTCTTTCTCACACATGCACAAACACAGAAGGTAACAGACTAGCTTTCGAAGCTTTTGCTTCGAGCGGGCTTACTAGTGATAGTATATCAAATTGCTGCATTTTACATAATGGAAAAAGGTTGCAAAGAGTTAAAGCTTTAAAACTGTACTTACAATTTAACAGCAGCACATATATTTTAACAGAGCCAGCCTAAACTACAGTATTTGGATGGTGCCCCCCATCAGATAATCCCACTACCTTATTGTGGCGTACCCTGATGCAATGCAACGGTTGCACCAGCGCTAGTTGCGCCTCTAACCCAGTACCCCTCTCCCAGCACAGCACCTATCACCCAGTAAGCAAAGATTGGCCACTGCTGTGACTCCACTGACTTGATCAGAAAAGGAGAAAGTTAAGTGATGGAAGAAGAAGGTAGGGCAAGAGTGCATGTGTGAGGGGCACACTGGCAAAAAATGGGTTATAGTAAAAATGCAGAAACAAGTGTGTGTGCAGACGAAATAATAAGAGCAGTACATGGAGCTACATACAGAGAGACATAAAAAGGGGGAGAAAAAAGGGAAGACGCTGCACATATACATAAGCACAACAGCAGGGAGGAAAAGATACAGATGGACAGACAGAGCCGTACAGTAGATAAAAAATGACACATACACAAAGAGGGGGAGAGGTTCAGAGAAAATAGCACAAAGGTGGGGGCAATGATACAGAGGAAGGGTAGAAGAGTGGACATAGAAAGTAGGGTAGAGTGGAAGACATATATAGAAGAAAAAAAGTCTGGAGCAGACAGGGCAAAAAGCTGACTGATAGGGATAGGAATAGGCTATAGGGAGAGGATTGGTTAGAAATGGTGGTGCAGAGGATGGGAAGAAAGGATGGTGCAGACATATGACAGGCAGAAAGGCTGCCAAAGAACAAGGGAAGTGAGGTTGGTACAAAGGATGGACAGAAAAAGTGTAACTGTATAAATATTGGCTGAGGCTGGCATAGACATAGGAAGGAAGAGAGATATTAATTTCCGGCTGATAGCAGCACTCATCGCTATCACAATGCCCCTACACACGGAGCGATGTAAGGGCACTTTCTAAGAGATCTACTGAGATCGCCAAGAAAATGCCCCTAAATTGCGACGTGTGTAAGCCCCATTAGGTTTTTGTGAGTTATTTTGTTCCTGCACAGGGTAAATACGGCTGCTTTATTCTTACACTGCAATTTAGATTTCAGTTACAACACACTCCACCCAAATCTAATATGTTCTTAATAAAGGTGGAACCACTGAATGAGACTGACTGAATTTTTAGTAGTTTCTTCGCCTGTGTGAAGTCCCGAGAGTGCCACCCCATCCCACCCTGCTGTATACAGGAGGGCACCAGGGCATTACAAGTAACCGTATGAGAGGAGTGTCGGCCTTTGTTCACTTATATATACTGTGTGTGGTGTGTGTGTGTATATATATATATATATATATATATATATATACACACACACACACGATATCCCAAAGCAGCAATCAAGAAGACTCCCCTGGGATAGATAGGTGGCACTCGGAGACGTTGTTCAATAGGTTATTGTATTAGAAAAAATGCATGGTACGAGACAACGTTTCAAGGCCCCATCTGGCCTTATCATCAGGTCATTTGCATATAAGTGAAGGAAAGGGCGTGACAGGAGGAGGCAGGTAATCTCTCCAGCCAGGCAGCGGCTCTGCAGGGGCTCTCACATCATATAGCCCGTGAGTGGTCTGTGGGGTAGTAGTCGGGAGAATAGATTATGAGGAGGGGCGGATGCAGCATGGTGTGCGGAGAAGAGGAGCCCACTTGCCTGACAGTACTTCAAGTTCTCAGGAGGAGAGGAGCTGTGCGCTATACCGCCCCCTACAATGAGTCAGCCCAGGCTCCCGGAGACTACAAATTAATGCATATTCAAAACAGTGTATTCTGCCAGCACGCTGTATTGCAGTGGAGTGCATTGTCAACAATTACATGTTACTCAACATGAACTGGGGTCCCAACAATGGGGTGTAATATGAACTGTTGGCCCTAAAATATGAACGTGGGCACTGTGGTTTAATGTGAACTGGGGGTATGGTAGCATAATGTTAACTGAGAGCCTTGAGCTCTAGCACCCAGGACTTCATAATTTGCTAGTTTTGGTTCACAGTGCCAAATTGAATCCCCCCCCCCCCCAATACACACGTTCTTTCTTAGTATTATAATTGTATTTATAAGGCGCCACAAGTGTTTCGCAGCGCCATGCAAAGGAGCAGTACAGGGAGACAAAACATTACAGTAAATAAATAACAGAAATAGATTACAGGTAAAATGAATGCCACAGTTCAGTACATATTACAGCTTAAATGCTAGTGAGGATTTGATCAACGTACTACTAGGGGCTGGTGGCCAAAAATGAAGATGAGTATGTGGACAAAGATGGTTACTGAGTGTTTGATTATGGGAGAGCTGTGAGTGAAATGGGAAGAGAAGCGGGCTTTGACAACAGGAGGGAAGAGGGCCCTGCTCTGAGGAGCTTACAATCTAGTTCTTTTCATACACTCTGTTTCCATTTTATTATAATTTATCTTCTTTTATAAACTGAATTCCTATATTAACATCATATCCACTATTGCACTCATTAAACCAAGACTAAACCAAATAAGATGTCCCCCATAATCTGCTATTTCATATGCCTGTACTGTGTGTTCTAATAGAAAGCTTCTACAAACACCTTGTGCGCTAATTGGATTTTTGGTAAAATAAATAATTAGTGGTATCAATAAATAAGACAAATGTCAGTGTCTGATCCAAACTTTTGCCCCATAATATTGTATAAAGAATATTTATAGTGGACATTAAGAGTTGAGTGAAATTGAGGAGAAATTTCACGTCAATTGAGTTTTGCTGCAGAACAGGCTAATTTCATAGGTGAGAAATTCTGGTAATACAATCTGCAAGTTGCCATTGCATAATATAAGTGTAAAATCACATTTCATATAATTTAGAGCTTTTGAATGGAACTGCAATGGCAACAGCAAATGTATTTCAGTACTTTGCGTGGTTAGTGTAGCGTAACACTGTTCCATCTTGGTGTGTCTTACACTCATTTATATAATTTGCTTATTAATAATGCACATAGATTATGAATCTTCTTTGGACGAAGTGTTTAGTTAGAACAAATGTGTAACATTATCATAGTACAAGCTCGTGCTTTAACACAAGCAACCCCATCCAGATCAATTCTTCATGATTCAGCTCAATCAGTGCACATGCCAAGTAAGCTTTAATGATTTTAGATGAAAAAAATGACAGTATTTTTTATGCTTATATTCTCAATTTGTCTTAATTAGCTTTTCTCTCCTTTATATGCTGCCTAGAGTCTAGACCAGTCCCTTAGCAACTGTCAGAAATGTAACACTTGTTATCATTTCATTGCACATGATTTAACACTACAATAATTCAAAGAACTGAAGCTTTTAAAATCTAATGTAGTCTCTTTCAAATGTGTTTTTTTCTGTTGAAAATATCAATTCTGTACAATATAAAAAATCCTTGGCCTACATACAAAAATTCAACACAGCCTAAAACTGCAAAAATGTTATGTTTTCATTGAACTAAAACCAGATTGCATAAAAAAAAAAGAATTTTATATATATATATATATATATATATATATATATATATATATATATATATATATATATATGTATATATATATATATACACACACAGTATATATCATAGCAAACACTCAACAAATATACAGAGTTTTACTTTGTGCTAAGGCAGATCTCCCATACAATAATATTGGAAATTTAAAACAAATAAAGTACAGTAATTGGAGAGTACCTTTTCAGGTATTTAGCCAGTTCATAATAATAGGTATTTCAGAGCTTTATACCGGTCTTGATAAAAAAAAAGTGTAGGCTCTGAAACGTTGGCTAATTCAATACTGGTATTGCTTGTGATTTAAAGACTCTAGATGTAAGCCGATAAAAAGGGGCATGGCTTTATAAGAAGGGACATGACTTCACAGACGGGATGCCCGTGGGGACTGTCTTGTAGTAGTGCCAGCTTCTGCATTGTGGCAGGCGTCAAAGGTACAGAAATGACTTAGACACAGACTTGACAAAAGATGCAGTTTGGCCAGATCTTAATCATCCTCCATATGTGTATCTTATAAGAGAAGGAAGACATATTAACAATGTGCAAAGATTTGTAGTGCAGTGTAAGCAGGGAGCTGGAGTGTCTGGAAGGTGCCAGACTATCAGTATAGTTGATTGGTGTCTTGCCGCTAGCCACTTCTGGAATACAGACTGATACTGTAGTTGGTGGGTGTGTCCCTTTTACTATGGTGACAGCCAATGGAAATGTGTTTTGGGAAACCATTGTGACATAGATGGGATAACGTAGAGGGTATAGAGGTGAATGTGTAATTGTGAAGGGGAATGTAGCAGATAAGTTAAGTGTAATGGGTAAGTTGGAAATAACATGAACAATTTTAATGATACTGTATGTAAATGGATGTAATTAGGTGTAGGTGGGAGGGCTCATAAGGAATGTATGAGTGATTATAGCGATGCCAGAGAAACCTTTATCTCATTAAATCTCCCTCATGGATCATGTTTGGAGATCCCTATTTTCCTGCAGGGTTGGCACCATCCATAAGTTCTGAGCTACTATTATTGACCAATGAGCACTGCTATTGGTATGGTATTGCAGTTGGGGAATAGGTGCATGGTGACTTTCCTGTAAAATGTACATTGGCTTCATACCTGACCAAATTTGAAGCTACATACTGTATGCTGTATTTGAATGATACCTGTATATCTGCAAACATATAGGTTCCTGTAACTATATATCTATTCCTTGGTACTGTAGCTACAGGTATTTATTTGCTGGTAAAGAAATAGGGTGTTTATACTGTGACCTAATCCAAATAAAAAAAGTGAAGCGTGGAAAAACTGTCTTTAATACACATAGGGCCTAATTCAACGACAGGGGTGAATATATTCCTGTTCTGATATCTGGGGGTCTGCCCTTGCCAAGTGCGTATTTGCACGTGTGCAGACTCCTGCAACGAATGTCATCAGTGAGTTACACACACTCTCCAGGCCATTCGCTGTGGGGAGGGACAAGGGCAGATGGGAGTGGAGACGGTGTTGGACCACCCAGTGATGTATGGTCCTTCTCAAGAAAACGCTGGATGTTCTAATGGGATTGCAGGCGGACCAATGCCTGCCAGGAACGGCCAGTTGATGAAACAGGATGTCAATGCTCGCCCCGTTTTCGTGATTTGCGGAGGAAATAAAAGTCAGTTTTTACTGTGCAATGTTGAATAACCCCGATCTTGCTTTTTTTGGACTATTATTATATATATTTTCAGATTCTATTCAATGTTATCCTACAGTTAAATCCTACAGTTAAATGACATCCTAATTTTGTAATGTTTAGATGTGTCCTATAGATTGGCCTCAGTCTGCCTGTTACTCAGAGATTTCTTCCACTTTTTGAAAATGTTGTATCGCCAGGTCATTTTAAAACATCTAGACTGTTGTCTGCACATTAATAAAACCAAAAGGCATACAGGCCACAAAGATCTGTTCCTCATCTAAAACCAGTAGATAGAACACTGCTTAGAACACACATTATACCACTTAGAATTTGTCACTTCATTCAGATAATACTCACAAAATAGTAAAATAACAAAGATATGATTGAAACAATAATAATATTACTAGACACATGCTGTTCCAAAATAAAGTAACAGTTAGCAAACATTCACACTGTTATAAGTACATTGTCCAGTGAATTAGACTCTCGGAGTTATTCAAATAGCATTATTAATGTGAGTGTTTTGTAGAGTAAATGATTATATAAGTACAGTGTTCCTGTATAATATTAAATGTGGTTTTTATCCCAGTAAGAAATATAAAACACCTACAGTACAAGTCATTCTCTGTGTGTTTGGCAAATAAGTGCACATAAAAGCTTTTAGTACAATGTTGAAGAAAATAGACATTAAAAAAGATCTTTAAAAAATCCTTGACTTGATGGTGGAATCATAAATATAAAATCATTGACTAGATTTAAAAAATAGAGTGTTTTGTCCATTGTTTACTCTACTTGTCTATTATTAACCCTTTGAGTGCCAACATCTCTGTGATAGATGTGCAATAAAAAAATTATTGTCCAAAAAAAATAATTATATTTATATATATATATATATATATATATATATATATATATATATATATATATATATATATATATATATATATATATATATATATTATTCCTATATAAGTTAACAGTACAGGTCATTATGATGAATACAAATGTTTGCTTGCCAATTTCACACCTATTTTGATAACTTCATTTGGCACTCAAAGGGTTAAACAATACTAGAGATGTGTGCATTTTTTTTTTCAAAGTACAGTATTGCAAAATACAGTATTGCAATGCATCAATCAGTTAAAAGGATGACTGCCATGCCATCCACCAAAGGTTTAGCATCTGAAGGTCAATCACTGCAGAGAAAGAAAATGTATTAGAATGCCGACATACTAATCAAATTTTTGTGTTGGCAAAATTTAATGTTTAATATGATTTTTAACCCCTGCGGCATTCCAGGGGGTGGCGGAAGGCAGGAAGATGGAAGCCTCCCTGCCTGCGCTGGAATGTGTAGAGTAGACGGAGGGCTCCCGGGGAGAGCTGGTAGGGGACGTGGTGGAGGGAGCCGCTGCACTGGTCCCGCTCCTGCATATGTAATGAAAGGGACCAGTGTGCAGTGAATATCTAATTAGCAGCTCCCCGCCCCCTGCTGGTGTAATGTGTAAAAAATAATAATAATATTAATAATAATAATAATAATAATAATATTAAAATAATATTCATGTGCTGCAAGCACATGATTCAAATAGCATGCCCCTTCACATAATAAAATGACTGATTTTTTGACACCCCCCCCCCCCAAAAAAAAAGAACCTTTATTTTAAAAGATCACATTCCAGTTCACCTTGAAAAGATGTCGAATGCAAAATGATGAATCATGGCTATAATCATGCTGAAAGCAGTTCTCCATCCTAGCATTGAATACACTCTCTGCGAATCACAGCGAAAACCCAATTGAAATACACCAGCGAACAGTAAACATTGAATAGGGTGAATCCCATTTTTAGTGAAAAAGATAGATAGTGAAAACAACCCGACTCCCCCCCCCCCAAAAAAAAAACCCCGGTAAATCGGGACCACTGAAGTTTGAGATATATTTTGGTGTATTTCAGTCTGTTTTATGTAGAGATGAGCGGGTTCGGTTCTTAGAGATCCGAACCCCCATGAACTTACCTGATCTGAGGCCAGATCCGAGGAGTTTGCCGGTTCCCACCATCTTTCCAAATCCAAATCGAGGCTAAAACTTCATCATCCCGCATCGGATTCTCGCGAGACCTGGGGATATATAGTTCCCGGCGGTCGGCGCCATTTTCAAACAGGCTGGTGATTTAAGACCGTGCTGTCTGGTGAGGGGTGTGAGCAGGAAACCGGCTGGGGGGGGGGGGGGATGATTAGGGGGTGCCCACATGTGTACTGTATCCATCCAGGGGTGCCCACATATGTGCTGTATTTGTCCAGGAGTGCCCACATTTGTGCTGTATCAGTCCAGGGGTGCCTGCATGTGTACTGTATCCATCCAGGGGTGCCCACATGTGTGCTGCATTTGACCAGGGATGCCCACATGTGTGCTGTATCAGTCCAGGGGTGCCCGTATGTGTACTGTATCCATCCACGGGGGCCCACATGTGTGCTGTATTTGTCCAGGGGTGACCACATGTGTGCTGTATCAGTCCAGGGGTGCCCGCATGTGTGCCGTATAATTCTAAGGGTGCCCCATGTGTCCCGTATCAGTCCAGGGGTGCCCGCATGTGTGCCATATAATTCTATGGGTGCCCCCATGTTTCTTGTATCAGTCCTGGGGTGCCCGCATGTGTGCCGTATAATTCCAGGGGTGCTCCAGTGTGTCCTGTATCAGACATGGGGAGCTGCCCAATTTTTTAAATGAAAGTAAAAATATATATATATTTTTTTACTGCAAGGGCTGTTAAATGCGCTGTAGTCCAGGGGTGAGCCAAGAGTGCTGTATAATTCATGGGGTGTTGCTAAGTCTGCCGTATAATTCATGGGGTGCTGCCAAGTGTGCTGTATTAGTCCAGGGGTGATTCTAAGTGTGCCATATCAGTCCAGGGGTTATGCTAAGTGTGCTATATCAGTCCAGGGGTTATGCTAAGTGTGCTATATCAGTCCAGGGGTGAGCCAGGTCTGGCAAATAATTCCTGGGGTGAGCCAAGTCTGCCGTATAATTCATGGGGTGCTGCCAAGTGTGCTGTATTAGTCCGTTGGTGATGCTAAGTGTGCCATATCAGTCCGTTGGTGATGCTAAGTGTGCCATATCAGTCCAGGGGTGCTATTAAGTGTGCCATATCAGTCCAGGGGTTCTATTAAGTGTGCTGTATCAGTCTAGTGTTTGTGCCGCCCACTTGTGTCGCTTATCATAGTTATCCAACTACTTCCGTGCAACCTTTTGGCATAAACACAATATTGTGAGGTGTGAGGTGTTCAGAATTGACTGGAAATGAGTAGA
Source organism: Crinia signifera (assembly GCF_055691185.1). Classification (NCBI taxonomy): domain Eukaryota; kingdom Metazoa; phylum Chordata; class Amphibia; order Anura; family Myobatrachidae; genus Crinia; species Crinia signifera. Next base: position 239,087,003 of record NC_139218.1, read on the forward strand.
GATGAATGCTATTGAGGTTAATAATAGCGTAGGGGCAAAAAAAAACCCTCAAAATGCTGCGATTTTTGCAGTTTTTATGCTTTAAAAAAAAAAAAATCAGAACCCAAAACTCAAAAATCCAAACACAAAACGTTTAGGGGGTGTTTTGGAAAAACCCAATAGAACCCAAAACCTGAAGGTAATCAGGACCCAAAACACAAAACGCGAAAAGTGGCCGGTGCACATCCCTAATGAAGAGCAGGTATTTCTGTTTTCCTTTCACATCCATATGACATGCAGGGTTAGAACAAATATAAAAAGAGAAAATAATTCAAATTAAATTATGAAAGATGTATAATAGTAATCATGAACTGTCAGGAACTAGACTAGCACCTGTATCCATCAGCTGCTTCCAAATTGTTATTTCCTGGAAGTCATCAGCTGCCACTGCCAGAGACAGAAGCCAGCACTCTACCTGTAATCATTAACTACATAGAGCAAAGAACTAGCATAACACCTGCATCCACCAAATGCATCGAGACAGGAAATACATATTACCTGGAATCATCAGCTGCCCAGAGCCAAGTGTACTCTGCTCCTTTATGTAAATTTTAATAATAATAAAAATATGTATGACACCATCTCCATTAGTTTTACAACTAGATAAATTGGGACTTTTACAACCTATGAAAATATAATACAATGTATTTTCTGTGGTATAATATTTTACATTTGCATAGGTAAATAGGTGCATAAGTAATACACCAAGTTATTTATAAAGTGCAGCCGATATGTAGTGCAAAACAATTTGTTTTTGTACCTTGTGGGACAAATCTTCAATATAAAAGTGCTCCCAGGTTTCTCTTGAGGTGCGACCCTCTAAATATCACCTCAAAGAATGAACCTTTGCAAATTTTGAATAATACCTCGTTTATAATATATACTTTTCCATTTTTCGCCTACAGATAAGTCCCATTTCTGCACCCCTCTGAAAACTGCATTACTCCATTCCACATTCTCTTTATTTTGCAAAAATCTTCATTCTGCTCAATTTCTCTATGGCTGTACAAGCTTCATTTGCCTACTGTCACCTGTCACCATAAAACCATGTGCAAATATAGAAATGCAGTCATACTTAAATTAAGGCACAATCTGTCCCAAGTTTCTTTTGCAATGTGCAGCAGATGATTTGCACTTTGCAAATTACAATAGTACTGTATTATCATGGATACATTTCAGTTCGCCTTTGAGTCATCATACAGTAGTTGTATATTTAATGGCAAATTATTATTAAGAAAATGTACTTTCATTTTGTTCATAATTGTATCAATTTCTTTCTCTATTTCTTTCATTTTGTTTTTATTTCATGGTTGTCCATTTTGTTTCTTTCTGTATTTGGCAATGTGTTGTGCTATGATATCACACAGCATGTTGCCGCATTTCATTTCTATTTTGAATCCCAGCTATTTCTGTGCATTTCATCATTTCATTGCAGCCAGCTATATTGAAGGCAATGATCAAGCCTTTAACTTTGTCATGTTCTCTCGTTTGTGTCTTGACTGGGTGTTTTTTTTTTTCCCCAGTTCCAAGGCAAATGTTAAAATATTTTTTAAGAAAAATATTTATTTCCATTATCTATTTTTTATCTAAATATTTTCACTTTTACATGAGTATGTTTTTGATTATGTATGATATTTGACGTTTCTGACAATGCATACAATGTGTAAGTGACTTATTTGCACAATTTTAGTGTTACAACATCTTGTTTTTATTGTTCTCCCTATTATGCTACCATAGGTGCAGGAAGTGCTGCTGGTTTAGGGCCCAGAGATAATAGGGGCTCAAATTTCCTCTCAGAGTTATAGGTTATATATATATTTTTCATCATTAATGGTACAGAAAGAGCCTTACAAATGTTTACCTTCAGGCTTACACTATATTTAGTTATGCCCCTTGTCCTGCTTATTCTAATGTTGTAAATAATTAACCCGAAGGCATTATATATAATAAGAAATGGGGTTCTGTAATGTGGAACTATAGGAAGTGAATGTACTATTGTGTTACACAATATAAACTGGGGGCACTGTATGTCAGTGTAAATTGGGGTACTGTACTGCATAATGTGTACTGGCAGCCCTACAATGTGACATAATGTGAACTACTGCAGGGTACTACTATGGCTCATAAAAGATGCTAGGTCACTATAAGGCTTAACAATACCTAAGGCCAGGGCTATTTTTGTGCAGGCTCCAGCAGGAACTGAGGCCCTTATTCTAGTTCACTCTTTCTGACAAAATATTTCTTAGATGGACAAAACCATGTGCACTGCAGGTGAGGCAGGTGTAAAACCCCACCCAAATCTGCCTCACCTGCAGTTCACATGGTTTTGTCCATCTAAGAAATATTTTGTCTGAAAGAGTGAACTAGAATAAGGGCCTCAGTTCCTGCTGGAACCTGCACAAAAATAGCCCTGCCTAAAGCACTGCAATGGTTAAGTATAGGAACCAGGACACTATTATGGAGGTATAAAATTAACAATTATTGCAAAGATGTGTACCTCTAGAACACCGGTTCCCAACCTTTACCCTACTACTTGATTCGGCTTTTCATTTCTGAGTACCTCCTCCTCTCACTTTTAAATATCCACAGTACTTTTGAGTGGAGTGGAAATGGGCGGTATGCTTATGAATGTCCTTATATTAAGGAGTAGCAGAGTAGTAGTGTGTGGTCATGAATTGGGCCCCTCTGTGTCTGGCCTCTGGCTATAGATTGTAAGCTTGCAAGCAGGGCTGTCTGTATATACCCAGTTTGTTGTATCACTGTTTCCAATTGTAAAGCACAACAGAATTTGCTACGATTTATTGAAATACTGTTAATAAATAAAATAAATAATACTGTCTCCAGGGTTCCTGCTACTGCCCTCTGCTTTCTCCATCTATATCAGCCGGGGTCAGATGATAGCTGGTGTCTGAGGGCAGCATGGGTAGCTCCCAGTGGATTGCTGGTTGGGCAAAGCAAGAGGAGACTGATGTTGCAGACAGAACCTAGAGTGACGCAACATGGTTCCCCACCATGGAAATGGGAGACTTCTTCTTTCGCCACTACCAATATTATTTTCAAGTACGCCCCAACTGGTCTACAGAGTACCCCAGGTTGGGAACCACTGCTTTAGAAGCATTTGGACAGTGCCCCTTCAGTATATGGTAAAAAAAAAACATATTTTACCATATCCTGAAGACGGGGTGTGACGACCCCGAAACTTTGAAAGCTATGGATTAAATGTGGTCCTTCTATTTTCACCAGCATCAAGCCTCAAAGTGCCTCTTCATTGTTTTTTGTATATATTGGAGTTTGCCCATGTTCCCACCAGCCTTGCTGTGTTACACCTGGTGTTGGCACAGTATGGGGTACATTTAATAATATGGGAATTCTATTGAAGATGGGATTCAGATTCTACTTCTTAGTTATTTAGCACCTTCTAGAAGATAGAATCTGATTGGTTACTATAGGCTATAGGCAATTTGCCCCCATGACTGATATGAGGCGCAGTCTACTGGCTAAGGAAGCAGTGGTCTACAGCTTTGACCTGATGGGAAAATTAAACAGAGAATATAACACACATGAGTGGTCTTGTTACCTTACATATTGAACCACCATCATATTTACTATTTCTACTTATAAACCTTTCAAATTATTGTAGGATTTTAAAATATTTTCTCTGAAAATGATTAATTGTTAAAACATATTTCCGCATATTCATTGGAATAATACTATAAGAATTAAAAAATGTTTAATAACAGTTTCACTAAAGATGAGAACAATTTTAAAAGCTGGTCTGTGAAATATTCAACTTTGTATGAATGTGAAATATTCAACTTTGTTTGTCTGTATTTGGCTTGAAATGTTTTCATGGCCTTAAATGGATCTAGTCTACCCATTTCATAACAGAATGAACTGACATCTTCACCTCAGCTCCCTTTTTAAAATAAAATTTTCACTAAAAGTTAAATAACAAATACAGTTCAAACTGGAAAATCAAAAGGAACCCTAAAAAGCTGCACTATTAGAACTTTGAACAACTTGTTATATGCATTAATATATTGTACTAATTTTGATATTTTTCACATACAACACCAGATACTAGTTAATACCAATTAACTTAACAAAAATGTGCTTTTCATTTTATTTCCTTACATCTGGAGAACAAACTAGAATAACCAACAGGTGTCTCTAATAATCGCTCTTCAAGATTTCATAATGGAAGTAGCATAATATGCAATGGAATGCACAAAGGAAATGGAAAAAAAAATCACTTCTGAAAAAACAAGAACGCTTTCAGAGTTCTGAAGGAAAAACAAATGTGCAACTGTTACAACTACTGTAGATACACTATCAATTATTTTACACTAAACCTAAAACTACAAATGTTTGATCGAAGTAGAATATAGCAGCATTCCACAATCCTTTGCTGACCTTTTCTGATTCCAGAAACAAAAACAGCAAGAGATTAGAAGAAAAAAACAGCACATTTGGTTTGCAAAATATAGAAAATGAGATCATTGGGGATTATTTGCAAACTTGAATAGTCTTTTAAGTCTTGTAAATTTGTTATTGCTAATATGCTAGGAATCAGGATGTCATCTTACCAATCAGAGCTTTTGTAGCCATAATGAGAGGAATTGAAGTTGAGTGGCATACTGGGCCAGATGTACTAAGCTTGAAAAGAGAGTTGTTATTTGTTATGAGTGTGATAACCACCAGCCAATTGGCTCCTAACTGCCATGCTGGTTTACAAAAATGAAAGATAAGAGCTGATTGGTTGGTGAATTATTACTTTCCATTTTATCACTTTTCAATGCTTAGTACATCTCACCCATTGTCATGATCAGTGGAACTGGACTGGAGTACTGAATTGGGATCTAGGGTGAGTGGCTGAAACCGGTGATCTCTATTGTCATTTCTGCCCATGGGTTTAGGACAAAAACAGATGGTGTTTGGGTGAACTTGTGTGACCTTCAAACAACAAAAAACCTGGCACTTTTGTGTAGGCAGCAAAAACCTGTGTGAACAAGTTACTACTCAATTTATGCCCTATATATGAGCAAATAACATACTGTATATTACACCAACAGTGTCACACACAGTGAAAATGTCCAATATAGATACTGTAATGTTGACATTCTTTTTTTGCTTGGTGCTCTAATGTTGTTCAATTCTCATGTAGTGAACACATATAGAAAAACATATACAGGTAAACAAAAGTCACATACTATGAATGCCCTAATTAATCAAAAGAATAGTCCAAATGAGGTCCACGCCCACTCTTTGGAATGCCCTCCCATGCATGATAATAGTTTCCTATACAATTATATCCCCACTGTACAGTCCAAACATATCCTAGCTTATGTTCTCTGCACTTTCCCATCCACCTGACCCCTAGCAAACATTGCTGGGTCAATGCCTATTCTCCTATAGATTGTAAGCTTGTGAGCAGGACCTTATTACTTCTTTTACTGTCTGTATCTACCCAACTTGTTTTATAACTGTTTCCAATTTTACAGCGCAACAGAATTTGTGCACTATATAAGAAATAAAATGTCTTTGTGGTATTGGATGGCTCACTACTTTTTACAAAAACTTCCCATTCCCATTCTTACAAATAAATAGAGTAATTGCTTTGCTGATGACTCAGCAGTATCCAACAATAAGATGGGTCAAATGATTAAACAGTTTTCCTTGAAAGGTTACAACACCCAAGTACAAACTCCACAGATTCGCTTAGGTCAACAGCTACAATTCTTTGACCCCATGGGTTATGAAGTCAGCAAAAACATCTGTGGCCTCTTGTGACAAGGAGTTCCATTATTACAAATATTCAAATCCCCTGTTTTGGTGATTTGTTACAGAATAGCTATTTACAGTACATTAAAGACTGAGTTTTGATCAAATATGTTTCACAACTGAATCCTGTAGTCCGAAGTAGTTTTCTGGTTGCTATAATTACATCAATTCATCAATCTGTAGATATCTAGAAACTGGCAACTCATTTGTACAACTGCATTCGGAAAGAAGATTCCTCATCAGACCTGGAGTATCTTCTACCAGCCGGTTTGTCTTACTTTATTGGTTGCCCCTGTTTACTGCTTGTACATGGGCAAAACTACAATTCAAGGACTGCATTGGACTGCCATCAAGTTGGCTATTAAAGGGCAAAGAGGAACCTGTAAGCAAACATTTTAAGGAATACAGATGTGGGTCAGCCACCCTCCAGTACAAAATGATTAAATGTGCCCACTTTTGCCTAGAGGCAGAGGCAATGTACTGCTTCTACCACAATGATACAGAGTCTAAACAATGTGGCTTAAATGAGACATTGCTTCTAAACTGATGCTTGTAAGGAACTTTTTCCAAGTTATCTAATGGGTTAATGTCCCCCTTTTGAACTGTCTTGTCTTTTACAACTTTGCCAACATAGGTTGCCTTAAAGCAGTTATGGGCCATTTTACTCTAAAGTTGTTATGATTACCATTGGCTGCTGAATCCAGGTAAAGCATATATAGGAAGTTTATATAATTGCATAGATAGATTAACATTCCCAGTTTATTGGTTTATATTAAACAGCACACTAATTACACAGCACACTGATTAAGGCATTTAACATTCCTCAATTTTTCTTCCAGTATTCAACATTTATATTTGTTTTTCCTCCTCATATATCTATGCTGTTCATGGTGACTTATCTGTTTTTTATTAATATTTTATACTATATGTTTTGTTATGTCTCTCTGCTTTTCTACTTTACAGCCTTATTAGTCCATTCTAGTTTCCTTGTTTGTGTGATCAGTTAAACATCTCTGTTAATTGTATGACTCTACATTATTCCAGTTGATTAGAACGGATGCGTATTTCGGACAGAAACCGAGTGTTCTTAGACCCGCCTACCATACGGATTGCTCACACCGTCCGTATGCGGTAAGACGCCATGCGAACGGACCATGAGTGGATGTTTCATGCGAACACCACCTTCATCTGTGGGAACCTCCCCCATCTTCCGATGGTCCAGACCACTCGGATATTCTTCCGTAGGAAAGCAGGGATATGGGCGGGCAGCTGACATTCGGCTATGTCAGCTGTCCTCCCCCCACACGTGCATCACGGCCGGATTACCATACGTATGCCCAGCATATTCATGGGAACGCCCATGAAACACGGGGCGTACGCATATGTTAATATGTAAAACGCAACGGAATATGCTGCACTATAAGAAACTGTTAATAATTAAAATAAATAAATGAGCCTAAACATCAATTCACGCTCCTCTCCACCCCCTGCTCGGATGGTTCCGACCGATCGTTTTCTGCACGTACCTCACGCTGTGTTCGGACATGCGAGGCGTTCGCACATGTGCAGAAACGCCTCTGCACATGCGCAAACACCAAACATCGGCTGTCCGAACTGCACACAGAGCCGTCTGACTCAATCAGAATAAGGCCCATAGGGGCAGATGTATTAAGCCTGGCGAAGAGATAAACTGGAGATAAAGTGGAAGGAGATAACGCACCAGCCAATCAACTCCTAACTGACATATTTCAAACACAGCTGATTGGCTGGTGCATTATCTCTTTTCACTTTAACTCCAGTTTATCTCTTCGCCAGGCTTAATACATCTGCCCCAATGTACACTGTGCAACATGCAATGGTGGTTAATGTTTTTATTCTTTCTAAAACATGGCACCACCATGCAGGGGCAGAATTAGGATGAGGGCGCCCCTAGGCATAACAATAATGTTCGCACCCCGCCTAATTGTATTATTTTTATTGATCACTTATAAGCCCTCATTTGATAATGTTATTTTATTATGAATACACTATTTACTAAGTAGGACAGTTTACAGGGGCAGTATCTGCATGTCCTATCCATTTGCACTATATTTAAGATGGAATATAGTACAGTACATCGGATATTTTGCAGCTATAGGTACATTTTGGGCTGACAGTACTATCACAGGCATCCAAGTGCCTCACGTGCCTAATATGATATTCCGCTCTGCCACCATGTTGTAAGTTATACCCCTTTTAGACATACTACCCGGGATTTTGGCCAGATTTTCAAACCAGGTCACTCCCGGGATTTTAGTAACAGACCCCCTTTCACACTACACCTCAGATCCGGGAAAAACCCGGGTATACCCCTTTCACACATAAGCCAGGCTTTTCATGCATTTCAGTGTTTCATCATTAAAATGGGACACATTGCTGGCTCACAAGAATGACCTGTGAGCCTGTGATTTGAGATTTGATCTCCTCTTCTCCACGCACATGTAACAGCTCCCTGACCTCCTCTTCCTTAGAATGATGTGCCATGCCACCTGACTTCCCACAGGACTCTGCAACTTGCAGCCACTGCCTCTGCAAGCCTCCGCACATGTGCCTGAGGCGTCTTCCTCGGCTATAGCTGATGACCTCATCAGAAGACGCCTCGGCAGCAAAAAAAAAGCAACATCATATGTTTAAAACTGAAAAACCCAGGTAATACCATTCAGACATAAGCCGGGTATTATACCCAGGAGTAAAATACCGGGAAAAACCCTGGTCAATTGCAGGTGCTCAGTATCCGGGAGTGAAATCCCGGGTATACCCTTTCAGACATACGCTAGTCCCGGGTTTGGGCGCGTTCATGTGAAAAAACCCGGGATTTTCGCATATGTCTGAAAGGGGTATTACAGTTGCCAAGGGGGTGGGGTAGACATCATTAGCAAAGGCTGTTATGCCTCCAACGTCAGAGGGTCACTACCGACTTGAACTTCATATACTTGCACCATCTTTTGCCTGTAAGAAAAATGAACTACACAAACATGCCCTTCTATCCTCCCACCTCCTGGCTGAAGCCAATTCCTTGCAACTTGACACTCCCCTCTGTGTTTGACTGCCCCCCCCCCCCCTCTCCTTTTCAGGTGCAGCAGGTGCTGATTCTGTTGGTAGTATAACTGTATATGCAGCAATGTTTATAGCTTGTATCCTGTGTTTTACACTTTGGTCATGATAATTGCATTGCTTCTGTGTATGTACTTTGCAAGTCTCTTCAGACATCTGCAGTGTGATATTAAGGATAAGATAAGGCTGAATAATGACCAATGTCTGATTATTTGCTAACACTCTAGACTAGCTGTTCCTGATGTCTTGGCTCTGCTGTCTGACCTTCTGGTTTTTGACCATTGGCTTCGTCTCGCTTCCACTTCAGCTCTAATTTCCCTGGCTTTTTTCCTGACCATGTGCCTAAATTATCCCTTAGCTACCAGTGACAGATTCCTGACTGCTTATTTGCGTACTGAACTTTAAGCCCTCTCTCTTATTCCAGCTCCATTTAACTCCTCAGGAGCTTTAAACCAACTTCTGAACTTACACTACTAAGGCCACTATAGCCTAGGAAAGTCTATGCTGGATAGAGTTATGAATTTTTATTACATAAGTTCAACATAATTAGACTGAGTCATCTCTGGGTACACCTCTTTGGAGCTCTTTATGGCTGGTTCAACTATTCATGGTGATTATCATAACACCAGCAACACTATCTGGCTATGTCTGATTTGCTGGTCGCATATTTACCTCGCCATCTATTAGTTGACCAAATGTTATCACCTTGGAATAGCAATATTTTAAATAACAAACATAGTGTAAAAGCGGCACACTGCAGAGATATACAGTATAGTACATGAAAATCAGTGACCTCTATATATAAATGCTCAATTGATCTATTACTCAGTTAGACTGGTCCGTCTGCTCATCTTGTGCATTGTGAATTGCGGGCGTGCTCTCAGCTCACCACACAGAAAAGTGCGTGGACTCAGAGGATGGAGCATTTGAAGAAGGAGGGACTTTATACCGTCATTTGAGTGTTGTTAATAGTACCAGAGGATCAATTAAAGGAACTGCAATGTGTGGATCTTGCAAACTTTGTATATGGGAGCATTGATTTTATTGTCACGATCCCAATATTTACACCATAGAAAGAAACCTTTATATGATTACAAACTTTCCCCAGATGTAAGCAGGGGTTAAAGTGGGTTTTAATGGGGCGGAACTGCGTTCTGGCAGTTCATATTGGAGGCAGAATAAGTTCTGCCTGCGACAGCCCACCTTGCCCTGCCACAGTCAGCAATAACACAGGGAGGACACTGAGACATCATCTGCGCAGCAGTCCTGCCTCTGCTGCCCCGCCTCCACTGCCAGCCCAGCTCAGTTGCAGACTGCGTGCTGAGCACATACACTGACTTCCGTCTGTGACCCCTTCCAAGCGGCCACGTAGGAAGTGACTGTCCCTTCTCCCCCAGCCTTCACACCTTGCCTGGCTCTGTACACTGCTGTGCCACTGCTGGCTGTCTCTGGCCAACTTTCCATCTTCACTGCCACTCCAGTCCCTCCCCCAACAGGGGCGGGAAAGTTGACATTTTGTGCCCTGTTGTGAGCAAAGGAGCAGCCCTGACAAGTAGCCATTCCGACACTAAGGGAAGGAATAACACAGTATTATCAGGTAATTTATCAGAGTCAGTCATAAAACTGATGTGGGCATTGTTAACTGTGAGTATTGTGTTACAGACACTGCCATGACTGTAGGAATTGTGTGATGGGCACTGTGCTACCACTCTGGGCATTGTGTGTAAGGGGCATGGTGCTACTGCTGTGGCAACTGTGTGATGGTATGGTGTTACTGCTGTGGGCATTGTTTCACAGGCATGGTGCTGCTGCTGTGGGGAATTGTGTGTAAGGGCATGACACTACTGCTGTGGTCATTGTGTTACAGGAACTGGGCTACTGCTGTGGGCATTGTGTAAGGGGCATGATACTACTGCTCCATTCATAGGGCACAATGCTACTACTGTAGGCATTACATGTGATGGGCACTGTGGTGGGCATTATGTGTAAGGGGCACTACTACATTGGTGGGCATATCTGTGTAAAAGATGATACTAATGTGGTGGCCATTGCGTGTAAGGGGTACTGGGTGGTGTAGTTTGAATAAGTGCAACTACTGTGTGGCCATACCCATTCTAGTGAGACCACACCCCTATGAATTTATAGTTTGTTATAGCTTCTAAGGCCTACCCCGGGGGTGTGGCATTAGGCGACAGTGGAAATGAGTTCCACCACCTCTTCATGACCACTTTAAGCACTGGATGTAAGCATTCAAGTGAGCATCTATTTTTATAGTCCACAAGTGTGATCCTCCAGTAAATTCCCTGCACACCATCTTATAAGGAGGGAGGGCCCTGAAGTCTACATGCAAACCATAATTAGAGAACTTTTTTTGTTTTAAACTTACTACACTGTATTATATTATTATTATTCTATTATATCTATTTATGTACACTAACACTGGAGGAGAAAGTTGGAGGAAGTAGAGGTTTATATCAAGTGAGCATTGATATACAGATATAACACACTTTCATGTACTATATCCCTACAGTGTGCCGCTTTTATCCTGTTTTTGTTATTTAAGAATCATTTGTGCCTGTTGCATGTTTGGAACAAATACCATTATTTATTAAATATATCTGATTCAACATATGCACATACATACAGTTTTCTTGTATACGTAATGCACAGATATGTCCATGTCTATTCAATTAGCCCAGTGACGTAAAAACTTGGGTTTGTGATTTCTGCTCGTGACCTTTGGAGGTGCAGGCAGAAATCAGCAAAGGTGGTTCTGCCTATTCATCAAGTAGAACAGGTCCGTAACCACATTATATATAATACAGTAGTTTCTGCATGTTTTGCATACATTTAGATCATGGACCCATTAATCACTGTCACAGTATAGGAAATATCACAGATGTTTTCTGCGTACAATACAGACCCAATGTGCTACACATACCCATTCTTTAGTATGGAAGCAGATATTAATCAATTGATGAAGAACTGAAAACTGAAAGAAAACTAATGCCATCATCAGTCTGATGGAATCCATTTAGATCCTTCTGATGCCTCTAGCCCTTGCAATTCATATGTATGATCTCAAGCAGCGCTATAATACTGTCAGGTGAACTTTCTCAGCTACTGCTATAAGCAATGAACATGAGAGTTGTCATGGGACAACTGCTTTTTAGACCAATAATTAGAAATAAAGATAATTTCGTAGTTTCATAGCGGCACTGCCTGTGGATCACATAGTATGCAATCACGATTTACATATTATTTGCATACGATGCGATTTAGCACCCCATCACTATCCACGTCAGCCCGAAGCGTGGCGAGCGCATGCGTTACACGTCCTCCCGACCTGTTCATACGCCCACTATCCACGTCGGCGTGGAGTTGATTTTATACGCTGAGTCCAAAGCGTTGCGAGGGGAAGCGGAATACACGTCAAGTAATACATGTAATATACATCAGGTAATCCGTGTCCCCACGCTTCGAGCTCGTTTTCCGCGTCCGCTCACCACGCTTCGGCTGCGCTCACCACACTTTATTAAATCAACTCCACGCTGACATGGAAAGTGGGGAGATGAACAGGCCAGGAGGATGCGTACTTCGTCCTCTCGCGGGGTTCGATACGCTCGCCACGCTTCGGGCGGACGTGGATAGTGTGCTTAATCGCATCGCATGCACATTGTATGCAAATCATGTGCGAATCACATGCAAATCGCATGCAAATCATTTGCGATTTGCATACAATGCAATCTGCGGGCAGTGCCGCTGTGAAACTACACACGTACCAAAATAAATAATAATGAATTGCTTGCTGTTAGCTTTGTGTTTACCACTGTGAGTTTTCTTTGTTTATTAGAATAGGGCCATCATGTTTAATATTGAATAGGTCCCCTTATACAAACAATGCCCAATTATTTTCTCACCCAACACCACATCTCGCACTAAAGTTGATCTTATCAACTTAAAAATGAAATCTTCTATGTGTAGAGTGACAGGCATTAGGTGATGTAGAATGCGATGGATAAAAAGGCATAGGGAGACACCTTGGAACAGGTGATAGAGAATGGGTGACGGAGAGATACAGTGGGTGAGTTATATATTACAATTTATTTACCTGGGCCCAGGGATTTACACCAGGGACAGTCACAATATCATGATACCAGATGCCTTGCAGCAATACCAATGATCACTTATACTAGGGATCGAAAGGGACCCGATCTATGAAGAGGCCTTAGTAAGTATAATTTCCTTCCACAGGTACAGTACCCGATGGGATTGTACTGGAGAAAGGGACAAGCCTACATTGGAATCCATAGGTGAGTATTTAGGAATGATTCTAGTATGAATTAAAGTTTTATTTCTCTTAAGTGTGTGTGTGTTTCATTTCACTATTTGTTTTGTTGTAGAACTACAAGTACCAGCGGGCCATTTAATTCCCCACATGCTGGAACTTGTTGATCTCCAAGTCCCTACATGTGGGAGAGGCTTGCTGAGACTTGTAGTTCCATAACAGAACAATAGTTTATTCTATTTTTACACCAAAAATCAGTCCGGTGCCCACTGCCCTGGGGCACCATGAAAAGCCCCAGGCTTCAGCCTGGGCAGGGTTTATCCTGAAGGGGTGACCCCTTTATTGGACCACCCAGTCAGGTTGTTTAATGCTTTAGCCGGGTAACTTGTATAAAGTGTTTCCCCCAGCTGTGGCATTACATTGCTGGCTGTTTGGGCTCGGTGCTGGTTGTCAAAAAACTGGGGGACCCCTATTCATTTTATCCGCCATATTTTGGGAAACCCCAACTTTTTTGGCCCCCTGAATTTCTAAAACCAGGACAGGCTCTGGTTATAGCCGTGTGGGGAGACCACACGCCGTTTTTAAAAAATATATATTTTTTTCTATTTTTTTTACACAGGGCTGCATTGCATGAATCAGACTGATCAGTGCAATGCTGCTGTTTTCTATGGTTTTGGACACGAGCGACAGTTTACACGACTGACTACGCCATCGGAAAATATGAATCCAGGGAATACAGCAGATTAGTAAACTTACTCTCCTACAGTATTCCCGTATTCTTATTTTCCAAGGAATATGGCCAATGCCAGTCATATAAATTTGTACCCGGGATCGGCTGTATCCCAGAACCTTAGTAAATTTCCCCCAGGGAGTGTAACCTGAATTCAGCGCTCCTACAGTAGCTGTATCATACAATCTGGTGAAGCAACATTTATCATCTCTGGTTAAATACTAAAATATTGTAATATATTATACTAATGTGACATGATTCTTGAATGACAAACAAAAAGAGTATTCAAAAATGTTTTCTTGAATTACACTTCATACATAGCACAACATCCCGATTTAATATGCACTTACTGTACAAGAAATGCCTTCCACTTGTCAATACTAACCTTTACCCTTCTCAATATATAAACCAAATAGACTGAATGCAAATTGAATTATCTTATTTCAAAGATAAAACACAACCGGACAATCACTGTTTTACACAAAATTGGAGGCAGTTATATTCTGTATTTTATCACTTACTATTAAAACTATCAGCCAGATATGTACACTAAGGCATATATACACAACTGCATGCTTGACCTACAACTGTCATATATACTGTTGTTTATCATCAGGATGCATCATGAGATATGTATTACTATATATATACCTATGCATGTTACTTTTTTTTCCAACTGTGCATCCTTTTTTTTTCATACATTTGGCTCTCCTTGGCTCCCTGTTGTGTAACTCAAGACACAGTAGAAGAAAGAACTTTTGTTGTTTCAGAACCATGGATAGAGATTTCACTTTACTGGTCTTCAAAAGATGTGAAGTGCTCTTGACGAACTAGTTAATTGAAGATGATCCTTAGCCTTTTGTTAATGCAATCTTTATTTAATATCAATATTGAAAAACATTAGCAGCTTATTTAGTTCCATCTCTAACATTTTCACAAAGAAAAGACTAAGGTAAATAGAAAAAAAGATTCAAAGAGATGGTATACAGGGATAGCGGAAAAGGGCAAGTGAGTGGCTGGAAGGGAGCAGATCACGAGAACCTACAGTTCTTCTGATGTATTGTCACAGTAGAATTCCTGTGTGCTTTTTAAAATCTTAGGTTCATAAGGTAGTCATTTAAACCACTGTTCTGTATATGAGTTCCTCAATATGGCACTATAACAGGTAGTCAGCTGGAGGCTGTAACATTTTTCTTATGTTCTAACTGTAGCTAGTGGAACCAGGTTGAAATGGAATTCATGTATTATCCTGGGGTGGGTGCCTTATTTAGATCAAGTATTTTAAAACATATTGGCATACATGGGGAACATATTTGGCTTTCCATTAGTAGTGGTTTTGTGTTGTATCCAGAAGATCTCTGTCACTGTTATGCTAAGACAGCATGCACAAGGGTTTATTGACCTTTGCCTTTCTCCAATTGTCCTTCCCATATATCTCTCCTAAACAAATGTGTATGGAGTTTGCAGCTATAAGCATCTTATATAATAAATATATAGTAGATAAACTATATAGGTACTTGTGTATGGTGAACCATAGTCTGGAGACAAAGATGACATAACGCATTAATGCCCATTACACTGAATATAACTGTGAATACACACACACACATATACAGTTTCTTAAAGCTCTGCTTTGTCCCTTAAACTGATGTGGTGGCAGCTGTATTGATCATATTATATAACAATGCTATTGTTGTCATAATTTAAGGCACTCGCCAAGAGGAGGTTTTTTTTGTGCAAACAGAACCCCCCCTGCATTTGCCTATGAACAGCCACATACTGTATACACACACACACATATAAACACAGCTATATATGCACATACACCCACATGTATATACACAGCCAAATACACACACAGCTGCATATGCGCATACACCCACATTTATATACACAGCCACACACACACACACATGTACACAGCCACACATGCACATATACACAGCCACATATGCACAGTCAGCCCATAGATGCACACAAAGCCCCAAATGCACATAAACATATATATATATATATATATATATATATATATATATATATATATATATATTAGAGCCTAAGGGATAGGTGGAACCTTGCTGTTTCCCAGCTCCCACCACTGTGAGGACTTACCTACCATACTGCTTCCAGGCTCCCCCTACACTGTGAATAGATGTCATACACATGTGCAAAGCATCTATCACCCGCTACTTACAGTGCTCCCCCCAACTCCCCACAGGGGGACACTAGGAAAACATGACTGTCCTGTTAAAAGTGGTACAGGAGGGAGGAATGTTAAAAGTGTTTCACCAAGATAGGTAGATAGGATTTTTGTTTCTTTGATTGTTTTTATACTAAAACTCAGTAGTAATTTAGCGAATGCATTGTACAAATTCAGAGTAATTGAAAATGAGGGAAACCACATACTTTAATTACACATATTTATTTAGTTTACAGAACTTTACAGAGATTATTTAAGCCATTATCATAATTTCCTGCGTATACAGAGTTTACAATACATATTCTCTACCCCTTGGACAAATATTGTATATATAAAAGGGTTGTTTTGTTTGCCAGGAGCCTTTGCTTCCTAAACTTCCCTCCAAAACTCCAACATGGGCGCAGCCATGTTGGACTCTTTCACTTGATTCTCCTCCACCACTCACAGTGCTTTTTTCAGACAGCTGACTAAGGCAGACAATTAGGTCAGACTTGTATTAAAAAAAATTCTGTTTCTTGACTGGTTTAAATCACACGTACAACATTGCTTCTGCTGAAGATTACAAACAGATTACTCTCGGGGCAAGGAACAACTCCATTCCGATACTAATTTGGATTTTACTGCTGTACGGACTCTCCCTTAATTACTTCTATTCTAAAGCAAACAGCTGCATTACCAGTTATTATCTTGTTCAATAGGGTACGCCTTCAGGCAATCTTCTCTTCAATCATCATCTTTCTAATTTCTTTCAGGATTCTGCCCCATAAGCAAGTGTTAAATAAAACCTCCCAGAGTTCCTACTTTAGCACCCCACAACAACCCAGACCAGATCAGGACCTCAGGCATGAAAGTTAGCAAGGATCTTATGTGTAAATGGGTTGTCAGTTGCTCCAAAAGTTTGCATCAGCAAAGAGATCTGATATAACTTAATTTAAAGATGAGGAAGTAAAATATGTAATATAAAATATTGGAATACTCCTTCTCTTATAGGGTTTGCAAGGATTTTATTATTTTATATAAAAATATATATATATTAAGCAAATATAATTTGATTCTCAATAGTACAGTATGCAATGGACACTTAGGAGGTCTCTCTATAAGATATAGTACTTGTCATATAGAATTACATGGAAGCTTAGGAGATGCTAGAACTACTTGCATAACCTTCGTAAGTTATCCTACCCTATCCTACTCCTCTCTATACTATATACTCATAACCTCCAATATTTGTCTTTATTCACTCATGCATCCCCCTGACCCCTGTCACATTATCATATACACCATGACAAATATTTTCAATTTGGCATAATTATAGCTACTTCCTTGTGCATTGATGCCTATTTCCTTATACAGTAGATTGCAAGCTTGCAAGCAGGGCCTTCCTAAGTCTGTTTGTCAGATAATATCCAGTTTTGTTCTATAACTCTTGTTCAAG
Source organism: Crinia signifera (assembly GCF_055691185.1). Classification (NCBI taxonomy): domain Eukaryota; kingdom Metazoa; phylum Chordata; class Amphibia; order Anura; family Myobatrachidae; genus Crinia; species Crinia signifera. The sequence goes on from NC_139218.1 coordinate 239,104,569, forward strand.
TTTTAAAGAGCAACATAATATGCCTCACTATTTACTGTAAGAAACTGTTTTTAATAGTTATAATAGTAATATTATTAATAATCCTTTAATATTTTATATTTTTATATTTGAAGACACGGAATACATTTCTAATTATCTGGTGTCTGTAAACTCTAATCGTGGCTGCTTGGTGGTGTGTGGTAGTTTCTCTGACCCTTCTTTTTACAGTGTCAGGCCACCTGCAGCAGCCTTGTCCCTCATCAAGACCTGGCAGCACTGGAGTGGGGGCGGGCCTAATTCGCCCTTTAGTACGCAGGAGGCAGAAAAGGATGCTGGCCATCTGCAAACTAGGTCTCCGCACCACCATTCATAACAATGTAGAAGAAACATGCCAAGTGTCCTTTACATACTGTACAGCTGAGCAGCACATTCTATGTGCTTAATATATATAATTAAATTTGGTACTTGTGTATTATCATGGTGCCCAATTTGACTACGTACACCGGCGTAGAGATCGCATCACATCACATGCAATCACATGTGATGCGATGGTACTTGAATTACCCCTGGCCGTGGATCACAACGCATTGCACGCAAAGTGCAAGCGATCACATGCTATTTTATCACGTGCAATGCCATGCAATGCGATCACTACACTGAATAAGTCACTAAGCTATTTGCTTAGTGGGCGCCGTGATAATACTTAAGTACCTTAAATTCTTGGAAACGCAATATTAGAGGGATCCCGATATTTCATATTAATTATATGTCTTCATCTTCAAATTACCCTATTACAACATAATAGCCTTGCTGCTCAACATAATACTACTATTAATGTTACAATTACTCAGAATTGTCATTTTACAACAAGCACATGTACTGTACATAATTAAAATACCCAACTAACTGATAGATCTACATGTGAATTACAATGCTAATAACGAAAACATACAATATACATTAGATATTTAAGATGGCACATTTAGACACGCAGTCAGAATTAAATTTAGTTTTCATTGTTTTTTCTGTACTCATTCTACATTAACCATATTATAAACCACCAATTTATTGTTTCTTTTTAACAATTTGATTTAATGAGCTTATCTTAAATAAATAATGTCATATTTCTGTAATATAGGAGGTTATTCTGTTTCACTCGGAAAGGCACAATCACTCTCTAATGGACAAAACCATATGCACTGCAGGTGGGACTGATGTAACATGTGCAGAGAGAGTTAAGGTCCATACACACTGTGCGACTATTCCCAGCGTGTATGGACAGCGAGGATAGCATTCATCGCTGCAGGGAAAGCCGCTCAGTGCATACACACTGAGCGGCTTTCCCTCATAGTGCACCCAATACAGAACTTTCTTTACTTGCTCTTTGTTGACTATTAGAGTAAAGCCATGCAAACTTGGGGAGAACATACAAACTCCAGACACAATTGCCTTCATTACATCACTTCTTGCCTTATCTTTTCTATAGTCCTTCAACAATTGTCCCAATATATATACATACATACATACAGTACATACAGTACATACACACACACACACACACACACACACACACACACACACACACACACATATATATCCCAAAAGAGGGAAAAACAGCACTCAGCAGTCTTTTCAAGAAAGTATAAGTACAGAATTGAATCCAATTGATAGGCAGGCTATCGATTGGATTCAATTCTGGACTTATACTTTGAGAATAATGGTGAGTGCTGTTTTTCCCTCTTTTGGGATCTCTGGGTATATATACACTGCTCAAAAAAATAAAGGGGACACTTAAACAACACAATGTAACGCCAAGTCAATCAAACTTCTGTGAAATCTCACTGTCCGCTTAGGAAGCAACACTGATTGACAATCAATTTTGCATGCTGTTGTGCAAATGAAACAGGTGGAAAATTATAGGCAATTAGCAAGACACCCCCAATAAAGGAGTTGTTCTTCAGGTGGTGACCACAGACCACTTCTCAGAACCTATGCTTTCTTGCTGATGTTTTGGTCACTTTTGATAGCTGGCAGTGCTTTAACTCTAGTGGTAGCATGAGACAGAGTCTACAAACCACACAAGTGGCTCAGGTAGTGCAGCTCATCCAGGATGGCACATCAATGCGAGCTGTGGCAAGAAGGTTTGCTGTGTCTGTCAGCGTAGTGTCCAGAGCATGGAGGCACTACCAGGAGACAGGCCAGTGCATCAGGAGAGGTGGAGGAGGTCGTAGGAGGGCAACAACCCAGCAGCAGAACCACTACCTCTGCCTTTGTGCAAGGAGGAACAGGAGGAGCACTGCCAGAGCCCTGCAAAATGACCTCCAGCAGACCACAAATGTGCATGGGTCTACTAACGGTCAGAAACAGACTGATATGAGGGTAGTATGAGGGCCCGATGTCCACAGGTGGGGTTGGGTTTACAGCCCAACACCGTGCAGGATGTTTGGCACTTGCCAGAGAACACTGAATGGCACATTTGCTACTGGTGCCCTGTGCTCTTCACAGATGAAAGCAGGTTCACACTGAGCACATGTGACAGATGTCACATGTGTGTCTGGAGACGCCAAGGAGAATGTTCTGCTGCCTGCAACATCCTTCGGCATGACCGGTTTGGCAGTGGGTCAGTAATGGTGTGGGGTGGCATTTCTTTGGGGTCAAATAGCATCAATGCCTCCATGTGCTCGCCAGAGGTAGCCTGACTGCCATTAGGTACTGATATGAGATCCTCAGACCCCTTGTGAGACCATAAGCTGGTGGGTTCCTCCTAATGCAAGACAATGCTAGACCTCATGTGGCTGGAGTGTGTCAGCAGTTCCTGCAAGACGAAGGCATTGATGCTATGGACTGCCTTGCCCGCTCCCCAGACCTGAATCCAATTGAGCACATCTGGGACATCATGTCTCGCTCCATTCACCAACAGACTGCACCACAGTTGATACCAAGCTGGTCCATATTGGTCAATCGGTTCCAGAGATATTGCGAATACTGTAAACCAATTTTTTTTTTATTATTTCATTTCATGGCTGTTCTTGTTCTTTGAGGGCAGATTACTCTGGAACTTCTTCAATATGATACTTGTCTCATGTAAATGGGTCAGTTGGTTCAAAAGATATAGCCTGTTAAATTAGATAACTGGTTAAAGGGGGGAGGGGTGGTTTTCTCTCCTCCTCACACCAGAAAATGCAGGGACTAGGCTGGTGTAAAAGGGGTCAACCCGGGAATGCATTTTCTGGTGTGAAAGGGGTATTATTTCAAATAGCAGGGACCTGCAGTGCTCTGAATACAGCCAGGCTCTGCCACTGTCAGTGGCTGTCACTTCTGCCTAGCGTCATTTACCGCGAGCATGTATTCCCCCTTGGCAATGAGCATGTAATCCCACATGGCAACGAGCATGGGACCTCTGGCAATGAGCATGGGACCCTTGATAATGAGCATGTAGATAAGTAGCACTTATGTAGCATAATTTTTAATAGGCACTATGATGTTTGGCATAATACGTAATGGACATAATGATTGTAACTTAATGTGTAATGGACATTATGGTGTAAATGTTTAATGCACGCCTTTGGCGCACAATGTCCCTGTTTATGAAGCGTATTGTGAATTCTGTCTCAATCTGTGTGGCATTATGTGAATTCTGTCTCAATCCGTGTGGCATTATGTGAATTTTGGCTCAATTCATGTGGCATTATGTGAATTTTGGCTCAATCCGTGTGGCATTATGTGAATTTTGGCTCAATCCATGTGGCATTATGTGAATTTTGGCTCAATCCGTATGGCATTTTATGAATTTTGGCTCAATCCATGTGGCATTATGTGAATTTTGGCTCAATCCATGTGGCATGATGTAAATTTTGACACAATCCATGTGGCATTATGTGATTTTTGGCTCATTCCATTTGGCATCATGTGTAAGGGGCAAGTATAATGGGGTCTAGTATTTTGTTGCATAAAGTGTAGAAATTGTATATGGTGTGGTACACTACAGACAAGGACATGCCCCCTGTTGAGTGGCCACACCCCCTTTTCCAAGGCGCGCGCACAACTACATCCTTCGCTTTTGTCGCTATGGTGGGCCTGCGTACTTTAAACGCCAGGGCCTATTTTTAATCGCATTCCCACCCTCTCTCTGCCGCTCTCTTAGCATGACCACTGGCACCACTAACACTGCCCCTCCCCCACCCAAATCCTCTTTTATCATGGTGCCCCCCTGTCATTTTATCCTGGATCTGCACCTGGTGATATATGGAAGTTGAATAAACCAGTCATGCATTTCATGGGTACCCTGCACTCTTCTTCAGACTATTTTTATGCCAAGTAGACAGGAAATTGTAGATGTCATTTCATACTGGAGCACTACCACCAAGGCAGGATTAACAGTGGTGACTAAAGAATAGTGCATACAGTGTGCCTCCTACTCCTAAAGGCCAGATGTATCAAGCTTCAAAAAATGATAAAATGGAGAGTGATAAAAAGCCAACCAATCAGCACCTAAATGCCTTGTTACAGGCTAGGTTTGAAAAATGACATGTAGGAGCTGATTGGATGGTTGCTTATCACTCTCCACTTTTTGAAGCTTGATACATCTGGTCCTAAGTTCCTTAACAGCATTTAAATTAATTTAACAGCAGAATAGCTCTGGTCAGGTTTCTGGAAAATCAGCAGATCTCCACTAAAGGGAGGCATTCAGAGATTCATATTGAATGGGCACTGAGGATTAATATTAATATGAGGAGTATGTGTGTCATACTGGGGTGTCAGAATGTTGTTTACTGGGGGGCGCTGGGGTATAGTATTAATATGGGTATTCTACTCTATTGGGCAATACAGTATGTGCTGTACTGGGGTGCACTGGGGCATAATATTAATATGGAAGTTCTGTGTGGCATACTAGGTAGGCACTGGTGCATAATATTAAGATGATGTTCTGTGAGTTATTCTGTAGTACAGTGTGTGTGACATACTGGAATCGGCTGTTTTCTTACTGGGCAAAGTGTATTTAAATGTTATGCTAAATAAATAAGAAGTAGATTCTGGTTGGTTTCCCATAGCATCATCCTATGTTAAACAGAACTCCCATCTTCGTAAATTTCCCCCATTATTTTTTTTATGCATATCCAAACTCTTATTGTTTATACATCTGAATGGGGCAATATTGATAATCATCATGTATATCATTTAATATTAATACTCTGCAAAAATAAAAAAAAGTAATCATTAAAAGTTAAATTTTACTATTGTTTGGTGCACCAATATAGGACATCTCTCTTCTTCTCTCGTATTTTTAATATTAATACTCATCTTTAAACACAGTATAACATGTCATTTTATGAGAGTCTTGGGCGAAGAGAGGCTTTATGATAACAGCAATAAATTTTACGTTTATTTTTAATTTGCACAGCAATAATTCCATGTAAGCAGCATGCTTTAATAACATGGCTCTGCAGTTTACTCAATATGAGGTGGTGTAAGTATCTATATACTGTATCTAACTATCTATACAATTCATCACTTCATTGTTTAATGCTTAAATCAATGTGGCTTCTACATAACAAGTTGTTTTTTACATTACTTAGAAAATGAAAAACTCATATAAATCAATTTTGCAACCCTAAATATTTAACTTTGTATAATTGTGTTGAGGTGTTTATTAGCGGCCCATCTTTTATTATAGTCAGTGAGATTGGTATTGTAAAATGGCCAGTAGTTTTCATTTATAAATATCTGAGAATCAATATAATATACTAACAGATAAAATACTCTTAGGGTAAGTTCTCCTATGCAGCCTTATTTTAATATATTCGTTATACACAATAGTATATACCAAAAGTCCAAATTGTCACAGGACAGTCCTGATTTTCAGCAGTCAAAGAAACTTGGCCTGTTGAAAAATTGTCATGCACTAAATAGGCGTAGGATGGTCGGATCTTGGTTTGGGCCTAGTTTGTCCTGAATTTGTTTTTGAGAGCATTAGCAGATACAGTATGGACTTTATAGTGAATAAATTAAGGAACATGGAGAGTGCACTAATGGAGCAGCCAAACCCAGACCACCTTGAATATGTCACATTACATATGCAATATACCTGGACCAAAAAACAAATAAGGGGATCTTTGGGAGCTTCACCGCCGGTATTGGTATTTTATTGATATCTCAAATAAAACAGAGAAAACAGAATAGTGTGATGCTGTTAACACAATGTATAGGCAATCTTTGAGTGTGATAAATGGAATTGTACAGTCCTCTATGTCTACTAAAATGTAGTCACTGATGCTTATGGGATGAGGGAATGACCTCAATGGCGTTTTCTCTCACTGTAGTCCATTTTTCATCCTCTCATGGATGTTTGTGGTAAGTAACCCAGAAAAGAGAAGAATTGCAATAGTGTAATCCCTTACACACCATACATGAATATTAACAATGAGGGGAAAGTGGAACCATACCCTTAATAATGGTCTACTCTTACATAGCAAACAATAAAGCATAAGTAGCATTCTTCCAATTTGAACTTCCCCGGTACATGTATGGAAGCCAAAGTTTCTTTTTCAAGGCACACAGTATGTACTTTACCTTATGTAAACAGAAAGTTCTTGGTTTTGAAGATTCGTCCCTGAACTCGTAAATGCTGCATTATAGAAACATAGGCCCTTATTCTGATCGGTGCGGAAATTCCCGCATGCGGACGGACCGCCGATGTTGATCGTCTGCGCATGTGCAGAGGTCACTCTGCGCATGTGCAGGCGATTTCGCCGCACGTATTCTTTATACGCCGCACAGGGGGCGTAGAGGGGCGTGAGGGGCTACTTAGCCTCATTACCCTATGCATACGCCCCCCGTTTCATGGGCGTTCCCATGCAAACGCGGGGCGTATGCATGGTAATGAGGCCGTGACGCGTGGGTACGGGGCGGGCATCTGACATCGCCGGATGTCAGCTGCCCGCCCCCATACATGATTTCACACGGACAAGTGTCCGTGTGGTCTTGTGTTGCGGGACCTGGTGGAGCGTGCGGCCCTGCATTCGATGTTCGGCGACCATCGAATGCAGGGGCTGCTCCCAAGACGGAGGAGGCGTATCCCCGTCCAATTTCATGCGGATCGCCACATATCCGCATACGGACGGCAGGTGGCGATCCGTATGGAAGGCGGGGATTCGCCTGCACGGTTGCGGCCGCATATTTCTGATCGGGCCGCACCGATCAGAATAAGGGCCCTAGAAACATAGAAACATAGAATTTGACGGCAGATAAGAACCATTTGGCCCATCTAGTCTGCCCCTTTTTTACCCTTCAGGTAAACTCAACCCTTTTTAATCCTTATTTCTTTGTAAGGATATTCATATGCCTATCCCAAGCATGTTTAAATTGTTCTACTGTCTTAGCCTCTACCACCTCTGATGGGAGGCTATTCCACTTATCCACTACCCTTTCTGTGAAGTAATTCTTTCTAACATTTCCCCTGAACCTACCTCCCTCCAGTTTCAGTGCATGTCCTCGTGTTTTATTACTTGTTTTCCTTTGAAGAAAATTTCCCACCTGTACTATGTTAAAACCCTTGATATATTTGAAGATTTCTATCATGTCCCCTCTTTCCCTTCTCTGCTCCAAACTATACATGTTAAGATCTTTTAGTCTATCCAGGTAAGTTTTGTGAAGTAGGCCATGAACCATTTTAGTTGCCCTTCTTTGTACACTCTCCAATGTATTTATATCCTTCTGAAGATATGGCCTCCAGAACTGGACACAGTATTCCAGATGAGGTCGTACCAATGACCTATAAAGTGGCATTATTACGTCTTTTTTTTCTGCTACTGATTCCTCTCCCTATGCAACCAAGCATCTGACTAGCCTTCCTCATTGCTTTGTTACATTGCCTCCCTGCCTTTAAGTCACTTGAAATAGTGACTCCTAGATCTCTTTCCTCCTCAGTAGTTTCCATTATAGTACCCTTGATACTATATTGAGCCTTTGGGTTTTTGAGTCCCAAGTGCATAATTTTGCATTTTTTAGCATTAAACTGTAGTTGCCATTCTCTTGACCAATTCTCAAGTTTACTTAGATCATCAGTCATTTGATTTACCCCTCCTGGTGTGTCTAATCTGTTGCATATCTTTGTATCATCTGCAAAAAGGCATACTTTCCCTTCAATACCATTTGCAATGTCACTAACAAAGATATTAAAGAGCACTGGTCCAAGTACAGATCCCTGGGGTACTCCACTGGTAACATGTCCCTCCATAGAATGCACTCCATTTACGACAACTGTCTGTTTCCTATCCTGCAACCAGGTTCTTATCCATTTAATTGTTTTATAATCCAATCCCACACTTTCAAGTTTATTTAGCAGCCTGCGATGTGGGACAGTGTCAAATGCCTTACTAAAGTCTAGATATGCCACATCTACAGCCCCCCCTTCATCTAGTATTTTGGTCACTGAGTCAAAAAAGTCAATGAGACTTGTTTGGCATGATCTCCCTGCAGTAAAACCATGCTGTTTTGGATCCTGTAAGTTGTTTAATTTAAGATATTCCACTATTCTTTCTTTTAATAGTGTTTCCATTATTTTCCCTACTACTGATGTAAGGCTCACTGGTCTGTAGTTACTTGCTTCTTCTTTGCTTCCGCTTTTGTGCAGTGGAACTACATTTGCTTTTCTCCAGTCCTCTGGAACTGCACCTGTATCTAGTGACTGGTTGAATAAATCTGTTAATGGCGCTACCAACACATCTTTTAGTTCTTTTAGTATCCTTGGATGCACTCCGTCTGGCCCCATTGATTTATCCACTTTCAGTCTTGAAAGTTCTGTTAGGACTTTCTCCCTAGTAAAGGTACCTCCATCTACCTTATTTTTATGAATGTCCTTGCAACTTAACTGTGGTCCCTTCCCTTCTCCTTCTATAGTGAATACAGAGCAAAAGTAATTATTTAGATGATCTGCAATTGCCTTGTCTCCCTCCACCAAATTCTCAGTGTCTGTCCGCAGTCTTATTATTCCTCCATTTGATTTTCTCCTTTCATTTATATACTTAAAAAAAGTTTTGTTTCCTTTATCTACCGACTGAGCCATTTTCTCCTCAGCTTGTGCCTTGGCACGCCTGATCACTTTCTTAGCCTCTTTGCGTCTGGCAAGATACACTTCTTTGTCATTATTATTTTGAGTCTGCTTGTATGTCCTAAAGGCCATCTTTTTTGCTTTTACACTAGTTGATACCTCTTTTGTAAACCACACTGGCTTCCTTTTCCTGGTACTTTTCTTAACCCTTTTGATACAAAGGTCCGTTGCCTTTAGTATTGCACTTTTTAATTTTCTCCACCTCTCCTGCACTCCTTTCAAGTTCGTCCAATCCGCTAATGAGTCGCTTAAACATCTCCCCATTTTTGCAAAGTCAGCCTTCCTAAAATCCAACACCTTAGTTTTTGTGTGACTGGAGTTGGACCCTGCCTTGATACTAAACCATACTGCTTGATGATCACTGGATCCCAGGTTCTCACCCACATATATGTCTGATATCCTGTCACCATTTGTGAGTATTAAATCTAATATTGAGTCTTTGCGAGTAGGCTCCCTCACCAATTGCTTGAGAGAGGCTCCCTGTAGGGAATTTAGAAATTTGCCACTTGTAGATGATCTTGCAAAAGACTCCTCCCAATTCACATCAGGTAGATTAAAGTCTCCCATGATTATGACTTCTCCCTTTAAAGCCATTTTAGTGACATCAAGCAATAGGCTCCTGTCCAAATCCTGCCTCTGGCCTGGTGGCCTATAGATGACCCCAGTACAAATAATGTCCTTCTCCCCCATTTCTATGGTCACCCAAAGGGCCTCAGTTTTTTCTTCAATGTTTTGTATTAAAGTAGCATTTATGTTTTTCTTTACATACATTGCTACCCCTCCTCCGATTCTTCCCATTCTGTCCTTCCTAAATAAATTGTATCCTGGTATAGCTACGTCCCAGCCATGGTTCTCATTCCACCATGTCTCTGTGATAGCCACAATGTCTAGGTCATCCCTTGTCATTATTGCAATTAGATCAGGAATTTTGTCTCCTAGGCTTCTAGCATTTGCACACATAGTTTTTAAAATTTTGCCTGTGCATCTGTTATTCCTAGCCATGTTCATACAGTACAAAATCGAAATCTAAAGTTGAAATTACCTGTTTGATGATGTTGTTCAATGTCTGTTTTTATTTTTTTATAAATATGAATATTAACTAAAATCTGCTTTTATGCATAATAATTATGATTATTCATAATTATTAGGATTTATAAGTGAATATTTATAGAAGATAAAGAGTACATTAAATTATAGTACTTTAAATTATAATTAAATTTCACTTAACCTGTGATGAAGATTACAGTGCTGCAAGGTACATTGCATAATGTGCTCAAATGCCTCTCAGCAGCAGGGCATCCCTGGAAACCTTCTGCAATGTTGGCAAGCACATATATGTTAATGCAAGAAGTGTTTTAACGGGCTATAGCGAAAGCCAACATGACTTTCTTCAGTAAAAGCTCGTCAACATACTACTGATAAGTCAAAGGCTATCTCCCATCAGTAACACTTTAGGCAGGACAATCTTGGTAAGAGAGGACTGTTCCCTCATTCTATGTATATGACTGCAGGAGATGGGAGGTTTGCCCTGATTCCAATTAGGTACTGTACATCTATCATTTGGAAGATGTGTGTTAGGTAATCTTTCACATACTTGCTCCCAAGATTTGGGAAGTACCATGATGGAGGGCAATGACCATAATGATGCTTCTCAGCTACCCACTTTATAGCCAACCCTGTCTTTATAATGCCATCATTTAAAACATAGGTTGTCATTCAGATGTAGTTTTAATTTCAGTAACTGCTCCTTTTATTGAAGGAACAGCACTAGTATGACAATGTGTGACACCTCCTGCTGCATTACTGAATCATTCAATATCCAATCAACTCCAACACCATCGGCCAGCTGCGTGACCCTTCTCCCTAGGAGAAATCTGTGTTCTCTGATGGAGATCCTAACTTCTTCGCTCCTCTGCAACAGTGGCAATGTACCACCTCTACAAATGGCATCAGAATGTCAATCACTGACCGTCTGACGCCGTCTTGCATCCATCGTTGCACAACCCATTTACGCATAGACAGAACGGGTCCTGCAAATGCACAAACTACTGATAATCTGTGCCTGCTACAGATGTAGCAACTCCAACCACATCTGAATGACCCCCAAGCATCTGAGGAGGCCATAGTTCTGGGGGTCCATAGTGACACAATACTCCCCATATCCTATACTGAATACATCTAGTTCCCCTTTATGAATTCCGCCAGAGGGGAATGAAAATAAAGCAGACAAGATTAGTCCTTCTCTAAGTATGACCGAAGAAATAATCCAAAATCCATACTATTTATACTTATGCATACGATTTTTAGAACATCAGGGAGTACGAATAATGAGGAATAAAGCAGTGGTGAAATAAATACAGTACATACATTCTGACCTTATTAAGAGATGACATTTGCAGCTGGTAAGAATCTGCCAACTCACTTTTAGAGGACATTTGCTTTAACAGAAGCTCGCCCTCATGTTACCTCCCAGAATGACATCTACATGCTTCTAGGTGATTCCTAGGTAATTCAAACACGGGGATAAATCAAGTGGCAACATGACAACAGCCACAGAGCACAGACAGTAAAAATGAGATGTGACGGAGGATGACTTATCAACAGAATTATAAAGGTTCTAGCATAGTCTTCATTCACTTGTACTGTAGAATGCTATTCAGACCATTGTGCTTTTTAATTGCACCTTGACAATCACACACAGATATATTAATTAGTGTTATGGGAATTGGAATGTACAGGCAAGAAACATGGATGAACTCATTGATTATTCCAGAGCTGGAACTGAGCAGTGCAGTGATCGATCGGTTTTGACCATTAACATTAAGATCTTAAAACACATCTACAGTATGAACAATGCATCAAAAGGACAGCTCACCGAGTAGTAATAGGAAGCTGATTCCATTTACAGAAAAACCGAACCACAATCCATTTTCTCCTTTTTTATTTCACAAGTGATTGGTAAACTAACTACCATAGTAGTTTCCTTTGATTGCACTTGTTCCATATTTACAGAAGCTCATAAACATATTCACAGTTATTTCCCATTTTTGTACAGTTTTACGCAACATGGAAAGACATGAAAAGTATTCAAAGAGTAATGTACAAATAAATTCACAAAGGGGCATTTATAAATGCTATTATACCTTGGGATCCGGACACTGGGTTGACATGGATTAGTTTGACCACTATTGGTTGTTCAGCATTAGATCTACATGAACCATAGGTCCACACAAGCAAAGGGTCGACGTGGTAACAGCCAACACATAAAAAAAAAGGCCAACATGAGTTTTTCACCATTTTTTCACCATTTTTTGAACTTTTTCATTCTTTACTGTTCATCTAGAATTGAAAATCGTAAAGTGTTCAGACTGCAGCAGTAGCAGTGAAGTACCTGGCCCTGGAGCATGGTGAGCGAGCCATGTGCGGGTACAGGGTACACTTATTGGGGATCCACACGCTAAAATGTAAGAATTAAAACCATAAAAATGTGAAAAACTCATGCTGACCTTTTCATGTTTCGACCATCTCGCCTTTAAACTTTTGCTTGTGCTTCTCTTTGTCCAATTAGAACCTTGTGCATGCCGACCTTTTGGGGTCAACCTAGACCATGTTGACCTTATTACTGTTGACCCTATAATCCATATCCTACACCTGTATAATAGATATCACAAATGCCCCTCTGTTTATTTGTTATATATTTATTATTTATGAACAGTTTTGTATATAGCGCATACATTTTCCGCAGCGCTTTACAGAGAATATTTGAACATTCACATATTTGAACATACAATCTATATTCCCTACCACATATACACGCACACAGACATTCTACGGTCAATTAGCCTACCAGAATATTTTTGGATTGTGGGAGGAAACCGGAGTACCTGGAGGAAACCCACGCAAATACGGGGAGAATATACAAACTCTGCCCAGTTAGGGCCATGGTGGGAATCAAACCCATAATCTCAGCGCTGTGCTGTGTGGCAGTAATGCTAACCATTACACCATCCGTACTGCCCCATATTTGCAACACATTAATTAAAAAAGAAAATTACTTAACAGTAAACAAATCGACACAGTAAATTTACAGACACAGCAAAGAAAGTAGCTAATCTGGGATGTCCTAAAATGACTGTGCATTGTTTGGGGAACATTGACGGTTATTCAAACTTAATGCAAATGTAACATGCGGAGATAGTTAGATTTGGGTTAAGTATGTTCAAATTGAAATTGAAATTGCTGTGTAAGAATAAAGCAGCCAGTATTTACCCTGCACATAAACAAAATAACTCAATCAAATCTAACTCTCTCTGCACATGTTACATCTGCCCCACTTGCAGTGCAGCATGGTTTTGCATAACACATCTGCAGCACTAGCTGCCCATACAATGTTAGCTATACACATAGCAGTCAATCAAATATAGAAATGCTTTCATTTTCTAGCCCCACTAGAAGAATGAGAGATCGGGATCTGATTGGATGCAATGGATTATAGCACCTTTTAATCATATACACATGATCTATTTTGTCTTGCAGGTTAACATTTTACTTAAAAGAAGCAAATTTGCCCAAAAGGGATACAACTCAAGATAAAATAATGAGCTCAGCAGTACACAGACGAAAGCACTAGTATGTTATGCAAACACTATGCAGAGCACACGTTGGGGGAATATACAGTAATAATGAGTTGTCAAAATCACATATTTTCAGCAATTTTTGTAGCAGTTTTTAAAGCTGCACTTTTAAAAAGTTTACCTTTCAAAAATATTTTAAATCTTGTTCCACAAATCATGGAAAGCTGCAATTTTGACATATTACACCTTATTATATTACCTTAAAAAGTACTCTTAAGGTAGGTATACATTATATAATATGTACAATAATGATATTATTAACAATATCATTGTGTATATCATTAAGTGTGTACCCACTATATCGTTAACAATGTATGCTCCGCACATGTCGTTAATGATACCCCTATCATCTGAACATGCATACAAATCTGTCGATATCATCAGTGACTAAATGTTCTGTGGCGGTCCCATTGACGTCACTGAATGATATTATCAACAATATTGTTCAGTGTTTAAGCTGTAGATCATTTGTGCCAATATTATAGTGTGCATGTGGCATTACATTTGCCCTTTTTTTTTTTTATAAACTTATTTTTATTATTTTCAAGAAGTATACAGATATAAATATACAATATCCAATGCTGGGAGGGGATCAGTGCACATTATCAAGGGTAAAAACAGTCCATGAGGCACAAAACTGTCGGACCCAGACCACGGATCACGGGTAGCATCTTGTACAACAATTTCTAGATAAAGAGCTTATATCTTTAGCTTATAGTCCCGAAATTTGACCCGGTAGGGCCAATTTAAATCTTGAAAATGCGAGACGGCACACCTTGGTGAATAAACTCACTGTCCCACTCAATCCCAAAATATATCTTTCAATATAAATATAATTTGGCAATACATGTAAAAGAAAACAGAGAGAGAAAAAAAAGGGGGGGGGGGAGAGATAAGGAGAGTTGGGGGAGGGGTTGCCCTTTTTTTTATAAACTTCAGTAGATTTCAGGCTGACAAATCTTGTCGCCTGTACACACTGCACGATGCAGTGGTACAACTGTGCAAAGTTCCATGCCATGTTTCATTTAGCAGTATGGCATCTTTAATGATATCTTCTGATTGACCGCACAGCACAGCGAACCAAAATATATCATTACCTAAACCACAATAATGTGCAATTGCAGGTACACACTGCACAATTCAGATGATATGTTGCTTGAATTGGAGCACAAACAGAGTGCACATTCCGGCCATCTTCATTTAAAGTAGTGCAGGCTCTACAAATGAAATACACTAGATTGAATTAGTTTCAGTGTCATCCGCCATGTAGAAAGACGTAATCCAGTAATTACACCTGATTGTAGTGATCTGCTTATCTGCACATGGTTAAATCCAGAATATGCAGACATCATTGTAGCAACATGAATGTGTACATTTAATGATGATCAGAAGAAATAAGTTTATCGAACATAGCATTAATATCCTTCTTATGAAATAAGGTTACAGAAGCATTATTATTGAGATTAGGATGAACTCTATATGAATATTTCATGATAATATAAGTACTGATGGCACCTGCAGCATTTTCTTCCTGGGTGTAAGCAATTTATCTGCTACTACAGAGACTTCTTTCTAACATAAACATAATTACTATGCCCAAACATTCTCATTGGCTTTCAATGGTTACAGTTTAGTCAACAAAACAGAGCAAAACACACAACACTGTTTTTTAATTGGTCCATCATAAAAATGATACTTAAACTACTGGGCTGTAGATAAGAGCCATATTATACTGCACTATGATAACTGATAGTAAACACTGATCATTCTCTCCTAGAATGATATACATCATAGAAGCCCCAGTGCAGCTTCAGGAGGCTTGTGGATGACTGAACTTAGAAACAACATGTGAGGTCACAGAGCCAGGTTTACAAATGGCAGAAAGCAATCACAGCTGCTAAGAAGCCAGTCAGAATAATCACTTCCATTACAATGCAACGTGTAAACTGTAATAATTATATAACCGTGTCCCCAGGTCCAATGGCATATGTGCCCTTTCTCAGTCAGCTGGTGAGATTTGAGGCTTCTTATTTCTGCAGTGTAACGGTTTACTCATATCACTGAAATTATTTTGGTGAAGAATGCCACCATATAGATAACTGCAATAATTCAGCGATGATACATTCAAAATATCAAATGTGACATTGTTATATTAAATACAGAATAATCACATAAGCATGTTTTTATAAGACTAGGTCATTGTAGTGCAGTAAATGTTCAAGGTAACTTATTTTCTATATTATCTCATGTATGTTATCACATTGTTACCCAATATACAATAAATAGCATCACAATGTGTGCATATGTATATGTTATACAGTATTATATTGCCATTCAGTCCTACATACCATTGAGTTGCCTGTAGACTATGTCCTCTAATAGAGAGAGCCTTTTCAGCACTGCTTCCTGGATAGGACTGGCCCCATGAGTGGTAAGGTTTGTCACCTCTGCCCTTGGATGGATCTCATGGAAGGACTCACCACCTTTCACGGTAATTGGTCTACACTTAGCCAAAAACAAGACAAATCCAGCAACAGCTATTAGGTTCAACACCAACAAGATTTTAACTCTTCTCAGAGAAGCCATCAACCTCCACAATCTCGTTTCTTCAGTTTGTCTTTGAATATCTGAAGTTTTTGCCAATGTCTATGTTGGTTTGGAAGCAGTTAAACATCCCTGTAAACAGGAAAAAAAAAGCTAAATTCCAAGTTGAAATATTCAGAAGTAGTGTTACCGGTGACAGCAAAAACTTCTCAATACTACTGATGACAACAGGGGAAGAACACAATCTGATAGAGCGAACTGACTTCAGATCTTGAATCCAAAATTGCCCGGCCAATCAAAGTGCAGTATTTTTACAGGTGCCTGTACAAACATTTGCAGAGGAGGATGTGTCCAGGAAGCCATACAATGAGAGTTTAGAAACCGGGTAACAATCTGGAACTAAGATAGTTTACAAAGCCTTCTATCCAGATGACGGAAAAAAGCCAACTGGGAATTGTTGCCACTGTAGCATATGTATATTTAATTGTGAGTCCAGCAAATGTCCAGAGATTTGAGTTCTTTACCTACAAGGTCCAGTGAGAAGCAGTCAAAGCACAAGCTTGAACTTCAGTGACATCCAATATACAGCAGCAATGTGGATGAACAAGCACAGCATTGGAATCCTATTAAATATTCTCACTGTAGATACTGTAGATGCAAAGCAAAAGCCACACACATAACTAGAGTCTTAAAAAAATACATTAGCCTGTAAAGTTCCTCATAGGCTTCAGCAAGATAAATGTAACTGAATAAAAATGATAATAATGACAAGTCTTCTTATCTCTTGCTGCAATATATTTGCAGAGGGCACATAGTAACTAGCAAGTGCTGGTCAGGCAAATAAGTCAGTAGCAGTCTTCATCACAGCACAGAAGGACAAGTGTGAATGTGGGAAGAGAATATTGCAGAGGAAATTGACAATGCGGCAAAGCTTCCCTGAACTCTTGATTCCAACCTGAGCTCAGCAGCAGCATCAGCTGCGGTCTTAGGAGCTGATTCCTCCCATCACATCCCACTCTTGTCAGGCTCCAGCAGCAGCACTATCCCTCTCAGTGTGCAGTCCATGGAAGGAAGCAGAGTCTCAGGTGATGGTGATGGTGCTGCCTTGGTCCTGGTGCTGCTGTAGCTGGGGAAGCTTACTGCTTGTGCTGGAAGAAGAAGCTGCTTTCTCCTGTGCTCCCATTTCTCTTAGCTGGTTATTTCTGTGCAGAGACATCCTCCTGTGTGCTGCCTGAATCCCAGGCTACATGCCTACAGAAAGGCTGCAAGGAAAATCTGGTGTGGATTTATGGATCTGCAGCTGGATACATGCAATGCTCTGAACAAGGCTTTACTGTCCTGTTTACACAATTTAAGTGGTCATTTCTCAGCAACACTGGGGAGGTACCACCTCAACGAATTACTACATAGTGCAGCATAGATAACAAGAATAATGCTGCAATAAAGAATACATTTTATTATACTGTAGAACTGAAATGAATCGTGTGTGGATCCACATGCTACATTATGAACAGTAGACAACAAGTAATATTATACTACAGCTTGGCTACATTTCAAGAATGATATCACATAAGGGAAAATGAGCAATGCCACTATTTGCTATTGCTCCAGCCATAAAAGCAACCTCCAGTCATATTGAAAAGACATAATCAATTTTTAATACTATGACCCTGTACACATTGCTGAAAATATTTCAAATAATTATGTTTACAATGAGGCAGTTAGTTTAGCCATTATTAAAAATAAAATAAAAAATCATTGGTTGCAAAACAATTAATAGAGATGACCAATACAGTGTAATGAGAAACGACTCTCTGTACCACATAGGTGCTTTCCCTGTCTGCTGCTGCTGCTGCAGTCAGTCAGATCCAATAGTGCCTTTTTGGAAACAAAATAATAATAACTGGCCTTCTGTAGATAGATAAAGCAGTTGGCTGATCTGAGCGCAGTCAGGGATAGCAGCAGACAGTGAGGGGAGCAACAGAGATTCTGTAAATAAAATTGCAACCATTAAGACCTTATGATGTGTATGATAGAATAAGTAAGGGTATGGACAAATGCAGCAATCTGTCTATTTATCCTTAAAGAATTATCATTTTCTTAATGGTAGAAGTCTATAAGTCATAAGATAGGATTAATTTTACATTAAATCTGATTTATGATAAAATGGGATCTTGACTATAATGAATTGTATTTTTTATTTTTTTTTGCAGTCAGTAGACAGTATACTGTAGATTACATTAAATAGTTTGAATGTATAAGTTAACTTGCACAGGCACTTAAACAATCAAATTTCTTTGTTAAAGTCTAATTTATCAGGTTTGGCTATTAAATAATGAGACTGATTCTATTATTTAGATTTAAATATATTAACCCTTTGAGTGCCAATATCGCATTTGTTATATAAATTCAAATACATTTTTTTGTATATATATATATATATATATATATATATATATATATATATATATATAAAAAACTATATTTCCTATATAAGGTAAACATTACAGGTATGATGAATAACAATGTTTGCTTGCCAATTTTCACATATATTATGACAAATTCACTTGGCACTTAAAAGGGTTAAGAACATTTTAACTTTATTCCTCTTCCTTGTACTCCCCTTTTGCATCCACACACCATTATTTTCCATTGGTCAAAGCCATGCTATAGATCATTATATATCAGCTGTCTTGTCAACAGCTCCTTCCTTTTTCTTCTTTACCTCAGTAACTGATGCAAAACAGGTGACCTTGAGTACAGATCTGACATTAGGAAAAAGAAAGAAGTCACATAGTGCTAGGCCTGGCAAGTATGGAAATGTTCTAGCGCTGCAATCTGTTTCTTAACCAAAAGCTGCTTCACTGAGAGAACTGTGTGGGATGGAGCGCTGTCCAGATGGAGGATGAAACCATTTTTCCACAACTCTCTTTTCTGATTCTTTCTCACAAAGTTGCTAGAACATTTTTCTAGCAATATTGATTCACTGTTGCACCTTCTGGTACCCAGTCTGCCAAAATAACACTTGTTATCTCCAAAAAATGAACATGCCTTGGATTTTTCTTAGACAACAATTTCTTTATGATGATGATGTTTTCCAAGGCTTGGACTGGAGTTTTGTCTCAAAATCGAATTGAAAGATACACGTTTCGTTTTTTTTTATATTCTTCTTCTTCTCCTTCTTCTCATTCTTCTTCTTCTTTCCAGCCCCACCATGTGCTATTCCTGTAATGTGTACATTCACTGATTGCACACCCTTAGCAGCAATCTACAAAGTGCACCCCATATGGTTGCCCTGGATGGTTTATTCTTGGGCAGGATGTACTTCAAGTGGATCTTTTGATATATATATATATATATATATATATATATATATATATATATATATATATGTACACACACACACACAAACACAAATGTCAGTTTCCAATACATGCATTGGATCCTTGTATGGCTCACTTGTACCTTGTGAAGTAAAATACATGGACCTGACAGTTTTGTTTGTGTTATCTCTTCTGAGGTAAGCTATTCCACCCTGGTAATCCTACGCAATATGCACCGAAGACAGCTGCCTCCTCTGCAGGGGCGGATTGGGAATTAAAACCAGCCCGGGAAATACCTTGAAGCAGCCCTAATGGGGGGGGGGGGGAGGGAGTGTTGTTGCGCGCCGTAGGCGCGCCGGTTTTTGGGGGGGCGTGGCCTATAAATATAGGGGTGTGGCCTATTTCAATGGGCTGCTGGCTATGTCCCCAGCCCCTCAGGCTGCAGAATAGGCGCATGCGTACAGCGTTTATCCTGCAGCCTGTGGGGCTGGGGAGATAGAGACAGGGGGGGGGGGGGTGACAGGGGGTCTCCCAACACAGTAGAGTGGCAGGGTGGAAGAGGATGCAGGGAGGGAGTTGGGGACGGAGGGTGGCGTAGAATGCTGGGAGGAGAGATGCAGAGTGGCTGAGAACGAAGGGAGTGAGGACTTACACAGGGTGGCACAGGTCGCAGAGTGTGAGAGGGGCATGGTGGCACAGGATGCAGGGTAGGAGGGGGAATACAGAGTGGCAGGGGATGCAGGGAGGGGAGTCACAAAGTGGTGGAGGGGAGACAGTGATGCCCATTACACATATGCCACACACCGTGATGCCCATTATACATATGCCACACACCGTGATGCCCATTATACATATGCCACACACCGTGATGCCCATTATACATATGCCACACACCGTGATGCACATTATACATATGCCACACCCCGTGATGCCCATTATACATATGCCGCACACGTGATTCCCATTATACATATGCCGCACACCGTGATTCCCATTATACATATGCCGCACACCGTGATTCCCATTATACATATGCCACACACCGTGATGCCCCATTATACATATGCCACACACCGTGATGCCCCATTATACATATGCCACACACCGTGATGCCCCATTATACATATACCACACACCGTGATGCCCCATTATACATATACCACACACCGTGATGCCCTATTATACATATGCCACACACCATGATGCCATTATACATATGCCGCACACCGTGATGCCCCATTATACATATACCACACACCGTGATGCCCATTATACATATGCCACACACCATGATGCCATTATACATATGCCGCACACCGTGATGCCCCATTATACATATACCACACACCGTGATGCCCATTATACATATGCCACACACCATGATGCCATTATACATATGCCGCACACCATGATGCCATTATACATATACCACACACCGTGATGCCCATTATACATATGCCACACACCGTGATGCCCATTATACATATGCCACACACCGTGATGCCCATTATACATATGCCACACACCGTGATGCCCATTATACATATGCCGCACACCGTGATGCCCATTATACATATGCCACACACCGTGATGCCCTCGGGGCGGCGAGGGGGTTGCTGCCGCTACGGCAGGGGGGGGTTTGTTGCTGTCGCCACAGCCGGTGGGGGCGGGGCGGTGGGGTTGCGGACACTACTCACCACCGCCTCCGTCGACATCCAGCGGCATTGCCCAAAATAAATATGGCCGCTGCATATGAGCATTTAATATATGCATATATGCGAAACTGGCCCGGCCAATCCGCCTCTGGGTGGGACACATTCAGGGAACATATATACATACATATATATACATATAAAAACATACATATATATATATATATATATATATATATATATATATATATATACATATACACATACATATATGTTTTTATATGTGTGTATATACACACACACACACTATGAGGCAGGCTGCATTATTTATTATTAATATTATTTGTGGCACTTTACCCTGTAGCTGCCGTCAGCACTCAGACTTTTTCTGCTGCTGGCCGGCTCCCCAGCCCAGCGCGCAAAACAGTCCGACTCTTGCACGCTGCTGCAGCTGGGGAGCATCACAGCGGGCTAGGCGGCTGCGCTTCATCATCCAGACCGCGGGAGCAGCTGTGTGCGCTCGCGCATGCGCACCAGCCCTCCCGCGGCCATTTTAAGTTTGGGAGCAAACGAGGCCGGCCGCGGCCATCTTTAATAAGGGAGTAGTGCTGCGGCCGCGGACAGCACGGAGACAGCTGTTCGGCCGGCCGCGGCCCTGATAAGGAGGGTGGGCAGCCACTTGGCTTTAAAATGTGCCGGCCCACCGGGAAACGGCCCGGTTTCCCGGTGGGCCAATCCGCCCCTGCTCCTCTGGTACCTTGTGAATGTGGAATATACAACCTGTGGAAGTTATTACTCAAAATGCCTACACCAATCCTCTGTTCTGCTAACTATGCTAAACTCTGGGTTTTCTTTTTAATGTCTGTCTGGCCTGCCTATTGCTCCTGCCTTCAAAGCAGTCATCGATGCAATCAATGCAATGGCCTTTACTTTGCCTTGCCTGTGCTAGCAAATTATGCTGTATAAGGCTCTTTGTGTATTGTTTTTGATGTCTGAAAAGTGCCTTGAGTCCTGTTGGAGGAAGACATTTAAATACGTAACATTATTGTAATTATTATTGACTTTATCTTAGAAATCTGATTAAATGTGTTCCAAAAAGTCTGTACAGATTTGGTTTCTTGGAGCCATCTTAGACCAAACCTTTGTCATGTTGATGCAAAAGATCTTGGTGCAAAACTTTCCTAACATTTTCTGATGCGTACAATATCTGCTATAATTCATGTAATGAGTTGCTGGTAAATACAAACTATTTTCTCCACATTTTTCTTTGTTTTTGATATGCAAGACTTTCCTGGGACATTCATCATCTTCACAGGTGCATACAATCTGCAGGGCTGGGGCTGAGTTTCTACATTGTAAGATCATGTGATTTTGTATAATTTAGCCCTGCCCCTTTAATATAAAGAGGCAATTCCCAGTGTTTTATCCATTTCCTGCCTGCTTCACTATGAAGTAGGCATGGGTGCAAAGGGCTACCTGAAAAATCATCAGTCTCCACTCCTTGTGGGGGATTTGGCAAGTGTAAGCGAAATCAGTATTTTCCTATTTAATTTGTTCCAATTCATTAAAATGCTCTGGAATTGTAGAGCCAATTTTAATTGTATCATTTTGTTTCTGCTCTAATATTTCAATGACTTACAGTATTTTCAAATACCTATAGCCATGTATTTTTTTGCTAGCCATAGAAACTTGCACTATACAAAATACAGTAACTTGAATACTGACTGTTCCTATAGACACTGGGCCCAGTTGCTACAGCCACTGCGAACAACAAAAATCATTGCTATTATTTGTTTACTTTCTTATATTGAGAACATTTTTATTAATATATTTTATAGGTCAGGTTCCCCTGTAGACAATACTATTATCTACGTATATAGACTTGTTTATCTTATAGTAAATGTATACACCAGTGGAAATATAATTCATACAAGAACTAGTCTTTGTGTGTAGCTCTTTGAGCAGATGCTGGTTATAAGAATATGGGGGAAAAAATAGGCATGGGATCACCCTGTATTTAAAGAACCAGCACCCGGCTCTTGGATCAGTCCTGGTTCCAAAAATTACGGGGGACAAAAGATGTAGGGGTCCGCCATATTTAAAAAACCAGCCCAGGCTTCACTAGTCAGTAAGGTCAGTAAATGATGTAGTGGTCAGACCACATACTTAACCTAATTTAACTGTGTGGTATAGTGAACATCAAAGTTCCCATGTAAACTTAAAATGGAGATTTCTTTCTTGCTGTAACCATACACTGAGCGCCGCTTTGAGTGACAGCTCAGCGCGATACAGCCAGTCAAGGGGGTGCTATATACAGTGCATGGCGCTCCCTGATTGGCTGCTGGGTCCTCTAAGTGACAGAATTCACTCGGGACCCAGGAGTAAGATAAGGGAACATATGTGAAAAAGGCAAACGCTTTATTTTATGGTACGCATAGATGTATTGCACGGATCTGTAGTATATTCCCCTCCAAATGTGTTTTGTATGCTTGTGTGTGTGTGTGTGTGTGTGTGTGTATGTGTGTGTGTGTGTGTGTGTGGGGGGGGGGGGGGGGGCACCACCATCTAGCTTGCCTCCTGCAACTGAGCTCCACTACTGGAGCTGGGCCCATCCTCAGAGGCAGGTTTCATCTCTCAGGACCCCACAAAATCAATGTTCCGTCTTCAGCTCTACCTACATCATTGCTTCACCTGATTTGTGTATTTGCTCCCCTTGCTTTACTGCATCTGGCCCATAAAGATGTGAGATTGCAACTCTGTGTATAGAGATGCCTCTGTCCATCTCCCTTATATAGTCTGTCCCAATATTACCTTTACTATTCCTGCCTCTGCCTCTCCTCATATCTGTGTCTCTGCTGCTATGTATATCTGTCTCTGCTCCTCCCCATTCGGTGTATTTACTTCCCCATATCCATGCCTATCTTTATATATAGGTGCCTCTGCCCACTCCCCATCTGTAACTCTGCTCCATTCATGTCTGTGTATGTGCCCTTTACCAAAGTGTGCCTCTCCACATTTGTGCCTATTCTCCTTTTACCAAGGTGTGCTTCTACCCATGAGTGCATGTGCTTGCTCCTGGGGGGTGGAACCAAGGAGCATAAGTGAATTTTACCAGAGAACTGCCATATAACACCTGTCATAGGAAAGCTCCATAGACACCTACTGTAGATGGAAATCCGTTTAGAGACCAGCATATTAATGCAGTCAGTCTGCAGTATAGTAGTGATATTTAGATTTTAAATAGAGAGGAACTAGATAAAGACATGGCAGTTATACCTAACCATCTATTTAATGATTCCACCAGTCACTAGCTGCTAAACTTTTGCTTTAAAATGAAACTATTAAAAAGTTTCATCAGTACTTCTTACTTTGTTAAATACATGTCTCCAACAAAATTCTCAGAGATTATATTCATTATTTTAAAATCTTTCTTATGCTCCATGTTCTAGTTATAAGTGTGATTTAACACATGCAGCTGCTGTCAGTGAACTCCTTGCCAAATGGTGATAAAACTGACAGGCTGGTACATATTAATTGGTAGGTTTCTATTGATGTGCAAGTACAAGACAGCAACCACAGGGCACAAGCAAGGCTATCTCATATTAAATGAGGTGGAATTGCACAAATATATAGCATTTACTATATGGTCATTGTAAATGTTAGTCAGCATGATGCTTTAAAACAGCAGGTCTATATAGCAGCAACATATAGCTTATAGTTTATAGGGGCTAAGTCAGCATGCATAGCTAAGCAGAGAATTTGCAAATCGAGTGATTATAGAATGACTGCGCATGGGTACCATTCACATTGCTCATGCGTGAGGGAAATTAGTTACCGAAAGTTCCTATGATCCTAATCTTCTCACAGTTTGACTGACAGGAATTCTGTGTTTGGGGGTGGAAACCTTCTGTTTTCTGGGTGTGTCAGAAAAAATGCAGGTGTTTTTGAGAAGTGTCTGTGTGAGATCATTGATGACCTCTTCGAGCCTTTCTCAGTCCCAGATTAGTGGAAATCTCAGACCTTATCACAACTGCACAGATGGAAAAATCCTTCTGATGGTCTTTGAGTTTCATATGGATTTGCGAGTGGATGGGGATTATGGGAATAGCAAAGGGCCAGGGTGCCAGGGTACGGAGCATAGCTCCACCCCTCAACACCCATTAAACCCTGCCCCATGTTTTCAAGCACAATGGATGACCATCGATAATTAAAAATATTGATGGTCATTCATTGCCTATTTTAACACTATTGATGGTCAGATGCACTATTTTCATTGATAGCAACCATCAATGGCAATGGCAATGATGGCCATCCCTAGTAGTAGATGGACACCTTTACAGACTATGGACGAGTTGTATTTAAATACATTGTCGCCCGACCGCAGTGATGCTAGCGCATATGTATTACATATGGACCTCACATCGCAGGGCGGTGACGGCCCGGCGCGGCTGTACCCGTCACCTCCTCCTCCCCCCTGCAGCCGGAAGGACATCTGGCTGTGACATATGCTAGGAGGAGGAGGAGTTTCATAGAGGACGGCGAGGGGGGTAAGAGTCTGCGGTGGGCGATGGGTGGTGACAGAAGCCTATAGCTTCTATAGGTTATCGTCGACCAAAGGTGGTGATACCCTGCCCTGCGATGACGCAGCGTCCGGGTATTAGTACATTTGAAAATGCAGTAAAACCCCCAAAACGGGTGTTTTACCGCATTTTTCGCTTAGTACATCCCGCCCTATGATGTTTATGAAAGAAGTATCTGGAAGTTCAATTGAGTAAATACCCATCTCAAATCACTCAAAAACTGCCACATCATAATATAGAACAAAATGCGTTTTATGCTGTCATTCACACAGTTTTTTGCTGCATATCTATGACTTCTGTGATTTGTGCTTAGTAACTATGCACTGCAGCTACAAAATACCATTATTATTAGAGGTTTCATGTATGGATAATTCATGTATTTAAATTAATTTCAACAGAATCAGTAAAAATATACAAGTTAAAAGAACAGGACATTCATAAAAGCTTAACCAAAAATAAGCTCTACTCATAAATATATTTCCTTTAAAAAAAATATAAATGATAATCCAATTAGTAAGTTTTAAAAAATAATTTGAATATGATGATTACAGTTGTGAAACTGATACTTTCACTGTGTACTACCAATCACACAGTTATTAGCCACCTTCCATTTGTACCTTGCTTAAGGGAATTGTTTTGTTTATCACAAGCACAGAACATACTGTATTGTATCATCTGATATTCCTGGTGGAATCTGTATATAAACTGGTAACACAGTTGCCTTATTTTAATTAAGCTGCAACGCAATTACTGATTATGGCTAATTTATGATATTGTCAGAAATCCGAACTGAGTAAACATATTCTCATAATGTAAATTGTACAAGAGAATCCTGTAAATTGCAATGTAAAGTTAATTTTCTGTATTTTCTATGGGATTTTCAGTCCATTAGATCTACCAAAACCCTTTCACACCTACAGTATATCCAGGACAGTGGCGTAACTATGGTGCTGCAGACCCTGGGGTGGCTTGGGAGAGGCAGCGCCGACAGGGTCTGCGGGGCGCCGGGCACACTGAAAATAGGCTAAGTTGCTGCTGCAGCAAGAAGTCCCTCGCCAGCTGCTTCACTCCCATTGGTGAGTGTATAAAATAGTCAGGCCACAGGTGGAGACAGCTTTATCCGCCCTTGTAGTGTGTACTGCCTCCCCAGGGCTGTTTCTACAGGTGGACGAGCCATGCAACCACACAGGGTGCCACACGACTCGTCCACTGATTGCTGCTTCGGCTGAGCCGCAAGCTCACCCGAGGCCCGCCGGCTTCTTGCCAACCTCTCCTTGCAACCAGCTATCTGCCTGTGCTTGCAGTTGTGAGAGGCAATCCCCCTGGCTGGAAAACGCTGTGCTTAAGTGGTTAGTAATGGCAGCAGTATTGAGAGAAACTGACTCATTACTGTAGTGTACATTGACTGCAGCTGCCGGCCCCTGCCAGACTGTACAAACTCAGAGGAGAGGCTCTTCCCTTTGCTCTCCTCCCCTTACTGTTCCTGCATCCTCCCTGAGTCTGGTGTGCATGCAGGCTATGTACTGTAAAATAAAGAAATATATTCTACTAGAGAATATAGAGGGCACCTAAAGTAGAAATGTGTTTGCCTCTATACCTCCAGGATTGGATCAAACGTTGCCAGAAGCTGTCCTATACCCACTTTTGCCCACTGCTTTTTGGGGAGCCCTTACATGACCTTGTGGCTTTTCATTGGGACATCCAGCAGAGAGTACCCCCAGGTGAGTTTCAGCATCTACAGCCACCCATTAGAGGTCTTGACTTCTCTGGGTTGATTCCCAGTAAATCCCTTGGTCCTTCTACTGGCTACCCAATTGGATACCTCCAGGTAAACTATCTATACCCACCTGAAAGAGGACAATGCCATTCAGGTCTTTGAAATTGCCTAATTCACAGTCCTCCAGCGACCATTAGGGACACTGCTCCACCAGAGGGGACCTTGGTCTACAGATTCCTTCAGCGGCACCAGATGGTTTACCATACAAATATAGAGGATCTGTGACTTTGTGTATATCCCCTTTTCCATCTATAAGCAGTGGAATAGGAAATAACAGCTTTGGTAAAGTGTACTTTACAACCATAGGCTACCACCCCTTGGCACCACCTCCCATCCTGCGATTGAGATTATTTTTTACCACTTTTAATTATATTGTTTTGTAGTATATTGATATCAGTCTATTGTTCATGTTTATGTAATTACTCAAATGTATTTTATAAAGAAATGTATAATTTCAATTGAGTATTCATTGTAGTTCCAGCATTGCTTCTTTGCACTTTTTTTCTTCCAGGCTATGTACTGTACCTGCGGTGGTCTGCTGGCTGGTGCACTGCTGGATCCTGAAGAATTATGGATACTCGTGTATTATCACGGCGCCCGGCTATGCTACATTTTCAGCGTAGGCTAAGCTATGTTGTCAGCGTAGCCCAGCGGCTGCCTAGCGTAGTCAGCATAGTGACTCTGCGGCAGCCTTGCGTAGCCAGCATAGTGTCCCCGTGAGGCAGCTATTCACTGTACTGTCCCCGGGAGCTGCAGCTCTGTCCCCGCTGTTCCAGGCAAGCCTAGTGAGCACCTCTCACACAGTGCCGGCGCCCGCATGATCCCCTCTCCACTGGCGGATGCCGGTGGAGGGGGGATCATGCGGGCGCCGGCAGAAAGGCGCTCCATCTTTCTGAGATGACAGTAATTATTGCGACAGGGTACGGCAACCCTGCCGACAGGGTTAGGGGTTCGGTAGCACATGCGTCTCTTGCACAAAGGGGGTTGTGGCTGCAAGTGTGTCTAATGCCCAATAAAGGAGCCATTTGCCAGTGCTCCATGTTACATACTGGCAAATGCCTCCATTTGAAGCCCCCACTATCCACGGCAGCCCGAAGCGTAGCAAGCATAGCTAGCCCCATGAGGGGATGCATTATGCATCCTCCCGACCTTTTCATACCCCCACTATCCACTTCGGAGTGGATTTGATTTTATAAAGTGTGGCGAGCCCGAAGCGTGGCGAGCGCAGCAAGCCCCGCGGGTGGCCGTGGATTACTTTACATGTATTCCGCATCTGCTCGCCACAATTCGGGCAAAGTGGCTCGCTGCGCTCGCCAACACACTTTATAAAATCAACTCCACACCCACGTGGAAAGAGGGGGTATGAAAACGTCGGGAGGATGCATAACGCGTATGCTCGCTACGCTTCGGGCTGGCATGGATAGTAGGGGTGTTTCAGGAACACATTCATACCTGTCATGTCAGGCAGGTTAAAATGGTCAATGGTTCCCACACAATGTAATAAGCGCTGACTGACTACACTAACTGCATAACGCTGACTGACTATGCTAACTATGTAAGCTCCGGCTGGCCGCGAACAGGAGGGAACACGACGCTGATACTAACAGGGATGCCTGACTGACTACACTAACTACGTAAGTTCTGGCTAGCCACAAATGGGCGGGAACACTACACTAAGCTGACTATGCTGCCTACGCTGGTCGCGGGAACACTACGCCTATTCTGACAGGGATGATACGCTAACTACATAACGGGGGCCGTGATAATACACAAGTACCGAATTGTGAAGAAGAGTCTCCAGCACTCACAAGCATAGGCAAACAGTCAGTGAAAGTCTTGCAGCATAATATATATATATATATATATATATATATAGCTCCAGAGAGAGCAGACAACTCTCTTTTATTATCCACACTGGCACTATTTGCACTTTGGGGCACATCCTGATGAAAAGGCCATTGAGCCTTGAAACGTCGATGATGCCTAAATGATGCCACCTATATAACTTTGACAATAAATTGTGACTTTATCTACAAATCCGTTGAGTGCTGCTTTCTGTTCTACCTGGGTCCCAACAAGACATCAGTGAACTGAGGAGTATATATATATATATATATATATATATATATATATAGACAAGACTGCGGCACTCGACACTCGGAAAAATGACAGGAGACAAGGCTCTGGTATAGCAACGTTTCAATCAACAGATTGTCATCAGGATATATCTGTTGATTGAAACGTTGCTAGACCAGAGCCTTGTGTCATTTTTCTGAGTGTCGAGTGCCGCAGTCTTGTCTGTATTCATCCCCGTGGGGTTCAGCGGGCACCGCACCAAGTTGCCAAAATTGTGAGAGTGCCGAGCATCCACTGCATGTATGTATATATATATATATATATATATATATATATATAGGGAAAGAGATGTGGCCTTTTACTGCGCTAATAGTGGGGCAGTGTTATGTCTGTTTGCACTTTTTCTGTGTCCCACCACTAGGGGTCTCCAGGCACCTGTTGGACTTGTCCCATCTAGACTCTGAGGAATCAGCTGCCTGGTGTTAGAGACAATCAGCCTTTATTGGACACCTGTGGGCTGCCTATTTATTCCCTCTGATATCAGCACTCGGAGCTGGTCATTGTCTATCTGTCCTGGGTGTTGGAGGGAGTACTGTCAGCCATTGTCTTCCAACCCTGCCAAGTTCCTGCACACCCTGCCAAGTTCCTACAAACCCTGTCAAGTTCCTGCAAACCCTGTCAAGTTCCTGCAAACCCTGTCAAGTTCCTGCACTCCTGCAACTTCACATTTTGTTTGCACTCCCATCTGTTACCTGTGTTAAAGTTTGGTGAGCACTATATTCCATTCCAGTTGTTTTCCTGCATTTTTCCTGTGTACCGTTTATTCGTTATTAAACACCCAGCATTACCCTGTATCAGTTTGTCCTGTGGATTTTGCTTTGAGCTCCAAGGGTTAACCTTAACAGGCAGCACTTCTATAATGCCTAGCTTTTACTAGAGGCACAAAAGATAAAAATGGGAAGAAGAAGGAATAGATGTGCGCCCTAAGTTGTTTTTTCACCTCTACATTAAAACAAACTTTTAAAAGATAGTTTTTTTCAACACATTGGTACATAGATGTACAGTTCAAAATGATTTTACAATCCAGAAGACAATAAAACAAATATTATAATCCAACATCAAGTGATGTTTACAATGAGGATTTCACAGATATAACCCTACGCGTTTCGTCCGTTGGGATGAACTGGATCATGCGTTGTACGGATGTTCTTTGAGGTCGCAGATAGAAATTAGGACCGATAAGGTAGAGCGGTTGTTACAGAATGTTACGTTCTATATGTAGAACCTTTTTAACATAAAATAAGTTCCAGGATAGCCAGGGGATACATCAAATCTCGAATACAGAGATAATCCACTTATTGGTGCGTATCACTTTAAGGCAGCCATTTTAAAAATGTAGTGCTTCCAAATGGGTAAACAGTCTGTAATACAGGAAAGTAGTGTCTCCAGATGAAAGATATATATATATATATATATTTTTTTTCCTAGTTTCCGTATTAGCCATAAGGGGGAGGGGGAGGGGGGGTCATAGCCTTATCACTGCACAGCCAATCAGCAGCTATAAAACTCAAGTCACACTTTTCTGCAGCTTATCTGGGTCGGTGGCGGGAATAACCCAGGTTGATACTTTCACACCAAGCTAAATCCAGGATTCCCCAGCAATATTCTCGGTCAGAAAGGGGTATACATGTTCACAGGTCCAACACAAAAAAAAGGATTGATGTTTCCATAGTCCCTGGGACAGACCCTTCAGCGGTTTACTTTCCCAGTCTATACATGCTCACTTTTAGGCAAATCTATTTTTCTAGGACAGGGATGGCAAAACCGGTCCTCGAAATCTACCATCAATACATGTTTTCCAATCCATCTGTGGATCTGTAGAATGTGCACATGTTTAAAAATGTCAGTAAAGCCCCCCATACACGGTCCGTTTAACGGATCCGTTCTGTGCTGAAACAGCACACATCGTGTCGGATCGCATCCCTAGTGCATGCAGTGTGCAGCACATACTTTTTGTACCGTACTATGTGATGCGCGGGAGCGCGCATCGCATAGTACAGAACGGAGCCATACACAACGGAGCGTGTATGGGCTCCTTTAGTAATGACTACACCTGTGTTCCAGGTTGTCTGAAAAATGTAAACTGTTGGCAGAGCTCACGGCCCTATGCCATATGCTTAGGAAAGAAAGTAGCTGGATAAAATGATTCATCACTTACTCTGTACAGCAGGATTACATGGAACACAACTATAATTATTATCATCATTGTCATATGTGGCTATAAAGTATGCTATAAAGTATGCCAGTGATGTGCGGTGAGGTCAGTGGTTGGTGAGGCACTGGCAGTAGCATGACTTGGTACATCCCCTGCTCCTGTGGTAGTTATGCCACTGTGCTCACAGTCGTACCATTATATGCAGTACGCAACAGTAATACACCTTATACACAGAATGCCACACTGTGGTGGTTTTTATTCATGTGTAGTGTGTAATTTGTGAGGGAGCAGTAAGAGCAGGTGTAGGGAGTATTGAAAGTGAGGGTACTCTTTACTTAGTTGGGCGCCCACGATCTCCATCGCGGGCGTCGTGGGTAAAGAAATCGCGGTGATCGCGGGCATCGCGGGCAGTACATTAACGGCCGCGACGCGATGCCCGCGATCACCGCGATTTCCCATAGGGTTCAATGTTAAATTTAGTGCTGCCCGCGATTTTACATTCAATGCTTCAATGGCCGCGATTTGGCCATAGGAATCAATGTTAAATGGGCTACAGAGCCCAAATAGGCACAATTAAAACTTAAATGTCCCCCCAAATTTGTTACGCCACCCCACGATCCACGCCAACCCGAAGCGTGGCGAGCGCAGCGAGCCCGCGAGGGGCAGCGGTACGCATCCTCCGACCTTTTCATACCCCCACTATCCACGTCGGCGTGGAGTTGAGAATAGAATAGTGTGGCGAGCGCAGCGAGCCACCGAGCCCGAAGCGTGGCGAGCGCACGCGGATACCTTCACAGGTAAACGTGGCCCTACGCGGGCTTCACAGGTATCCACGTCCCCTCGCCACGCTTCGGGCTCGGTGGCTCGCTGCGCTCGCCACACTATTCTATTCTCAACTCCACGCCGACGTGGATAGTGGGGGTATGAAAAGGTCGGAGGACGCGTCACGCCGCCCCTCGCGGGCTCGCTGCGCTCGCCACGCTTCGGGTTGGCGTGGATCGTGGGGTGGCGTTACAAATTTGGGGGGACATTTAAGTGTTAATTGTGCCTATTTGGGCTCTGTAGCCCATTTAACATTGATTCCTTTGGCCAAATCGCGGCCATTGAAGCATTGAATGTAAAATCGCGGGCAGCACTAAATTTAACATTGAACCCTATGGGAAATCGCGGTGATCGCGGGCATCGCGTCGCGGCCGTTAATGTACTGCCCGCGATGCCCGCGATCACCGCGATGGGCGCCCAACTAAGTAAAGAGTACCAAAGTGAGTGTAGGGAGCAGTAAGAGCAGGTGTAGGGAGTATTGAAAGTGAGTGTAGGGAGCAGTAAGAGCAGGTGTAGGGAGTAGTGAGGGCAAGTGTAGGGAGCAGTAATTGTAGGGACTATTGGGACTGGTTGTAGGGAGCAGTGGAGACAAATGTAGGGGGGAGAGTGAGTGAGAGTAGGGAGCTGTGATGGTAGGTGTATGAAGCAGTGAGTGTATGGAACAGTAAGGGGGATTGGTGTGGAGCACAGATTATGGGTGCCCTTCCGCACCCCTACGTTACTCACCAGACCACTGCCTTACTGCCATGGTCCTCTATGGCTCCAGCCTTTTCCTCGAGAAGGCCATCTGCTTTTCAGACAGTAGTTGGGTAGAGGAGTATGGAGAGATGCCCACTCTGCAGCTGGAGAGAAGGGTGCAGAGGTCTGCCCTGGTGTGGGGAGGGTCGCCTGCCCTGTAGCAGGCATCTAAGGATAGGGGTGTGGAGGTTCGCCCGCTCTGCAGTTGGTGCATGGGTAGAAGGGCGATCCACTGTGCAGCTGCCAGGTATGTGCATTTAGGGGGGGTTGCAGAGATTTGTCCGTCATGCACCCAACAGGGGAGGAGGAGGTGAATCCCCACTGTCAGTCTCATGAAAAGGAGTATCCCGGGGATGGTTAGGGTTAGGTAATAGGAGAGGGAGGGTGGAGGATATGATTAGGTAGTATGAGGGAGGTAAGGAGGGGTTAGGGTTAGTCACTAAGAAGGGAAGGCCAGGTGGTGTGATTAGTAACTAAGGGGGTTTTAGGGTTAGGCTGCTTGGGGGGGGGGGGTTGTTAGACTTAGGCTGCAGGTAGGGAGGGTTGGGGTTAGGAGGGTGGGGAGGTGTCAGTATTGTGCGCCTCGGGATACCACTGTCAGTTTTCTGACCACTGGCATCCAAAGCTCCAGGATCTCGTACCAGACCCAGTGGTCGAAGTGGGGCGGTATACGGGGGTATGGCATACCCCCACTTTAATCTGAAGATAAAAAAAAAAAGTTTTTTTTCCCCCTCAGGATGCTCTCTGATCACTCAGCAGCACATATTGTGCTTTTGTAATACCCCTGTACAACGGGGCAGTCTGGCAGGGGACGTTGATGGACAGGGGGGGTGTCCGAAGGTGCGCACTATATTCACTCTTTACTTTTCCATACCCCCACTTCAAAATTTCCATACCCCCACTTCAAAATTTCCACTTCGACTACCAGACCCATATAAACACTTCACATTAAATAAAAAAAATCAGTTTCTTAACTTATTACAAGACCTGTGGGTGCTGCCTGTTATAGAGCCTCATATATGTGTGTGTATATAATTAAATATATATGTACAGTATATATATACACACACATACACCACTATTGCCACAGCACCAGCAGTACATGTAAAATAAAGCACGCTTAACGCATTTCAGAATGTTTCTCCTTCGTCAGAAGCGTTCTAGAGGGTCCATAGGCTCGGGTATATATACCCTTGATTAAGTAGATACAGCTGGTACAAGACGCCACTAATCGGCGTACAACTTCCGGATTCCCATTGAAAAACATGGCGGTGCATTCCAACTCCCGGAAATACGTCACTGCGAAATCAACTATTACCGGAAATACATGTCACAATGGAATACACCACGGTTAAGCGTTCCACTGTGTTTCTAAAGGAACCGCTTGTGTTCCAGAGGTTTTCTGCTTGCGTTCCAACCCCTACAAATGATGTAGCGGCATACTCGTACGCCTATATAGATTTAAGTATACTTTAAAGGGAAATCAGAGGCTGTTAACAATGGAATTTCTCCTATAGTATCCACGAGAGATGGAAATAAGAAATATAAAATTAAGAACAGATATAAGAAAATTAACAGATAATACGGGATACATATCTTACACCCACACCATTGACATGCACTATGATAGATAGGGATAGTGTACTAGCACGGCGCTCATCGCATCTCAGACCATAAGGCATGCGATGGTATGCGATGCGATGTTACGCGATGGCAGCCGATGTTATACAATTTTAAATTGTATACCATCACATTGTATGGCATTGTATGCCATTCTATCGCATATACAATGGTATGCGATTTAAAATTGTATAAGCACCCTAAAGGGTTTTTCCATGTTAAAAGTGGCCCCTATAAGTTAATAAAACGTGATGGGTAAAAGCACCCCCAACGGCACCCCCACTATCAACGCCAACCCGAAGCGAGGGGCGACGGTACGCGTCCTACAAGCTTTTCATACCCCCACTATCCACGTCTGCGGGGAGTTGAATCTATATAGTGTGGCAAGCACAGCGAGCCACCGAGCCTGAAGCGTGGCGAGCGCAGCGAGCCCCGCAAGGGAAGCGGAATACATGTAAAGTAATACGCGTCCGCTCGCCACACTATATAGAATCAACTCCATGCCAACGTGGATAGTGGGGGTATGAAAAGGTCATAGGACGCGTACCGCCGCCGCTCGCCACCCTTCGGGTTGGCGTTCATAGTGGGGGTGGCGTGGGGGTGCATTTAACATTGTAAGCCCCCATTAGGGTGCTTATACAATTAAACATCGTATAGGGGCTTATACAATTTAAAATCGCATCGCAGTGCATCCAGTGTATGCCATGCGATGGCATGCGATGCGATGGGATTATATGTTGTGCGACCTAGTATCATGGGCGCCGTGCTAGTACACAAGTACCAAAAAAAGTCTAAAAATTAAAAGGTGATGTTTCCCATAGCAACCAATCTGATTCTGTTTATCGTTTTCTAGGATGCAATAGAGAAATTATAGAATCTTATTGATTGTTATGGACAACATCACATCTTTTATTTTTAGAAGCTTTAGTTAATGTACCCCTCAGGGCATTCTGCAGACACTATTTGCAGCCTGCTTAATACTTTAATACTTTATGCCAATGGGAGAATCTGCCATGGGATACTAAAAATCCATGCAACAGCCAAACCCGCCCCCTGGTCTCATGTCTGCAGCCGCAGTCATCAACATTAGTATTGAGACTTACACCAGTTGCAAATTATCTTCCCGAATCAGATATCCCTTATGAATCCACACACTATGAACAAGCAAGGAAGATGTTGTACATGCCCATGGCACTCCCATGACACTCCCACAATGCATTTGTATGTCTGGTTTTATGCCCAGATGTTTGATTTATGGCATTCTAATGTGGGATTAGTTGTACACATCTCAGATGGATCTCTACTTTTGGCTGAGTGGATATTTCTGGGCACTAGTGGGCATTGACAAGTAGGATAAGTGTTCTGAAACAGAGCAGTGTAGTTGGAAATAGTGGGCTAGTTATACAATGGTAATGCCACCTACTGTGCAAGGAAAGAGTTGAAGCAGCCACAAATATATGGCCAACTCTGATTACAGACAAAGTCTGTATTTTTTCACAGAATGCAATGTGTGCTCATCTCAGCCAACTTGCATGTGACTCTAAATCAGCTTGTAAATAAAAAAAAAAAAAAAAAACACTGTAATGCATTATTACACCAACAGGGATTTGTGTTTTCCTAGCGGGGCTTCCAATTTTCTTTCCATGCTGCATGATCATGCACTATTTTTAAGGGCCCTGTGCAATGACCCAAAGGATCTATTCACTGGATAATTTATATGACCCGGACAGAGGCACATCCTGCAGATTTCTTGATGTGAACACTCCGTAAGCTTAGCTCTATTTAGCTAACTATGAGTGGGATGTTCTAACATCCGCTGCCCTGTATTGCCCCCCTTTGCCGGCCACCGCATTGTTAATAATCGCATATGCTCTAACATATGCGATCATTAACACAAGGGACAGCTCTTGCGATAAGAGCTGTCCCTTGCGATGCGGCTTAGGCGCTGGACTTCCGGGTCTGAGACCCTTGAGTCAGTCTCGGCATGCGCAGAGCGACAGGGATGGCGGGGGGATGCTGGAAGGGATCTGTGATGGATCCCTCACACAGCGCTGCAGTAAGAAGCCCATAGGCTTCTGCAAGGGATTGCCAGATTTTGCTGGTAATTCCCTCCGCAGCACTGACACTGGGAAAGGGGGGACAGAGAATACAGAAATGCGGTAAAAACCCAATAACAGCGTTTTTACCGCATTTTTGAGTAATTGAGTACCAGGGAGACTAGTGTCAAGTACAATTCACCAAGCTTAAACTGTCAGCCTGTTAACAGTGTTAAGTAAGCAAGACCAAAGCGGCCGAGAGGGGGGGAGCAGGTAGTAATTACCTGTGCCCGGGCTTGCTAGAGGGGTCTACCCCCCCTTCCCCCTCTTTCCCTCCTGGGCAGCAGCACACACCTCTACAGCATGTGGTGTGCTGACAGCAGGCTCAGCATGAGCATCTCACTGACAGCGTGAGAGCTCATGCAGAACCTTCTGTCAGCACAGCACATACTGTAGGTGTGTGCTGCTGCCGCTGACGGGGGTGGGGGCAATAACACCCCCCCCCTCAACGTTAGATTATTTTTTCAACCCCCTCTAAACATGTTGGGGGTGTGACCTAATAGTGGCCCATGATTAGGCCACGTCCCCAAATTTTACCATGGAGCCATTGCACCTTGGCATAATAAATACATTTGAGAGCCTATAATGCGAGACTGAACTAGATCAATGTTGCCTACCTGATCCTCTTCTTTAGGGAGAAAATGCTCTGTTCCTGGACTTCCTTGGTAATGTATGATCAGTGGTGTAGCTAGGAGCCATGGTGCCCGGAGCAGGGGTATGTTTCGCCCCCCCCCCCCGTCACTCCAGACCCTCCGTTCTTCTTAGTTACAGCCTGTCACCCAACACCCATTGTTCCCCCAGTCATAGCCTGTCACCCCACAACTTCTGTTCCCCCAGTCACAGCCTGTCACCCAACACATTCTGTTCCCCCAGTCACCCCACACTTTCTGTCCCCCCAGTCACAGCCTGTAACCCCACACCCACTGTACCCCTAGTCACAGCCTGTCACCCCACACCCTCTATCCCCCAGTTACAGCCTTTTGCCCCCCACCTTCTGTCCCCCCAGTTACAGGATTTCACCCCACACCTTTTGTCCCCCCCAGTTACAGTCTGTCACCCCACACCCTCGGTACACCCAGTTGCAGCCTGTCACCCCACACCTTCTGTTCCCCCAGTCACAGCCTGTCACTCGAAGCCCCCCCCCCCCATTATTACAGCTTGTGACCAACACCCTCTGCTGCCCGCACTCCCCCGTCCCTATACTCAGGTGCAGCCAGGGCCAGACTGGGACCAAAAAGCGGCCCTGGCATTGTGAGCACACAGGCCCACCTGATGTGGCCACCATTCATTATATTGTGGCATGCTGACAGGGCATTGTGGGTATAGTGCATACACCGTAGTGCCCATTACAGAATATGACAATCCGTTATGCCCATTACACATGATGACACACACCGTAAGGCCATTAAATAGGGCTACACAATCCATTATGACCATTACAAATTATTTATGACACACACACCATAATGATTATTACATATTAGGCTACACAATCAGTTATGCCCATTACACATTGGTGGCACACACCGTGATGCATGACCATTAAACATTGTGCCTTTGTTTATCTACTTAGGGTGCTGTACCCTCTTCCAGCACGTTACTCCAGCATACGCGGTACCTACCTGACCCCCCTCCCTCTCTCTCACCCCTCTCTCTCTGCCTCACTCCCTTCTCTATATGACGGACCCCTCTCTCTCTCTTCCTGCCTCACCCTCTCTCTCTCTCCACTTGATCCCCCCCAAACCCCTCTCTCTCTCTCTGCCTGACACCCCTATCTTGCTCCTCTCTCTCTCTCTTTGCCTAATCCCCTTCTCACTCCTCTTAGCCATCTCCCATGACACCCTGTCTCTGCCTAAGCTCCTTCTCTCAACCCTCTCTACCTGCCCTCCATCCTGTCTACCTGTTCCCTCTATTTCTCACCCCTCACTCTCTGTATCTGACCCCTTCTCTCTTACTCCCCTCTAGCTATCCATTACAACCTCTCACCCCTTCTTTCTTTTCGACACCATTTCTCTCTCTGCCTCTCACTTTCTCTATATATGACACCATCTTCTCTCCCTGACATGCTCTCTCTCTATGACACTCTTGTTTCTTTCTTTCTCCATGATTCCCTAAGGGCTATTTCACATGCTCCGGCTCCTGTCGGGCGGTGAAAACCCGCATGGCCAGGAAGTCGTGCCGCACACAGCAGTTTACAATGGTGGGGATGGCCACAGCCCGGCAGCCGTCCCTTCCAGTGGTGGGATCCGGCTGCAACCAGGCGGCCTGGCCATGGCCATCCCATGTGAATGGACACGATTGTGTCCATTGTTAACTATGGTGTGCGGCACATCTTCCTGGCCGTGCGGGGTTTCGCCGCCCGGCAGGTGCCGGAGCGTGTGAAATAGCCCTAACTCTCTCATTCTCCTCATATCTTTCTCACTCCCCCTATCTCATTCTCCCTCTCTCTAGCTATCTCTATCTATGGCGAGGGGCGCACCATTTTATTCTTGACTCCGGGCAACATGGTCGAACTTACGCCACTGCATATGTAGTTACACACATATAGTCACACAAATTGTACAACACATATAAACATACATAACATACAGTACATATGTACAATTATACAAATATAGTCACACAAATAGTACAACACATATAAACATACATACATACAGTTACACACATACTGTACACATATAGTCCCACAAATAGTACAACACATATAAACATACATACAGTTACACACATAATGTACACATAATAGTACAATACATAAAAACATATATATGTACAGTCACAAATAGTCACACACTTATCTATGTACAGTACAGGCAGAGACACAGCACACATGCATACAGCCGCACACAGAACACATGTATATGATATATATATATATATTATCACACACATATATAGTACCTCGCCACACTATTACTGGGTGGTCCCAGTGTCTTTATTGCAGCTGCCTCCTCCTCACATCCAGGCTGCCCTGTAGCTCCGTCCACCTGCTTGATGTGGAGACACTCCCCTCCTGTTTAGCCCCCTACAGCTGGCAGAGCACTGGGAACGGGGGTGGGGGGGGGGGGGGGGCGCAGCTAACCTTCATCCAGCTCGGTGTGGACAGGAAGGACAGCCAATATGCTGTCTAGCTCCGCAGTGGCCATCTTTAACAGGGACACTGGCATCATGGGATTTGTAGTTAATCTTTGACTGCTCAGAGTCTGAGCAGTAACAGTTAAACTACAAATCCCATGTGCCACTTTTTTTTCCTGCTCTGGCCA
This sequence comes from Crinia signifera, assembly GCF_055691185.1. Classification (NCBI taxonomy): domain Eukaryota; kingdom Metazoa; phylum Chordata; class Amphibia; order Anura; family Myobatrachidae; genus Crinia; species Crinia signifera. The sequence continues at coordinate 239,145,000 of NC_139218.1, forward strand.
GCCGGGTCCTCCATTCAGGCTGATGGTAACTGAATCAGCCTGAATCTGCAGTCTCCCTGCACCTCCAGTTGCAGACGTGCAAGGTGACTAGGTGTGGGCGGGGCCATATCGCTGTCTGCTGCTGGCTTTATTGAAAAAGCCGCAGCTCAGCCAGTCGGGCGACGGGCAGAGCAGGGAGCTGGCGGGGGAGGGAGTGGGGGAACGGGCTGCACGGTGTCGTTTGACCTCCCTGCGCCCGGAGCTCGTGCTCCGCCCTCCCTCCGCCCCTGTGTATGATTGCCATCACCTGTGGTGAAACACCTTTCTTATCAATTACCTAGCTCCCCACAGGTGATGGCAATCCTACATTACCAGGGAAGGCCAGGAACAGGGCATTTTCTGAATTTGGGTTAACCTTTTACAGGGTTAGGTATATACCCGCACAACCTTATTAGATCTTTTATCGGAATAGAGCAAGCGAGACCCCCAAATTTGTATCTATATCTAGGGGGGTGCTGTTCCCAACAGAAATACAATATATTTTTACAACAGAGAAAGAAAGGCTGTATAGGGGAACGCACTGAAAGTTAAAACGTAACTTTTATTGTTGTATATTTAAAATGCCTTATATCATAATATGGGGCGGCATATAAACAGCAAAAAATATTGAAGAGGTTAAAAATACATACAAATTATAGAAAACATGAGTGATAAGACAAAAGCAAAGAGAATAAGTGTTTCAAAATACACAGATGTTGGTTAGGGAGAGATGCTACAATATAATAAAAATTGAATCTTTATTGAGTTTTAATTCCTTGTGTTGTGTATCCAAATGTTCTTCGGAGGGAGATGTGACTGGAGCTATGGCCTTCGATTTATGGATAGTTTTGACCTCAATATTGGGAGTGATGCTTGGCTCTTTTGGTTACGGAGTTATGATCCGTGGCGCTATACACCGTCCCGTTGTATTGGGTATTCCTCTTTCACTGGTTCCCCAATAACAACTGACCGATGTTAGCGTACACTATATAGGGTATGTATTATACGTGTGGTTGTTGCCACAACTTGCTCAGATGTGCAGTAGCCAATCAATTCGAGTCCACACACAGTATATGGTGTTATATTGATGATATCACTCTCACTGTGTATGTGGGTGATCCTCTCTCACAGGTTCACCAGTGACAATTGAACCAATATGTGGTGTATGTGGTGTATATTTGGTGCAATAAATGTGTGCCTGGGAAGTATTTGCAATAGGTATTCCACTCTCACTGGTTCCCTATTTGCAATATACTTCCTAATTTGTCTTTATATTCACAGAAAATATATTTAATGGGTTATATTTTATTCCCACATTCCATTAATACACCTGGTTATTGCCACAATTGATGGTGATACACAGTTCCAAATTTATCTATACACAGTATGTTATGTTAGAAAAAAACACTCTCACTGGTATTCCCCTTAGTGGTTATTCAATGCCAACAACTTGGATTTAAAATATTCTTTTATATTTCCACTGTGATACTACTGTGATACACCTCATCCATATATCATTATCTCTATATAATATTTACCACACAGGAAACACCGGTGTATCACAGTAGAAATATAAAAGAATATTTTAAATCCAATATAGTGTAGGGTAGACATGCAGTAAATGAAAAAAAAAAGGCAGTATGTCTAGCATTTATAAATCCAAATGTAAAGTTGAACCTAGTTCTTGGCACACAAATTGGAATGCAGTCAGCTGCACATGCTTTCGGCTCAGTATCTTGAATATACAATGGAACAAAATGAGACATCTGCAGATACAGTTATAAGTTCAGAGCAGTTCTTAGTTCTGTTTTTCTTGTAGCGTTTGTAAGTCTAAGGGCCCATTCCCACCCGTGCTTTCCATTTAGTGCTTGAAACAGCATTATATTTAAAATGCATGGATCTTAATGAAGCTCACTTTAATGTGTTCATTGCACAATCCTACAGTGTATTAAGAAATATGTAGAATGATGCAGTTTTTTCTGTAAAAAAAATACATTTGGTGTTTTATATGCCTGTTTGATGCGTTCATGTTGAAAGATGAAGCATATTCGCATATCCGAGCCCTAATCATCATGAAACTGATTAAAATACTGCACTGTAGCATTAGTTTAAAGGTTTGTTGAGAAGAACTCATACAGTACTTTGCTTTCATGATATTGATATGAACATTGAGCGATCCTTAGCAACTAAGTGGATAACCTTGTAAGAGGTGGTAAAATATTAATAACATTTGTGTTTGCAGCTTTCATTATTAAGTAGATTTCATACTCTTTTATAGCTTGTGTACTGTGTTCTTGATGTACTGTAGCATTTCCAATTTACTTGCTCCACATCTGTGGAACAACAGCTCAGTTATGCTGGAGCGGCAGTAAGATGAGGAGCAATCATTAGCAAGATGTAGAAATATAGCAGCAATCAGGAGACTAATAATGTTAGCTGAGAAAAAGCAGCAACCAAGCAGAGAAAGGCAGGATAGTTCTCATACAATATCCAGTATGTCCTTCATAACTTAAATTCATGTCAGTCATGGCCGGTGTAAGGCTTCTCAGTACCCTAGGCAAAACATCAACCTACCCCCCCCCCCCAAAAAAAAAAAATATCCTGTGGTCCTCCCCCCCCCCCCCCCCAAGAAGGAGGGCAAGTCCCCTGCTTTCCCTGGAGGCCCTGTCCACCCTCCCCTTTGCCACCTACAACAGAGTACAAGGAGGAGGGGGCAGCAATGTACGGAAGTATGCCTCAAGGGAACGTATGGAGGTGAAGTCTTAGAAGTTGCACAGCCGCCGACCTGCATTAGGTACAACAAGGATCCTCATAGACACCCTTGATTTTTTGATTTGTAGACTTGGTGGCGCCCCCCAGATCCCAGCGCCTTAGGCAGCTGCCTAAAGCTGCCTAATGGTAGAGCCGGCCCTGATGTCAGTTGAACCCTTTAACATGTCTCATACCTGTTGCTCAGAAAATCAATCATACTGTCATGCTGTCTTATTCTAGTTCTAATTATTGCAGAGAAGAAGCCCGTCTAATATAATTTCTAACATAATTTCTGCTTACAAAGTTGCCCCCCATGGTATCTGGATCTAACTGATATTTTAATTGTCCCATAATGCTTAAGCTCAATACACACAAAGCGATTTTATAAATGATATCACTCCTCTTGGTCCTCATGAGCGATAACATTTGTAATATCACTTAACATGTGCGCTCAATTTTGTAAACAATGATTGTCTACGTGACGCACCTCCTAAATTTGGTCTTTTCAGAATCATGACCAGCTGCTGAATGGGCAGCCTGCCTAGAAAAGAGGCAGGGTGTGTGTGGTTTGGTTGGAGTGGACATGACCTAGCACATGACCCTATTTTCATCGGTACTTGTTTAGTTTCACGGCGGCAGCATGGCCGCGCGCTACTTCCGGGTTGCGCTTGCCACACTTTCTAAAGAAACTCCATGCCAACGTGGATAGTTCATACCCCCACTATCCACGTTGGCTTGGAGTTGATTTTAGATAGTGCTGCGAGCGTAGCCAGCCACCGAGCCCGCAGCGTGGGCGAGTGCAGCGTGCCCCGCAAGGGGACACAGACCCGGAAGTAGTGCGTGGCCATGCTGCCGGCTACTTGAGCAGAGCAGTAGTGATCACTGGCTCTCCCAACTGTCTCCCCCACCCACTGACCTGTGGGTGGGACAGCTAAACAGTGTGCAATTACTGTCTGTCCAATTAATGATTGTCCCACTGTAATCCTTACAGCTGGACAAAGATTTTCAAAAATGCAATAATATATGAGATACATCATACATATGTAGTATTAGTATTTGCCCAGGAGTGTAGAGAAACCCGTTAAAGCTGCATTGCACACGGAGGGAATTAGAAGCTGGGACACCACCACCCCGCAGCAAAAGTTATAATCGGGAGGCTGGCAAGTTACTGAGCTCTTTAAGTTTTACAATTACTGACTGAAATTTGGTAATATTAACCATTGGAATATGCATGCTACCATTTACTAACAAATACCGTGTTTCCCCGATAATAAGACACTGTCTTATTTTTTTTTCTTGAACAAAAAACACCATAGGGCTTATTTTAGGGGTAGGGCTTATTTTAATGAACATTGACAGCAAATGTCAAAAAACATGCCCCCAGTCCTCCTTAATAAACATGCCCCCAGTCCTTCTTGATACAGGTAAACATACCCCAGTACTCCTTAATAAACATGCCCCCAGTCTTCCATTATATCGGCAAACATGCCCCCAGTCCTCCATTATACCGGTAAACATGCCCCCAGTCCTCCTTACAGTAATAAACATGTCCCCAGTCCTCCGTGATAAAGGTAAACATACCCCAGTACTCCTTTAAGTCTCAATAATGTCCAGCTCTTCTTTGCTCCGTTCTGCAGCCGCGTTATGTGCGCGGTGACGTTCCGCACCGCAATGCATCCATGGGAATAGAAGCGGCTTCAGAAGAAGCCTGTGCTTTTACCTACACAACGGAGGTGAGGGGGGTTAGGGGTGGTGAGTGGGGGATCAGGGGGGTTTAGCAGGTGTAGAATCTATTGTCTGAACGCCAGATAATGAAATTTTACTAGGGCTTATTTTCGGGGTAGGGCTTATTTAGGACCAGTGTCCAAAATCAAGGGTAGGGCTTATTTTCGGGGTAGGTCTTATTATCGGGGAAACACGGTAGGAGCTGTGAGAGAGCTGCCTGTCGGTGAATGGACTAAACCATTTTATACTGTTGGTCACAGAACTCTAACCTTCATACTAACCCGGAGTTAGGAAAAGCAATTTACTGCCATTACCCTTGCTACTTAAAGTGACAGTCATATTATAAATATAATTCTTATAAATCCAATTCTTTTATACTTACTTATTACCGGCCGGTGAATTATGTATATTTAATCATAAATTGTACTATTTAAAAAAAATTAAAACTTGATTTTATAGAAAAGTACTTGGATCAGCGCTAGCTCTAAATTCTTGTTTGTAATATAAGACTCTCCACTGGCCTCCAAACTTTCAAGCGTTCCCTGAAAACTCACCTCTTTAGGCAAGCCTATCATATTAAAGTTCCAGACACATAACCCTCTGAGGTACTTTGTATTATATAGCTTCCCTTCTGGACCTACAAGCTATGCTATTACTGATGCCTGTCCTTGTCCTTTCACTCCTATGTCCCTATTGATTGTAAGCTTGCAGCAGGGTCCTCTTACCCCCAAGTCTGTCTGTTGTTCCCCACTTTGTTTTATCTCTGTTTACAATTGCAAAGCGCAATGGAATCTGCTGCGCTATATAAGAAACTGTAAAAAAATAAATTAATGTGGTTTGCCTATGGTTGGGACTGCCTATCCCACTGACCACTTGCAGAGGTGAAGCTAAAATGATTTATAGAATTTTTTTTACTATGTATCTTATTATCTTAAAATACCTTTTCATTTATATCTTATTTAAATGCACCAGGAGGAATAGTGTCTGCGGACATTATACCCCCCCCCCCCCCATTGTTTTCATGGCAAAGTATGCAGCTTTCTGCATCTTCTTCCGGCACTTCCTGGTAATGCTTTAAAGACAGTGTACATTTTGCACACACCACTATGGCATTTTAGTGCTGCTTACACACATATTGTCCCCTGAAGTGCTGCTTACATTCATAATACCTCCTGCAGTGACAATTATATATAATGCCCACTGTAGTGCTGCTTCATTATGCCCCCTGGAGTCAGGGCAGGGGACAGGGGGGGGTCAAGGGGGACAAGTGTGATGGGCCCCAGCGATCTGAAGGGCCCCAGAGCTTCCATGCCCCATCACGGCCGCCTCTGTTCTAGCTGGTATGTCAGTGACCTTCACGGCCCGGCCGTCTACTGTGTACCATCTGTGTGTGGCTGAAACTGACTCACTGTGTGCCACTGCGGTGTACTGTGTGTGCGACCTGCCGTTCAGCACTTAGAGCCATCTACTCTGTGTGTGCACACGGCCTGGGGCTGCAGCCGCACAGCCGTACCCACCACTGCTGGCACTGTGGCCTCAGTCTCTGGCTCCTGTACTTTATAGCGCATGCGCAGGTTGTCTGTTCCGTTCCTGCTCATGATGCTCGGCATTCTTTTGTGAAAGTGACAGGCCAGCAGCAGGCAGCAGCCAGGAGCCAGGCCAGGAGGACTGAGAACGAGAGAAGTCCACACTTGGAAGCAGGATCTGGAGCAGCGAAAGGTTAAATGAGGCTCATGCAGAAGAGGGTTGTGTGGATTTGGGTTTAGGTGGGGGCCCCAGAAATATCATTGTACAGGGCCCCAAGATTTCTATTGCCAGCCCTGCCTGTAGTGCCAATTATACATAATGCACACTGTAGTGTTGCTTCATAATGCCCCCTGTAGTTTCGCTACATAGTGGGCCTTATTCTGGTTGACTTGCTAAGCAGGAACGCACCCATATATATTAGTGTGGGAACGCGACAAACTTGAATGAGTCTAGGGTCGCACTCGATTGCAGGAATGCACCCATATGTATTAGTGTGGGAACGCGACAAACTTGAATGAGTCTAGGGTCGCACTCGATTGCAGGAATGCACCCAAATGCCCGAGCACAGGAAAGCGTGAAACGCGCACGAACACACCTGAACATCCCACAGATCTTTAAGGCTCCCCCACACTAATCGATTTGGGCCCAAATTCACCCAATTCTGGAGGATCGGGATGAGAAATCGGGTTAAGTAGGCCCAAATTGCACAGTATATAACATCCGATCTGATCAGATGTGCGGTCCTGTGCGCATCGGTTCGGACTTGGAGGTTGGATGGTCTGCACAAAAGATAAATCAATTTTTTTTTTTACATTTTTCTGTTTATTAAATTTGGCCAGAGAACAATTTCCATACAAATATCGGAAATGAAAAAAAGAAAGAAAAAGAAAATGTATATTAAATGGTTTGGAGTTGTTTTTAATGAGAACTGGTCCAAAAGCCCTTTAACACATTTAAGTGAAACTAAAATAATGTTAATTTTTTTTTTTTAAAAAGCACCCTTTTACATATTATTTCAATAAAATAGTATTAATAAATCAGCAACTTTACATACTTGGGACACATACAGTACAACAGGATAACATTTATTGATGGTTCTCCTGCTCCCACATCCTGTAACCTTAGCATCTAGGGGCTAAAAATAGATTAGTCAGGATTCACCCCCTGGGAGAAATGAAGCACAGTCACAGATGGTTAAGGTACACCTCGTTTTCTTAGTCAGAAAATAAATGTTGGAATATCAGTTGCTATTAATTAATAAGCTTTGACATTGTAAGTAATGCCCAAACCATTCTATGAAAATACACCGTAATTACAACTATGACTGGTGAAAACAAGCACTGACTGTATACATTTGTTTCTCAAGCACATGATCAAGATGAATATGACACCAAATTGCCGCCCACCTCAACTTAATATTTCATTGCATTTGCGCGATTGGCCAATTGACCTGCAGTTGCTTGTTTGGTTTTATGCTTAGAATGAATGTGCAGATAACTGTTGACCAATGCTTCAGGAGTGACCAAGGTTATTTGTGCGTGTCATAGGGGTATAAGATGATATCATTTCCATGTTTAATTCTATCATTTCCATGTTTAATGTATCGGATTCAGATGTTTATCTTTCATGCTAACTCCCAAACACATTGAACACACAAATGACATCCCTTTAATTTATGGAGACCAAGTAAAGTAATATTGGCTGCCTTGTAGACACTGGGCTCTGTCAACCTCTCAGATTCCAGGAGGTCACCAATACTTACTTGTTTACTTACTTGTTTACCATTGGCATTTCATTTAGGAAAACATTATACCTGCTTAGTTATCTGACACTTTTTCCAGAATGATCGGCAAAACCCACTTGAGATGCTGCTACAGCAAGAGCCAATCAGCAAAGGGGCAATCTCATTATCTTACAAATAACACCATGTCAAATTGGACACTCCAACAGCCAAATGTAAAGCTTCCAATTTTGGCGGCTGCACAGCCTGTAAGATGGCAGTTAGGGGCTGATTAGCTGATCATTTATCTACATCCACTTTATTCCTCGCCAAGGCTTAGTAATTAGACCTCAGTAACTGTAAGCTCCAAAGAGGTAAGTAAATAAGTGTATTACAACATTTTTCTCTGTACAGCACGGTATAATTTGTTGACATTGTTAAAAGAATAACTTGACAGATTGTTCTGTTGAGTTTGACCTATGCTAGAACATTTTGGAGGAAAATAATAATATATGTACTCTTTAAAACACTTAGGAGTAACTTTACTAAGATAAGAGTTCTACTGAAGATGGGATGTTGCCCATACCAACCAATCAGATTCTATTATTTTGTAGAAGGTGCTACATAAATAAGAAGTAGGATCTGCTGTTTGATTGCTATAGACCAGGGCTGGGCAATTGCAGCCCTCCAGATGTTGAGGAACTTCACATCCCACCATGCCTTGCATCAGTTTCAGCATGGCCACATAGCAAAACTAATGCAAAGCATCCTGGGATGTGTAGTTCCTCAACATCTGGAGGGCCGCAATTGCCCAGCCCTGCTATAGACAAAATCCCATCTTCAGAAATCTCCCATCTTAGTAAATTTAACCCATACTGTAGATCCTAATTCAGAGTTGTGTGCAATTTGCAATGTTCGTGGAAATCAGAATGCTGGACATGCACCAAAGAATTTGCTTACGGTTTGTAACATTTAAAAACACATATTGAGTATCTTTATTGTTTATGTACTTAAATCCTTTTCCCATAGATAATTGCATTTTAAGATTTACTGGTGCGTTATGCATGCTTCTGAAGAAGTGGCTGGTTAAATACCATGATGAAACGCGTTATGCACTTTATCTCCTGGACACTTTTGGGCCACTTAACCTTCCTTATCAGGACCAGGATTAAATAGCGGGAATATTGGAACGTCCAGTGTTTATAACCGCCAGCTACCACCACCTGCTAGCTTTGTTGATAAAAACTAGATGGACTTATCACACAACAAGCTGGTAATACAGTCTACCCACCTGCAAACTGGAGATTTCGTAGATTTTGCTCACTTCTTTCTAACACCTATTAGCTTTGGAAGTTACTCTTTTGTGGCTGGTCCGCTATCTGCTATTGTTGATTTCAACTTATTTGGACAAACCAGTGGCCCACTTCTTCATCTTAGAGTCTGCATTAATTCCATTGACCTGTGCTTTATATGATCTACATTTTCTATCTCTGTAATGTTGCTATTATTTCTATTTCAAACATTATACACAATTAGATCCCTTTTATCAAGTCATATGATAATTATTTTCATTTTGCTTACCTTTCCATAACGCTGTTCATTTTGTTTTATTACTTGTTTAGTCTGGCCCCTCTTTTGAATAGCTGCTACATAATTCCTCTGACATCACCTATAAGATTGTACTGTATGTCTGTTACCCAAAACAACTAAATAAAGAAGTTCAGCACAGATGGCGTAATGGTTAGCACTGGGCACTGAGATCATGGGATAAATTCCCACCTTAGAGTTAACTGTGTGGAGTTTATACATTCTCAAAGATCTTGAATGGGTTTCCTCTGTAAAAGTCCAGTTTCCTCCCACAATAAAAAAATACAGTTAGGTTAACTAGTTACAGTACTAAAACTAACCCCATTGTGTGCATGTACATATTGGGCAGACTTGATTGACCAATTGGTTCTTATCTGCTGTCAAAATCTAGGTTTCAATGTAAAAATTATTATTTCATAAGAAGCTTAACAGTGCATTATATTATAAATTAAGGTTGCATTTACAAGATATTCATGAGTATTTATTACTAAGACAGACAGGCATATAGACATACCATCCAAGATTTAGGAAATCAAACTTGGTTGTATACCTCCCCCATGATTCATGTAATGCTCAAATTTTCAAGTAAACCCACACCTAATAACCCCTCTTTTCTTTGTGATTCACTAATTGCGACAGTTGAAAAATAAGTGTACAATTTGTTTTATTATACTTTGCTGTATTTTGCAGTTGTCAATTAAACCAAGATTCTATCTTCTTTGTTCTCATCCAGCTACCCACAACTTATTTTTGAGCCTCAAAATAAATGTATTATTACTTGTACATTTTTTGTCATATCAGGCAATCAATAAAATGACAAAGAAGCAGCATCATCTCCATTCTACCTTGAATAAGAGTTTCATGTTACCATGACAACAGTGCTGGTTTTATTACCTTAGCAACAGTTCTGGTTATATTCTGCGCATTGGGCATAAGTAGAGGAGGTAGAAGACAAAGTAGCATCAGCGGAGGTAGAAATCACAGCAGGAAAAAAAGAAAAACAATTGACTACAGTGACCAAGGAAGTACTGCATTACTTACATATTTAATTGTGTTAAGCATTTACCAGTTACAATAGATTCTTCAGGGCATCATTACTGTTCAAATAATTCCTTAGAGCTTTTTTTTACTGGCATATTACATTGTACTGAACATTTTTACTGGTAATTTACATTACTGGTGGGCATTACTAATGAAATATAATATACTACAGAGCATTATTTCTGAAATATTTCACTGAACCATATATTATCCTAGGTATACTATTTAATATAGGAATGTGACATCTTAGAAGTCTATTGAGACATCATCTCTGGCATTACATCTTTTTCGCCACTATGTGCCACTTATTTAATCTTGTTTTCCAGAGGTAAACTGCAGCACATATTTATGTAATTGCTGTCTTAACACTCTTTAAGCTCAACTATTAACCCCTTCAGTGGCAATACCGAGAATTTTCCGAGCTGTGCCTCAGTGCCCAGTCTGGCAAGGCCAGAAAATTCCCGGGATTTCCACTGTTTAGAGCCGGGCAGCGCTGCTGAGTTCAATCGCTGAACTCAGGCAGATTCCGCGCTGCTTCCTCTCCTACGCCGCGCCTCCTCCTCCCCTCCGGCATTTCTATTGACCTGTCCGGTGCCGGCTTATGACAAGCCAGCTGCCGGAAGCAGGGATGAGGCGGTGGGGAGCAGGGCCGGGCAGCGGCTGATTCACAGTTCAGCGGCGCTGCCCAGACCCAGGGAGAGTGTTGTGTTTTTTTTTAGGAGCGCTCCCCTTAAAAAAAAACACTGAAGGGGTTAAGCCCAGAGCAAAGTAGAATACATTTTTAATAAGCTCAAGTGCTAAATAGTTTAGTCTGGCATTTACTGTAACAGAGAAACCACAAGTGTGAGATCACCTGGATACTCCAGGGTGGTCCTATGTGGGAGTCCACAAACATCAGTATGCTCCATCTCCCATGGCTACCAGCCGGTACTGAAATTGAATTATGATTTCCATAGGACGCAAGGGCCAGAGTAATTAGCAAACCCGATAACCATGAAATGCAGCTTTGCAACCATTGTAGTCCAAATATTATATAAGTGAAGTGTCAATGGTATTTAATTCCAATACATTCCAATCCATCTCATCAATTCATATTCCAGAGTATCTTTAACCAAAGACTAAAGTATTAGCGAATTTCAAATTTACTCTGTGTGAGAAATGATCGGAAACATATTTGGCCACTAGCAAACTTTTCAGGGAACACAACTCAACACTACTTGTTAGGAACTTTAATACATCCCTAAAGGGTCTTGCAAAATAGACAAACTTATATGTAGCCGGGATACCACTACAAGAGGAACTACTGACAGATTCTCACTAACCATTTTAGTAGTTCCAATGGAATTCATGGTTGAAACCAAAATAATTTGCCAGAGATTTGCTCACAATGGCTGGTGATATATATTGTGACAAGGATCACAAACACAGGGACTCAGATGAAGACTTAGATGTTTCCTTTCAACAGTAGGTCACAGCATTCTAGGTTAATTCCGTATGCAATCATAAATACAGGCAGTAGCATACAGGCAACCTCAGAATAGCAGACTCTTGAAAGATTGTCCCAATGTCCCTACCATAGTCCACATATCCCAGCCTTTTGCTTGGGCGGTTAATTCACCATCAAGAGCAAGCTGACTCTGCCCTGGAAATCCTTAAATTATATCAGGAAATCCCACGTGCTGCTGATTACACACCTGGGTTCTGTTACTGCTGCAAAAGCTGGTCTGGATCCTCCACATTACTTTCATGTGGGGAGATGTTGTCTCTGCCACAATAAAGATATATATATATATATATATATATGGTACTTATGTAATATCTGGGCTCCCGTTTTTCTTATGAGACCACGTCCCCTTGCGGGGCTCGCTGCGCTCGCCACGCTTCGGGCACGGTGGCTCGCTGCACTCGCCACACTATATAAAATCAGCTCCATGCGTAGTTGGATAGTAGGGGTATGAAAAAATGGGGTGCATTTAACATGGGAGCCCAGATAATACATAAGTACCATATATATATATATATATATATATATATACATATATATATATATATATATATATATATATACATACAGGTTCCAAATTCCAAATGCCAATCCAGGAGTACAATGCACATGGGACCAAACAAGTTTGTCAAACAGGTATACAAGTGATAACGCAAATCCAAAGTGTCACAGGCTTGGCTGGTTGTGTTCCGGTAATGCTCTGGGTGAGCCAGTGGAGGGTGCAGGGAACTGTAATCAGGATGGTCGGTGGTAGTTAACGCTCATGTGCTTGGGAGAATACACAGAGGAATTGGAGAGACCTGAAGCAGAGGCGCAGAGTCTAACTTGCTAGGGATTTTCACTAGTGACCCCGGAAAGGGTACATGGTCTTTGCTGCACCTGAAAAGCAGGTTGCAGACCTCTGCCCGGGTTTCTCTGTGGGGACGATACTGGAACACAATGGGATGTTGGACCATTGATAATGGAACCGATGGTGTGACCCATGGTTTCAATAGCAAGGACCAATGGCGTGGCCGGGTAGCCAATAGCAGGGGTCAGCCTGGGAACCAATAGTGTGGTCTGGGAGCCAATGGTATCGGGAACCTGTGTAGATATACTGGGCTGAGCAAAGAAAACTAGAAAACACTAGAGATGTTAACAATGGGAGTTTCTGGCAGCAGGTGAGTAATCAGGGAGGCAAAACTACAGGACACCGGTATCTGGATCTCTGGAGATAGCCACAAGCCTTCTAGAGCTGATGCTGGAGAACTTGCAGTGGAACTGACAAGTTGTTCAAGGCAAGAATACACCAGTGCGCGGGTAAGTGGCAGTGCAAGAACTGGGGTTCCTGACACAAATTAAGGAAATGTTCTAAAAGGTTAAAAGCTGGAGAGATAGACAGAAAATGTAGAGACCAAAATACATATAGTATAACAGCAAAACAGGAGCAGCAAGATATTGGTTAAGACCACAAATCTAATGTGCAGGTATTGCTGGCTTCCAAGTTTATAAACTTGTGGCTGCGACCAATAAGTGTGGGCAGACCCAGTGTAATCACACTTGCCTACCCTCTAGGAATGGGCAGAAGGTTCCTGAAAACCAAGTCCTCTTCTCAACCCTCTAGAAAGATGGACAAGCCAACTGCATGCCACAGGTCCCACCCTGCATCTCCCTCACATGCCAGTCAAATACCATAACATTTGGGGCTCTTTTAGGAGGGGCCATAATTTAGCAAATTGCATAATTTTATTGTAATGGGGAGGGGCTTGATGACAGCAAGCTCTGTGTCCCTTCCTTCCCCCCAAGACAAGAGTCTGAACCAACAACCTCTGCTGTGGATTTTATACAGGTTTGTAGATCAAAGGTTCCAAGATCAAGTTCAATGGGTGCATCAGTTGCTTTTTATGCTTGATTGTGACACTACTTTTAAAATTCTGATGCCACCTGTTTTTATTGAAGATCTGAACTTTTACAATAAGCCTTACAGAAGTTACTACTTGTCTTAGCTATCTCCAGTAAATTTGTATAGCAATAACAGTTATCATATCTATACAGTATATGGGGCCTTATTCTGATCGGTGCGGATATTCCCGCATGCGGACGGCCTCATTACCCTATGCATACGCCCCCCGTTTCATGGGCGTTCCCATGCAAACGCGGGGCGTATGCATGGTAATGAGGCCGTGACGCGTGGGTACGGGGCGGGCATCTGACATCGCCGGATGTCAGCTGCCCGCCCCCATACATGATTTCACACGGACAAGTGTCCGTGTGGTCTTGTGTTGCGGGACCTGGTGGAGCGTGCGGCCCTGCATTCGATGTTCGGCGACCATCGAATGCAGGGGCAGCTCCCAAGACGGAGGAGGCGTATCCCCGTCCAATTTCATGCGGATCGCCACATATCCGCGTACGGACGGCAGGTGGCGATCCGTATGGAAGGCGGGGATTCGCCTGCACGGTTGCGGCCGCATATTCTGATCGGGCCGCACCGATCAGAATAAGGCCCATGATAACTTATATTATAGTTATGATGCAATTCACTAGACTGAGCTGTTCTGCTTTTGCTAAGGTCACAGAGGTGTAAAAATGGGCAAAAAAAATGTATTGTATTCTTCATAATGACCTGTAATGTTTACCCATTTACCCAACATTTTTTTATTTTAATTTATATAACAAATGTGAGTGACACTGGCATTTTTAGCTGATGTTTTGAACATCTCACAGAGATGTTGGCATTCAAAGGTTTAATGTATATAAGACAAAAATATGACATACAGTGACTTAACTGCAATATTTGTTACAGAAGAACACAGAAATATGGATTATAGCCCCAATTAGATTGGTCTCCAGGTAGTACATCAAAGATGTTATGGTCTCACGTTGGCTTTAAAAGATAATCTTTTCCTCTTAATCTGATGTCACTGTATAGAGGCAGTGTATATGCTGACAGTAATCATATACTGTATCTACTTTTTACAAAAGTTTTTTATTTGGACAATGGTCAAATACAAGTACACGATAATACATAACTTGCAAAATCCAACATACAGTAGGTTTAGCATTGAAGTATATGTAAACATACTGTATAGTGTATTAGAATTGATTAGAAATAATGACAACAAAACAAAAGAAAGAAAAAAAAACAGTGTTAGAAAGACTATGGAGTGATTTCCAAAGAAAGGAGTTTCTCATGGTGTAATTTGTCCAGAAGATAATTAATAAGTCCTCCTTAAGATGATGGATCTTTGATCTTGAAGATGGTTGTGAAAATAAAGTTGAGTCCAGCTTTTTCTTAATGAGAATAATGAAAGTCATGGAATTTTGCAATGAATATAATCAATACAACTTTTGAAGAAAGATTGGATCACAAACTGGTAGTACACGAACATCAGGACTGTGATTGTGCAAATTCCTAGGTACTGATGTGAGAACAGAGCTGTATATATCTACAGATCTAACCACGTTCATCTATCCTACCTATGGCGATTGGCCCGCACAAGTAGTAGTACTCACCAAAATATTGTACCACTCGGCCTGTGATACCATACACTTTCTACTGCAACCACCGATGGTAATTACAAAGTGTGGCAGTCCTCCAACACTCTGGGGGAGATTTACTAAAGGAAATTTCTAAAAAATAGGTGTATTTGTATCCAGAAATACACTTATTTTTGACATTTACTATCCCGAAAATACGGCAATTCGTATTCGTATTGATAGCACATCTGGATACAAATACACCTATTTTTTTACAAATTTCCTTTAGTAAATTTCCCCCTCTATCTCAGGCATTCCGAACCACGGTCCTCAAGGCACACCAACAGTGCAGGTTTTGTAGATATCCAGGCTTGAGCACAGGTGACTTAATTAGTATCTGAGGGATTCTGATTAAACCATCTGTGCTGAAGCCTGGATATCACTAAAATGTGCACTGTTGGTGTGCATTGAGGACCATGGTTGAGAATGCCTGCTCTATCTCAATTGCACAGGCTCAGCAACAGAAATGACCATGCAGTTAGCTGAGTCCTGCCTCTAGAAAACAATAATAGTGATCACATTAGTTATCACTAAGTTAAGCTTAGTGATCTAATAGATTTTTCAAATACTGAGTTCTGGAGTATGTATGTATGAAAATAGACTAAAAATAAATTATTTATTAACAAAAGAAGTACAATGATTAGTTACTTAAATTATATAAAGAAAAAGGATTACAGAATACACAGATAAACACGTAGTCTATTCTGGCTGGGAGTATAGCTTAAAGTTGAAGGGATAACCTCTCTCAACTAGATTGATTTCCAAAGTGTGTCTTACAACAAAAAAACTACTTTGTCCCCTACTGAGGGCACTGATGATTGATTGATGAGTTAATTAAATCAGGTTCAATACCAGGACTGCCCACAGATTTTTAACATTTAGTACAAATCTGCATAACATCCACAACCTCTTCATTTTAAACAACTTCAACCTGCTTGCCATAACAGAAACATGGCTCTCACAATCAGACACAGCCTCCCCTGCAGCCCTGTCACATGGTGGTCTCCACTTTACACACCTCCAGGCCTGGTGACAGCAGAGGAGGTGGGTTTGGAATATTACTATCCCAGTCCTTCACATACACAGTTCTTCCACAGGTTCCATCACTCACATTCACATCATTTGAAGTACATTCCATCAGAACTTACACTCCTTTCTCACTGCGTGTTGCAGCTATCTATCGCCAACCTGGGCAGCCAACACGATTTCTGGAAGATTTTTCTGCCTGGCTCCCTCACTTCCTTTCCTCTGACATCTCAACTATCATCATGGGTGACTTCAACATTGCTATTGATAGCCCAAAATATGCTGCTCATGCCTCCAAACTACTCTTTCTAACCTCCTCTCTCTGCCTCTCCCAATGGACTGACTCCTCTACTCATTGGGAGGGCCACTGCCTTGCTCTGGTATTCACTAAGCTGTGATCAGTGTCTGTATTCACCAATACCCCTTTCCCTCTCTCAGATCACAACCTTATCTCCTGCATGCTGTCCTCTAGTACTTCTAACTCAAAAACACTGAAATCCTTTAATCCACCTCAAGCCCGCAGAAATATTAATGATATTAATTTTCAAGTACTCTCCTCCTCACTGCAACAACAGCTTGCTCCTATTTCTACATTCACTACTCCTGAGATGGCAGTATCCCACCAGCCCTGGATGAAGTGGCTCCAGTTACCCACTACCCTCCACGTAGGCCTGGACGCCAACCGTGGCACTCTAAATTAACGAGACACCTACAAAATCTCTCATGCAAAGCTGAGCGTAAATGGTGTAAATCTCACAGTCCAATGGATTTCTTTACATATAAGACTATCTACCAGTCCTATAGATATGCCCTGAAAACTGCTTCTAACCCAAAATGTATTTTTAATACATTTAAATCCCTTCTCAACCCTCCCTCACCCAAGCCAGCAGCCACTATCCATGCATAAGATCTTGCATCCTACTTCAGGGATAAGATTGACAAGATCAGGGGTGATGATCTGCTCAATTCCATACCTGAGCCCTCTGACACAATTACTTCATTTGATCCCATGAATGAAGATGAAGTATCTGCACTTTTCTCTTCCTCCCACTCTACTACCTCTCCTCTTGACCCTATACCCTCACAAATAAGTAAATCTCTGTCCCCTGTGCTCATCCCAATCTTAACAAAAATCTGTAACCGCTCTTTTTCTATTGGTGTCTTTCCTTTATTGTTCAAACACGCAGTTATTACTCCAATTCTGAAAAAACAGAATTCTGTTCCAAGCTCTCTCTCAAACTACCGTCCCATTTCTCAACTTCCATGCACCACCAAACTACTTGAAAGACTTGCAGACACTCGCCTAACATGCTTTCTTAACTGGCACAACTTACTGGACCCGCTTCAGTCAGGCATTCGTGCCCAACACTCCACAGAGACAGCACTGACTAAAGTTGTTAATGATTCACTACTAATTCTTCTAGATTTCTCTGCTGCTTTTGACACTGTTGCTCACACATTTCTCATACAAACACTACAATCCCTAGGTCTTAAAGACACAGCCCTTTTTTTGGGTCTCATCCTACCTATCTAACCACTCCTTTAGTGTTCATTTCTCTGATTCTATCTCCTTTTTGCTACCTCTTTCAGTTGGAGTACCTCAGGGTTCAGTTTTAGGCCCTCTGCTTTTCTCAATCTTTACCTCATCTCTTGGCAAACTAATCAGCTCCTTTGGATTTCAGTATTATCTGTATGCGGATGATACTCAGCTCTACCTATCCTCCCTGGACCTGTCCCCATCTGTGTTGAGCCATGTCTCTGAATGCCTTTCTGCTGTTTCATCCTGGATGTCATCTCGCCACCTTAAACTTAGGGGGGAATTTACTAAAGGAAATTTGTAAAAAAAATAGGTGTATTTGTATCCAGAAATACACTTATTTTTTACATTTACTATCCCGAAAATACGGCAATTCGTATTTGTATTGATAGCACATCAATACGAATATGAATTGCCGTATTTTCGGGATAGTAAATGTCTAAAATAAGTGTATTTCTGGATACAAATACACCTATTTTTTTTTACAAATTTCCTTTAGTAAATTTCCCCCTTAATATCTCAAAAACAGAATTAATTATATTTTCGTCAATAAAAAGTAGTTACCAACCTGATATCTCTATTGCTGTTGAGAAGAGGACAATCACTCCTACCTCTCAAGCTTGCTGCCTAGGTGTTATCCTTGACTCTGAACTTTCCTTTGTACCCCACATTCAATCTGTCTCAAAATCATGCAACATGCACCTAAAAAACATATTTAAAATTCACCCTTACCTTACACAAGACACTGCAAAAACTCTAATACATGCTCTCATCATCTGACGCATTTATTATTGCAATAGTCTCCTTATTGGCCTTCCCCAATACAGACTCTCACCACTAAAGTTCATATGAATGCAGCTGTGAGGCTAATCTTCCTAGCCAGACGTTCATCATCTGCAAAGCTACTCTGTTAGTGACTTCATTGGTTACCTGTATTCTACTGTACTCAATACAAAATTATTTTACTTACACACAAAGTCATAAACCATACTACACTAACATACATATCTTCTCTTATCTCAAAATATCTTCCAACATGACCTCTACGCTCCTCCTAAGGTCTGCGTCTCTCATCCACACTCATTACTCGCTCCCATTCCTGACTGCAGGACTTTCTTTGGGCTGCACCCACTCTGTGGAATGCCCTCCAAAGCACAAGAAGACTCTCCCCCAGTCTCCAAACCTATAAGCGTTCCCTAAAAACTAATCTCTTCAGGCAAACTTATCAAATTCCAGAACCAGTCACAGAACCTTGCATTCTGGTGGAGTCGATGCAATAAAGAATACAGTATCTATCCTTATGTATCAATACCTATTTCCCTATAGATTGTAAGCTTGCGAGCAGGGCCCTCCTACCTTTTCACTGTCTGTAAATACCCTGCTTGTTGTATCACTGGTGTGGTTGGTTAAATATCTATTTGGTACTTATGTAATATCTGGGCTCCCGTTTTTCTTACGAGACCGCGTCCCCTTGCCACGCTTCGGGCACGGTGGCTCGCTGCGCTCGCCACACTATATAAAATCAACTCCATGCGTAGTTGGATAGTAGGGGTATGAAAAAATGGGGTGCATTTAACATGGGAGCCCAGATAATACATAAGTACCATCTATTTTCTCAAAAATATGTTGCAAATATTCTTAAAATACGACCAGTTTAAATAGTTCATGTATACTTCTACAGGGACGTGCCATCAGGGAAGACATGGGAGGCAGTGCTTACAATGTATTTTTGTGTAAAATAATACAAAAAATATATGGAAAGTATAACACATAGAATATTCTGTATTTACTCATATAAATATTTTCTTTATATTATTTTAGCAATTTGAAATATTTTAATTAGTTTGGGAGGTACCGATAAGCGGTGCCTCCCCTAACAAGTGTAAGGGGACAAAGCATCGGGGGCGGGGTTAAGCTGTGGGCTAAAAAAGCCCATTAAATAAATATCAAAAACAGCACTTCTAGAAGTGCTTCATTGACAGGGGCTTCTGTGATTGGGCAACAGATTGAACTGCTGTCCAATCACAGCAGCCCCTGTCAATTCCAACTTCTAGAAGTGTCGCTATTTTTTTTGGGGGGGGGGGGTGGCGGCTGTGGTCGGGTGCAGGGCGGGTGTTGGCAGTGGTTTTGTATCTGTGACAGTGCCTCTGTACACAGCCACCACTGCACTTCTCTGTTCTTCTATGAATTTTGGAACTTTAAACGGTCATACCTTTTCAAAATAGGAAATATATGGTTTTGATATTTGATTCTGTCTGAAGTCTGAATACCCTGTCAGAGAGCTGTTTTTTTTTTATTCCACATCCCTTTTAGAAGACAAGCTCACATAATTTATATGCAGCACTAGATGAAAGGTTTGTTTACCAGTGTCCTGTCCATTTAATTGCAGTTTCCTGCTGCTGACAGGATTCAATAATGAAATGTACATTATAATGAAACTACACTAGAACTCCTCTGATTTCCTGAAACTGACTCACATACTAATGAAAAACCTTACATGGGCTTTCCAGGAAATGAACAAACAGGGTTACACCAAAATTCAGGCTCCTTCATAGTGACAGGAGCCGGGTTACTGCATTGTGACATTTTCATGCAGCAACTACCTCAATAAGAAGGATCTGGCATTGCAGGCACTAGTCCCTGAGGGCAGCCAGGATTACGGGGAATGTACCCGGAATGATGCAACTCAGGCTTCCAACTAGGTCACGCCACATAGCAATGCCAGCAAGGGATTACCAAAAGGTTATGCCCTTTCAATAATGCCACACTTCTTTGACAGGTATGCACCCCAAAAGTGTGCAGCGAGGGTACTATTGGCCCCACTGTATCTGACCGACCCCCACTGCTCTCAGGCAGCATCCCTTCAACCCTACTTTCCACCAACTTCCTGTTTTAGCCCAATTTACTATACTCTAAGAAAATGTTGCAAATTACTAAAATATTTAATTGACCAGTGGTGTAACAATGCTTGGGTGAAAAGGACACATGGACACTGATATAGGCCTGGCTGAGGGGGTCACCCATGGACAGGGCCATGTACAATTACTCACCCCCCCTCCTCCTTCCCCAAATTTGGGAGCATCTGGTGTGGTTCTTCACCTGAGAAGCAGTGTCCTTTAAGGTTTTTTGCATGGCTGCTGCCTATACAGAACTTCTTTGACATCTTCATTCTTCTGGGGGGTGGCAGTGTTTAGATTCTTTTGCATGGCTGCCACCAATCTAGGACTTCCACAGCATCTTCAGGAGCATTTTATTACTGGATAATATTAGCTGGTACAAGGACTAGCCACGCATTGCCCCAACCCGCATTGCCTCCTTATGCAGCCAACTCATTCACTAGTAACCACACCACTGATTCATGGGCAGATTACCAATGGGGCAGATGGAGCTGCAGCTCCAGGCCTCCACATAAAAACAGGCCCAACATAATGACAGCATGGTGCTCACCAGACAGGCACCATTTGGCCTCATGGTTAGCCTTAAATCATAAGTATCAATATTGCATTTATATTATACAAATGTATTTAGGAAGACACTGGGGCATATAGTGTATGAGTTTTACATGCCATAATGGTATTGGCCTCACCTCCTACACTTCTCATAATAGACCCAAGAACATTTTCAACTACAGGCCATTAGGTCCTTAATCCAGCCCTAAACTGTTTATACACACACAAACACACACACACACACACCCTTACACTTACAATGGGATCCAGGAGGAACAACACGTTACAAGAATAATTAAAATTAGCTATCACTAAGATCTCCTTTTACACACATACAGGTGCTTTGGCAGCATAATGTAAATAGACATGTCCGCATCACTGATATTGGCCAGTGTAATATATAGCACAAATTTACCAATACACCCATCCTTGAGAAAAGCAACCATTGGTAGAAATGTACTCAAAAGGAAAGATGGGGTATAATTCTATCTGTGCAATATGAGCAGCCTATATTCTAATTGAGATAAAAGGGTATCACCTACTGTATACCCTAAAAATAAACTGTGTCACAAAAATAACCTCAATATATGAATAATGGTGCTTCTAATGAGAGACCAGATCTCCCCTGTAAATGCGATAAGTTAGATGTCCTTCTTCAATCTGGTAACTCCAAATGAGCATATGAAATGACAAGAAAGGGAGCACAACTCTCCTCATGTGGTACTGTTTTTCAATATGTATCTTTAAATAAAGAATGAATACACAAATCCTTTTGTGTAATAAAAGTGCTCATCACACCGCCAAATGTGTCCCAGGAACGACAGTGGAGTCCTACTGTACCTACAGCTCCATGACATCATAATCCTGGTCTGGGTGGTGCAGTTTACCATCCAGTTGAGGCATAGGTTCCTCAGAATGCTTAACCATTGCCTTATCTAAACACGGACCAGAGTGAGATCTTTGTTATTCCCCGGTATTTCTCTTCCCCTAAGCGTCACCTGGCAGCGTTGCAGATGGGATGCATGATTTTTAGTGTTGCCAGGAGGAGAAAGAGTGGCACCTACTGTACATAAACTAGGGAGGTAGATATTATGGTAGTAGCACAAGAAAATAAATCAATGGGAGGAGGCCAGAAGCTTATTTTATTAAGCACCAAAGGGAAGAAAACATAATTACTGATGGGTTATAGGGAGTACAGTACATTATAAAAAATATTGAGAGGCACTTTGAGAACCACATTATAATAATTACTAATGGCACATTATATTAATGACTGATGTGAGGGGAGCACATTATAATAATTACTAACAGTTAGTGAGAAGCATATCATTTATTTTTACGCAGTTCAAAAGTCAACAAATATATATCTTACCCCAGGCGACTGGTAGGAAGTTATGCAACTGAGCAGGTGCAATCCCTGCACAACACCATGTGGACACCAGTGACGATATCCTTTCCCATATACTGTACTTTCATAGCATGTAACAGCCATAGAATTAATACTGAACGTTTTACATTTGTTTAGCAGGTGGAATGTAGATTCTTTTCAGCTTCCCACGATAGTCATAAAAAACATAAGCATCCGCTTTGCTGACTAGCATTTAATTGAGCTGGAAGACATCTGTTCAGCAATGAAAGAGTAGATGTACTAGAATTATAAAGTGTACAACATATGTGACTAACATTCATCAAACTGAAAAACAAAATAGAAAATGTATGTATAATTAATATATCAAAAGTAAACTTTAGACTTAATTCACTTGGGACATGTAGAAGACAATAGCTTGTATTCAGATTACAGGTTGATTATCACTTATCCAAATATCCTTTATCCAAATTATTCCAAAAACCATACATTCCAGAAAGTGAAAGGAAAAAAAATCTTGCTAAACGCACTACTTGGGACATGATATGTAACTGACACTACTGGGGACATCTATAACAGCACTACTGAGGACATGATATGTAACTGGCACCATATATGTACAAGAAAATGGTTGCTTGCCATTCAAATTCACTATCTGAGATAGTAAACAAACTTTATTTCATGTTTTGAAACCTTATTTTCTGCACAAATAAAATGTATCTGTGTGTATTTCATGTGTTTGATGTGTTTATACAACATAAATGCAAGATGCCTCAAGATACATCATTGAAATATAAAAATATTCTAAAATACGGAAAAATCCGTTTGCCAAAATGCTTCTGGTCCCGAGCATTTTGGATAAGGGATACTCAACCTGTAATACATTTGAGTACACACATAGGGCCAGATATATCAAGCAAGTAATAAAGCGGAGGGCGATGAAAGGTAGGAGCTGATTGGCTGGTTGTTTATCACTCTCCACCGTATCACTTTTTGAAGTTTGATACTGGCCCTGAATCCACTGATTGTATTATATGTAAATCACTATCTATGACTCATTAATGGATGAATATTAAAAGGAAAATGTTTTTCTTTTAATGACATTTTGACATTTGTCCTTGTTATATAAAGAAAGCTACCGTATATACTCGAGTATAAGTCGACCCGAATATAAGCCGAGACACCTAATTTGACAACAAAAAACTGGGAAAACTTATTGACTCAAGTGGGACCCTCACTCGAGTATAAGCCGAGAGGGGCTTTTTCAGCATAAACTTTTTTCTGAAATTTAGGCTTATACTCGAGTATATATGGTACTAATGAAAGTAGGCTTGTTAAATTTCTGGTTTTCAACACAGTGTTGTGAGAGATGCTCAAAATATTAATTTAATTGACTTGGCTGTATTTCTCAAGCGATGCTGAGCGAGGCTGGCATTTTAGAGGATATTTTGAGAATCTCTCACAGTAACGTTGGCACCCAAAGGTTTAAAGAAACCATAGTAATTATATGTAAGAAAGTTAAATATAAAAAAGGCTATGTCAAGATGTACGTTAGATTTTTTTCTTTAAATTAATTGCTTTACAATTTTCAGCATACAGTACCCATGTGGCCTGCTGTTTCGTATGTACACTCCTACTGACTCCATTTCATTGGATTCAGTGGTGGAAATTTACTAATCTGCCGTAATTCATTTGATTTCATTCTGCAAAAAAAGTACAAC
The DNA here is from genome assembly GCF_055691185.1 of Crinia signifera. NCBI lineage: Eukaryota > Metazoa > Chordata > Amphibia > Anura > Myobatrachidae > Crinia > Crinia signifera. The sequence goes on from NC_139218.1 coordinate 239,169,488, forward strand.
ACAGTCAGGCCTGACGCAGCAAATCAGCATCCTGTCTCAGGTTGTAGCTCCAGTCTGATGAGGTTATACAGATAAAGAATGTTGTCACTACTGAGCCGGTACATCTGTATAACCTCATCATCCGGCATTGCATTAAAGTTACAATGTGCATGAAATAAACAAGGCCTGCCCAGCCTCCATGATACCTGCACGACCTGCTGATCATGTTCAGTTTAAGTTGGTGGTTAATTTGACAGTGGGTATGACCGCATTTTTCAGGACACCGAGGACACTGGCGACGCCAGCCGCCATTCCCCGCCAGCACCATATCGATGGTGAGAAGGGGACGCGCGCGCACGAGAGGCGCGCGCGTCCCCTTCCGACGGCGCTTCCATCTGCTCCCCCGGGTTCCCGCCGGCTTGTCGGCGGTAACCCGGGGTCCCCGCTGCCTGCCCGCACCCCCCCCCCGTAACCCCCCCTAACCCTGTCCGTCTCCCTGAGGCGGAGACGGACAGGGTTTCCTTCGCCCCGGCGCCGGAGACTGAGACGCGCGTGCGCGTGAGACGCACGCGCATCTCAGTATAATGGATGGCGAGGCTGCTGGCGGATCGCCAGCGGGGACGTTCTGGCGATCCGCCAGCAAGGCTGGCAAGTACTCCATCTGTATGCGACACAGTTGCTGTCTGGATTGGGGTAGAAAGAATTCCAGACACATGATGTGGATCTTTTGGTCCTCTGCCCAGGCATGTTGATGCCCTTTTCTACCCCACCAACAACAACTTTCTCGTCCGGTGTCTGATTTAATCAGACCACATCACCATCAGCATCAGTGGCTGCCAGACAACTTTTAGGCGGTGAGGAAAATGCAATCAAGTGGCCCAGCTTTTCTACCAGCAAAGCGGCAAAATGGATGAGGCAAAAAAAAAACATGCAAAATCTGATTATCTAATTGTGCACACCAGGGGCACACTGACACACACATACACATTGTATAGGGACCAGGGGCACACTGACACACACACATTGTAAAGGGACCAGGGGCACACTGGCAAGTACACACCTTATATGTGTCTTATACACTGACACCCCCACACATTGTATAGGCACCAGAGGCACAGAGACACACATATATTGTATAGGGACCAGGGGCACATTGAGACATACACATTGTATAGGAGCTAAGTGCACACTGACACCTCCAAACATTGTATAGGGACCAAGGGCACACTGACACACACACACATACATATTTAAATATATATTGTATAGGGATCAGTCCAGGGGCACACACACAGGACACACACTGTATCCCTCCCCCAACCTCTACGATGAATACCACTGTGCTGTCAGGCCTGTGTCTCCTGATGAGGAGCGGAAGTGAGGAGCAGGCAGTGACGGGGGTCCAGCAGTGCTAAATTTAATCCCATCCGGCAGCAGGACTTGGAGCTTGGAGTGGGTGGGATGCAGCACAGGCGCCGGGCATGAGGGGGGCGAAAGTCAGCAAACGGCAGCTGTGGCTGCTCTCTCCACGGCACTGGCAGCCACAGAAGTTAAGAGGGACTAGAAGCAGCTTCAGCAGGCATTGGGAGCACGGTCTGTGCTGCAATACTATCGGATGATGCAGCTTGCAGTTCCGCCTCCTTGAGCTTCTTCCTCACAGCAGCCTTCTCTTCCGCAGTGGTGTGGCCAGTCAGCCGCATGTCCTGCTGTTACATAGATTCATCTGTGAGGGAGAAGCTCAGCCAGGCGGAATTGCAAACTGCAACCTCCGATTGTATTACAGCAAAGACTGAGCGGCCGGCGTTCTTTTATTCCTGATTGCCACTTATATATGACTTTGGCTGCGGCCCTAGAGAGCTAAATATGTAGTGGCCCAGAGGGCAGGTGGCAGCTGCCCCCAACTCAGTCTGCCTCTGATCAGTATCCTCCTCATCAATGCCCTCCTCAGCCCAAGCTATACCCATATCCTCATCCTGGTGTACTTCAACAGTGACATCTTCAATTTGAATATCAGAAACTGGACTGTGGGTGCTCATTCCAGCACTTGCAGAGGGCATGCAAATTGTGGAAGGAGCCACCTCCTCCCCTCCAGTGTTGGGAGCGGAAGGAGGGCTTCCATCATCATGTTAAGCTAAACCACTAGTCATGAACATAGGCCAGGGCCTTAGCCATTCCTTGCTACTCCGTGTCCTAAATTGCCTATTGGCAAGTTTATGTTTCTTCTCATATGATTTAAGTTTAATTTAATTTTAATGAACTTTGGCTTTCTGGATTTTACATGCCCTCTATGACATTGAGCATCAGCCTTGGCAGATGACGTTGATGGCATTTCATGATCTATATCATGACTAGTGGCAGCAGCTTTAGCACTAGGAGGAAGTGGGTCTGATCTTTCCCTGTTTTATCCGCCACGTTTTTGTTCTCCCTTTTTTTTTCTGTAGTGATATAAAAAATGATGTGTCACTGGGAGCTTACCCAATACACACCAGGCAGCCCCTAAAAATTATGTGTCACCACAGAGCGGGTACCCAATACACACCAGGCAGCCCCTTAAAAATGATGTTTCACCACTGGGACCATACTTAATACACACCAGGCAGTCCCTCTAATAATTGTGTTTCACACAGAGCATACCCAATACACACAGGGTACTTCTGTAAAATGTATTATGTGTCACCGCCGGAAGTGATCCCAATATACACTGGGCAGCCCCTCTAATTATTTTGTGTCACACAGAGTGTACCCAATACACACAGGGCATGTCTGTAATTAGTATGTGTCATGGCCTGGAGCGTACCTAATACACACCAGCAGCTAAAAAATTATGTGTGTAATTATTATTATCACTGGGACTGATACATATATATATATATATATATATATATATATATATATATATATATATATATATATATATAAAACAGCACTGCACCACTGGACTGATAAAGCAGGTCACCGCCCAACTGATACAGGCAGCACAGCCAGGGCCGGAGCTACCACTAGGCAGCTTTAGGCAGCTGTCTAGGGCGCTGGCCACTAGAGGGCGCCCCAGTACTTTGATCATGTAAATTTAGTATTTTACTGGACTTCCTGAGTTGTAGGGGAGCCTGACACTTTCCCCCAGCACATTTTGCACATGCTGTTACCTGGGCCTGGGAGCAGGTACAGTGGATGATTGCTGGGCTCAGCTTCCAGCAGCAGTTATGAGGCTTGTGTCCTGCTCTTCTGCTTCCTGCTGCTGCTCTTCACACAGAGATCGTCTGGTAGCTCCGCCCCCTCCAGCACAAGAGCCGATTCCTAAGAGACCCTGCCAGCAGCCAGAGCATCCAGACATACAGCACAGGTGACTGGCAGCACATACTTTATGTATTTGAGGGAGGGGAGGTGCAGGGATGGTTTTACATATGAGTTGGGGGAAGTGCAGGGCTGGGGGCATGTGTGTTGCTGGGCTGGGGAACATGTGTGTTGGGGGAAGTGCAGGGCTGGGGGCATGTGTGTTGGGGGAAGTGCAGGGCTGCGGAACATGTGTGTTGGGGAAAGTGCAGGGCTGGGGAACGTGTGTTGGGGGAGGTGCAGGGCTGGAGAACATGTGTGTTGGGTAAAGTGCAGGGCTGGGGGACATGTGTGTTGCAGGACTGGGGAACATGTGTGTTGGAGGTGCAGGGATAGGGAACATGTGTGTTGGGTAACGTGCAGGGCTGGGGGACATGTGTGTTGCAGGACTGGGGAACATGTGTGTTGGAGGTGCAGGGCTGGGGAACATGTGTGTTGGAGGTGCAGGGCTGGGGAACGTGTGCTGGGGAGCATGTGTGTTGGAGGTGCAGGGCTGGGGAACATGTGTTTTGGGGGTGCAGGGCTGGGGAACATGTGTGTTGGAGGTGCAGGGCTGGGGAACGTGTGCTGGGGAGCATGTGTGTTGGAGGTGCAGGGCTGGGGAACATGTGTTTTGGGGGAGGTGCAGGGCTGGGGAACATGTGTGTTGGGTTAAGTTCAGGGCTGGGGAACATGAGTTTTGGGGGAGGTGCAGGGCTGGGGAACATGTGTGTTGGGTTAAGTGCAGGGCTGGGGAACATGTGTTTTGGGGGAGGTGCAGGGCTGGGGAACATGTGTTTGGGGGAGGTGCAGGGCTGGGGAAGGGATACTGGAGTACAGGTGTGTGAGGGATACTGGAGTACAGGTGTGTGAGGGATACTGGAGTACAGGTGTGTGAGGGATACTGGAGTACAGGTGTGTGAGGGATACTAGAGTACAGGTGTGGGAAGGAAATATATAGAATGTATTATAGTCCTGAGTGATCTGGCTCTTTCTTTGAAGTAAATTTCTGCGCACCGGTTGCCTGCACAGAAACATATATATATATATACAGTTATGCCCAAGTATATCGTGGCTGCGTTGCGCATAAAGTGCGCTATGCAAATCGCGCATGGATCGCGTCTGCTCCTTGTGCTATAGTCCCGTTATAGATCGCATTATAACGTAACGTAATCTTGTAAATGTAACCTGCAGTTACACTCATTGACCACCAGATGTCACTTTTCCCAAACAGTACAGCGCATGCGTAAAAATCTCTTCTACAAAACAGTGGCCGCCACGACTTTTCACTACGGATTTTGTCCTTACTTTACGGACAGAGTGTTTGTATTTATTCGCAGAAGCAGCTACGTACGGTCATTTATGTAATTGGAACAGAAGCCATGCTAACCTTTGCTATTGCTGGATGACTACTTAAAACATTATTTGAGGACCTACAGTATCATACTGTACTTTACACTACGGATTTTGTCCTTACTTTACGGACAGAGTTTTTGTATTTTATTCGCAGCCGCAGTGACGTACTGTATGGTCATGAACTGTATGTGATTGGTGCAGAAGCCATGCTAACCATCTGCTTGTACTATAATCACAGGCAACAGTGGCCTAGCGGGTAGAGGCACAGCTGCACTATGTCAGTATCAGGAGTTCGATCCTCAGTTGGTTACAATATATTTTCATTTTTTAAACATACTTTTTTTTTTTTAAACCAATACAGGTACTGTAGTTACAGTATTTGGTGCTTATCAAATTCTTTCGGACTTTTCCACAAACAAAAATTCACAATGGCAGGCCTCCATGTACAGTTAATACCCATACATACTGCGCTACAGAGAACATTTTTTTTCCGCAAAATAAATTTAGCTTTTCAGGTAAAATTCCTTGCTTTGAGGACCGTGTTTCGGGATTAAATTCGCTAACCTTTGCTAAACAGCCACTTTTCACTACGGATCTTGTCCTTACTTTACGGACAGAGTGTTTGTATTTATTCGCAGAAGCAGCTACGTACGGTCATTTATGTAATTGGTACAGAAGCCATGCTAACCTTTGCTATTGCTGGATGACTACTTAAAACATTATTTGAGGACCTACAGTATCATACTTTACACTACGGATTTTGTCCTTACTTTACGGACAGAGTTTTAGTATTTTATTCGCAGCCGCAGTAACGTACTGTATGGTCATGAACTGTATGTAATTGGTGCAGAAGCCATGCTAACCATCTGCCAGCAGTATAATCACAGGCAACAGTGGCCTAGCAGGTAGAGGCACGGCTTCACTATCTCAGTATCAGTAGTTCGATCCTCAGTTGGTTACAATATATTTTCATTTTTTTAAACTTACTTTTTTTTTTTTTTAAACCAATACAGGTACTGTAGTTACAGTAGTTGGTGCTTATCAAATTCTTTCTGACTTTTCCACAAACAAAAATTCACAATGGCAGGCCTCCATGTACACGATAGCTAATACCCATACATACTGCGCTACAGAGAATGGTTTTTTTCGCAAAATAGATTTAGCTTTTCAGGTAAAATTCCTTGCTTTAAAGACCGTGTTTTGGGATTAAATTCGCTAACCTTTGCTAAACAGCCACTTTTCACTACGGATCTTGTCCTTACTTTACGGACAGAGTGTTTGTATTTATTCGCAGAAGCAGCTACGTACGGTCATTTATGTAATTGGTACAGAAGCCATGCTAACCTTTGCTATTGCTGGATGACTACTTAATACATTATTTGAGGACCTACAGTATCATACTTTACACTACGGATTTTGTCCTTACTTTACGGACAGAGTTTTTGTATTTTATTCGCAGCCGCAGTGACGTACTGTATGGTCATGAACTGTATGTGATTGGTGCAGAAGCCATGGTAACCATCTGCCAGTACTATAATCACAGGCAACAGTGGCCTAGCGTGTAGCACGGCTTCACTATGTCAGCATCAGGAGTTCGATCCTCAGTTGGTTACAATATATTTTCATTTTTTATACGTACTATTTTTTTTTTTACTAAAAAATACTGTAGGTCCTCAAATAATGTTTTAAGTAGTCATCCAGCAATAGCAAAGGTTAGCATGGCTTCTGTACCAATTACATAAATGACCGTACGTAGCTGCTTCTGCGAATAAATACAGTACAAACACTCTGTCCGTAAAGTAAGGACAAGATCCGTAGTGAAAAGTGGCTGTTTAGCAAAAATCCGTAGCGTAAAGTCTTAACGTGGAGCATTAGTCACCCAGTGGTTAAACTATGTATTACATGGCGTGGTACATAACGCAGGACATAACGCAATCTGCAACTCGCAAGTCAGAGCCCTCAAAAGCGCGTTGTAAACCACGATGTACCTGGCCATAACTGTATATATATATACTTTATTCCAAACAAATAACGAAACCGGGTAAAGGGGGGGCGCATTATTAGAAGTTTTGCCTAGGGTGCCAAACCGCCTTGCACCGGCCCTGAGCACAGCACCACTGAACTGTACACAGCAGAGCAGGTCCCTCCGAGACTGATATGTAACACAGCACTGCAGCACCAATGGAATGGACTGAGCATGACCTGATGTAACTTTGGTCATGCTGTGGGAATACAAGTCCCAGTTGGCCTTTTAATGTCCCACATGCTGGGACTTGTTCTTCCACAGCACAACTCAATGTTAAACTTTAGTTATATCTTTAACCACAAAATAAACAACTTTCTTTGGACAGAACCATGCACAGATCTCACTGATTTGTGCATGGTTCTGTCAAACTCATCAGCCTGGACCTAAACTATTTTTTTGTGATTTTTGGTAATGTCATTTGTGATTTAAAAAACTGCACCCTGTTACATTTAAGATTTTGATGTTTTTTATGAAAAAACATCTGGATGCGATTTTGAATGTGTGATTTTTTTGGTCATGGCAAAATGTGCAGTTTTTACTGCAAATCACACGCTACTACATCCAGAGCTGGCAATAAAATCACCAACCTGCACCAACTACCAGAAGGGGGCGCATGCATGAGATGTTCATGCGCCCCGTTCTGACGGAGCCCGCTACTGCCCTCCGCCACCTTCCTGTCGCTCACCGCCGCTCAACCGTAGCTGCCAGCACCCCCCAATCCTGAAGTGGAGACGGGCAGGGATTTTGCTCCCTCCCGCCGAGTGACTGGGATGCACAAGTGTATCCACGGCAGATAAGGTGCTTCTCCGCTGGCCTGTGCCAGCTCAGGGGATTTGGTGATTCCCTGGGCTAAATGAGCGGCGCTCCATCTGTACATGTGCAATTTTCACAATTTTGGGAAGTTTTTTACCAAAAAGTTGCACGTTACTAAATATTGCACCCTATTACAATTCACTATGAATTACATGCACTATGAAACTAAATAATACTGCATCCGCTGCCTCTGCCAAGGCTCAAGATCCAGTATGGGGTCATTCTGGTTCTATCGCTCCCCCACGTGTTTACACGGGGAAGCAATGGTTTAATGATTTATGCACATGTGCAGGCTCACTTGGCAAATGGACTTGGCAACTTGCATAGTCGCTGACCCTTTCGCACTGAGCTGTGCGGGCAGGGGGCAGGTTGCATCCATGGGAACACCCAGCCTTTCATGGACGTCCCCATGAAAACACAGGGCGCCTGACTTATATTTGCGTGCCCTGGAGAAGTCATGATTTCTGCTGCTGCAGGCACATGCGAGGGAATGTGTCTTCCTGACACATCCCCTCGCATGCTTGAGAGGGGAAACGGCGGCAGCGGCGACTCAGGGGGTGGTGGAGCAGACCCTCTGGAACATGGTAAGCTTCAATCTCTGCAGCTTACCGAGTCAAACAGAATCAGCGAGTATATGGAAAAGAAGTGGTGAAAGAGAAATGACAGGTGTTGTTCAGATATCTGATCTCATCCAAGTTTATGGAATAGCAATGTAATCACTACAACTGTAGGATACTAAAAATGGATGGCTCAGTTGACAACTGAATATTCATTCCATTATGAGATTTTTGTAATAGCCGTGTATAATTAGAAGAAATTGTGTAGGCTGTGATTAAATTATTACATAATTAACGCTGTATTCATAACACAACTCAAACGACAAAATAAAAAAAGAACCAAAAATAATACAAGCATCAAACCATAAATTATAATAAAATAATTACAAAAAAAAGCAGCTGAATCCTGCATAAAAAAATGTCAATACCATGAATAAAATATCATTAACAAATAGAAGAAACAAAATGAAAGCAGGAATAATGGTATATGAAGTTATATTCATGTAAACAAGGAATGAAAATCAAATGGTTTTATCTAAAAATGCTGTTGCCAAGATCTCATCAAGAGCAATTCCAGCTGGCTCTGTGCACTGTGTATAGGCCCAGGACTGGAGCACAACATGTGCAGTTGTTTCACTTTCAAAGAATTTGACAGCAGAAATGACACATTTGGTCTTTGTAATGTATATTTCAGTTTTGTTTTACAGTTATATCATAGTATCATTTCTGACCAAACCAATTTTCAATGTGTCAATTTCACAAAAATGTCCTTTAAATTTCTTCATTTACATGATAGTGTTTGGGGTAAATTTACTAAGATCGAATGGGTACAAATACACGAACTAACCCTACAATGCATATGGGTTTTCTTTTTTTATGACCAATATTTTCATTCGTATTTTTATTTATGAATGTATACCCCCTTGAAAGTACATGCACGTATTTCACCATTCACTGCAATTGAATTCAAATTTACTAAGAGTTCTTGTGAAATACGTGCGTATTTGGTGCGTAAATTTCGGAAAATCGTAAAAAAAAAATAATAATATATGACTAAACAATACGCCATGATTTTGTGGCATATTTCACATGTTCAAGATTTACACACATGAAACTAGTCAGATATTAATCCATATCTACGCCCCTGCTCAAATGTGTGGATTATAAATTACCAATAAAAACTTTGTCATCTTAGTAAAAATATTGCAATCAACTTTTTCAAAATATTGAAATCAAACTCCAAACAGTGGAATAAGTTCATTTCAGTTGCCCGGAGGCAAGATAAATATTTGTGTCCACCCACACAGACACAGCACTTTGTATAAATATATGTATGTATGTGTGTATGTACAGTATGAAAAATAGGCAAAATAGGAGAAATAAACACATATTTAAACAAAATAGGATAGGTTCTGATCAGCGTTTGCGACCTCTAGAAGCGGTGCTACTGCTGGGTCTTGGGATAGTCAAGGGTGACCAGATCTCCTTAGTGGCAATTGCACTGGAGTGGACATTGGGCTTGTGGGGCCTGATACTTGAGAACCTGCCAACCCCTAATTTTAAAGGAGCAGAGTCAATGTAGTGTTCATTTCCCTGGTGCCTTGTCCTTGGCTCTCCATCAGGCATATGATACTGTAGTTACTTGCTGTTGGACCATAGCCTGCATCAATGTCAGGTATCTTTCCTCAAAATTTAGAACATTATGCATGTCTCTGTGCACATTGTGCATAATACACACCTCCCCCCAAGACGCGTTATCGCACGGTAGATGTGGTATTCTGTTCTGCAATCTCCTGCATGTTTACAGCTGATTTAAGACTTGGTTTTAATTAGGTTCCTGAAGCAGCCCATACACGCTGCTTTATGGGCGCTCTTTCCGTGCTGTACTAGCATGGATCAAATCGCATTGCATTGCATGTGCACACATTGTGCATGCAATGCGATGCGATTTGATGAGAACTAGGTACAAAACGTATGTGCAAGCACATACTTTTTGTACTGTGCGATGAGGTGCGCGGGAGCGCGCACCTCAAAGCACACATCGGGTCAGCTTTCATAGCAGCGTGTATGGGCTGCTTGAGACCTGCACAAATGTATATTGGAATATCAGATGGGCGGTGCATTTCTGGGTTGGGGGCCCCCCTGAACTGCTGTGGATGTGTGGCCTCAGAGGCAACACAGATTAACACTTATTTTCATATTCACTTTCATCCCTATCCTCACTTTTTTCACTATATATTTTCTTCACTCTTGTGTTGCCCTGGGGTCACTCAGCTGCTTCATTTTGGGGTGCCCTGTGCCCTAGATTTGTACCCCCCCCCCCCCAAATGTTAGGGACTTGCCCAACTAATGAGGTCACCTGGACGCGGTGGGCAAGCCGTGGCCATAACTAAGCGAAGAACCTCACTAAAAATGCTACATTTTATTGCAATGTTTATTATTAATAAATTGGGAGTTTGAATTGTGCACCTGCAACCTTGTCTTTGTATACAGTACTACTGAAAGGTCTCTGCATGGTCGCACTTCTCAATTGGTGTGCACCAAAGGACCCTACACCTGTATGCTAATTTAAGATACCCTGAGTGGCTGCATGATGTGCCCCCACTTTTGACAGAACTCCATGTGTGGTATTTGCAGACTCTGAGGGCTAAACTGGGCTGTTGGTGTGGGCTGATGTTGTGGTGTTGCAGGAGGTGAGGAAACCGGCCTTAGATGGGTGAATGTCTCCTCATCATCCTGAGGTTGACGGGGCTGGGAATGTCCAGTAAAAATGTCCTCTGTATAAATGTCCTCTGTATAAATGTGTATAAATAAAATTGCACATTAGTTGCTGGTAATAGTACAATACAATAATTTTAAACATACATAGCATTTTTAAGTTTACATGGTGTCATTTTATAATGGGTTAAGAAATTATGCACTACCAAACCCATAAAAATCCAAGTCAGATACTGTTGGATATTGGGAAAAAAAACCTTCATCCCCTTTTGCCTACATCACAAACAAAATGAAATACATTTAGCATTTTAAAATAAAACATTAATCTATAGAGAGTATTTATTGCTAAAATGGTGATTTCAAGATTCCTTTTGGTAATTAATTTAATGAGCAGGATTACTAAGCAATCACTGTGCTACTGTTTTGTTTTTAAATCTTTGAAAACATTTAAGGAATTTTGGCTTTAAAGCCATCAACATTGTTTATATATATATATCTATATATATATATATATATATCTATATATATATCTATATATATATATATATATATATATATATATAGATATATATATAGATATATATATCTGTAATCTACACATAACCAATAATTGTATGTATTATTCAATCTATTATATATAGTACTAAGCACAATCACATTATTATTATTATAATTAAACAATGTTTTTTCCCTGTTTTAAAAAGTTGTGAGACATTAAAGGATGAAAGTATGCACTGCACGGGGCCAGAGCATGCGCAGTAACTTCATACATACTGCGCATGCGCTGGCCCAAGTCTCCGTGGGCTGCCTTTGCAGCAGCCCCCGGAGGCTTGATCGGGTCCCTGGGTTCCGGCTCATGCGCAGTATGGTTCACGGTACTGCACATGTGCGGAACCCGTTTTGGGGACTGCTGCGCATTTGCATCCCGGAGGAAGACCTTGAGTGACTGGCAGGTCGGACTTCCAATAGGAAGTCACTGCCAGTCACAGTGAAGCCAGAGCAGTCTCACAGACTATTGGTCACTTTGAATTTTCATGAGAACATGCAAATGACATTGATCCCAACTGAAGTCCTTTTGCAATAAAACAATATTTCAACCACATTTTTTGGGCACAGAATTAACTCTCACCCTAAGATTATCTCCATACACTTTAGAGGATATAGTAAAAGATTCTAGTGTGCACACTGCGATACGCACAGTTAACAACCCCCACCCTAGTCCTGCATGTTCTGAATCCTTGCAAAACTACAACCCTTGGTGGCACGTGGGCCCCCCAGCCTGGGATGCCCTGCACACCAGGTTCTGCACCTCGATGTGAACGCAAACTTTTGCATGCACATTGCACATTACTGGTTGCCCCCTGGCTGTTATGCCTAGCTGTGAAGCCAGGTGCAGGCCAGCCATGTTTGTGTCGCAATGGCTGCTACCGCTGTCCTAGCGGTCCAGACATGCATGCAGGGCCGGATTTGTGCCTAGGCCCGTGAGGCACCGGCCTCAGGGCGGCACCAATTAAGGGCGGCAGGCAGGCTGACATTCTGTTAAATAGCTGCATGGCAGAGCGGGTGGGCAGAGGCGAGTGACGAGCGCTGCCGCCCCAGACATGAATTATCATATGTCGGCGGCAGCGCCACTCGTAACCCGCCACTGCCCACCCACTCTGCCATGCACATTACATCACCGCTTAGTGGCTGGGTCCAACGGTCCCCCTGCGCGTCCGGAAATGGCTCATGCTCACTTCTGCCGGCTCCCGCCCATTGGCTACTCTATACACACACAGTCTATTGGCTGCTGTGTATCCAGCAGCTGAGCGGCGCGCAGATCCTCCCTGCGCTCAGTCAGTCACAGTGTGTGAGCTGGAGAGAGACTGACGGAGACAATGTGCTAGTAATCACTGTACTAATAAGTGCCTCCCTCCCTCCGGGTCCTCCGTACAGTGAGCAGTCCAGAGTGCTTAAAAAAATATTATGGTGGGCTACAGATACATTTATATGAAATATATAAATAACAATGTATATACATATATGATTACATTAAAATAGGGGGGGGGCACAAAAATGTTGTGCCTAGGGGCGGCCTGACCCCTAAATTCGCCCATGCATGCATGGGGTCCTAAAATGGTCGGTCACCGTCCCATACAGTAGTTACATTGTCGTGGTGAGATCTCCTGTACTACCCTGCATTCCCCAGGCTCTGTACAATGTGAATGGTCTTATTATAGATTAAAAGGATTACCATCCAGACTCAGCTGCCATGTGTTTTAATGGAGTTTTCTTGTCTTTGAAATTTTTTCGAATATGCTTCCTTTACTTGTATGGCAGCATTCTGGAAATAATACAATTTATTTAGCAGATACTGTATCATATGCACACAAAGTCCCAGATGTTATACTGTTTTATCTTTTTGGCCCTGGCAGTCAAGATTGAAATAATGTCTGTTCTATAAGCACTGGATTCAGGGGTCAGTGAGTCATACCAACAGATCTACCATGGCTTAACAGATAAGCGTTATTAAAAAAAATATGCCTTTCATTCCCAAACACTGCAAAAATAAATAGATACATAGAGGATAAATACAGAATAAAAGTGTTTCCAAATCCAGAAGCAAAAATAAGAAAACTGTTTTAGCAAAGTCTGAGTCTCTGAATTTCTATTATTAGTTATGGGTTCATTGATTCATGTAGATGGAGTTGAGAAAATGTTTGGAATAAAACGGTCCTAAAAACACAAAAGACTATATGAAATGTTCAAAAAATGTCATTATCTTTTTTATCTTTATCTTCTCGAAAACATGTTTGTTTGAACTTGTAAAAAAGATTTGTGAATCGGTAAAAACAAGACTGCTAGTCCGATCATAGCAATTTTTCTGCTTGTGAAATGCAGAAGTCTTGCTTATCCACATTCGCCTACACTGAGAGGCTTTCCCATGGATTTATAGTGCTTTCTGCAAAAGTGAAAAAACAAAGATAATTATAATCCCTTTCAGAATTAGTTTTAGCGTTGCTTTTTGCAATTTTATTTTAATGAAAAATATTTTATTAGTTGTTGATTGAAGAACAATAGGGGAGGGGGGGGGGTTAAAGAACAATGACTCCACCCAACACTTTTCCCTTCCTAATTGTGATTTCAGAGGCCCTAGCACAATTAATGGAAAGTATATTTTTTTATAGCCACACTGCAGATTTCTAGCGCTAAAGATGGTCTGTGGACAAGAATATACCCAAAACGAGGCATAGCCACAGATCATGGTGCTGTGGCCACAGGTCACTGGGACATGGCCATCTGTCTTGGCTAATGCTGTGAGTCACAGAGGAATGGCATCACTGCCTACCAGTTTGCCAGCTAAACCTGTGGCTTCCTGCTGCCTCCATTCCCCACCTCACATCATGTCACTGCCTCTGTCACATGCAGCCCTGTCCTCATTGATACAACTCTCATCTCCTGATATACTCTGTGCTGGTGGGAACCTTGCTTTTCCCACTATAATATTCTCAGTCTGTGGCTTCCGTTTGCCTCCATTCCCCTACTCACATCATGTCACTGCCTCTGTCATATTTTTTATTTATTTACAGTTTCTTACATAGCACAGCATATTCCGTTGCACTTTACAATTGTGTAGCCCTATCCTCACTGACACATCACACATCTCCTGATATACTCTGTGCTGCTGGGGGACCCTGTTCCCCCCACTATATAACTCTCAGTCTGTGGCTTTCTGCTGCCTCCATTCCCCTCCTTGGTTTTCCCCGGGTTTGTATCTTGCTTCCCTGATCCAGTGTGTGTATTGGCTTGATGCCGGGTTGGGATTGGGGGTTTTAACGGCTGTGAACCTAATGTGGATCCAATCAAGCCATGTCACATTGGTTTTGTCTAAATCAGTCCAACATTGTCCGAATGTATACCAGTCAAACTTATAACCAAACAAATAAAAGACAACACAAATGATATATATATCATATGATATATAAAATATATGAAATATGAAATATTTCTATGAATCTTGTTTCATTGCACCAGAATTATTTACATTATCATTTCTGTTAAACAAATACAGCATATATAGCAGTCGTACCTAGGATTAGAACTTGTGACATGTCTCACTGGAGACAGACACCTTACTGATAGAGTTATTTAATCCTGCACTGTAAGTATGCAGATTCTAACTATGGTATGTATAATTGTTAGTGCACCAGCACACAGTGGAGAGCACCCAGTAGTACTGACTGACACTGAGAGTATCACACCTCATGGGACCTCAAAACAAACTGCCAAGTGCAGAGAAATGCGTAAAAGAAAGTGGTGGATGTAACCCTCTTATCTGAGAAGCTCAGGACACGGAGCCACGCTTTCTATCCTGCCCACATATGGAGCATGCTAAAGATGCTCACAGCTGTTCATGGTCAGGATAACTTTATCTGCCGGTGGCTTATTTAAATAATCTGCCTTGAAGCATACCATCACTGTCATTGCCGGACCTCTCTGGGGGGATGGGGGTGGGTGGGGGCTGCCTCTTGTTAGCTGTAATGAGGACTCTATCTAAGCATTTTATGGAACAAGCATCTATTCTCATTCAAAAGCGGTCCTTTACTATTAAATCATTTAGATTTGATACTGTTGTATATGTCCTCCAATTGTGAATAAACTATTATTCTGAAATTGCGCATTCTTATATGACAGTAATATTTTACATACTATATATATATTGGTTTGTATGAGACATCCCAGAGTGTTTCTTTTTTGTTTGTTTTTGAGGTGGGAGCTATGTGTAATTATAGCATATGAGGTTATAAGCACTTTGAATTATTTATTTATTAACAGTTTCTTATATAGCGCACACATATTCCGCAGCGCTTTACAGAGAATATTTGAACATTCACATCTGTCTTTGCCCCAGTGGAGCTTACAAGCTATATTATATACCACATGTACATGCACGCACAGACATTCTAGGGTTAATTTTGCTAGGAGCCAATTAACCTACCAGTATATTTTTGGAATGTGGGAGGAAACGGAGCACCCGAAGGAAACTCACTCAAGTACGGGGAGAATATACAAACTGCACACAGTTAGAGACATGGTGGGAATCGATCCCATGACCTCAGTGCTGTTAGGCAGTAATGCTAACCATTACACCATCCGTACTGATTATGATAGATTATATATATATATATATATATATATATATATATATATATATATATATATATATATATATATATATATATATATATATATATATATATATATATATATATATATATATATATATATATATATATATATATATATATATATATATATATATATATATATATATATATATATATATATATATATATATTCCAGGTGTCCAGATGCAAATATAGTCCAGACTGAGGGCACTCACCAATTCAATATCACAAATGCTTTTTAATACATCACCATCATAATTACATGTCGATGTTTCGAACCAAAAGGTCCTTTGTCAAGACAGATATCCACACAACTGCACATCAGCGTGAAAGGTATATATTTAGTGCCCAATCTATATCGTTACTTGAACACTTGTATTACCCGTTATCTAAAACCAAAAATCGCATGCGATGCGACCGACGCGATTACCGCGATTTTACATAGGGAACAATGTTAAATGGCCCAATTGACCCGATTTTACATAGGGAACAATGTTAAATGGGCCACAGACCCCAAATAGCCACCCTCAAGTGTGAAATGGCCCCCCCCAATTGTTAACGCCACTCCACGATCAACGTCAACCCGAAGCGTGGCGAGCGCAGCGGTACGCGTCCTCCGACCTTTTCATACCCCCACTATCCACGTCGGCGTGGAGTTGAGAATAGAAAGTGTGGCGAGCCCGAAGCGTGTCGAGCGCAGCGAGCCCCGCGAGGGGACGCGGATACCTGTGGAGCCCGCGAGGGGATGCGGATACCTGTGAAGGTATCCGCGTCCGCTCGCCACGCTTCGGGCTCGGTGGCTCGCTGCGCTCGCCACACTTTCTATTCTCAACTCCACGCCGACGTGGATAGTGGAGGTATGAAAAGGTCGGAGGACGCGTACCGCCGCCCCTCGCGGGCTCGCTGCGCTCGCCACGCTTCGGGTTGACGTTGATCGTGGGGTGGCGTTAACAATTGGGGGGGCCATTCACACTTGAGGGTGGCTATTTGGGCTCTGTGGGCCATTTAACATTGTTCCCTATGCAAAATCGGGTCATTTGGGCCATTTAACATTGTTCCCTATGTAAAATCGCGGTAATCGCGTCGGTCGCATCGCATGCGATTTTTTGGTCGCATGCGATGCGACCGACGCGATTTTTTACCTTGCGATGCCCAAGATCCAAATCTTGCATTGCGCGCACACTCGCGCAATGCATTCCTGGGACCGCTGGAGACCCTGGAGAAGATGCCGGAGGCCTGCTGTGGATGCCCTGGGACTTGGTAAGTATGAAAAGAGGGTTAGGGAGGTTAAAAAAAAATATATATTAAAATGATTCCAAAAACCACGGTTTTTGGAATAATTCGGATAAGAGATGCACGGATACGGGATACTCAACCTGTATTACATGTCTCTGCAATCTTCTACTTCTGCATACATGAATCCTGAAGTGGCTCAGCTGGTATGGATCACTAGGTCAACAAGATTTAGGTAGACAGTCATTAGGTCAAAAGGTTGACACAAGCAAAGCATTGACATACATAAGGTCACCGAAAAAAAGGTCCACATGGGTTTTCCGGTGTCTATGTACGTCGACATGGGCACCATATAAGTGTACGGCATCTCCTCTAATGGCCAGCTGCGCTTGGCACACTATTATATTCCCCCTCCATGTCCACTGGGATGGTGAAGTAATTTTTTTAAAGAAAAAAAAGGAAGCCCATGTCGACCCTTTGCTTGTGTCGACCTTTTGACCATTTCAACCTAATGCATGTTGAACTTTTTCATTTGTCAACCTGCTGCCTGTGAACCAATAGTCGTCTACCTAACCTAGACACTGTCGACCTAGCAACCACATACCGGCCAGCTAGTTATTCAGCTGCTCATTGATTTCATGTACATGAAATATTGAATCTGTGAGAAGAAAAAGGTTCAGGCCAACTGAATTCAATCAGTTAAGGTGTGTACACACGGGGGCGATATTGGCTGAAATCGCTGGAAATATGGTCGCTGAGCGACCATATTGCCAGTGATTTGGAGTGCTCTGGGGGTACTCTGCAGACCAGTTGGGGGTACTTTAAAATAAAATTGGTAATGGCGGAAGATGAAAAAAAGTATTTTGATGGCAGAAGACGACCCATTGCTATGGAGAAGAACCATGTTGTGTCACTTATGGTTCTGTCTTCAGCGTCATCAGCGTCTCATTGTGCTTTTGCCTGACCAGCAATCCAATGGGAGCTACCCATGCTGCCCTCAGACATCAGCGATCATCTGCCCTGTGCTGACATGGGTGGAAGAAGCAGCAGCATTAATCCTACAGGTGTAACCCTGGAGACAATACACAACCAGCAGCCAGACACGGAAGGGCACGATTCCTGTCCGCTACTCCTTAATATAAGGACATGCATAAGGATACGCATACCGCTTACTTACACTCATAAGTACTGTCTATATTTTAAATTGAGAGGAGGGGGTATTCATCAATGAAAAGCCTAATCAAGGGGTACGGGAGAGAAAAAAGGTTGCGAACCACTGGTGTAATACATTAAATAATGTCTATTTTATTTATTGCTACTATTCTATAGGCAACAAACCATTTCTAATTTTTCAATATACTCTATCAGGGGTTCTCAAACTCTGTCCTCAGGACCCCACACAGTGCACATTTTCCAGGTCACCCGGCAGCCTATAGCCTAACCCTTACCATCCCATTTAGTCCCTAAACCCCCTTCTTACTGCCTAATTCTAACTCACCACCTTCCCGTAGCCTACCCCTTCTCCCAAACATCCCCCTAATGGATAAAACTAACCCCTCCAAGGCCTAATGTTAAGAGATCCATGCATACTTAAAATTGGGATGTCAGCTGTTAGGATTCCGGCATCAGTATTTCTAGTGATGTTGGGATTCAGAAGCTGGTGTTGTAGCTGCTAGTCGGGATTCCAGCAGTAGAATTTTGATTGCCAACATCCTGATCGACAGCTTGCTCACCACATCCCCATATAGCAATATTGAACACAACATTGCCCATGTATTTCAAGTGTATGCAAGTTGTTGGGGAATAACCTTGCCCTAAATAAAATTAAACCCAAACATCTTCACTGTGCCTGCAGGCAAGAAGACTTGCTAATGTGAGGTTGCCATGGCAGCTATTATTCTTTTGTTTTGCTGGCATCAGGTCATACCCCTAAAGTGTCTGGACACAACAGAACTGTGCTGTCCCTCCGCAGACCCCTACTATCCGGGGCAAATGCAGGATTTTCAGAAGGAGGTTTCCAGAGAGGGGCGGAGCAAAGCACAGAGATGGACACTTAGGTGACCCAGTATATGCCGGGTCAGATAAAGTATTACAGATAGACCAAATGTATATAATATTAATAATAATAATAATAATAATAATAATAATAATAATAATAATTATATATATATATATATATATATATACACATATACAGTAAATGCACACACACACACACACACACACACACACACACACACACACACACACACACACACATAAAAGCAGTGTAGACCCCTGGGCATAACAATGTATTGGGGCTCCTACCGATCCTCCAGCGGTAGGGGTAGGGGATGCTATGAGCAGAAGCTTTGATGTCCTGCAGGTGGTAGTGGGTATTATATCAACCGCTCAGCATGTAGGGCCTGGATCAGTAATTTCCACTAATTACCCCTTTACTGCACAGATGGTGGGAGATGAGGTGGAAGTTGGGGGCATTGGGCTGAATGAAGGGGTCCTGATACATAACTTCCAGGGTGGTAGAGGAGGTTTAATACGCAGAGGAGGGGTGTATAGTGGAGTGGGCTTATTATTATTTATTTTCTGGTGGGGCGATAAGCTTGCTTGACTGCAGATATCTCCAGTTCCCAGAAATAGATTTCTTAGCTTTAAATGGAACAAAAAACTAGAGAATCGACTACCAAATGGTACTGGGGAGTAGGGGATCAGAGTTCAGGTAGCAGAGCAATCTGCTAACGAGTACATAAAACTACATACAAGGTATGTGGAGCTGGAGCAGTAACCAGCTGCTGGAAGGCTCATATCTCTGGTTCTGAGCACAGTAGAGACAAGCTACTAGTGACCATCAAAGGGGGAGAGTCCCAGCTTTTGGAATATACTCTCAGAAAAACTCTAAAGGCCCATACACACTGGGCGACTTTGAGCTGAAGGTCGCACAAAACAGCAGGTTTGAACGGCTTTTAGCTCAGAGCCACCCAGTGTGTATGCCCTGGTGATGAGCGGTGAGCACTGCTGTGTGCTCCCACAACATCGCCGGGAAAGCCGTTCATCTGCTGGTTATACCAGCAGATGAGCGGCTTTCAGGACGGCTTTGCATAGTGTTGCGCTATGCAATGCCCCCTCCCCCCCTCCGTCGGTTGCGGGCAGGGGGAAAGCCGCTCAGTGTGTATGCACTGAGCGGCTTTCCCCCCAGTGATGATAGCGATCATACACACTGGGCATAGTCACCTATGTATGGACCTTTAGTCAGAGAGAACCTGAAATATCTGACTGGGAAGAGCAATTAACAGGCTTGGATGGGGACCACTGCTTTGAAGTCAGATATCTCCGGTTCCCCAGGGCCGATTTTTTTAATTCTTGTACCCATAGAAAGAGGGGACCCTCAGCTTTCAGTCTATGGCCGTTAGACTCCAGGGGAGTTTCTGGGTACTCAGAAACACCCCCTGCATGCTTCACTGCCTATTGCATTTCTCTGGTGGGACTATACCCCATGTATGAACCTCTGTGTACTGAGACATATAATGATACCTGCCTGTAAGACAATGTTTTTTTACAATTTAGACAATGTATACCTCTCATTGGGGCAGATATATTAAGCCTGGAGAAGAGATAAGCTGGAGATAAAGTGGAGATAAAGTGAAAGGAGATAAAGCACCAGTTAATCAGCTCAGCTATGTTTGAAAATGACAGTTGGGAGATGATTGGCTGGTGCTTTATCTCTTTTTACTTTATCTCCACTTTATCTGCAGTTTACTGTATCTCTTCTCTAGGCTTATTACATCTGTCCCATTTTCAGGAAACAACACATTTTGGGCCTGATTCAGTAAGTCTCGCTATGCAGCTTACATATGCTGCTTAACAAACCCATAAGCCCCACTCTCCCCCCCCCCCCATCATCGAATGATTTCTCTCCCCTTCTCAGATAAAAGTCAGTCTAAACTGACTTTTATTTTCATCGGTGTCCGCTGAAGAGGGGGCGGCTGCTAACACATCGGCCCTCCCTCCCTGCAGCAACCCCCAAAGTTGTTCACTGATGCCTTTTGCACATGTTCAGAAACGCACATGCCCATACCTGACCATCGGGGCTGAATTCAGATGGCGCCGAGCTATTCAAAATCGGCCCCTGTATGCTAAACATGTATCCTTCAACATCTACTGTACCTTTTTGAAATGCTGAACCACTGGATATTTGTCAGGAAATGTATACTGTTACTACCATAATATGTATTTAAGTTAAGTTTATTGTGCTTTGCCATACACTGTATCCAGTATGTTATATCATGGAAGTATTACAAAGTTTTATTTCTATTAATACAAATCATTAGTGACCCTGAGGCTTTTGAGGTGAATATATTACAGAAAAGTCATTCAACTACACGCTGGGGCAATATACTAATTTATTGTACAGTTGTGCTATATTAATTTCTTATGCTCAAAGGTTTAGCTAGTGTGCCATTTTACATGCCATACATCCGGTAATTGAAGAAGATGACGGGTAGTGTACTGTGTGTGACCAAGAAAGCAGTGGGGAACTTGTCTCAGTGCTTAATGAACTCTGGGAATAACTATGCCCTGCATTTTCAGTACTGTATATCTTTTTTCTTTTTAACATATTCTCACCCACATCATTAGAGGGCTTATTAGAAGTAGAGTACAAAAATAATATTTAAAAATAATATGCACAAAATGTACAATGTGAATGTAATGTGTAGATAATGTATAACGCCTCAGTGTTTGAAGTTCTAATCTTTAATAGTGATTTATCCATGGAGTATTTTCAGGTATGTGTAAATCAATGCTGTAGTAGTTAGAGTTGTACAGTACATATAGATAGTAGAGACAGAAAAGCAGTCTCTTTGTTAGTGGAACTCTTAAATTTAGTCATTTTTATTAAAGTTTTAATAATGACAAAACCAAAGTACATGGGCATAATGATATGAGCGATGCAAACATGGGTATAGGGTATCAGACACTCGCAGAAGGATACACACAAAAGGACATACATAGGAGGGGAAGTGTGCTTCCATGTAAGAAGTAATATCTGTACACTCCACATACAGGATAGTCAAAGAGCACAAACCCGAAGGCGCCATTCGGGCAGATATAGTACAGATTAGAGCGTAAGATGTCTAAAGACTATACATTGAAAGGTGTATGACCTATCAAATACTGACAGTACATAGGTATGGATATCTAAACAGAGCAGCAATATCAAACTAGGAGAGAGAGAGAATGAGAAAAATGCCCAGCTAAGTACAAACGGAATAGAACCCCCAAAGTAAACCTACTTATTGGTAACAAAATAAATCCCAATAGGACCCAAAAACAAACCTCCCCATAACCCCCCACATGGTATGACCTAACCCCAATCTATGTATACCTGGATCCCGAAAAACTCTCCCCACCCAGCTAACAGCTAACTCTATACACCCCCCCCCCCCCCCATCCCCAATCCAAGTAAAGGATAATGAACGGATAACTGGCTGGGGCACATAAAAAGGCCGGATATTGTATCAAAGGTAGGGCCAGACCTCTCGGTTAAGTGATGCAGTAGAATAGATACATTCCATCCAGGATATATACCAGGATATATATATTAGTGATCCCAATTATAACAATCCCAGCTCTGATAAAACAAACAGGATAACCTATACTAATAGAAAACGAAAATAGGAATACAACTTATCAGGCGCTCGGAGTCTTGAATTCACCAGGATCCCTCCCGTGGTATTCACATAAAAGTGAAAGATAAATGCATAAAATAGTGAAGTACGTTTTTTCACAATAATTTCATTTAATAAACTTTAGATAAAATGACATAATAATATCCCACAATACAATACACACAGCACTATTTACAGTACATAAAAATATCCTGGGTGAGATAGAGACTGAGAATTACCGGATATGAAGGAACTGATATGCGAACAGTTCCACAAAGATTTAAAGCAGTCCTACACTGGTACATCTGCTGGGCTTCTTGTCCTGCTGTTTTCCCCGGACTTCAGTCTATTTCACCAATCCATATACAGTATCTCCAATGCGTTTCTTCCTTCTCAGAGGACTTTTTCAAGACACCTTAAACAAAAATTCCTTGGAGGAGGAAGAAACGCGTAGGCACTGAAGATGAACCTTCAGTGCCTCTTCAGTGCGATGGTACCGGGTGTTCGGGTTTTTTTTGTTGCCAAGTACCGGAGGACTACTGCAGGAGAGAAGAGGACAGATCTACGCCGGAGGAGACCTGTGAGTAGATTTTCCTTCCAAAGGTCCTCTATGGATTTCCTCTGTACACCGGAGCCAGACCCGTTGACCCAGGACACCAGAGCCGGACCCTGGAGCCCCAGGACATCAGGACACCAGACCCGGGGACCTACCTACGGGCTCAAGATAGGTAAGTATTAGTATGTATGGGCTTTGGATGTATTAAAGTTTTATTTTACATGTGTCAGTGTGTGTGTTATTCAACTATTACAGTGGAGCTCTATGCAGCGGAGCTCTATGGGGGGGGCACACCATTTTTTAAATTAGTTTATTTATTTTTCTAATTTTTTTTTTACACATTGCAGTCTGCACGGATCTGATTGATCCGTGCACACTGCCTATACAAATTCGTATTAGCGGCTGTATATATGGCCGCTAATAAGAATTAATACAACATTGGAGGTTTACAAAGCAGTCGTATCTGACTGCTTTGTAAATTACCCTCCGGGACACTAATTTACATACGGCTGAAACAGCCGTATGCATTCGTGTTCATTCGTATTAAGAATAGGAATATGAAATATCGTATTCATATTCTTAGTAAATTTCCCCCTATATATCAGGTATTGTAATGCAATGTTTCACTCACATCGTCATCAGCCATAACACTTGTTTTTTAAAAGCTGACCTTATATTCCCGCCCACGTGTGCAGTGGTCAACGACGTCCAGAATCCGAAGAATGACGCCCACCGATTGCTGTTGTGCAAATTTGCAAGCCCATTGATTACTAAACAACAGTGCATTCATCTTTGTTGCAGCGCACATGCGCAACGGCATACAGCAACTTTTTTTATTTCCAAACTACTGTAGCCGAAGTTTGATTGACAGGAAGTTGCAATTTGTGGGTTGTAACCCGACTTTTTGGAGAGCGTCAGAAAAATCTCAGGCATGCCTAAACATTTTCACGGAGATTGTGTGATGTCAGTTCAGGCCTATATCAGCCTGTCTCTATCAAAGAGTTGTGGAATGGTGATTTATGCACACTGACATAGACTGGGAAAATCATTTGATGGTGAGTGTGTTGCATTTGCAGCTGGCCGGCGATATTTTCGCAAGCAATTTTCAGATTTGCGCAGGGTGAGATTTCACTCTGGCTTGATAACTAACTGACCGCAGGCCTTTGCAATTTCACACAGGAGCGATCAGGTCTGAATAACCCCCAAAATCCATACAAATCCAAAGTAGTGATAGCAGAATAGGCAATGCTTTCATACAAAGGAACTTCCTACTGTATACACTGTATATTCAAATAAATAATAACTTAACTTATTAAAAATGCACTCCAATATAAATAACAGTGAAAGGTAAGTAAGAGCCTAATTTGATTAGAAATACATAAAATTGTTGTGTATAATGAAAAATGTTGTACTTTATTAAATTGATATTTGATATCAATAGTGTTACCTGCATTAATGTGGGATGAATGTGCAGATATCCATTATATATCCATGAGCCCACTTCGCTATTAATTGTTTAATAATCATTAGTTCTACTTTTTAAGCAGTTTTAGGACTTCAAATAAAGCTTGAACTTTGGACCTTATTGTGGTCCATTCACAGCCAGCATTTGTTGACCGATGTTATGTGTATGCGCAGCCACATTTCTGCACATGTGCATATGCCGGGTGCATTGGCCATGTGAACAGACTGTTCGCCGGGTGCACACATCCAAGATTGCGGGCGGGGGGTGGCTGCAGATTGTCTTGTCCATGGGAACGCCCAGTGTTTCATGGGCGTTTCCATGGAAATCGGCTGGTGACGTGGGCAGCGAGCCACCAAGCCCGAAGCGTTGCGAGCGGATGCGGAAAAC
Organism: Crinia signifera; assembly: GCF_055691185.1. Lineage (NCBI taxonomy): Eukaryota > Metazoa > Chordata > Amphibia > Anura > Myobatrachidae > Crinia > Crinia signifera. The sequence continues at coordinate 239,194,721 of NC_139218.1, forward strand.
TAAGAAAATACTGTAGCTTAGTGGGCGCCCGGTAGCCTGAAGTGTGGCGAGCGTAGCGAGCCCCGTGAGCGGACACGGAATACTAAGCAAATAGCTTACTGGGCGCCCAACTAACATATAAGTACCGAAAATTCTATAGACATAATTTAACAAAAATGTTAAAATCTACTTCCTACATTTAACTTTAATAAAAAAAAAATGCTAAAAGTTCTTGAGACTTATTATGTTAGCAACAGCTATAGAAACAGAGCCTCGGGTAATGTTCATCCATTAAAAGATTGGCGGCAAAAGAAGGATTATTTTTTATCCCACTGGGATGCAGCAATGCAGGACTCTTGCAAACACATGCTGAGATAATGAGACAATTTGTGCTTTAAATCCCTTGATAGTGATTCTACAGCATCACCCCCCCAAAAAAATAAAAAGTAATATGCTATACTACCAACTTAGGTCATTTACAGGGATGGCTCACTGAACACACAAGTGGGAATTTTATAAAGCAAAATTTAAAGTCCATCAACCCAGTTAGAGTGAATGAATATGATGGGATTGCTAATAATATCTGTAGAATCTCCCTCTAAGGAGCTTTCATATACACATTTATAAGCCTAATGATACCAATTTTATATCCTCAGTAATGTTAATTATTTTGTTGCCGGTCCCACTGAGTTTGTTTGTCATTCAATCCTCCTTTACAATAAATACCCTAACATGACAATTTTCCAAGAGATATATTTAATTGCATACAGGTGTGCTACAAATTACATTTACTAAGAATATGAATATAATTTTTGTTGATGCAAGTGTATAACAACATGAAATAATGACCTATTAAATCCCAGGTGTTGTTGCTGAAGTTTTCTAAATACTGTACGGCCACACAAGGGCAAATCAATTATTACTTGATTAATGACTATATACTGATACAGATATCACTTGTCCTTAACTAACTTTGATATGAAGGAACAATTACAAATGCTGTTGCCATAGACCAACCTTGATTAAGTATTAACAGTTTGAAATAGAACATTTTCTAACTTTGTGGTAAACATATACTGCTTTCAGCCGCAAACGCAGAGTCGCATTGGGACTTTTAAATGGTTCAGTCCCAGTGCAACCCTGCATGTGTGGTCTGTTCAGATTGCAATATTGCCAGTTCGATGACGTCATGTGGGGGCATAGTGGAGCGTCGAAGCTTCATCAGGGGCGAGGGAGGAGGCAGCTCTTAGAGCTGGTGCTGCTCCAAACGCTGCCTCCTCCATAGTGTGAATGGGAAATGGGTTGCTCGACCAGATTAACCCGTTCACACTGCACAGGAACACAGCAACAAACCGGCAAGAACCCATCTTCTTACCCGGTTCAAATTGCTGTGTTGCTATCTGTTAGCTGTAACCGGTAACCCCTTTCACATCGCACAACTTACTGGGACGAACCGGTATGAACCCAATAAGTTTGTGCCATTTGAAAGTGGTATTATGTATCATTTGCCTTGATCAAAAGTGGGAGTGTTTGATCATTTTAGGCAGCTTATTTTGGAAAATTATTGAAATATATTGTATGATTTTTTTATTTAGAGAAAATGAAAGTATTGTTATACACGTGTTTTGGATAACTTCTTCATCAGAAGCATCTGACAAAGGAATTACCCGAAACTTGTTAAGTGTGGACTTGAGGCATCACTTATCCCAAGGAATAACTGCTGCTGGACAGGTTGTTCTCCAGAGCTGACTCTTGTTCCGGTGCAATTTTATTATTTGATGTTAAGAAGTTCTTTGTACTATTGCTCTCCTTTCTATATCTTCCAGTATATCAATGTGATGGTGGACATGTATTATGGGAGATTGTATTTGTAGGTCCGGTGATTTTACATTCATGAACGTTATTTTGGAACGTTATTATGAAACCATGAGGACATTATTTGGTGTTATTTAAATTATTATTCCATGTTTGCCTTTTTTCATGTATTTCTACTGTATTACACATTTTATTTTGTTTGTTCCAAGCAATAAGCAGCCAGAGCTTGTGCCGTGGCATTAAAACTTTTTGTGTACATACAGTATATCACTGCTTATATAGAGAAACTCTAAATTACCAGCCTTCTCCACATCTCATCTATCAAATATATATTATTCTACCAGGACACATATAAATACAATAAGTAAAAAATAAAACAGAAAAAGGGGTTGAATTGCAACTACATTATCAGCATGTAATAAAGAAAATATGAAAATCAAAAGAAAGTACTGTGCTTAATGAGGCATAACATTAACCAATTCAATAAACTCTGTCCTGCTGCTTACCTTCACCGAATCATAATTATTTCACTTATAAATATCTCTATTAAATAATTATGTATGAATAAACATTTCATTTGCTAATTACGAAATTACGTTGTTATCAAACTGTGTATTGTAATACAGAAAACACTTCATTTAATATTGAATTTCACTTTGGAAATAAAATGTAATTATATTAATGACTCAGTAACACATATTTACAGGAATTTTTTTTTTTTTTTAAGTATTCAGTTGTCATCAATTGTAGGCTGTAGATAACCTCAACTGCCCTATAATTATTCAATTAATTTATAAAGAGGTTGGTCACAAAGGAGAAATAGGAAACAAGGGAGGGGGGCTGAAATGATTGCCTGAAGAACAAAACTCATAAATATTCATTAGTGTCAATTCTTTTAATCAGCTGAAATTTTTCACCTTGAGACTGGTAAAAAGCCAGAAAAAATGTATAATTCTGGAATACATTGTATGAGAAAAAACGGCAAAGTTACTTTAAAACAAGCCATTATATTTTTTTATTTATTTTCCAATATGCCCTAATGGAAACACTGCCCTGCTTATGCCAAACTTCTTGCCTGCTTCTATTTTGGGTACTTATGTAGTACCCGGGCGCCCACTAAGCCCTTTGCTTAGTGTGGTATTCTCCGTAAGAAGATCGCATCATATCGCAGTACCCGTTTTAGTGTTATACGATGCGTGTGATCCAATGCGTTCTTACTAATTAATTTATTCACTGCTCTTTTCCCGCCTGTTATACATGAGATGCGATGCGATATTACTTAGTAATTTATTCACTGCTTTTTTTCCCGCGTACTTATCGCATTGCATGCCATAATTTCTACACACCCCCCCACTATCCTCGCCACCTCTAAGCCTTATCAGTGCAGCCTTACCCCACTATCCATGCCACCCCGAAGCGTGGCGAGCGAGGGGATGCGGATAATGTTACATGTTTTCCGCGTCCCCTTGCGGGGCTCGCTGCCGACGTGGATAGTGGGGGAAAGAAAAGGTTGGGAGGACGTGTTCCGCCGCCGCTTGCCACGCTTTTGGGTGGCGTGGATAGTGGGGGGTTTAAGGAACACATTCACAGCAGCCATACAACACATCTGAAACAGTCATGTGGACACATGTTAAAGTTAAACTTTGAATTTACTTAATAATAATTATCATAAAATATCACAAGAATAATGAAGAGATTACGAACAATAATATCAATAATAAAAGACTAAACAATGTTATGAATAATGATTAAAAGATTACGAACAATAAAAATAATAAGAAAAGATGAAATAATGATAAAAAAATGCAGTCACTGAGAGGGCTCTGCAGTAGCCTTTGGCAGTAGGGTCAGAGCATGTAAGATTCTTTGAAACGGATCTTCTGCTCCCAAACTTTTCCTCCACATGAACTACTGTAGATAGGATTGTAAGTGGTGCCTTGCAGTGCCTCTCTGTCTTTTATTTCGCCATTTGGCTGCCCCTCACAGCCACTCAATGGTTTGGGTGTGTACCCCTGATTCAGGGTCCACAAAATTGTAGCAGTGATTCACCCAGCAATGTTCGTACCCTGCCTGCTTAGATGTCTCTCTCGCTGACAGCATCTTTGACTCACTCCCCGAGTCGGGGGGGGGGGTATCAAAATTTTGCTATGGGGCCCATAAACCTATAGTTGCGTCCCTCTCTTCACCCCCTTATGCAGTCGGGTCTAAATGTCTCCAATCCCGGTATGCCCGGACACCCGCCCGCCGATGCCTGCCTTCACCAGCAAACCCAGCTCACTGTCTCTCACATGCCTAAATATGAAAGGTAAATACAAATAGATTTTAAATATATATATGCTTAATGGCTGGCTGAATGGCCAACTATGCATCTGGACATCTATTTTTACAGTATGTGGAAGCCTGGAACTGCACTCCTTTGTCAATCTCCCTCTGTCTCTCTGCTATTTCTCTCCCCCTGCTCTCTCTAACTCCTCTTTTCCCTACTCGCTCTTCCTCCTGCCCCCTCTATCTTAACACTCTATCACTTCCCCTTCATCTCACCTCTCTCTTTATATATCTCTCTCCTCCCCTCCTCTTTCCCCACACTCCCTCCCTCTCCGACTCTGACAGTCTGTCACACTCTCTTTCCTTCTCTCCTCCAGCTCTCTCTCTACCTGACACCTTCTTTCTCACTCTCTGTCTCTGTCCATTGCTTTTCCTTACATGCTCTCTCCCTCCCTGTCTAATCCCCTTTCTCTCTCCTACACCCTTTCTCTCTATTTCACACATGACAGTGGCAGTGTGGGGCGGGGCTTCCAAAATCTCGCTATGGGTCCCACACGGTTATAGTTACGCCCCTGGTGGTGTCACTAGGTGGGCTGCACCCCACCTCCGACAATTACCGTTGCTGTCCGCGGACCTGCTGACCTGGTCCCAGCAATTACCTACTACATATCAGGGGGGGTGCACGAAGCATGCCCTTGCTCCGGGCACTGTGGCACCAAGCTACACCACTGCTTTGGGGATCAGGACCTACAAACCTCCTGGGCATCAGCATTGAGGTGCTGTTTCCCCAGACGATGCCTCACCTCAAACTTACATGGCTACAAGGCCACACGAGCCACACAAGGCCAAACAGGTCACACGAGCATTCGCATCGTTGTTTGTATGCATCCACTGAAAGAAACCAACAAAAACTCCTTGCCTCTGGTAGCAAGCGGAAAACTCCTTTGCTTCCCCACAACTTAAATGTATTGTGTACTAAGAATTATACTGTTTTATCTCTTCAATTACTGTTATGTTTAGTTCTGTGTACTATGTTTTGTTTAATGTGTGCCCGGCAGACCAATTGTGGCGCCTAATAAATAAAATGTAATAATAATAATAATTGTGGATCAGGGAAAGCTAATATTTATGAAACTAATATTTATGAAGGAATTTATATTTGGGATAGCACTTCAGTACTGTGTTTAGGGATTACAGCATTTCCTAAACCATTAAAGCCTTATTAAAACATCTTACTGTAAGATAACAGGAACCCAATAATCTAGTGTACTATAAGAACACCTGTTTACACAAAAATAGTATCTCTCCTGGGAACATTCTGTACTCCTTCTCTGACTGGCTTCCCAGATGGTGTCCCATGTAATAAATATACTACATTCAGAAGAACTAACAAACACTTCAATTCAAAAATATATGCAGTGCACCGATTCATCGAAAGAGGGCATAATATACAGTACATAAATTTAAATGAAAGAATATTAGAACCTCAGTGCCAGGTTTGTATTGCAAGGTCATATTCAAGCTTCCTACCTTTATTTAATTCTGTATATTCTTCCTTTCAAAATTGATAATTTAACGCGACAACTTTAATTTTATTTTTCTCCGACACCCCTTTTCTTTTGTTACACACAAATAGCCGGGACAGGGATGCACTAACGCCTCACACGCTCGAGCGTCCATTGCCACGAATGAGGCACGTGAGCGTCTCACATGAACGTGTACCCCATTCTCGGCGAGCTTCTGCGAACGGTGCGCCAAGATGCAGGTGAGCTGGATAATTGTGGCTCAATCTGTATATGTATATATATATGTATATGGCCATCAAATTATTTCTCTGCTGACTTAGATCTGCGGCGCCCTTGTATGGGAAGAGGACAGACAGCTGACATCCGGAGATGTAATCAATTCGTCATGCCTGCCTGCACAAAGAGGATGCACATGGGCATAAATGCTTATGCCCATGCGCAGCAGCTAAACATCGTTCCCCTGTGCGAACGTGCAGGGGAGCGATCGGATCTATGACTCTCATTACCCTTCTTTTAAGCTTGTTTGTGGATCAGGGAAAGCTAATATCTATGAAATGACTATTTGTGAAAAAAGTAAGATAGATAGATATCTGCTAGAAGTATATGTTTGTAAATCTCCTTATACATATATTTATTTTCCACATAAGGAATTTATCACAGGATATAAATATGGAAACTCTGGTGTGAGGATAATGGAGGTGGTCTAAGTCTAAGGCAAAGTGTCCTAGAGGGCTATTACATTGAAAACAAATTAAGGCTATTCTGATTATAACTGCTGTTTCTTTTCCCATGACACTTTCACAACTGTATCTAGGACATTGCAGCACTGGGCATGTAACTTTTGTCACAGTACTTTGCATACTTGCTTCAGCTAACAGTGTAAACAATGTGCATGGAATTTTTTTTTTCTTATTTTTATATTAATAAACTATTATTTTTTATGGCAGATATAAAATATAAATCATTTCTATTTACTTGTGTGTACTCAGTGCCAGATTAAGCCTTTTGGGGGGCCCGGGTCACTTTAGACAAGGGGGCCCCCTCCCACTTGTCATTACTGGCCGCAAACTGCACATGAAAATATTACACTGTCCAAACACAGTGTAAAGGCAATATAAACTTGGGCAATGGGTAACTGCAGGGGGAGGGGGATTGATATTGGTACACTAGCACCTTGACAAAGGGACCCACGTATCCCGAAACATTGGAACTACCTGTTGGTGACCATCTTAATACAATTTCTTTGAAAAATCTCCTCAGACTGCCGTTGTTTGATTCATCACCCATCTATATATATATATATATATATATATAGAACACAAGGCAGAAAAGCCGAGCACACCCCGAAAGCGAAATAAGTCCCATATATAATCTCTCATTACACAATTTAACCCCGGGGGAACACCAACTACTCAGCAAGGGCTTATCGTTTGTTCCCTCCAATCATTTTGACTCATTACAGTGGAATATCGAAAAGAATGCTCTCCATCGCAAACTCAAACTTAAAGAGTTCTTCCATGCCCGACCACCAGACCCTAATCCAACTAGAATGCATCAACCATTACCAGACCAATTGAAACAATATGCCCCCAGGCCAACATTTGACCCTCTCTCAAACAGCGCTAGCATAAAAACCTTCGTAAGAATGCTAGATCAAGTGACCGAACAAGTGAACATCCCAAGAGACCAACATCTTAACCTTACCCCAGTGGAAAGGATTGCCCTACGAAGTCTGTCCGCAAATAACAAAATCATTATACGTCCAGCAGATAAGGGCGGAGGTATAGTTCTCCAAGATATACAAGACTACAGGATTGAAGCAGAGTCACAATTGAGTGACCTGGAGGTATACCAACCTCTCACACAGAACCCCACAGCCACATGTAAAAATAAATTAATCCAGGTGTTACAAAAAGCAATCTCTGTGGATCTAATAGAGGAAGAGTGGATCAAGGCCCTAATACCGGAGCATCCAGTTGTCCCATTGTTCTATTTGATCCCCAAGATCCACGAGGACAGTAAAAAAAAACCTGGGCGTCCCATAGTGGCTGCAAGAAATTTGTTGTTCCAACCTGTTGCTACGTTCTTGGACTCCATCCTCCAGCCATAGGTTTGTTTTAGGGAGTAATTTGGTCTGCGCTCTAGAGCTGCCAATATAATTTCAAAAAATAAAGAGACCACCTTGTCTCCTTTAGAAAGGACAGTAGAAGAAAAAGGTTTTTTGAAATGAGAATAAAGGCGCTATTGGATAAGAGGTTGGTACTCCCCTGAAGCTTCTGGAAACTCCCGATAAGGGTCCCCTTGATATGGTTTCGTAATGAAATATGAAACGAAAAAGAAAAAAGAGAGCCAGGCTCCTCGTGTAATCCTGTTTGGTTATAAGAATCACACTTTTCTATGAATAGTGATTAAATTCGTTAGATAGAGATTCATTTGTTGGGGTACATCCCCCTTACAATCTCACTCACACAAGTAGTAGTATAAATCGCATATCGCAATATCAGATTTCTATATTAAATCAGGAGATGATGTAGATTGGGGTTTCCCCCTCTGTTATGTACTCACGACAGGATAGATGTCAAAGCGCATGTATCAAGGTCTTTCACTTATGGATAGGTTTCTTCTAGTCCAATAAAATGATTTCCGGATTCTTGTAATATTAAACAAGTATCCTTTATTAAAACATACAGTTTTTAAAAACAAATATGATATGTGGGAGACTTTGGCTGTGTGGAACCGGTTGGGACTGGATGGAATGATGTTTTTAGAGTATAAGTGGAACAAGTCTTACCGGGGCCCCCTGTTCATTGTCCACCTCCAATCCACGTCCTGTTCCGCTCCACCAGCCGTTTTGTCTCCTTAGATGTAGTCAAAGGGAACTGCACCGACGCGTTTCGAACCTCCGTGGTTCTTTTTCAAGGTGTACCTGTTCCCTCTGTCTTCCAGATATATATAGTGGTGAGATAATAGTTTCATGTGTCCATCGTTAATTCCTGATTGAACTCCTGTATTTAGGCAATATTTTCCATAGAGAATTCATTGTCTGTTATTGCCTATACAGGTTCCTATGCACGGAATCCATGTAGCGCCGCGTCACTTCCGGTGACGCGGCCCTAACTTCCTTCCTATCATCCTTTCTCCTGTGTTCCGTGTAATAGTCTCCTGCTGCTGGCGTGATCGCATCGCGTCACTTCCAGGAATTTCCGTCTGTAATGATCTTCCTCCTCCATGCGTTCCAGCGGCTTTTGTTCTTCCTCATTTTGCGTTCCAGCCAATTCTCTGATTATGTATGCGTTCCATTGGCGATCACGTGGTTCGCTTGTATATGCATTGCTAGGTTTATTCATTTAGGCTGCTTAAAAGATGTTTTTCTTTATTCTTTTTACCTATATAGGATATTGAGTTCTATTTAGCAGCATCAGAGAAAAATTATAATATAATTTTTCTCTGATGCTGCTAAATAGAACTCAATATCCTATATAGGTAAAAAGAATAAAGAAAAACATCTTTCAAGCAGCCTAAATGAATAAACCTAGCAATGCATATACAAGCGAACCACGTGATCGCCAATGGAACGCATACATAATCAGAGAATCGGCTGGAACGCAAAATGAGGAAGAACAAAAGCCGCTGGAACGCATGGAGGAGGAAGTTCATTACAGACGGAAATACCGGAAGTGACGCGATGCGATCACGCCAGCAGCAGGAGACTATTACACGGAACACAGGAGAAAGGATGATAGGAAGGAAGTCACGGCCGCGTCACCGGAAGTGACGCGGCGCTACATGGATTCCGTGCATAGGAACCTGTATAGGCAATAACAGACAATGAATTCTCTATGGAAAATATTGCCTAAATACAGGAGTTCAATCAGGAATTAACGATGGACACATGAAACTATTATCTCACCACTATATATATCTGGAAGACAGAGGGAACAGGTACACCTTGAAAAAGAACCACGGAGGTTCGAAACGCGTCGGTGCAGTTCCCTTTGACTACATCTAAGGAGACAAAACGGCTGGTGGAGCGGAACAGGACGTGGATTGGAGGTGGACAATGAACAGGGGGCCCCGGTAAGACTTGTTCCACTTATACTCTAAAAACATCATTCCATCCAGTCCCAACCGGTTCCACACAGCCAAAGTCTCCCACATATCATATTTGTTTTTAAAAACTGTATGTTTTAATAAAGGATACTTGTTTAATAATACAAGAATCCGGAAATCATTTTATTGGACTAGAAGAAACCTATCCATAAGTGAAAGACCTTGATACATGCGCTTTGACATCTATCCTGTCGTGAGTACATAACAGAGGGGGAAACCCCAATCTACATCATCTCCTGATTTAATATAGAAATCTGATATTGCGATATGCGATTTATACTACTACTTGTGTGAGTGAGATTGTAAGGGGGGTGTACCCCAACAAATGAATCTCTATCTAACGAATTTAATCACTATTCATAGAAAAGTGTGATTCTTATAACCAAACAGGATTACACGAGGAGCCTGGCTCTCTTTTTTCTTTTTCGTTTCATATTTCATTACGAAACCATATCAAGGGGACCCTTATCGGGAGTTTCCAGAAGCTTCAGGGGCTTACCAACCTCTTATCCAATAGCGCCTTTATTCTCATTTCAAAAAAACCTTTTTCTTCTACTGTCCATCCTCCAGCCACTTATTAAACAAGAACCGAGTTTCTTATTGGACACAGGACATTCCCTTTCAAAATTGGCTCTCGTTTCAAGCATCCCAAAGGGGAGTTGGCTCATAGGCATCGATGTCGTGAGCCTATACTCTTCCATTCCCCACTCCTTTGGGCTTGCAGCTGTTAGACGCTTCCTTGTAAAGAAGCAAGCGTTCACTGAGGCACAAATATCACGGAATCCAGTACTATACAGAAAGTGGCCAAAAATTATTGGCCCACCATCGCAACCGATTCCAGTTTAGGTCTGAGCAACACCAGACTTATGCCGTGCTACTCTAGTGGTAAAAACTTACGGTCCTGGCTGGTAAAAACCGAGGTAGCTAAATTAAAAGCTCCTAGAGCCAATAAAACCTTTTTACCTACAGATTGTTGTGGCAACTTTAGGTGTGGATACGTGCCATGCCAGTTTTTGCTGGCTGGTGACTCATTATTATTATTATTATTATTATTTTATTTATAAGGCGCCACAAGTGTTTCGCAGCGCCGTACAAAGGAACAATACAGGGAGACAAAACTACAAAATTTGGCATAACATTGAATAAATAACAAAAATACAGTACAAATAAAGAGCACCACAGTTCAATACACATTACAGCTTAAATGTAAGTAGTGAGGGCCCAATCAACATACAACTAGAGGCTTGAGGCCAATGATGGAGATAAATATGAAGATGGTCACTGAGTGTTGGGTAAAGGAGAGCAATCACCCACATTCAGGGCAAAAATACATGATTAGACATAATTTTAATTGTACATCCACATTTGTGGTTTATCAAATTCTTTGTCCCTGCGGACTTGTATATATCGGAAAAACCGAATGCAGGTTCAAAGATAGAATGACAGCCCACCTGCCATTCGTCTTGCTATAGAAAAAGGATCCAGCTAACAACCAGTGGCCCACCATTTTGCGATCCACCAACACCCCCTCAATACTGTACAGTATAACAAAGCTTTGGACTTCAGAGCTAACACACCTACCTGGTACCATTGTAAATTCCTTTGTGGTTGTCTGAACCTTTAAGAACCTACTGCTGGGCTGTTTAATCTGTTCCTGATTGTATGAAGGAATTCACTGTTTTGATGATCATCGATCTGTTTTAAATTTCATATTGGATTCTTGTTTAACTAACTCCTAAGAAGGAGATGCTTATCCATATTGACATCTTACTAGTATCATTCATTTTGAAACTACTATTCGCCCCTGATGAAGTCACTTAGCTGACGAAACGCGTTGGGCCAGATTCATATGTTTTGATCACATGCTGTGAATGAACCACATACAGGATACAAACTGAATTGTATTTGTTTGTTTTTATCTTTTGTATACAAAATATTATAAAGGTAAAACCTGTTATAAATAAATATTTTTTACATGATATGCATATTAGTATATCATAAGCGCACTCTGTACCCTCTATTTGTTCATATATATATATATATATACCCTTTCAATGCGCTATTATAAAAGTTTGTCCCCCCTGTTAGTGGGGGAAAAAGTAGGAATGAATAAAGAACAGAAACAGAGTGTGCCACTAATACAGATCTTCACCACCAAAATTACTGTAATAATTACAGCCACATATTACAGTTTGACAATTTAATACATAGTCGTATAAAACAATAGTTTAAAATTTTCTTGCAGTATGTCGATTTCATATAACAGAAGTATCACCCTTGTTGATTTCAAATAACAGAAAAACACCATTTCACCATTTGAAACCAATAAGGGTGATACTTCTGTTATATGAAATCGACATACTACAAGAAAATTTGGTACTCTTTACCTAGAAGGGCGCCCATTGCGGCCATCGCGGGCATTGAATGCACTAAAAAATCGGGTGCGATGTGACCGACGCGATGCCCGCGATTTCCCATAGGGAACAATGTTAAATGTCTCAATTGACCCGATTTTCCTGTTCAATGCCTCAATTGACCCGATTTTTCCATAGGAAACAATGTTAAATGGCCCACAGAGGCCAAATAGGCACCCTCAAGTGTGAAATGGCCCCCACAATTTTTAACGCCACCCCACGATCAACGTGAACCCGAAGCGTGGCGAGCAAAGCAAGCCCGCGAGGGGCGGCGGTACGCGTCCTACGACCTTTTCATACCCCCACTATCCACGTCGGCGTGGAGTTGAGAATAGAATAGTGTGGTGAGCGCAGCGAGCCACCGAGCCCGAAGCGTGGGGAGCGCAGTGGATACCTGTGAAGCCCGCAAAGGGACGCGTTTACCTGTGAAGGTATCCGCGTCCGCTCGCCACGCTTCGGGATCGGTGGCTCGCTGCGCTCGCCACACTATTCTATTCTCAACTCCACGCCGACGTGGATAGTGGGGGTATGAAAAGGTCGTATGACGCGTACCGCCGACCCTCGCGGGCTCGCTGCGCTTGCCACGCTTCGGGTTCACGTTGATCGTGGCGTTAACAATTGTGGGGGCCATTTCACACTTCAGGGTGGCTATTTGGCCTCTGTGGGCCATTTAACATTGTTTCCTATGGAAAAATCGGGTCAATTGAGGCATTGAACAGGAAAATCGGGTCAATTGAAACATTTAACATTGTTCCCTATGGGAAATCGCGGGCATCGCGTCGGTCGCATCGCACCCGATTTTTTAGTGCATTCAATGCCCGCGATGGCCGCGATTTTTTTACCTGCGATGACCACGATCAAAATCCTGGGCGCCGTGCCAGGTAAAGAGTACCGAAAATTGTAAACTATTGTTTTATACGACTATGTATTAAATTGTCAAACTGTAATATGTGGCTGTAATTATTACAGTAATTTTGGTGGTGAAGATCTTTATTAGTGGCGCACTCTGTTTCTGTTCTTTATATAGATAGATAGATAGATAGATAGATAGATAGATAGATAGATAGATAGATAGATGATAGAGATATCATGGTTACATTACCAGTCCAGGAACAGAGTATTTTCAGAGTTGCCTACCTGACCCTCTTTCAGGGAGAAAATACTCTGTTCCTGGACTGGTAATGTAACCATGATATCTATATCTATCTATGGTTGCCGACCATCGAATGATTTCTCCCGTGCGCACAGTTCAGAGAGACCTATATAGTCACTCTAAACTGGGGGCGCTCTGTGCAAGAACAGGACGGGCAGCTGTGGTGTCAGCTTCCTGTCACCCACATGTCCATCACGGCCTCATTAGCCTGAGAATGCCCATGGAACGCTGGGCATTCCCCTATGCTAATGGTGCTGCCCGGGGCCCCCCACCCTTCTCCGCCTCCCCCCCCCCGCTCAGCGAAAGTTTGCCGTGGGTGCACGCACCCTTTGTCTGCACATGCGCAGAAATGCACCAAACAGACACAAAACATCGGTCCTCTGTGCGAACGGATGGAGGACTGAATCAATCTGAATAAGGCCCTTAGTCAACTCCCAGTAATGCACTGCACACTTGTGCAGTCAGTGTGCCTTGGCTCCCTATGCTCAGCACCATTAATCATTGTCACATTTGCAGATCAGTGAAGCTGCAGCACTACCCACAAAACCTTAAGCTAAAAAAATAAATTAGCTGAATAAAACATGCCAACCACAGGGGGCCCCTAGATAAAGGGGGGCCCAGGGCTACTGACCCCCTGAGCCCCCCTTAATCTAGCCCTGGTTGTACTGTAAGCATACATCAGTGCATCACTGCATACCTCCCAACTGTCCCGCTTATCGCGGGAACGTCACAATATTTTGGGACATTCCCGCGTCCCTCCCGCCGCCGGCAGTGTCTCACGGTGGGGGGGGGGCAGTTGGGAGTCCCCCCCTGTAGTCCATGAATAGACGCTGTGCGCATGCGCACAGCGTCTATTCTTGCAGGCAGAGGGGCTGGGGGCTGGCCAGCAGCTCACAGAGCTGCTGGGCATGCCCCCACCGCAGCAAAAGACGGGGGCATGGCCTTGCAATAGCGGCGCGAGTATAGGCCAAGCCCCCTTTCTGACAGGCCACGCCCCCCACAATTCAACGCGCGCCTTTGGCGCGCACACCGTCCCGTCGCCACCTTCCCATATGTTGGGAGGTATGCATCGCTGCAGTAACTACTGATGTGTACATCTATAATCTGGCTTCAGTAGCCTCTCTCCAGGACCCTTATTCTGGTAGACTAATCAGGGAGAGAGGGAGATTGCTGTTATTTCAGAGAGTCTCCTGCAGAATACAGGAGGGTAGGCAGCTTTGCCACACCCACGTAATCGGGCAATTTGCAAAGCAACGCCCAACGTTCTTATGGGAACGCCGATGAAACGCCAGGCGTTCCCATATGCAAAATGCCAGGCCCGCCACCCCATGCCCCTCCATGCCACCGGCCCGGATCTCTGTGTGCTTGCACACAGCGGCTGCACATGCGCATAAAAACCTATGTGCATACGCAGTTGCAAACAATCGCTTCCCCGTGCAAACTTGGGTACCGATTTAATCAGGATATCTGTTTCTCTGAAAATGTGCTCTCTATTTGCATTAAAAGCAACTGGAAGCAAGACATACTGATTTCTAGCATACTTTGACTGCTGGGGCTTGTGACATATGTACATCTGTGTGCAACTTGGTATGAATCTGGGTACAATCATTTCCGATGTGAGCAGCCACAACTTCTCATGCCAAAGTTCTGTTGTGCTTCATCTGAAACTTTGTACACGTGTAAAAAGCTTTCAGCCAAGTGCCTCTGTTACACTGAGCTGCAGCACATGTATGGTGTAATGGTTAGCAGGTTAATTGGTTCCCAACAAAAATAAACCCTATTGTGTATGTTTTGTAGGGCATTTAGATTGTAAGCTACACTGTTGCAGGGACTAATGTAAATGGGTAAAGATTATTTTTTAAATGTGTTTGCTAAATAAATAACTTAAAAAATAAAAAAAACAATGTTCCTGTGTGATACAACAAAAATGCAACATTTTAAGAAAAATGCAGTATGCTAATTTTCTCGGAGCATCTTATGCCCCTTTCAGACCGCACTAAAAAAAGGGTATTTTGACGATTTTTAACCGTTTTAAAATGGTAATATGTGCGGTCTGAAAAGTGCAAAGTGATTTTACCGTTTCCAAAAAAAGTTTTTTGGAAACGGTAAAAAAGCAGAGTCCTACCCGTTTCAGACACGTTTTTTTTGCTGTCTGAACGGGTCTGAAACGGTACCCGGGCAGCAGTGAACACTTTTGGTCCCCAGAGTAGTGCATTTTTAATGAGCCGGCCGTGCATTACACATGCGCATATGTAATCAGCCGCTCATTACATATGCGCATATGTAATGAGCGGACGGCTCATTCAATATGCACTGCGCTGGCTCAGAGCAGATCAGCTACTGCTCACTGTCAGACACCCTACCCTTACCCTTCCAGCATCCTGTAGCTCCCCTCCCTGCCTGCAGTGCGGTAGCTCCTGCTGGCAGTCTAGGTGCGGGCTCTGGTGCCTGATCCTCTCTCTCCCCATCGCTGCTTTCACACCGCAAACCTACTTTAGACCAGGTATTTACATGCGATGTGAAAGGGGTTAAACTTGCTCTGACCCGTTTTAAAAAAAGTTTTAAATACCTGGTCGTCTAAGCAGGTTTTGCGGTGTGAAAGCAGCTTTACAGGGCTTTTTGTACTGTATAATGTAAAGATGCTCAATGTATGAGGCAGGACCTGATTAAAGGTTCCAGGTGCCCTAGGCTAATACACGTGTAGCTACCCTTGCAATGCTGCTAAACACACGGGTATGGGCACTCAGGGAATCACCAGTCATACTTCCCATGTGCATGTAACAAAGGTTATACAACTGGCATGTCGAATCTAATACTGGTGGTGTGTGAAGGAGACTGGCTTTAGGCTGCCCGGCTGGCACTGTAGCACAATGTATATAAAGTAATGGCTTCATCACTAAGGGCCTTATTTTGGTTCATTCTTTCTGACAAAATCCTTCTTAGATGGGCAAAACCATGAGCACTGCAGGTGAGGCAGGTGTTACTTGTGCAGAGAGAATTAGATTTGGGTGGGGTTTTACTTCAAAGTGAGATCTATATTGCAGTGTAAAAATAAAGCAGTCAGTATTTTCCCTGCACAGAAACAAAATTACTCACCCAAATCTAATTCTCTTTGCACATGTTACATCTGCCCCCCCTGCAGTGCACATGGTTTTGTCCATCTAAGAAGGATTTTGTCAGAAAGAATGAACCAAAATAAGGCCCTTAGTTACATTGGCACAGCCATCTGGCTTTCACCTTAAGAACTTTACCCACCACAGTCAGGGCCGCTGAGAGGGGGGGATACTAATGACCTGGGCTTGCTGGAAGGACCCGGCGGGGGCCCTAGTCCGCCCCCCACTTCCCCCTCCATCCCTCTTGGGCAGCACACACCTCTACAGCATGTGCTGTACTGACAGCGTAAGAGCTCAAGCTGAACCTGCTGTCAGCATAGCACATGCTGTAGGTCATGGGTCTTCAACCTGTGGCCCTCCAGATGTTGTGAAACTACGTGTTCCAACATGCATTGCCACATTTTTTCCTATAGGATCATGCCAAAAAAACCTCAGGTCATGACAACATCTGGAGGGCCACAGGTTGAAGACCTGTGCTGTAGGTGTATGCTGCTGCTTCTGCCCCCCTCGACTTTAGAGTGTTTTGTTCACCCCCTCTAAACATTGTGGGGGCATGGCCTAATCACGGGAGGTGGTCTTGCCTCCCATGATTATGCCACGCCCCAAAAATTTTACCGGGGCCCGGCATACCTCTCAGCGGCTGTCTCCACACTGCTGTCTTCACAGCTCCAGACCACGTGCATCATGGACCCTGGAAGTGTCAGGTAACAATTGCGATACATCACTGCATCGAGTCTGCTTGGAAATGGACATTAGCCATATTTCATCTTTAAAGGGCACTTGTGTTTGCCATCTACGATTGCTCAGAGAATGTGGGATCCTAGCACTCAATTATCCCTTTCATCATAAGGAATACCCATTGCGCAATACATAAATATAAGCTGGAATTTATCCAACCATTTTCTCCCAACCTTACAAAAGGATGGTGTGCGGACCTATGTTACCTTGGCCCTTACTCTGGTTGGTGCGGTAATATCCGCGTGCGTTCGTGCCGCCGATGTTTTGTGTCTGCGCATGTGCAGAGGCGTCTCTGCGCATGTGCGAGCGGGACGCACGGCCACATTCCGCATGAAATGTGTACACTACGAATAGGGGGTGGAGAGGGGTGTGAAGGGCTGTTTGGGCTCATTACCATATGTTTACACCCCGCGTTTCATGGGTGTTCCCATGCAAACGCTGGGCGTACGCATGGTAATGCGGCCGTGACGCACGTGTTGGGGGCGGACATATGACATTGCCGGATGTCAGCTGCCCGCCCAGATCCCTGCTTTTGCACAGAGAAATGCCTGTGTGGTCTGAGGTTGCGGGAGCTGGCGGACCACTCGGCCCTGCATTCGATGTTCTGCGACCATCGAATGATGGGGGAGGTTCCCTGAGATGGAGGAGGTGTATTCATGAGAATACTCTTCACCCTGAGGAAGGACTGTTTTAGTTCGAAACGCGTTGGTGTTTTTAAGAATATCTTTGTCTGGACTGACCCCCTACCTACTGGTGTGCTGTCATCTACACCACTTGGACTGCATCTCTTCCATTCCGGGTGGGAGAGGACCTTTCTTGTGATGTGGGAGGGTGAACGTCCTGTCTTTTAAAGGAATAAAATCGTTATATTTGGATTACCTACATTGTCCTGTCGCATTGGATTGAGAATAAAAAGATACCTTTGGATGAATATAGGGCACTGCCCTCTGGTGAGTCTACATTTCTTATTATCTATAAAGAAACCTTTATGGGAACATCTCCTAGCTAGACTAGGTGAGTCATTTCAGAAGCTGGAGGATTTTGAAATCTAGAACACTGACCCATACTAATCATAAATTTGTACTGTTGTCATTTATCTTTCCTATACAATTGGAGTCTTGATCCTACTTAGGGAATCAAGAAACACTGCCGGAGGTAGCGCTGTGAAGATCCACTTCTTGTAGTCTCGGGGTGGAGAGGGGTGTGAAGGGCTGTTTGGGCTCATTACCATATGTTTACACCCCGCGTTTCATGGGTGTTCCCATGCAAACGCTGGGCGTACGCATGGTAATGCGGCCGTGACGCACGTGTTGGGGGCGGACATATGACATTGCCGGATGTCAGCTGCCCGCCCAGATCCCTGCTTTTGCACAGAGAAATGCCTGTGTGGTCTGAGGTTGCGGGAGCTGGCGGACCACTCGGCCGTGCATTCGATGTTCTGCCACCATCGAATGATGGGGGAGGTTCCCTGAGATGGAGGAGGTGTATTCATGAGAAATACACGTGCGGTCCGTTCGGACAGCTTCTTACCGCGTACGGACGGAGTTGGCGATCCGTATGGAAGGCGGGGTTTAGGACGCCTGGTGCTGGCCGCATATTCGGATCCGGCCGCACCGATCAGAATAAGGGCCCTTGGGAGCAGGTACAGTGCATGTTAGCTCCCAGTGATGTGTTGTTTTTTTTTTTTTAAAGTATTAACATTGTTTAATTATGACATTTTATTAATTTAACACCCCCGGGAGGTTGATTATTATTATTATTATTATTATTATTATTATTATTATTATTATTATTATTATTGTTTTGTATGTTGTGATAAATTTGTTTTATTGCAATACTACAGTATATAAAAAAGATACATTACATTTACAATTGTTATGTGTGCTGTGCAATATTGAGCGCCGCTTGATTATTGCTGTAACATTTCCGTCAGCTTAGATCAGGCATGTCCAAAGTCCGGCCCGGGGGCCAATTGCGGCCCGTGCTGTCATTTCAAGCAGCCCGCAGCCTCCAGAAGCAGGTAGAGCATCAGATATGGGACACACAGCAATAAAGGTGGGGCCCCGGCGAGCATGCCTTTACCTTGCTGTCTGTAACAGTGAGGAGGTGCCGGCCGCAACAGTGTGATGTGTTTGCCATCTTTCGGGTGAGTATGCATCCAACCCCTGCAGCTGAAATTGTATATTACCCTCCTCTGCAATAACAGTGACAGCAGTGTGTGGGGAGGGGGTGCAGCAAGGGGGAAGCTTGCTACCGTAACATGCAGAGTGGAGGAGGGCGGCAGAGGGAGCCCAAGCATCTCCTGTCCTTGCAGTTCCTGCTTTGCCTCTCCTTCCTCTGGCTCACACAAGGGGCTGGGAAACATACAGAGAAGGGAGGGGGTAGGCAAGGGGATATACAGTCAATGGGGGCAGAGTGGGGGACATACAGTGAAGGGAGGCAGTGATGGACATTCAGAGAAGGGGGGGGCAGGCTGTGGGACATAGTGAATGGGAGTCATACAGTGAATGGGGGCAGATTGGGGACAAACAGAGAAGGAGGGTCAGGCTTTGGGACATACAGTGAATGGATGGTCAGGCTTTGGGACATACAGTGAATGGAGGCAGTGATGGACATTCAGAGAAGGGGGGACAGGCTGGGGGACAGAGTGAATGGGTGCAGAGTGGGGAACATACAGTGAATGGTGGACATGCAGTGAAGGAGGAGCAGGCTGGGGGACATACAGAGAAAAATGGTCAGGCAGGGGAATATACAGTGAAGGGGGCAGAGTGGGGGAAATACAGAGAAGGGGGCAGTCTAGGGAATATATAGTGAAGGGGCAGGCTGGGGGACATAAAGTGAATGGGGGACTGAAGGGGGGGGGGGTCCATTCTGATGCGATTAATGATTCAAAGAATGTCAGGCCCCCCACATTTTCACCTCACCAAATCTGGCCCTTGTCGCAAAAAGTTTGGACACCCCTAGATGTTAGTTACACACTGAGAGTGATACAGTGTTTTATGATACACTTGGCCAGTGTGATATACTGTAAATTGTGCTTATGGTAGATCATAGGGTGAGGCAGGGATGGGGTCTGGCTGTACAAAGGTGTGAGGGGCAAAATAAGGGGCCGAGGCTTATGGGCTTAAGTCAGGCATGTCCAAACTGTGGCCCTCCAGCTGTTCAGAAACTACACATCCCAGCATGCCTTGCCATAGTTTTAGCATTCCCTAGCAAACTTTGGCAAGGCATGATGGGACTGTAGTTTCCCAACAGCTGGAGGGCCATAGTTTGGACATGCCTGGCTTAAGTGGTATGCACATATAGGGAGTCCAGTCTTGTGCACAGTTGTTACTGTCTGTACAAAAATGCCTGCAGTGCTTCCAGTAGAGGGCGTTGTCACCAGAAATGCTAATTTAACAATGGGGTGAAAGGAGCTGCAACTCCAGGCCTCCGCATAACAATAGGCCCACCATCATGACAGAATGACCATCAGACAGACACCAGCTAGCCACATGGTTGGTCACAATTCAAAAGTATTAAAATTACATTCCTATTTACACATTTAAGCAATGTTTGTACTTTTATATATTTGTTAAGACACTGGGGCTTATAGTATATGGGTTCTATATGCCTACATGGCATTGGCCTCTCTTCCTCCACTTCTCATAATAGGCACTTGAACATTTCCAGCTCCTGGCCCATTAGACCCTTAGGGTGAGATGTACTAAGCCTTAAAAAGTGATCAAATGGATAGTGAAAAGCCACCAACCAATCAGCTTCTACCTATCATTTTTCAAACACAGCCTGTAGTAAAGCATGTTAGGAGCTGATTGGCTGGTGGTTTATCACTTTCCATTTTATCACTTTTGAAGCTTAGTACATCTGGCCCATAATCCGACCGTGGTGACCTGTCAGTGGAAAGGGGTCAGGCAGTAATTTGTTGTGGCATATGCCTGGGAAGATCCAGGGCCGGTGCAAGGCACCGGAGCGCCCCAGGCGAGTCGGAGTGGGGGCGCCCCGGTGCCGGGGGGGGGGGGGGTACCCGTCCTGCGGCGCTGTGTATTTAAATCTGGCGGCGGAGGCAGCGGGGGTCCCTGCAGTCCATTAGAAATAACGAGAGCTATCCGCCGGGCTATGCGGAAGCGCTTCTGTTGTGAAAACACTGGCAGCACGCTGATTGGCTGAGATCAGCATGCGCCGTGCTGCCAGTGTTTTCACAACAGAAGCGCTTCCGCATAGCCCGGCGGATAGCGCTCGTTATTTCTAATGGACTGCAGGGACCCCCGCTGCCTCCGCCGCCAGATTTAAATACACAGCGCCGTAGGACAGGTACCCGGGTGGCAGGGGGGGGGAATGCCGCCCTCCAGTGGCCGGCGCCCTAGGCAAATGCCTAGATTTGCCTAGTGGTGGCGCCGGCCCTGGGAAGATCACAAGTAACATACTGTCACTCACTGATGGGAGGGAGAATGTACACAGAGCATGTGTCTGCAGCCTCCTGCCATGCCGGTGTCTACTGCTTCTCTATATTCTTTCTGACTGCTGGGCACATGCACTGCTGCCCTATTTATGTACTACTTAATTCCGGGCACATGCTGCCTTCTGTACTATATACTTCTAGCCACTGCCATCAGGTTAGCATAGAATACTTTGTCTTACAGTATAGGGGCTTGTCACATACCTTGATAGACCACTTGCATATGTTATGCAGTCTTTAAGAACTGCAAAGATACATTGTACACAGACGTTTATACTGCTTTCACATCGCAAAACCTGCTTAGATCCTGTATTTAAAATGTTTCTTAAAACGTGTCAGAGCAAGTTAAACCCCTTTCACGTCTCATGTTGTAAACGGTATATTACCATTTAATTACCGTTTTTGTACCTTTCACAAAGAACCCGTTGAGTGGGTCCTGCACATTATATATGCACGGGGAGGGGCTCTACTTATTAAATATGCACTGCGCTTGGGTCCTCACTCATTAGATATGCAGGGAGCGGGACAAGCTCAGTGCTCACTGCTGCCCTGGTACTAAATACCGGTTTAGACCCGTTCACATTACACAAAAACGGGCGTGAACCCTGTAGGATCCTTCTTTTTTACCGTGTTGAAATACCAGTTTTCTGGAACCGGTAATTTCACTCTGGCGCTTTCACACTGCAGCTATAACTGTTTTGAAACGCTTTAAAATCAGCAAAATATCGGGTTAAAGCTGTGGTGTGAAAGATATATTAGTTTGATGCGATGAGTTCATTCTTGCACAGCTAAATCGTCATCCTGGTGATTGACCACCAACCTCTAGTTTCCGCTTTAAATCCTAGAAAGGAGCACTGGCTGTGATGGCTGCTTGCTTACAATGTTGCCTTGTATCAGTAAGATATCAAATTAAGGGGAACCAAACAATACAGCAACATGGATATCCAGCTTCCATGAAGCTGAAAAATGCTCCTTTGATAGCACTTATTAACCATTGATAGTGGCCACCATCCCATTGCATAGAGTGCGCACCAACTTTATAGGACTAGTATTGGACTGTTGTTAATGTATTAAGCCGTAAAAAGAGTGGAGAAGTGGACCAGTGGTGTAATTAACCCTAATATGTTTTGAGGTAACATTTAAGTAACATTCTATAAAATGATAGGCAGAAGCTGATTGGTCCTTATGGGCAACTTCTCCACTGGTCCACTTCTCCACTCTTTTCAGTGCTTGCTACTTCAACATTTTTTATTTCAGCTGACACCCAAATGGCCTGAGGCGAGAAAAATGAAATTCTTCACATTCCAGAAAACTATATCCGTCCTTAGAACTATCTTTGGCAGAAACAGTATGTCAGAACAGATTTGTAGTGACAATGGTTCACGTTGACTACATTTTATAGATTGATGAAAGGAATTGAATTAAACATCATATTTAGCTAAGAAACAGAAATATATACTGTATTAGCTAAATATATATCAAGAACAAGGATATTATTTAGCAAAAACTATTCAGTCCCGTAAATAAGGTTATATAATTAAATAAACATTTTTATTTTTATTGTTATTGAACTTTCTGGCACAGTGCACCAAAAAGTCTATTTACAGCCATGGTGCAGGCGACCCATCAGGAGACTCATAATGAGTCCCGAACTATTGATGATTCACAGGGGAAAATTTACAAAAAAATTCAGATTATGGACGATCCTGTGTACAACCATGTATGACCGGGATCCACCACAATCTGTCCAAAATACGAACTGATAATAAGCAAATTTACTAATCTGCCATATTCTCAAAATTTGTATTTTTCAATGCTGATGTCATTCGTATTTGGCTGCCGAGTTTCCCCGGCAGCCAAATGCAGACAAGGCTGAAGCATCGCACCGATCAGTCAGATTTGTGCAATACTTCTAAGTGTAAAAATAAGAACCTTAAAAAAATTATTAAAAAAAGATGTGTGGTCCTGTCTCCCCCACGAACATAACCAGTCATGGGTTGTTTGAGCCCGTCCTGGTTTTTTCGAATACCGGAGAAAAATAAAGTAGGGGTTCCTTGTATTAAGGAAAGCAGCCCCGGACTCTTGGACCGATCCTGGTTACAAAAATATGGTGGACAAAAAATAGAGGTCCCCCATATTTTTATAAACAGCACTGGACTCCAACAGCCGGCGGTGCCATGCCACAGCAGGGGACATTTTTTATATTAGTTCCCCCAGCCAAAACATGACACCCTGGCCTGGGCTGAAACCCAGGGATGTCTCCAGCAGTGGATGCCAGGCTGATGGAATTTAAAGTGTTAAACTAAAATGTAAAAAATAGATATTGCCTCCTCCACATGCTGGGACTTACAGACCCACAAGTCCCAGCATGCCGGATATTAATGGCCCCGCTGGGACTTTTAGTCCCACTGCAGAACCAATACTGAAATAAATGACACACATAAACACAAATAAAGTATAACTTTATTACATAGTTCACACATCCATATTTACCTATCTTTATCCGGTAGGTTTGGTCTACTTATCCAGTTGATAATCCACATGGGTACCTGTAAAAATAAATTATACTTATCATCCTTTCAGTGTAGATCATGTCCTCTTCGGTCCATGTAGGCATCCAGGGTGTTAAAAATAAAACAAATCAAACAAACCCAGTCCATACAAACTAACGGTAGCCCATGTATGCACACGGGTTTCCTTCTGCCGAATGTCGGGTCCCACATGGCAGACAAACGGGGAGCACCACATCAACAGCGATTCCCACAGAGCTAAAATCCCCCCCCCCCATTCTAAATAGAAAGCGCTCTACTTGACTGACAGGGCAGCAGAGCTCAGCCAATCAAGGGAGTGCTGCGGACGTAGTGCTCCCTGACTGGCTGCCAGGTACTGCAGTGACAGGAGTCACAGGGGGACCTTGGATTGCATGTAGTCCCTATGCATGTGACGTATTGCATGCGATCCTGTTCCCCGCTTCCTGGTGGGGTCCGACTCGGAGGTCAGATGTGGATGTATAGCACATTCCACCTCCGACTCCTGTTTGATGCGCATGGGACAATGCATCAGATTGGATGTCATACACATAAGGTTTGGTCCGATTTCACTCGACTTCTTAGCCCGATCAGCCGGACAATATTGCGTAGTTTGTATTCTCCCTGTCATTACCGATGTGCACTACTGCACGTCATTATTGACCCCCTCCCTTGTCCAAGCATGATCGGACGAGGGAGGTCATCGTTGACAATGGCCATGCCCCCCCCCACCGTTGGGTCCCTGTTGCCACCAATATCGGTGGCGGGGCATCGGGTGGTTTGTATGGGCCTTTATGGGCTTACTGTACATTGCCGCATACGTATGCCCAATTAGAAATTAATATATACAAATATATACAATACAAATAAAAATTTATAGCAAAATATACCCAATAGGTTAAACTTAAATTTATAAAAGTACCTTACTTCCCAGAAGGATTTGATAGCAATGAAAATATCCTAGGGGTAATGTAGTAAAAATAGAAACTAGTCTGTTTACTCAAACTGCTGTTATTCTTTGCAGTTTTGGGAACAGCTTGTTTTTACTGAGATCAGCCTCATTTGTATATAATAAAGTAATTGCAGTTATTCAACTGGGAAGAATTATAGTCCCAATTCTCTTTTCCTCAGATCTATTTCTAATAAACCACAATTAGATGTTCATGCTGATTCACACAACTTTTTCTTAATTAAGAAAGAATTGGTATTGGTAACAATTACCAGTTTTAGAACTACAATTTACATTTAATACAGTGATCTACCAGAGAAAAGTAGTGGCAGCCTAAACGTTAAATGACACCTAGCAGATGAAAAGTACTTTTCGATATACTGGTTTTTGCAAATATATCTGGGAATGAAACACGTTTGTATTCACAATTCCTGCAATGGGGATTTTTTCTTTCTTTCTGGGCGGCAGCTGTTTGATCCAGGGGTGTAACTAGAACTTTGTGGGCCCCATAGAACAATCTTTAAAGGGCCCACTCCACCATTGGCACTACCCCCCAATATCCCAGGGCAGATAGCACTGTGTACCTCGGGCAGCTTCAGCAGTGGTAGGTCTCCTGTTCACCGGGTCCTGCTCCCGCCTCCGCTGACAGTGCTGGGCCCACCACTGGTGAGAGGGGTGCTATCAGTGGCGTAACAATAGCTCCACAGACCCTTGGGTCCTTTCACCCTTGGGTGGCAGCACTGGGCCCCTGCTCCCGCCTCCGATGACAGCGATGGTTTTTTTCACCCTTGGATGGCAGTGCCAGGTCTCTGCTCCCATCTCCGATGACAGCGCTGGTTCCCTGCATCCGCCAGCAACCTCAGATGACAATGCCGGGTCCCTGCTCCCACCTCCGATGACAGCACCAGGTCCTTGCACCCTTGTATGGCAGCGCTGGGTCTCTGCTCCTGCCTCTGATAACGCTTGGTCCTTGCACCCTTGGATGGCAGTGTTGGGTCCCTGTTGCCGCCTACGATGACAGCTACCTAAAAGTAGTCTCCACTGACACAGTGCCGGGTCCCTGTCTCCCTGCTATTCCCACCTGCAGCCTCCAGGGGCAGGACTGTTTACCTGCTTCCGCATCAGCTGACCGCACTGTTGAAGGGGATACTATTAAAAAATCAAAAGGGTGCAGGGGAATGCCTGCTTGGCCTGGGACCCACCCATAGCAGCTGCATTCCCTGCTGTCTCTATAGTTACACCACTGGTTTGATCGAAGCAACTGTTTTTTGCAATTTAGCGATCCATGCTGAATTACAAAAGAGTTATTGAATTTCTGCCACATCACACTGAATTTGCATATGTCCAACTGCAAGGAAAATGAGGTAATCATTATAAACTAAACTGTAGGAAATATGGTCAGATTTTCGAGAATGCACACATGGGGGGAAATTTACTAAGATGGGAGTTTTATTTCACATGGCATGTTGCTATAACAAAGACTCCCATCTCAGTAAATTTCCCCCATACTGTACGATATAGGGACCTTTTGACTGACTGGCAATAGCAAAATGTTTCTGCCCATTTTTGGATCGTTTTATCAGCGTTGGTCAAAATGTACTCATAGGAATAGAAGTCTCCATCTCTGTGGGCTCCTTCTTGGGTTCTAGTTTTGGCTCTAGCTTTGGAGAATTTGAGGTGTTCAGGGAGCTGGAAGGTGACGGATTACAGGAGGAAGTGTCTGACGTCAATATATGATAGAGCAAGCTGATCAGCTGATTATTGGCCCAATAATTCTGGGTACGGGTTGTTAAGTCGACAGTCAAAAGGTTGACACATCAAAAATGTCTAAATCACTGGTTCCCAACCCTGGTCCTCAAGTACCCCCAACAGTGCATGTTTTCCAGGTCACCCAGCACGTGCACTCATTATTCAGACACATTTTAAAAGATCCACAGGTGGAGCTAATTATATCACTTGTGATTCAGTGTGGAGACCTGGAAAATGTGCACTGTTGGGGGTACTTGAGGACCAGGGTTGGGAACCAGTGGTCTAAATGCATTAGGTCGACATGTTTAAAAGGTCAACACAAGCAGGTCAACACAAGCAAAATGTTGACATGATAAAGGTCAACATGGGAAAAGTTTGCTGTGGATTTTTAAATTTTTTGGGTGTCTATGTCGACATAGGACACCGTATACTGTGGCCATAATATTTTATTCTCCCTCTATGCCCACTGGAGTGATAAAGTATGAATAAGTCGGTTTTTCTTTTGACCATGTCTACCTTTTCATTTGGCAACCTTTTCACTGTCCACCAATAGTGGCCAACCATTTGACTGTCGACTCTCATAATTTTATAGTCTGTAGCAAACTTAAATTTTAAAGATTTATACACTTTTTTCTTCATGATACCCAATTAAGGACTGCAGATTGCCACATTTATAATGGGGGTTATTCAGACCTGATGGCAAGGCTGCTAATTTGCAGAGCCCAGCGAGCAGGCAATCGCCCCCCAGCCAGAGTGAAAAACCCTCCCTGTGGGCGCCTGCAAAATGATATTTAAGGCTTGCAAAAAAAGCTTGCGAAAATATTGCAGCCCTGCGATTAGCATCAACTCCATTGAATAATTTTTCCAGTGTATGCAGTCTGTTCTCTGATGGAGCTCCTGTCCACCAGCTTGTGCCAGCTCAGGAGATCTGGCGATTCTAAAGGGTGGCTGACAGGCGCTCCAACTGTACTCAACTAGTGTGAGTCACATGATATTCCTTCAAACGCCTGAGCATGTCAGGGTTTTCCCTGACACGTCCAAAAATGGAAGTGTCATTTTTGGACACTTCTAACTGTTATTCAATAATTGTTTTCTATTAACTCAATTGTCTACCTTAATAAACACCCTAATAAAACAACATTTTAACCCTCATTACATGTATATTTGATATGTTCTAATGTGGCATTTTAAACACTATCTATGTGTCCCCACATTGGTTTAACTTTCAAATAAAGTTATGTTGGTGTTTGTGTGTCTATGTACTAAATTATGCCCATAATTAGTTAGTTCCTCATTTTTAACATGTATACCTACCCTAATGTTATGTGTGAGGTTTGAATGTAACAACAACAAACAATCATGCTTTTACACTGTTTTATTTAACCATACAACCCACACATTCAGACCACATTCATTCGTTACCTTTCACGTTACATGACATATTTAAGGGACATATTTAAGAGACATATTTACGTGACATTGCACATCTGTATGTACCTGCCCTTACAAACACTCTAACATATTTAAAAAAAACACATACAACTTGTAAATGTATATTGACTTTTATTTTTAACACAACAAAAAAAAAAGGAAAATTAAATGAGGTCCTGAAGTTGGGCAAATAGGATTGCCAGGTAAATAAGGGTGAGGTGGATCTCACCCAACGTGTGGGCCACATCTTCCTGGTGCTGTTGATTGTCTGTGGTGAAGGGAAAAAATGGATTACAATTATTGTATAATATACACAAATGATTGTTGTATTTAAAAAAAAAAGACGAAGTTGTGAGTTAACTGTAGGAGCCGGACTGGAGGCAAAGCCTGGGGGTAGGCTCCCCTGACAGGGTTTGTAGGGAGCTGACTAGCAGTTAGTCATAGGAGGAGTGCTTAAGGAGAGGGTCATAGGGGGAGGGGCTTAACGGGGTGTTGGAGGGGTTTATAAGCAGGGTTCAGGCAGGAAATAGGGGTCACTGGGAGATTTTCTCAACAGCTAAGCAGCGTGACATCTCACATGGCTTCCCCAGGCAACGCTGATGCAGAGGTATCCGCTGCGCTTGCTGCCCTCAGGGAGGCAGCTGGCACCAGAGGGACTGAGTGGCTGCAGCAGCAGATGTCAGGTCTGCTGGGGGGACTGGGAGCAGCAACGCAAGAGGCTGCTCCAGCGGGTGCACGGCCTCGGAGGTCTAGGCCTCCGGAGCGCTTTAGCCCATCTGTGTCCCCCAGGGTTCAGCGCCGTTCACGGAGCCCCGTTAGGGACCCTCCAGGCCAGGCTGTGGGCCGGGCACCTTCCGCCCGCAGGACCAGGTCTGGGAGGAATCCAACCAGCAGGCGGAACCCTCCGCGCGGGGGGGATCCCCCCCACGTGCAAGAAGATCCGGCGTTGCGTGGTACTGGACCTGGTGCGGTGGGGCATGCGGGGCATGCTGCTGCCCAGCGCGGGGTGAGTCGTGCCAGGGGGGCAGAAGTACAGGCTGAGGACCGCAGGCCTGGTACACGGAGCGAGAGGCGCACAGCTGGCTCCGCCTCCAACGAGGTCACGCCGGCTGGTGCTGTACCTGAGGGTCGGGATGTCAGGAGAAGAGTGATGGCAGCGTCAGCAGATGATGGAGAAATACCTGGTCCTTCCTCATTGGCTGGAGTTCGTCAGGACACTGGACCTGCGGCTGCTGGGTTCACAGCCCCCAGGCAGCCTGGTGAGTCTGTCTCTATGTCTGTTAATGCTTTAGCGCAGAGTCAGGGGGGGGGGAGGGTTAGCCCTCCAAGGGGAAATGAGTAGAGGTTTTACTGAATTATTGAGTGGTTTTGCAGATTGGTTGGTGGGTTTGCGGCAGGGGGCGGGGCCGTCCCCGGCGGCAGCATGGGTGCCGCAGAATGCGGGCACACCAGCTAGCATTAGTGTGCCAGTCAGTAATAGTGTGCCGGTTAGCAGTGGGGTGCCGGTTAGCAGTGGGGTGCCGGTGAGCAGCGGGGTGCCGGTATCCGGCGGTGAGCAAAGTAGCAGTAGTGCAGGGGCAGAAGGGGGCAGTGTTGGGACGCAGGAGGAGAGTGGAAGGCTCAGTGACACAGCAAAAGGGGAGGTGTATGTATGCTTTGAGGGGCCATTGGGGGCCCACCTGAAGCAGGAGGTGAGGGAGAAGATTTGGAAAGGGGAATACGTTGATATATTTTCATTGCTCCCTTTAGAGCGTTTTAATCTGGATAGGCCCCGTAAGGAGGAGAAGAAGGAGGAGGAGGAACGGCGGCGGTATCGGCTGATACCGCGGTCATTCACGAACTGGCTCCAAGCATTTGCTATTTTAGCTAGTGTGATTGGGGAGAAGGCACCTGACAATTGTTCAGGCTTGTTTTGTTACATGGATGCGATAGGAGAGGCATACCGTGTGTATGGGGGCTTGGCTTGGCTCAGGTACGATGAGCAGTTTAGGCAGAGGAAGGCTGTTCGCCCTAACATACGTTGGGACCATAAGGATATTGCTTTATGGTTAAAGGTGACGGCTCCCACAAAAAGTGGGCAGCCCTTTCGTGGGGACGGGGGGGGGGGCCGAGGGAGGCCACAAATGGGACGGCCATGCAGAAGGGACTCTGCTTTGCCTTTAATGACGGGTCATGTCGTTTTGGGGCAAAATGCAAATTTAAACATGAATGTTCCTCGTGTGGAGGGACCCATGGTGCAAATAAATGCTTCAGAGGGAAGTCACGGGACGGTAATTCAAAAGGGGGAGACACCGGTTCGGCTGGAAAGGATGCTGGGCTATCTGCGTAGGTATCCTGACCAGCAGACAGCCGGGTTGTTGGAGGAGGGGTTTAGGGAAGGTTTTAAGATACCTTCCGACGTGCAGGTTTCAGGGGGCTTGAGGAGGAATTTGAAGTCTGCAAGGGAGCATCCAGAGGTGGTGCAGGATAAACTGCGTAAGGAGGTGCAGCTGGGTCTTATGGCTGGACCTTTTGGGTCGGCACCATGGCCAGATTTGATAGTCTCTCCATTGGGGGTGGTGCCAAAAAAGGAGGCGAACAAGTTTCGTCTTATACACCATTTATCTTTTCCAAAAGGGGCGTCGGTCAATGATGGCATTGACCCTGACATCTGCTCAGTGGTTTATACATCGTTTGACGCGGCTGTTCAGTGGGTGAAGCGGTTTGGGAAAGGGGCCAGATTGGCAAAGACTGATATTGAATCGGCATTCCGTTTGCTGCCGGTTCACCCAACCAGTTTGCGTTTGTTGGGTTGTTGTTGGGACGGGGAATTTTTTGTTGATCGTTGTTTACCGATGGGTTGTTCTTTGTCATGTGCTTATTTTGAGGCCTTTAGTTCTTTTTTGGAGTGGGTGGTTAAGGATGTCTCTGGGTGTAGTTCAGTTATTCATTACCTAGATGACTTCTTATGTATTGGTCCTGGGGGGACCGGAGTATGTGACTTATTGTTGAGGACTGTTGAAAGGGTGTCGGCAGACTTTGGGGTCCCGCTTGCTCCAGGTAAGACGGAGGGCCCTGCGACTGTGATCAGTTTTTTGGGTATTGTCATTGATACCGAGAATATGGAGTGCCGCTTGCCCGAGGAGAAATTGCTGGGTTTGAAGGCCGAGGTAGGGAGGGCATTGCTGTTGAAGAAGATTAGATTGCGGGAATTGCAATCCTTGCTGGGCAAATTGAATTTTGCGTGTCGCATTATGCCTATGGGCCGCATTTTCAGCAGGAGGCTGGCAGCAGCGACAGCAGGGGTGGTTCTTCCTCATCATTTTGTCAGATTAGGTAGTGAGTTGAAAGGGGACTTGCGGGTGTGGGCAACTTTTTTGGAAGCTTTTAACGGCAGAGCTTTGTGGATGTCAGACACATGCGTCGCTACTGAGCTAGACCTTTTCACAGACGCGGCCGGGAGTGGTGGGTTCGGGACATATTGCCAGGGACATTGGTGTGTAGGCCGGTGGCCGGAGTCTTGGGTGCAGAGAGGCATGGTTAAAAACTTGGCATTGTTGGAGTTGTTTCCTATCTTGGTAGCAGTAGTTGTTTGGGGGGAGCTATTCCGCAATAGGAAGATTTGTTTTCACTGCGATAATTTGGGGGTTGTCATGGCTATTAACCAATTGTCGGCATCTTCACCGTCAGTGGTCACTGTTTTGCAGCAGTTAGTATTGGAATGTCTGGCTTTGAATTTGTGGGTTGTGGCTAGGCACGTTCCCGGTGTCTCTAACGGCATTGCGGATGCTTTATCTCGTTCACAGTGGGAGCGTTTTCGGGAGTTGGCACCAGAGGCGGACAGGGAGGGGACCGGGTTCCCGAGTCGGCTCTGGGCTCTGCTGGACGGGTAGTCGATCAGCTCATCAGGGAATCCTTGGCCCCGAATACATGGTCGGCATACAATCAGGAATGGCGGAGCTGGTTAGAATGGCGTGAGGTAGTAGGTCTGAAGGAAGATGATGACGAGTTGGCTGTCTTGCTATATATAGGCCATTGTAAGGAGATTGGTTGGTCAGTGGCAAAAATCACGCGCTGCATGGCGGGCTTGGCTTTTGGGTTTCGTGCAGGTGGCAGGCCTGACGTCACTAAGAATTTCCTGATTGCGCAGGCTTTAAAAGGTTGGAGGAGAGGTCATGTCGTACAGGATCAGAGAAGGCCGGTGTCTTTCCAGTTGTTACAGAATATGGGCATGAAGTTAGGGGAGGTCTGTAGTTCCAATTTCGAGGAAAGGTTGTTCGGGGTAGCTTTTTCGCTTGCCTTCTTCGGGGCACTGCGGATTGGGGAGCTCGTGAGTCCAAGCGTGTCCAGGCCGGGAGGTTTGTTAGGAGAGGATGTGGATTTATACTCGGATAGGGTGGAGCTAGTGGTGAGGAGGTCTAAGACGGATCAGTTAGGGAGGGGGAAGAAGGTAGTTCTCTTCTCTGTACCAGGGTCGGATATGTGCCCGGTGGCACGGCTGAGGATATTTAAGGAGGTCAGAGTGGGCAGGGAAAGGGATCCTTTGCTGCTGCATGCGAATGGATCCTTTTTATCACGGTTTCAGTTCACAAGTGTGTTTAGAGCAGTACTGCGGACGTTGGGCCTCAAGGGGGAGGAATACGCGGGTCACTCTTTCCGCATTGGGGCCGCAACTGAGGCTGCTAGAATGGGATTTGGGGATGAGTTGATTAAGCGTATTGGGCGGTGGGAATCGTCTCGCTTTCGGTCTTATGTTCGTTTAGGGGATTGTTGAGGTTGACCGTGTTTTTTCTGTTTTAGGGCAGCCTCCGTGCCTGATTTGGATTTTAGGACATTCATATGTCTTTTGGGGAGCTTTACGGGCGGATGTCAGACCGAACGGCCGCCAGCTGGGTTTGGATAGAGAGGAGGCAGTGGTTCGCTGGCTGGGAAAACGCGGTATGGTATGGAGTGGAGTGCTGCAGGAATTTCACCGTTTTGTTCGGCTCGATAGGGTTCCCGACATATTAGTTCTGCATGTGGGCGGGAATGACCTTGGGAGCAGACCATTTAGGGAGTTGATACGGGATATCAAGTTTGATCTCCTACAGTTATGGGCAATGTTTCCGGAATTAATCACGGTTTGGTCAGACATCGTGCCACGCCATTATTTGAGGGATGCGAGGTCGGCTGACAAGCTCAATAAGGCACGGATTAAAGTTAACAGGGCGATTGGGCGTTTTATGGCCAGGAACGGGGCTGTTGTGGTGAGGCACAGGGAACTTGAGTCTGGTGCCGGGGCATTTTGGAGAGGTGACGGTGTGCACCTGAATGCTGTGGGGATAGATGTTTGGTCTTTGGGACTACAAGAGGGAATAGAAACAGCGTTCCGGATGTGGGGGGGGGGGGGGGGGGCGCACGGGGTTAAGGGTTTAACCTCGTGCTTTGTGGCGGAGGGGGGTCCTCGAGGTTGGTGGCATTGAGGCTTAATTATGCGGCGGGGAGGGCCCCATGAGGGGGCTGGACTCCCCTGGGTGAGGTTAATTAATGAGCACTGGGTGTGTACAATTGGTGCCCTCGAGCCAATCGCTATCGGCTGGGGGTAAGAGCTCCTGGAAGTGCTTAGAGGTGTGGATATATATTTATTGAGGGCCTCGGGGACCACCTTCCGTGGGAATGTTTTTGGATTATTGTTTAAAATTGTATTGTTCAATAAAGATGGCTGCTGTGGCCAATTTTATCCAACAAGAGAGTTATGTCATTTGTGGGGGGGTAGTTGGGCACAGCGATTAGACAATACCCTGTCATGTAGGAGCCGGACTGGAGGCAAAGCCTGGGGGTAGGCTCCCCTGACAGGGTTTGTAGGGAGCTGACTAGCAGTTAGTCATAGGAGGAGTGCTTAAGGAGAGGGTCATAGGGGGAGGGGCTTAACGGGGTTTTGGAGGGGTTTATAAGCAGGGTTCAGGCAGGAAATAGGGGTCACTGGGAGATTTTCTCAACAGCTCCCACCCACCCTTCCCTATTTTTTATAGTTTAGGTAGAATATTTGCTAGGATGTCTTTTTGTCACAGTGGCCTGTGCGGAGGGGGGTCCTCGAGGTTGGTGGCATTGAGGCTTAATTATGCGGCGGGGAGGGCCCCATGAGGGGGCTGGACTCCCCTGGGTGAGGTTAATTAATGAGCACTGGGTGTGTACAATTGGTGCCCTCGAGCCAATCGCTATCGGCTGGGGGTAAGAGCTCCTGGAAGTGCTTAGAGGTGTGGATATATATTTATTGAGGGCCTCGGGGACCACCTTCCGTGGGAATGTTTTTGGATTATTGTTTAAAATTGTATTGTTCAATAAAGATGGCTGCTGTGGCCAATTTTATCCAACAAGAGAGTTATGTCATTTGTGGGGGGGTAGTTGGGCACAGCGATTAGACAATACCCTGTCATGTGAAGGCCACACAAAATTGTATACAACATTGAAGATGGCCCTGCTGTGAACATGGTACAAGCTACTATGATGTTTACACACACACATACATATCACATAACATCAAATAAGTAAGTTCCTCCTACTTGGATGAATGTATGCTGCATCACAATTGGGAGTTTTGTGCTGGGTGAATCACCTCATACCTCACAATTAACCTGTGCAATTTAAGGGTCATGACATTGTTGCGGCTTAACCCCTCCTTACTTTTTAAAATGTAGGACATTGCTGTACAAATTATAGGGCTACAGCTATGTTTGAAAAGCATGCATTCACATGGCCTCACACACTATTAACAAACCAATCTATAAATGAATGTTGCACATCATGCTGGGAAGTGTAGTTACACAACAGCTGGGTCCACATAACTTCAACACCATTACTGTAGGATATGTCATTGGATGTACACCAAGGGGACCCTTGTTCCTGGAGGAGGACAGGCCACAGCTCAGGGTTGCACTTCAGTGATATGTTGCAACTAATGATGCATAAATAATAAATAATTATTACACAGAAGAAATGTAAGGAAAGCATTGAGACGTTGGTATGTTTTAAATTTTTTACCAGAAACCATACAAGTACTCCAGCAGAGACCACCCGAAAACACACTCATCAGTGGAATCACACGTGCACACATGTACCCATGTAGCACAGAATGGTCAACAACCTGTGTATGTTCATGTACAGGTGAATGCTCAGGTGCGTTGTTACCGCGTAATTTAAGCGGGATTTTTCAGCGGTAATTATGCAGCCAGATGCAGACCACTTTTACTGCAAACATGTCAGGCTCTGATAATTCCGCAGCTGAGGACGCCCTAGAGAGGGCAAGAGTGGAATCCATGCTTGAAGCATTGAGCAGGAGGGAACAGGAGCGGAGAAGGAGGGCCCAAGAGAGGAGTAGGGCGGAAGATCAAGGGGGCCCCTCACAAACAGGCCCTGATCCAAATCTACCGGCTCAAGACGGGCACAGAAACCAGCCAGAACAAGAGGTTGCATCTCTGCCAACATGTGTGACCCAGCAGCTGCATGGTGAGGTGACTGGGGCCACCAGATAACGATCTGCAACATCTAGGAAGAGTACTGGGCAGGATACCACCAGCAAAAAGAAAAACCCTGCATTTCAAGAGGAAGAATTTAGAGTTTTAGTACCCCTAGCACGAGAATGGATTGAATTAGTTCGAAGGAGGCTGGTTCCCAGTGCAAGGATAAAGATTTGGGAGAAAATAACAGAGGAAGTGAATAAGGTGTCAAGACTGCCAAGGGATTTGGTGGCGGTTAAGAAAAGGCAAGTGTGTTTCCCTGATATTCAAATATGTGTGTACATATGTTACATGTATGTTTTGAGGATAATAGAAAGGTGTGTTTGTCGATAGTGTTACACTTCAATGACACATGTGAACACAACCATGTCTTATAACCCACATTTATATATGAAACATGCACCATTGGTGTGATGTGAGGTTATGGCCACAGTTCTGCTCATGTGAAGTATGTGATGGGACAACAACAAGTGTGTTGTTGTAAAAGACTTGTAGAAACATGTTCCATATGATGCAAATGAAACAAGAATGTCCAAACTGTGCACATTTAGCTGTTGAGAAACTACACATCCCAGCATGCCTTCCCACAGTTACATGACTCCCTAATAGCAACACTGGCAAGCTATGCTGGGATGTGTAGTTTCACAACAGCTGGAGGAGCATACTTTGGCCATGGCTGCTCTCATTTCAGCATAGTGAGATATGTATGTGCATTTAGTGGCCTAATGAGTGATATAGGAGACACTGTAATGCCTCATAATGGTGACATAAATGTGTGTGTGACAAATGTATGCAGAAAAAGAACATATCAGCCACACTAGTAAATGTAACGTAGTAATGATGTTCAGTAGCAGAGTGGTGCACATATGTCCTGATTATACTTTGTATTTATTATTTGTAGGTGGACAGAATTCAAAAGTGGGCTGAAGAAGAAGATAACTGAGCGGTATGCTCACAGCATGTCCACCGGGAGGGGGCCTATCCCATCCACTTTGGAATATACCCCCCTGGAGCTGTTGGTATTGGATCTGGTGGATGTGGCCGAGGTCAGGGGGTATCCAATATGGATAGCGAGCTCCCGGTGGAGGTGTTTGCTGCTGACTTTACAGGTAAATTAGAGTCATGCATTGATTGTGGGTAAGATACATTGTTTGTGTATGTGATGGTGACATTGATTTGTATTTTTACCCTAGAAGATCCAGCTAGTCCAGAGGTACCACCAGCATCTTCCCCTTCAGGCCCACAAGTCGAGCAGCCTCCGCCAACACAAGCCCCCAGCCACAGCCGGCAGGGGATGCCATGTGGACACAGCTGCTGGAGACGGTCGTGCAGCAAGGGGTGGAGGCTGCAGCCCGTCAACAGCTGTTTGGGGAGTTTTTTGGCGAGTGGAAGGCTGGCAACAGCCAACCGTTTGAGGCGTTCACCCGCCAGACTGACATTCTGGCGGCTGGCATGCAAAGCATTGCCCAACAACTCAGCCACCAGAATGACATTCTACTGCTCACCACCGCCAGGTCGCTCAGGGTGGACACCCCATCTGCTGCCCCACCCCAAGCTGCTCCACAAGATTCCACCTCTGCCGACCCTCCTGTGTCCACTGGCTGAAGAGGGCACAAGGCCGCTGTCCCCAAGGCCCCATCAAAAAAGGTAAAAAAAGGGCCGAAGTAATGGCACCTTATTCACTTTCTCTGTGTTTGGACCCCAAATCTTTCCATTTGCAGTGGGGTTCCACTTCCTGAGTGCTAAATCAACCCATTCTCGTGCAAAGGGTACTAATCTGTTCAATTTAACTCTTGAAATGCAGGGTATATTTTTGCTGGTGTGTATCCTGCTTAGCATTCTTCCTGGGTGATGCAGGTCGTATGCTGGTGTTCCCTTTCATTTCACCATTGCAGTTGCTGGGTAACACATGTTTGTAGATATGCCACTTCTTGTTCTGACTGGTTGTTATTTTTGTAATTATATTTTTGTTTTTAATATTTATGCCATTAAAAAAAAAGCTGTGATGCTTAACAGCAAATACATTTATTTTACAAAATTAAAAACTCGTGTTGTATGTGTAATTTCTTGTGAAAAACAAATACTACATTTATGTGTACTTACTCAACTTGGTCTTCAGGTGAATGTAGTGATGTGTTTTTCATGTTTGCCATGCAGAACCCTCTCCATGAGCATGCACATGTCCATCTCCACCATTTCCCTGCTAATTTGTTTGTGCCAGCACCTGTGCAGAGCAACTTAATAGGTGAGAAAGCAGTTTCTGTGCAGGTGATGTAACTCCTACATTACTAGTTACAACCAGGGCCAGAACAATGAGTTGCTCATGGAGTGGGTGAGGTAGGCAAACAAGGGGCCAAAGTGACATTTGAGTAGGAATGCATATGTGTCCTCCAAAAACAACCAGTGAGGACTCCCCATAGGTCTTGGTACAGGTATGTTAAAGATGTGTCAGTCGACCAAGCATGACAAAATGGTTTGTGTGCAAACATGTTCAAATATTGTTTAAAATATGAGTATAGAGTGTGATAGGCAGATGTTGGGATCCTTTGTTAGAGATATGTGATTGCAATAATGTGCTTGGTGGCATCTTACATACAGAATGTGCTACATAAAAATCATAGCAGATATGAAAGTGCATAATGTATGTCGTTGGGCTAAAATAAAAAGATTGTGTGCAAAATAGTGGCCATGGCCTTAGGACATTGCTCAAACATCATTATGTGTCTTTTTCCATATAAAAAACTGGTATGTTTGTGCTACAGTGAAAAAGTGGACACATGTCGACTTCTGTGAATTGAGTGTCCTGCTTTTTAAAGTATACCAAAACACTTTCTGAATGGGTGTAGATCAGGGTTGCCGACTTTCAAATGCTCCTCTTCGGGAGAAGCCCGGAGAGGAGACTTTCATTACCCGTTCGGGGGCGGGGCTTGACTGTGACGTCATTAAGCCCTGCCACCATTACGGGAAATAGAAGAAATAGAAGAAATCACTGATCTCCATGGAGGGGACGGGGCTAAAATGACATGAGTGTGTCATGTTAGCTCCGCCCCCTCCTCTGAGACCCGCGGATTGCGGCATTTAAATGCCGCGATCGGGGGGCTGAGTGGGGGTCCCCCTGATTCCGGGAGGGTTGCCCACCCTTCCGGGGGGCCGGGAGGGGGACCCGATTTTCGGGAGACTCCCGGTAATTCCGGGAGGGTCAGCAACCCTGGTGTAGATGCTTATAAAATAACTACCTTGACATATACAAGCAGGTCTTTGAACGAATCTTACCTAAAATGAAACCAACCTTTACATGTTGAAGTGTAGAAAGATATGCTTTCAATGTGTTTGAGGGCTGTGTGTGGGTTGCAGGTAGTGAAATAATGGTTTTCACTTAATAGCCTGCAGCATTGCTGATTACATTAAGGTGTATGTGTTTGTGTGGTAATCAGCATTAATTAGCAGACCCAGGCGTCCGCTCTCATACGGTATCTCTAGGGGTGGTCTGGAGCTATCTTTGGCGTCCGCCTGTTTTGGGGCCAAAATGCATGGCGTGTTCGCCGATCGAGCGGTCGTAGCACCGTACATTTTTTGGTGTACGCCCATGTTTACGCCCAGTTTTCCTCATTATTCCGGCCACTCCCCCCCGGTCCCACCGTACCAAACAGAATAAGGCCCTATGTGTGGGTAATATAAATAAAAGAACGCTAAAAAATTGGAAAATATAACAAAAGTACTGTAAGAAATTATTTAGCAGATTTAATTGTACCTGTTTTATTTCACAGTTCACATGCAGATGAGAAACTCTTTCTATCTTTTCAGAGTATTATGTCTTTATTTCTGTTAATAGAATGCTCATGCTTGCAGACATACAGTAACACAGCCTGCCTCCTAAAAATATCTTCTTAAACTCATTCATTGCTAAGGGATTTTCACCCTTGTGTTGAGGACATCATTTGATGTCAGTGATAGTCACACTAACATCAATATCCTGTACTCACACAAATTATGCCATTTGTTTTTTTTTTTATCAGTAGGCATTATTTTTGAAAAATGCTATTAGTCATTGTGCACAGAAAAAGAGAAAATGCAAATGCACACTAGTACTAAGCTTATAATAATAGCATATAACTCTGCATTTATAGACTGCATAGTGCATTATGATAGGGAAGTCCTGAATACATTTATACAATTTGGTAGTTTTAGGAATGAGTGCAGGGATCAGGGCCCCTGTGTTAGTGTGTATTGGGGCATAATATGGTAACAATCTAGCACTTTTTTAGCACCTACAGTAGTTATTGTTTTTCCTTTGGTATGTAACACTTTTAACATTCTAATTATTACCTTTAAATTATGTAACACGCTTAACACATAGCTACTGCTTCTTACTAGAGATGTGCATTGAAATTTTTTGCCCTTATTCAGATCTGATTGCAGTACAAATTTGTTTGGAAAATGGGCAAAACCATGTGCACTGCAGGTGGGGCAGATGTAACATGTGTAGAGAGAGTTAAATTTGGGTGGAGTGTGTTGAAACTGAAATCTAAATTGCAATGTAAATATAATGCAGCCAGTATTTACCCTGCACAGATACAAAATAACTCACACAAATCTAACTCTCTCTGCACATGTTACATCTGCCCCACCTGCAGTGCACATGGTTTTGTTAGGCTCCCCTGCCCTGTGCGGCCGCGTCGCCATGACAACCGGGAGGCAAGCTGTACAGGTACACAGGCTAGAGGTGTGGCATGCTCAGCAGAAGCAGCAGGGGGCCGTCGGACACTTTCTGCTGAATCTTAGCCAGATAGTCAGTGAGCCTGTTCCTGAGAAATACCAGTTAGTTAGAACTGTATTGTATTCTGTATTGCTTGCTAGTTTACTGCCAAATAGGTCTTGGAATGGAATGGGATCATTCGTCAGACTGCATTTAGGTCTACAGTCATTAGGTCGACCCCACTAGGTCGACTGGCAGGAAGGTCGACCTGACTTAAGGTCGACATGGGCCAAGGTCGACATGACTTAAGGTCGAATTTGCATAAAGGTCGACATGAGGAAGGTCGTCTGGTCATAAGGTCGACATGGGTTTTTCACTGTTTTTTATCCGAATGTCGACACAGTCGACATGGACACAGTTGGAAATGAGAATCGGACCCTCGCATCGCTCGCTTCGCTCGCAATGCTTCGGGCACGGTGCCTCGCTGCGCTCGGCACACTATTTTATTCTCCCACCACGCCCTAGTGGATGGTAGGGCATGAAATACCGCCTGTCGGCACATGTCGGCTCAAAAAACAGTGAAAAACCCATGTCGACCTTATGACCAGTCGACCTTCCTCATGTCGACCTTTATGCAAATTCGACCTTAAGTCATGTTGACCTTGGCCCATGTCGACCTTAAGTCAGGTCGACCTTCCTGCCAGTCGACCTAGTGGGGTCGACCTAATGACTGTAGACCTAAGTTCATTCTAATAGATGACCGCATCCCCTTGGAATACAGTGTTCTATCTGTCTGAACCAGGCCTAGCAGTAAATGTAGGGTTACCAACTCATCCCTTTAATTCGGGACACATATTAATTACACAGGTTCTGTGGCTGGCTCAGCGGCGTAGCTACGTTTTGGGCGCCCCCCCCCCGCCGTTAGGGGGGGCAACCCCCGCCGCCCATTCAAACTCCCCCAATCCCCCGCAGCCTTACCTTTCGTGCTGGTCCCGGCGGCTCCGTTCTTCTGCTGAGGACCACCACAAAATGGCCGCCCCCATACAGCAGACAGTTTCAGAGAACAGTGTGCTATATGGGGGCGGCCATTTTGTGGTGGTCCTCAGTAGAAGAACGGAGTCGCCAGGACCAGCGAAATAGGTAAGCCTGCGGGGGATTGGGGGAGGTGTAACTATAGCACCGCAGCCCCCGGCGCCCCCATATGCACAGCCCCCCCCCCCCGCGGTGGCGGGGGCTGCGGTGCTATAGTTATGCCAGTGGGCTGGCTTTCACCTGGTTTTAAACTGCAACACCTCAAGACTCCATTTCACCTGATTTTAAACTGCCACAGAACCTGTGTAATTAATATGTGTCCCAGATTAAAGGGATGTTGGTAACCCTAAGTAAATGGGACTCCGTCATTTGATTTGCTGGGGTCCCTGTTCCACACTGTGGATCCAGTAAGTCTGCGGCTGTGCTCCCAGACCTGCCTTGTCCTTCCTCATTGTGTAGTGCTTCCAGGTGTCAGCTTGGTGGCAGTAAGCTGAACTGGTGTACTGCAAGTGAGGCTAGGCCTGTGGCTACACTCCTATGGTCCTTATTCCCATCTATGACCGAGGAGCTGCTAGCCTTATTTGCTTGTAACCCTCCGGGGTTCAGTGGTTGCCCTTAGCAACTGCACTTCAGTTGCTATCCACGTGTTGAAGCATAACATCTCGCTCCACCATTTCTGCTTTATTACATCTGAGCATATACTCCATGCTAGTGAGACATGCTGTCTGTAGAGCCCTCAACTCCCTAGTCTCCATTTATGTCTGTAAGTTAACCCACTACCTTCTGAGTATGTAACCTGTACTTCCCAGTTTGTGTTATATTGTTACTTACTCACTATCTGTTTATGCACTGTACCCATTCTGTGTGCATGAGTCATCCCCTATTGCTCCTTGTGTGTATCGTCGTACCCCTTTCGTGGTGTACACCATACAGTATATGAGCATAGGAGTGCATAAACGGTTTTGCCCATTTTCCAAACAAATTTGTACTGCGATCAGATCTGAATAAGGGCCTTTTTGTGTTTTGTGTTGTGGTTTTTAGTCTGGATCTCCTTTCGTGTTTTGAATCAGAATTGGTGTTGGCAAAAACCACCATTTCGGGTTTTTGATCTGTATGTTTTGAAATAAAAACAGCTAAAATCACAGATTTTTTCTTTTGTTCCTTCAGTAGTATTATTAACCTCAATAACATTAATTTCTACTCATTTCCAGTCTATTCTGAATACCTCATAGCTCACAATATTGTCTTTAGGCCAAAATGTTGCCCCAAGGTAGCTAGATGACTAAGGGGTTTATTCTAGTTCATTCTTTCTGACAAAATCCTTCTTAGATGGACAAAACCATGTGCACTGCAGGGGGGGGCAGATGTAACATGTGCAGAGAGAATTAGATTTGGGTGAGTTATTTTGTTTCTGTGCAGGGAAAACACTGATTGCATGATTTTACACTGCAATATAGATCACACTTTGAAGAAAAAACCCACCCAAATCTAATTCTCTCTGCACAAGTAACATCTGCCCCACCCGCAGTACACATGGTTTTGTCCATCTAAGAAGGAATTTGTCAGAAAGAATGAACTAGAATAACCCCCATAGTTAGGTGACACAAGTGGGAGGCACAAACACATGGCACATCTAGGCAGGGCCGGATTAATCCTTCAGGGGCCCGGGGTAATTTTAGACAGTGGGGCCCCCTCCCACTGCATGGGAGAATATTACACTGTCAAAACACAGAGCAAAGGCAGTATAAACTTGGTGAATGGGTAAATGCAGGGGGGGGGTTAATATAGACATAAATATATATGGTTTGTGTAG
The DNA here is from genome assembly GCF_055691185.1 of Crinia signifera. Classification (NCBI taxonomy): domain Eukaryota; kingdom Metazoa; phylum Chordata; class Amphibia; order Anura; family Myobatrachidae; genus Crinia; species Crinia signifera. The sequence goes on from NC_139218.1 coordinate 239,237,963, forward strand.
TTTCACGGTGGCAGTTACGTAGTCAGTGTAGCGTCCCTGTCAGAATGAGCATAGTGTTCCCGCGGACAGCATAGTTAAAAGTAGTGTAGTGTTTCCGCAAGCGTCCCTGTCAGAATCAGCATAGCTTAGTGTTCCCGCGGCCACTTAACATAGCCAGCGTCCCAGTAAGAGCCAGCGTACTGTTCCCGCTGCCAGCATAGTCAGTCAGCAGTACATTGTATCAGTTATAGCTGCCGACAAATTAACCATTTTTAACCTGCCACAGACGCATGAGGAGTCAGTGAATTTCTTGAAGCTTCACCACTTTCTCCCTGAGACCAAGACGTGTCATAATGGCCATCCAATGCGATTCAATGTGAAGGAGCGGATGTGACGCTGCCACATAAGAAGCTGCGGCAAAAAGTTTGGCGTTCGGACCGCACAGTGTTTTTGTGTATACCATCTTACGTTCATGATGCTCATACGCTTCATGTTTTGTTGGGCGGAGGAGCTAAACAGCATCACGTTTTGTGAGCGTCATCTCTCCATTTTGAAAAAAAACCACAGTGCAGTATAACAACCTTATGTAGGAGGCCTTCACCGTGGACCTAATGTCGCAGCCCCAATGCCGGATTGGCGGTACAGGGAAAATAGTTGAGGTGGATGAGAGCCTCTTTATACAGAGGAAAAGTCATGTGGGACGCATGCTGCCACAACAGTGGCTGTTCGGAGGCATTTCCAGAGACACCGGTGAGTGCTTTGGGACACCTGTGGAAAGACGTGACGCCAGCACCCTGATGGCCGCCATCAACAAATACATCAAACCGGAGACGACTATATACTCGGATTGCTGGCGTGCATATGACAACGAGAAGCTCAAGCAGACAGGGTACCACCATGCATGCATGAACTACCGCTACAATTTTGTTGATCCGGACACTGGGGTTCACACCCAAAACATTGAACGCCTTTGGGGATCGTGTAAGTGGTGTAACATACGTCAAAGGGGAACTGCACGCAAGAATATGGACTCCTATCTACAGGAATTCATTTAGCGAAAGACCGTTGGCGCAGAAAACGCTTTCCAGCGTATACTTTATGCCTTAACTCTGCTCCCACAGGCTGACAAAGCAGACGACAAAGATGCAGACACAACTGCATCCACTTCTGCTGCAGTTTCTGTCAATGAAGAATTAGAAGAATAACTGTTTCATTTGTTTCTTTCTTCTTGATAATTTCGATATTATTGTACTTTGTTCAGTTGCTTTCTTCTTCTTATTATTAACTAAAATCCAGTTACCAGTTAACACATGTCGTCATTACTGTCTTAGATGTATGATATGACAGGTGTGAATGTGTTCCTGAAACACCCCCACTATCCACGCTAGCCCGAAGCATGGCGAGCGCACATGTTACGCGTCCTCCCGACCTTTTCATACCCCCACTATCCACGTTGGAGCGGAGTTGATTTTATAAAGTGTGGCAAGCGCAGCGAGCCACAGAGCCTCCGAGCCCCGCGAGGGGACGCGGATTACTTTAAATGTATTCCGTGTCCCCTCGCGGGGCTCGCTGCGCTCACCACACTTTAGAAAATCAACTCCACGTGAATAGTGGGAGTATGAAAAGGTCAGGAGGACGCGTAACGCATCCCCTCGTGAGGCTCGCTGCACTTGCCATGCTTTGGGCTGGCGTGGACGCTGGGAACAGAGATGCAGTTCCCGGCAACAGTACGGTGAGTACCTGCCTCACGGGGCTTTACGCTAACTACGTAGGGTTGCCGCAAAGTCACTAAGCTGACTATGCTAGGCAGCCGTTGGGCTACGCTGATAACGTAGCTTAGGCTGCCGCCTTGAAACTACACAAGTAAGGCAGCCGTTGGGCTACGCTAATAACATAGCTTCAAACATAGCGTAAACTGAAAGTAGCGTAATCTGCAAACGTGAAACTACATATATTTATAGGTACTTGTTTCCTAGCAGGGCGCCCAGAACTCTGTTTGCGTACAGGGCTATTCTCCATACTAAAATCGCATCGCGTTGCATGGAATGGGCCATTTTAGTGCTGTGCAATGCAAATTTTTTATGTAATTTATTCACTGCTCTGTTGGCCCCAGGGATCGCATCGATCGCATCCCACTTCCCGATGCCATGCCATTAGATATACACTTGTATGACATACAATCAGGTTTTAGTCACCCCCCCACACTATCCACGCCACCCCGAAGTGTGGCGAGTGGCTGCGGAACACGTCCTCCCGACCTTTTCATACCCGCACTATCCACGTTGGCGTGGAGTTGATTGTATATAGTGTGAATAAATTACATAAAAAGATTGCATCGCATTGCATGGCACTAAAATGGCCCATGCAATGTGATGAGATTTCACTACGGTAGAGTACGTAGGAAAACTGGGCGCCCTGCTAGGAAACAAGTACCTATTTTTATATATATAGATAGATGAACAGGTGTATCAGTGGCATTCGCAAAAAATAGTATAATCCGCATGGACAGATGATGTAAGTGGCCAATTTATTTTACAGTGTTTGCCTGTATATGGGTGGAGAATAGTATCCCCTGCCATCATGTAATTACATGTGACACAGCCCAAGCTCCTATAGCAGCCATTTTTTCTACTAAGGAAGTGGGAAGGTTTAAGTTCTTTAAATAAAGAGACGTCAGTTTTAACAACCAAATCTTTTATGTTTGGGCTGTGTCTGTAGCTGGGCATGAGGCGGCTGTTGTTAAATGGTAGTTCTGAATCTGATGTTATGATGGGCCACAGTGCTTTGGCCTCCTTACTAACTTGTTGACTCATGATGTTATATCCCTGTACCCAAGGGACAATATTGTCTTTGCCTTTTTTTTGGGGGGTGGCGAGTAGCCCTTCCCTCCTTTTAGACCTGGCCTTGAAGCGTGCTCTCTTGAGGTCCTGATAGCAGTATCCTCTATCTTTTTTACCATAAGGTCTAACTGCCTTTCTGTTTCTTGTTGGTCACTCGTCGCACGGCACACCCTGATGAATTGCGAATATGGTAAACCTTGGGTTGTAGTCCGTGGGTGAAAACTATCGTGACGCAACAAGGTATTGTTATCCGTAGGTTTGGAGTAGAGCATGGTGTTAATGCACTCCAGGGTACAGGATGGCAGTCCTCCACTCTCCAAATGCGTTTTGGGCGTTTACAGATGGAGCGGGACTTATCTATCAGGGGATGGTGATGGCGACGCCAGCCGCCATCCCCTGCCCCGCGCCATCTGTATGCCGGAAGGAGACGCACGCGCACGAGGTGCGCGCGCGTCCCCTTCCGACGGTGCTGCCGGCGGTTGCCCGGTGTCTACACCGGGTCCCCGCAACCCCCGCAGCCCCCTGAAGCCCTACGCAGCCCCCTGAAGTGGGAGGCAGATGAGGATTGCGTCCGCCTCTCCGCCCGGACACTGAGACGCGCGTGCGTGGGGGACGCACGCGCGTCTCAGTCAGATGGAGCGCCTTGTTGCTGGCGGATCGCCAGCAACAATAAGACCCGCTCCATCTGTAGATGCCCTTTTTCAAGGTGTGGATTTCAGCAACACTGGGCAGATATTTATACCCAGACCTATCACATGGTAACATTAATCACTTAAAAAACAAGTACCGAATTTCTCCCTGGTCTATACTAAAAATATACATTAAAAACATAAATTCATCCTTTTTATACAATAAAATCCAAAGGCATCAATCATTCTCACATACATCCCATATTACTCCTAAAAAATAACAGCATAAGTGGGGAATTTAGTTCACAATCCCCAAGGTGTCAGTCAAAAAATTGGGTGTGGTATATGGTCCTGACAGTCGGGATCCTGATAGTCATTAGCCCGACATCGGGATCTCAACAGCCCGGACTCAGACAGCATGGCGAGAGCAACAAAGCTCCTTGCAGGCTCGCTACGTTTGCCACGCTGCAGGCCCAGTGGCTCACTACGCTCGCCAACTATTATATTCTCCCTCTATGGGGGTCATGGACCATCAGTCACCTCTTCGGTCTGGAATTATTTATATCCAAATCTGGACAACTGTCCTGCCATATGTAGCCGTAGGGATAAGGACCCTAAACTCCTAGGAACATCTTCCCTTAAACGTCACCTGCTGCGCATTCATCATGAGTCATTGTCAAGTTCAGAAACTTTGGCTAAATGCTTAAGAAGTCTAGTGACACCTAAATCCATTTTAAGCTGATGCTCAATGGTGTAGAAGGCATGTAAAATCCAAGAAGCAAAATTTTATGGTAATAAACAAAAAAAGTTAACAAATTTAACATTTACAACACAAAGTAGCATAGTAGTAACATAGTAGTTTTACAGGACCAGCTACAGTCTAGATGTGATGTCCCCATTTGAATTTTTGAGTATGGAATCTTTTATCCTCCAGTCTGTGCCCATGCCTACATGTCCTAGTCTCCAACCTCAAATGTCTCTTTATATTGCCCCCTGATGTATTTATACATATTAAGCATGTCTCCTCTTAGTGGCAAGGAAAGGCTAAGGCCTTGGCCTATGTTCATGACCGGTGGTTCTACATCTCATGAAAATGTTAGCCCTCCTCTATGAAGAAAATGTAAAAAAACTAACTTGTTAAGGCACAGGAACCAACTGTGCATTCCTGTAACATATCAGAAATCCCCAAGGAGAGTCCATGTATGTCCGTGGTAGCGATGTATAGGACTGACACTACCAATACTGTATGGGAAGAGGAAGCTCCTTCAACTATTTGCACATCCCTGCAATTGTTAGGTGGAGCAGTGCCAGTCAACATGCTGACATTGTAGATGTCACTGTAGAAGTACACCACTATGAGAAGGATATTGGTGTAACTGGTGCCAATGGGAATGCTGACGATGAGAATTAGGATGATGGGGATGTAACTAATTATTATTTCTACAACAGGACTGACTCAAGGCACTTTACATAAATTAAAACAATTCACATAATACACAGGATTTGGGTAGTACAGCAATAGGTAAGTAATAAGAAAAAGCCTTGAGAGTAAGCAAAATGCAGGATTGGTGCAGGCATTTTGTATAATAACTTCCATCAGTTGTGTATTACACCTTAACAAGGTAGCAGGTGAGAGAGCCATCTTGGGTGCACTGTGTAGGATTACCCTGGGTAGAACAGGATACCCCCTAGAAGAAATCACACAGAGGGCATTATTCTGCTCGGAGCGGCCAAACGTGCGTACGTTCGCCATTACCGCACGCTAGCCGTACGCGGCCGTTGGGGTTAAGTCCACCCACAAATCAGCCGCTTACGTACGGGCAGAAATACCGTAGAAGGGGAGTGGCGTACAAATGAGCGTACGGCAACGTACGCGGCCGGCCCAGCCCTTACACTCCGACAACTGGCGTACAACTGAGCGTACGGCGCCGTCTACGGCCGTCTTTCCTCCGTCTCCCCACTGACTTCTTGCGGAGATCTGAGCGTACGCCAGTTTGCACGGACGGGTCCCTATTGTTTTCAATGGAAAACTCAGCTTATGTCACCGCTCGTGAGAGTGAGCGTACGTCCGTGCACGCTGGCATACCCTTCACATATATGGACCTGCAAATCTTGCCTCTCAACTACTAATCTGACAATTGATTAATTAATCTATTTGTTATTCAATTATTGTTTTCTATTAACTCAATTGTCTACCTTAATAAAGACCTAATAAAACTACATTTTAACCCACATTACATGTATATTTGTGATGTTCTAATGTGGCATTTTAATCACTATCTATGTGTCCCCATATTGCTGTTATTTTTACATCAAGTAATGTTGGTGTTTCTGTATATGTACTAAATTATGTCCATAATTACTTTGTCCACAATGTGTAACATGTATACCTACCCTGATGTTATGTGTGATGTTGTAATCGAACAACATTAAAAATTCATGCATTTTTACTATGTGTTATTTTATTCAAAAACACACACATTCACACATCAATCATTACCCCTCACCTCAAATTACAAGTATAACTTACAGTACACATCTGTATGTACCTACCCTTACAAGCCCTCTAACATATTTCTGATTAAAAACAAAGGCAATTTCGAACTGTACATAAACGTTTATTTGGCACAAAAATAATAAGGGGGGGGGGGGATAAAAAAAAATTAAATTCGGGCCTCCAGAAGGCCAAACAGGATCTGGAGGTACAGGAGGGTGAGGACAATCTCCCGCATTAGGGCTGCCACCTCCTCCTGCTGCTGTCCAGTGTCTGTAGGGAAGGGATAAAAATAAAAAATTAATATATAACATACACAAATGTTTGTTGTATTTGTACCTAAAAATAAGTTGAGAGTTATGTGTGAAGGCCACATACATTTTTAAACTACATTGAAGATGGGTCTGCTGTAAACACAGTACTACAAAATAATATACTTAATTAACTGCAGGGGATATATATATATATATATATATATATATATATATATATATATATATATATACACACACACACACCACATGAAAAGCCTGTGTTTGTCCCTCTGCCCCTTACTCTGGTGGAGACCTCACAGTCCTAGTGCTGCCTCTGATTAAAATCCCTCCCATGACTAAGCTGCTGCTGCTGCTGTTCTCCATGGACCTGAGAAGCATGTAATGAGCTCCACCAATCAGAGCTCAGCACAAACTTCTCAGCCTCTGTCCTCTGGTGCAAAGTGTCATGGGACTTAGTCAACTCCCAGAAATGCACTGCACACTTGTGCAATCAGTGTGCCTTGGCTCCCGATGCTCAGCACCATAAATCATTGTCACATTGGCAGATAGGTGAAGCTGCAGCACTACCCCACCCATGCACAAAACATTTAGCTAAAAAAGAAAAAAAAACAACTTACACATTTTTTTGGTCAAAAATACATGACAACCACAGGGGGCCCCTAGCTAGAGGGGGGCCCAGGGGCACTGACCCCTTGTGCCTCCATTATAATCCGGCCCTGTGTTGCACATCATGCTGGGAACTGGAGTTACCCAACACCTGGAGCCACATAACTACCACACCACTAATGTCGGATATCTCATTGGATGTACTGTTATGTCAATTATTCAAGGGGTGAGGCATGGCCACACTCAAAAAAACCACCAAGGGGACCCTTGTTCCTGGAGAAGGACAGGACACACCTCATGGTCGCCCTGCAGTGATATGTTGCAACTAATGTTGATGTTGGATACACATATGTGGTTGTTGTGATTGTTGATGTGTATAAATGTGTAGGTAAACATTAGACAAATTATTTACTTACGGCTACTTGAGCCATCCTGGTCACCGCTGGTTGGCTGTGCGGTGGTTGGGGGGGTCTGGAGCAACGACAATGATGGTCCCGGAGTCTGGACCACGGTAGTGGCTGTTACTGGGGAGTGGAGAGGTTTGGGGGTGGGTGGTGGAGAGGTGTAGGGGGGTTGGAAATGGGGTGGGGAGGGGGGGGGTGGGGGTTGGGGAGGGGGTGGGGGTTGTGGAGGGGGTGGGGGTTGGGGAGGGGGGGGGGTTGTGGAGGGGGTGGGGGTTGTGGAGGGGGAAGGGGATGGGGAAATTGTGTGGGTCCAAACACCACCCTGTGTCTCTTCCTCCTCCTCCTCTTCCTCCTCCTCCTCTTTCTTCTCCTCCTCTTCCTCTTCCTCCTCTTCCTCCTCCTCCTCTTTCTTCTCCTCCTCTTCCTCTTCCTCCTCCTCCTCTTCCTCTTCCTCCTCCTCTTTCTTCTCCTCCTCTTCCTCTTCCTCCTCCTCCTCTTCCTCCTCCTCCTCCTCTTCCTCCTCCTCCTCTTCCTCTTCCTCTTCCTCCTCCTCTGGCTGCTCTGGGGCTGCCTGGTCCCGGCGTGCCTGCTCCCGGGCTTCTCTGGCGGCTCTTGCCCGTGCTGCAATGTTCATGTTGATGGCATAGAAATCGAAGATTGGGATTCATAAAAAAGGGGGAAAGAAAAATTCACATTAGTCATGCTCATAACCTTCCAAATGATCATTGCTGTGATATTTCAGACATTTATCATGCTAACTATTTGATATCCTACACCAAAAAACTGAGCAACTACTTAACCCCCCCCCTATACCCCCCATATACACCCATATACACCCATATACACTCCCCTATACCCCCCATATACACCCCATATACACCCCATATACACCCCCCTATACCCCCCATATACACCCCATATACACCCATATACACCCCCCTATACCCCCCATATACACCCATATACACCCCCCTATACCCCCCATATACCCCCCATATACACCCATATACACCCCCCTATACCCCCCATATACACCCCCCTATACCCCCCATATACACCCCATATACACCCATATACACCCATATACACCCCCCTATACCCCCCATATACACCCATATACACCCCCCTATACCCCCCATATACCCCCCATATACACCCATATACACCCCCCTATACACCCATATACACCCCCCTATACCCCCCATATACACCCCATATACACCCATATACACCCATATACACCCCCCTATACCCCCCATATACACCCATATACACCCCCCTATACCCCCATATACCCCCCATATACACCCATATACACCCCCCTATACCCCCCATATACACCCATATACACCCACATACTCAGCAACCTATTTTTAAAAAGTACACACAACATTGCTAAAAAACGCAGACATACTAGTAATCAAAACTTACATCGGGCAATATGGCGGCGAAGGCTGCACAGTAGAACGGGCTGCCGCCGGCGCAGGTCTGACCAGCGCCGCTCAACCTGCCCCAGGCTTCTGCGGACGCCGGTCGTGGAAAATATCAGGCGGCGGGCAGCATTATACGCCCGCCGCTTGTCCGCATTCGAAACATATGGGCCCCTGGGCCCCAGGTGACGGTCCATGACGTGGACCAGGGCCAACAGCTCAGAGTTCGAAAATGGCCTAGCTCTGTTTGCTGTCATGGTGGCAATGGCGCAGTTATTAATTGCAGGTACATATATCACTTTTGGTGCTTGCTGATTGGTTGAAAAAATTGTTTGTTTGGTATTAACTTTATTAATCCCTCTTACATTAACAAACTGGATGCGAATAGAAACTTACGCGGACCGTTCCGATATACACACCACAACCAACAGCATGCATTCAATGTATAGAGAGGAACTGTATATATACAGTGTGCGGAAAATAATACACGCACCCCGTCTACTCATAACTACGCTGCTTAAAGGGGGCTCAATACACCGATTGCCATGAAGAGAAAAGTACTGTATATATAGTATGCGGAAATTAATACACGCAACCGTCTACTTAGAACTACGCTGCTTAACCCCTTCACGACATTGCCTTTTAAGGTAATTTTTTTTTTTTTTTCCTCCTTGCGTTCAAATAAGCGTAACTTTTTTAATTTTCCGGCTATATAGACACATGAGGGCTTTTTTTTTGCGGGACAAGTTGTACTTTTTAATGGTACCATTTACTATACCGTATAATATTCTGGGGAATCAGGAAATAATTCAATGTGGGGTAAAAAGAAAAAAAAACGCAATTCCACAATTTTGCGCTGGTTACGGTTTTTTGGGAGTTCATAGTTCGTTTAAAATGATGGGTTATCTTTATTCTATGGGTCGTTACGATTCCGGTGATACCAAACTTATATAGTTTTCGTTACATTTTACCACTAAAAAAAAAAATAGAAAATGTTACGGTTTTTCGAATTTGCGTCGCGTCGCCATGTTCTGCGGCTTATAACTTTTTTATTTTTCCACCTACGGACCTGGGTGAGGGCTCATTTTTTGCGGGCTGAAGTGTACTTTTTAATTAATACCATTATGGGATATGGGCGACTTTCTGATCTCTTTTAGCTATTTTTTTTTGGGTAGGACATGCGACCAAAAAACGTAGTTTTGGCGTTGGGGATTATTTTCCGTTTACGCCTTTAACCGTGCGGGATAACTAATGTTATATTTTAATAGATCTGACTTTTAGGAACGCGGCGATACCAAATATGTTTATTTTTTTTATTTTTTATTTATTTTTATTTGGGAAATGGGGAAAGGGGGGTGATTTGAACTTTTAATATTTTTTTATTTTTTTTTTATTTTTAAACTTTATTTTTTTTTTTTTTTACTTTTACTACAAGGCCCCCTAGTGTACTTGACCACTAGGGGGCGCGATCGCCTGTACTAGGTTCAGCCATAGAGCTCTATGGCTGAACGTAGTGATTTTATGCACTTCCTATTACATCCTGCCTGAGGCCGGATGTAATAGGTATGCATACACGGCTAGCACAGGGGTCTACATTAGACCCCTGGCTACCATGGCAACCGATCGGCACCCTCCGATCTCGCTGCGGGGGGCCCCGATCGGCGCCGGAGGGGGGCGCCCCCCCTCCGATCAGCTATTTAAGCACTGCGGGCGCTTTGCCCGCGGTGCTTAAAGGGTTAAACGGCCACGATCGGCGAACTCGCCGCTCGTGGCCGTGAGAGCAGGGACCTGGCTGTAATATACAGCCATTACCTGCTCTCTTTCAAGCCAGCTCACTCCGTGAGCTGGCTTGATTCCCCCGCAACCGACATATGACGTATATATACGTCATATGTCGTGAAGGGGTTAAAGGGCCACAATGCAACATGTTGCTGTATGACAATTGCATAGACATTACATATGCAAGGCAAGCATTATAACGTGATGTTTTGAAATGTGACTCACAAAGCATACACGAACTCCAACAGATACCAGCTGACAACACTCATCATTGGAATGACAGGTGCACACATTTCACGATGTAGCCCACAATGCTCCACAACCTGTGTATATACATATACGGGTGATTGATCAGGTGCATTGAGACCTGCGTAATTTAAGCGGCAATTATCGGCGGGAAATATCGGCGTAAATTTGCATCTACCTTGCGGGGAAAAATATACGCCCCCTTGTTCGTGGCGGGAGATTAACATATAAATATTCAGTCAGATGCAGCCCACAATTGCTGCAAACATGTCTGACTCTGACGATTCAGCAGCAGAGGACGCTCTGCAGAGAGCACAAGCAGAATCCCTGCTTGAAGCATTACAGAAGAGGGAACAGGAGCGGAGAAGGAGGGCCCAAGAGAGGAGTAGCCTGCAAGATCAAGCGGGCCCCTCAGTAACAGGCCCTGGTGAACCTCCACCAGCTCCACAAGGGCCAAGCAACCAGCCAGAACAAGAGGTTGCATCTCTCCAAACAGGTGTGACCCAGCAGGTGCATGGTGAGAGAACTGGGGCCACCAGAAAACGAGCTGCAACATCTAGGGTGAGGACTGAGCAGGATATCACCTCCAAAAGGAGAAACCCTGCATTTGTAGAGGCCGAAATGCGAATTCTAGTGCCCAGGGCACGCGAATGGATTGAATTGGCAACCAGGAAGCCGGGTGCCAGTGCAAGGAGAAACCTTTGGGAGAAGATCACAGAGGAAGTGAACCAGGTGTCACCAGTGGTCAGAACTTGGGACGCGGTGAAGAAAAGGTTAGTGTGTTTGTCAGGGCAATTTTTCAGCAGTCTCCAGCAGGAACTGAGGCCCTTATTCTAGTTCACTCTTTCTGCCCAAATATTTCTTAGATGGACAAAACCATGTGCACTGCAGGTGAGGCAGGTGTTACTTGTGCAGAGATAATCAGATTTGGGTGGGGTTTTACACCTGCCTCACCTGCAGTGCACATGGTTTTGTCCATCAAAGAAATATTTGGCCACACATGGCAAAAAAACATAAGATCACCCACACTAGGAAATGTCACGTAGCTAGGGGTACCACCTAGTCCCTTTAATTCCGGACACATATTAATTACACAGGTTCTGTGGCTGGCTGACTTCAAGACTCCACTTCACCTAATTTTAAACTGCCACAGAACCTGTGTAAGTAACATGTGTCCGGAATTAAAGGGACTAGGTGGTAACCCTACACGTAGCACAGTGGTGCACATATCTCATGGTGATATTTGTATTTTTAAACTTGTAGGTGGACTGACTTCAAAAGTGCCCTGAAGAGGAAGATGACTGACCGGTACAACCACAGCATGTCCACCGGGAGCGGTCCTATGCCTGACCATTTGGAGTATACCCCCCTGGAGCTGGACTCCTGTGACGTCATCGATGTCGGGGGAGATCAGGGGGATCTCCAATATGGACAGTGAGCTCCCGGCGGAGGTCTTTGCTGCTGCTTTTGATGGTAAGTCACAGTAATGCATTGTATTTAGAAAGATATTTTTTATTGCGTATGTGATGGTGACATTGTTTTCAATTCTTATCCTAGCAGAAGCAGAAAGTCAGGATGTACCGGCAGCATCTTCCTCTGCAGAGCCACAGGTGGAGCAGGTGGTCCAGCCTCCACCAAGACGTCGCCCCCAGCCCCAGCCACAGGAGACATTGAGTGAGAGCCTGTTGGTGACGCTGGACAGGATCGAGCAGCAAGGGGTGGATGCTGCGATCCGTCAGCAGCAGGTGGCGGATTTTCTGGCGGAGTGGAAGGCCACAAACCAGCTGCAGGTTGAGGCGTTGAACCGCATTAATGAAACTCTGGCGGCTGGCATGCTAAGCATTGGCCAACACCTCAGCCGCCAGAATGAACTTATTGCGGAGCAGCTGTCCACCGCCAGGTCCCTAAGGGACAATCCCCCATCTGCTGCCCCACCCCAAGCTGCTCCCCAACCTTCCACCTCGGCTGACCCTCCTGTGTCGACTAGGGGAAGACGCCGAAAGCCAGCTGAGCCAAAGGCCCCTGTCCCCAAGGCCCCATCTAAAAGGGGCAAAAAAGGGCCCAAATGAGACCTGGTTCACTTCCTCTGTGGTTGGAGGCCAAAGGTTTAAATTGCACTGGACATCCGCTTCCTGAGTTGCCCATCGATCCATTTGCGTGCCATGGGCATGAAAGTTCGTATTTTGACCTCTACAAATGCAGGATATTTTTTTTTTGGTGGTGTGTATCTTGCTTAGTATTCACCCTGGTTGTTGCAGTACGTATTCTGGTGTCCCCATTTCTTTCACCATTGCATTTGCAGGGTAACACATGTTTGGAGATATGCAACCTCTTGTTCTGCCTGTTTTATTATTTGTGTGTCTATTTTATTTGTTTATTTGATTTCTCACATTAAAGTGTCAAGCTGTGATGCTGAACAGCAAATAAATTTATTTTACAAATTAAAACAAAATTGTGGTATGTGTAATTTCTTGTGTGAAACAAATACTAGATTTATGTGTACTTACTGACCAGGGTATTTTTGAACATTTGTTGAAGTGTGGTGGAAGTTTCCCATGTGTAACCCTCTCCATGGCCATTCCCATGTTCCTATCCAACTTTTCCCTGCTAATTAGTTTGTGTCAGCACATGTGCAGAGCAACTTTATAGGTGAGAAAGCAGTTTGTGTGCAGGTGAGGTAGCTCCTACAGTAGTAGGTAAAAGCAGGTCCAGAACAATGCTTTCCTCATGGAGTGGGTGAGGCAGACAAACAAGGGTGAAAAGGTAAATTTCTGTAGGAATGCATATGTGTCCTCCCTAAAAAAAGATGTGTGAATGGGCCAAACATGATAAATTAGCTTGTGAACAAACATGCATAACTTTTAAAATATATATGATTTGACAGTGTCATAAGCAGATGTAGGAATCCTTTGTTAGAGAGATGAGAGTGCAATAATGTGATTGGTGGCATCTTACATCCAGAGTGTAGTGAAATCCAAATCATAGCAGATGAGATAGTGGTACAGGTCATAATTTTGGGTACTATACAAAGATTGTGTGGAAAATAGTGGTCATGGGCTTCAAACATTGCTGAAACATCCTTTGTAGGTGTTAGATGTGGTTTATGTTATTGTATCCTAAATAAAAAACCTATGTTAGTATTAGAGTGAACACGTTGACACATGTCGACTTGTGTAGATTGAGTGTGCTACTGCGTAAAGTCTATGAAAGCACGTAGTGAATGTGTCTGTTTAGCAAATACCTACCTTAGCGTATAAAAAGATTCTTACCTTAAATTAAACAAACCTTTAAATGTGGAGAAGTATAGAAACATAAGCTTCCAATGTGTTTGCGTGCTGCATGTGTGGCTTGCAGGCAGTGAAATCATGGTTTGGAGTTAATAGACTGCAGCATTGCTTATTACATTCAGGTGTATGTGTTTGAGTAGTAATCAGCGTTAATTAGCCAACTCAGGCGCACGCTGGCATGCGGTATCTGTAGGGGTGGTTTTAGCTGGCGGTTGGCGGCCGCCTGTTTGGTGTCCGAAACGAACGGTGCCTTAGTCGATCGTGCGGTAGTAGCACCGCTCATTTTTTGTGCACACCCCCGTGTACGCCCATATTTACGCCCATTTTCCCTCATTATTTCGGCCGCTCCCATCAACACGCCCCTATGCCGCCCCATTACCCGTACGCTCGCGTACAGGTTTTTTCGCACGTTGAGACACCGGCCGTAAGCGTTGTGGAGTGTTCGCGCCGGCGCATTAGCGTATCTGCACATGCGCAGATCGTAAAAAACCCCGGACGCTCCAACCAGAATAAGGCCCTAAATGGGGTGATTGCAGTGTAAAGTAGAGCACATTCATCAAAACTCAAAAGTTATTGTCAAATTCAGAAACTTTGTTTAAAAGTGTGTAAATAGTCCAGGGACACCTTTTCTCTGTTGTATCCAAGCGCCTGCATTCCACACCACCAACAACATCATTTAATTATTGATTAATAATTGACTCCTCAATCACAATCATAAGTAGTCCTGAATGCAATATCATAGGCATGACTGACTCATAGTAACATAGTTTGTGAATTTGAAAAATACGTCAGTTCATCAAGTTCAACCTATTTTTAAATGTATACTATTTACAAGGAAGATGAAGTATGACACCAGTCACTTAGGGGGAAATTTACTAAAGGAAATTTGTAAAAAAAATAGGTGTATTTGTATCCAGAAATACACTCATTTTTGACATTTACTATCCCGAAAATACGGCAATTCGTATTCGTATTGATGTGCTATCAATACGAATACAAATTGCCGTATTTTCGGGATAGTAAATGTCAAAAATGAGTGTATTTCTGGATACAAATACACCTATTTTTTTACAAATTTCCTTTAGTAAATTTCCCCCTTAGTTGCAAAGCAGATTACTGAGGCCATAACAACTATGCTATTAGATGTGTGTACAATATCCGCCATTAGTGCAGTGGGATTTACACAGTTGATTGATGTACTGTGTCCCCGCTTTAGATTCCACTTTATTAGACATGCAAATTCCAGACTGTACAAGGACATTTAAAAAAAGTGTCATTAGTGTCCTCACTCAGAAATGCCATTGTACCAACTGTCCACTTAACCACCAACATGTGGACAAGTGGAAATGGGCAAACTAAGGACTACATGATTGTGACGGCCCACCAACAGCAGCATCTCACAAACACCAACTTATTCCTAGGCAGGCTACGCTGGGTATGACTGGTTTCAGTAAGTGGAGAAAGCTGAGAAACTACAGGACATTATTGCACAATGGCTTATCCCACCTGGACTCTCCTGCAGATACATGTATGTGGTACTTATTTTTATTCATTACCAGTTATTTAAATAGCATGCACATATTGCACAGCGCTTTACAAAGAAAATTTGTACTTTCACATCAGTAAGTGCTCTAGTGGAGCTTATTATCCATATTCCCTTACCACATGTTTACTACACAAACACATTCATTGTAGGGATAATGACAGGTCCTGGGGGGCCAGTGTTTCCGACTGTGACCAACGTGGGTCAGTGGACTGGGAAGGATATCTGAACTGTGTTGACTTAATGTAATGGTGCATATATTAGCGCGGAAACTGAGACACGTGGGAACAGGTGAATGGGATGTTCTTGAGTGTGTGGTAGCTGACATCCGGTGAGGTCAGCTGCCACACCCCCCCCCCCCACACGAGTGTCATTGATACATTAGCATTAGCATGAGAACGTCCACCGTTCTCATGGGAACGCCCATGAAACACTGGGTGTTCCCATATGCTAATGGTTTGCCCTGATGTGCTAGTGTCCATTTGTGTGTCTCCGAAACACTGCTGCCTGTTGGCAGTGAGTGAAACTACATCTCTTCCTCTCTCACACATGCACAAACACAGAGGCAATCACAAGGTAGCAGACTAGCTTTCGAAGCATTTGCTTCGAGCGGGCTTACTAGTATAGACACAGCCCTGTCCTTAAGACAATAATATATGGCTTTTTAATCCAACATCAGCCAGAAGTATCCAACATTACACTTCCCTTGCTTGAATGGGGGCAAAAAACGTATACAGTCTGCGTCATGGAACCAGGGACTTACGGCAAAAATCCCCATTCTGGGGATTAGACAAACCTTGACATGTACTATGACATTCATAATATACATCATCATTTGTCCATGTGGACTCCTATATGTGGGACAAACCACCCAGGATCTAAGGACTAGAATGGCTCAACATCGATCATCGATTCGGGCAGCATTGGAGGGCAAAAAATCAAAAGGGATTGAGCAACCCGTTGCCAAACACTTCAAAGCATCTGGACATTCTATGGCTAGTCTTCGTTGTAAGATAATTGACCATGTCCCCCAACCTCTCAAAGAGGGAGACCATCAAAGGAAATGATCACAGTGTGAGTCCAAGTGGATTCACACTCTAAACACTCTAGCTCCCAATGGACTGAATGAAAAATTTACATGGAACATTTTCCTTTAAGGCATTATACATATATGAGATGAACATGCCCCGTGATATGGTCCAGTTATAGTAAGCTAATAGAGTTTATTCAAATTGTTATAATGATAAGGATGCGACGTGGAACCTGGTGCGGACATTACTGACTGCATACAGGCGATTCCAGGTCCTACAATTACATAAGTCTGATACCCCAGCAGTAACTTGCGGTGGTTACGACTTAGTCAATATTTGTAGTACTGTACATCAGATATCCCGTAAGTTAGCCTTTTAATATTTTTCATTACTTATTACTCACTTAGTATGTACTATCTATATTCACATTTATTCACTGTTGTTTTGGTTCAACTGTTGATATTGCACGTTTGTTTGATCACTGCATTTTCGTACATTGTAGCGCGATGCCTGACTAATAGTGACATCATAGTGGATACACCCATGGGGCAGCCCTGGGTGTCCGCGGAAGTACCTGACGGCTCGGCATTGCGTCTCCACACTGTTCACATGTCTACTTAATGTCTCATTGGAGAGGTAAGAAACTGTTTGTTTTTTTCACTTTGCACTATATCTTGCTTGATGTATGACCTGATGAAAAGCCCGCAAAGGGCTTGAAACGTTGTCATGTGTTTTACAACTAAGATTTGAAATACAAAAGCACTTTGTGAAAACCGTTGGAGTGCTGCCTCCTATCTCATGCGTCGCCTGCCTAAGGGGTGTATCTGTAACTGCACTGTTCACCTTGACAAAGGGGTACCTTATGCCCCGAAACGTTGGTATGCTATTTTTGCACTAATATACGTTTTTGAAAATTCCCAGAGTGCCGCTGTCTGCTTCTTTGCCTACTCCTATATATATATATATATATATATATATATAATGTGTGTGTTTTCTCTAGTATTTCACATCAACTTTCATTTTCTCAAGAGGATGCACCTTTTATCTTTTGTCTTCAATAAAAAAATGTTATTTTTTTTGTAGTGGAATTTCTGCAACTAACCTGTAATAAGTTTTTGCTGAAAGGGCAGATGTCATGTGCAGTTCCATTTTCAACTTAACTATTGCCACTTCAGGGGTGATCTCTATTATTTGATGGTCTGCTGCTCTCATACTGTTCAATTTAATAGAGGCTAAATCTTTTTCCATTTCTTGACTGTCAGTCGAGTTAGATTCATTTTCTATCACCTTGTGTGCATGTGCAAGTTAATTTAATTCATATTAAGTTGGATGTTTAATTAACTTGTTATATATTTGACTGTTTTGCATTCTCTTTTATTATGTCCTTATTTATGCAGCTGGTTTGTTTACAATTCAACTGGTTATGTTTTTGAAAGGGACAGAGGGCCTGATTCAGTTGATCGCAAAGGTAATTTTTTCTCTGTGCTAGCATGCGGTTGTTAGGTCGACAGGCTGTAGATCGAAACATGAACAAAACTCGACATGGTCAAAAGGTTGACATTATTTTTCAAGTTTTAAATAACTTATTCATGCTTTACCATCCCAGAGGACGTAGTGAGGAAATATAATAGTGTGCCGAGCACAGCAAAGCACCAAGCCTGAAGTGGGGCACAGGGAAGTGGTACACTTATACAGTATCCATGTCAACCTATATCGACAAAAACCCACAAAAACTTTTAAAAACTCATGTTGACCTTTTTATGTTGACCTTTTGCTTGTGTCAACCTTTGACCCATTGCATGTCGACCATCTTCATGTGTCGTTCTAATGCCTGTCAACCATTAGTGGTCGACCTAATGACTGTTGACCTAAAACCTGTCCACCGAATGATCCATACATAGTAGGTAAGGTAAGGTAAGGCTGAAAAAAGACTTGCGTCCATCCGGTTCAGCCTAGTTATGCTGTATATTATGTTGCTTTAATATAAAGACTGATTATGTTAATTACTTATAACCCTGGATATTTTTAGCCAATAAATGATTGTCCAACCTTATTTTGAACGTATTAAATGTGGTCGCTGATACCACCTTGCCGGGAAGAGAGTTCCAGAGTTTGACAGCTCTAACCGTAAAAAAAAAATTCCTGCCCGCTGAAGAGAATATTTTTTCTTCAAGTCTATACTCATGCCCCCGGGTCCTATTTTCCATTCTAGAAGAAAAAAGGGTCTTAGATAGTTCCTTGTATTGGCCCCTAATATATTTATACATGTTGAGCATGTCCCACCTTAGACGTCTCTTTTCTAATGTAAATAGTCCCAACTTATTTAATCTTTCTTCATAGGTTGAATTCTCAAATCCTCTAACAAGCTTTGTTGCTCTTCTTTGTATTTTTTCTAATTCAGCGATGTCCTTTTTGTAGTGTGGCGCCCGGAACTGTACTCCATATTCGAGGTGCGGTCTAACCAGTGCCTTGTACAGGGGCATAATCACTTTTGGGTCCCTAGTTTCCATACCCCTTTTGATGCATGCTAGAATTTTGTTAGCCTTTTTTGCTTCTACGTTACAATGGGCGCTACACCCCAACTTGGTGACTATTAGGATTCCAAGATCCTTTTCAAGTTCAGAATTACCCAGTACCTCACCGCTAAGGGTATGACTTGCACACTGATTGTGTCTCCCCAGGTGCATGACCTTACATTTATTTACGTTAAACTTCATTTTCCACTTGTTAGCCCATTCCTCTAGCTTATCCAGATCCTTTTGAAGTGTGGTAACATCCTCCGATGACTTGATAACTTTGCTTAGTTTTGTATTATCCGCAAAGATTGATACATTGCTGAGTAACCCTATCCCAATGTCGTTAATAAAAATGTTAAACAAAATGGGCCCCAAGACTGAACCTGTGGCACTCAACTTACTACCTGTGTCGTGTCTGATACTGCCCCGTTCACAGACACTCTTTGTTTCCTGTTACACAGCCAGTTCCCTACCCATCTGCAAATATTCTCACCCAAACCCATGGCTTCCATTTTATTTATTAGCTTCCTGTGTGGTACCGTATCAAATGCTTTAGCAAAATCTAGGAAAATCACATCCACAGTGTTCCCGTTGTCGAGATTTTTGCTAACCTGCTCATAGAAACATAGTAGATTGGTTTGGCATAAGCGATCTTTTACAAACCCATGCTGGCTCCTACTGTGTAATCGATGAAGGTCTAAATCAGGCATGTCCAACGTTGGCCCTCCAGATGTTTTGAAACTACACATACCAGCATGCTTTGCAATAGTTTTAGCATTCTCTAATAGCAAAACTGTGGCAAAGCATGCTGTGATTTGTAGTTTCAAAACATCTGGAGGACCAACGTTGGACATGCCTGGTCTAAATATTCCATACCTCTCTGTTCTATACGATACTTCTATACACTCAAAGTCCAAGGTTTCTTCACCTGCCCGCACCTATCCATGGGGTGACAAAATACAAATACAAATGTTCTTCCTCAATCTCTTCCTCAATCTTCCTATTGGATAATTACAAAGCATTCAGATGTACTCTAAAGAGATAGTATTGAGTAGCGTTACTTTATTGTTGTATTATTACTTTTTCCATCAGCACTGCCAATGACATTACCCAATCCAAATCTTGTCCCTCATGTCCCTATTACACCAGAGTGACATGGAGAAGTTTCTTTACCATTACATACTTTACTATGAGCCAGATGTATCAAGCTTCCAAAAGTGATAAAATGGAGAGTGATAAACAACAAGCCAATCAGCTCCTTCCTGTCATGTTACAGGCTGAGTTTGAAAAATGACAGCAAGCTGATAGGCTGGGGGTTTATCACCTTTTGAATCTTGATACATCCGACCTATGTCTTCATGTATTCAATTTATTTAAATGTATTAAATGCTTTGATATCCATAGCCAACTATGTATAAGATACTCCTCATATTAGAATAAAAGATTTACTTGGTTTCAAACCACATTCAAAATATAATTCCAGATCATTATTTCTCATTGAATGGGATTAAGGTGTTGCACACAGTCTCTTGTAAAATGCTTCTGTTACTGATATGCTGTTAATTGCCTCCTGAGGAGTGATCTATGAGTCTTTCTCGGAATAGCATAGTCTGCTGATTAGGAAGCAATTATTTTGACACTGAATTATTTTATTTCCGAGGGCTGTATAAAGCCATGTTTATAATTAAATAGAATTGATGCTGTTAGATCCTTTTATTGCAGATTGAAATAAGGAGTATTTTTGTCTAAAATGTAATTTTAAATAATTGAAAGCAAAATACATAGTTTAGTAGGATGTATTATTAAAATGTAGAATTAATTATAAATGAGTAAATGCACAGATTGTATCTAAAATGAACTGATAGCAGAATTCAGTAGTTATTAAAAATAAAAACTTTTTTTGTAATTGAATATATAACTGCATTTTTTTGTAAAATTGACCTTGAAACAATGATACAATCAAGATAATAAAATTTGCTAAAAATTTTTTTTTAACTTTCCATTATACTGATTATGGGTACTTGTGTAGTTTCACGGCGCTTCGCTCGCCCACGCTGCGGGCTCGGTGGCTCCCTACGCTCGCCACGCTATTTAAAATCAACTCCATGCCAACATGGATAGTGGGGGTATGAACTATCCATGTTGGCATGGAGTTAAGTTACTTTTTTTAACATAGTTTGTGGCGAGCGTAGAACCCGGAAGTAGCACGGCGCCATGCTGGTGCCGTGAAACTACACAAGTACCTGATTATGATAGTCAACTCTATAGTAGGTCTAGCGTATGCCACCATACATCAGCAGTTGAAATTCTTTGATTCACAATCTTCGCCGATTCGTTGATCGTCGAATATTGTGAACTCTTCCTTTGTAGTGTGCAAAATTGACTCTTTTCGAGTCTATGGGGATGTCTATTCCTGTACTCAGCCCTCAAGCTGAAGATGGTGACTGACAAGTCCCTGTATTGCTCCCTAATATATTTGTTCATGTTAATCATATCACATCTTAGACTATTTTCAACTCTAAAAAATCCTAGTTTGGCTCATCTCTCTTCGTAGTTTAAGGACTCTATTCCTTTAATTAATTTGGTTACCTTACTATGGCCCTTTTCCAGTTCTACCATATCCCTTTTATAATGTGGAGCCCAGAATTTCACAAGAACTCAAGGGGAGGCCTAACCAGTGCTTTGTAGAGTGGCATGATTATAGTCTCCTCCCTTGCTTCTATACCTCTTTTAATACAGGCCAGGATTCTACTTACCTTGGTTACTGCTCCCTGACACTGGATGGGTGCAACCTAGGGGGTAATTCCATTTCATTTGAATGGTTTTTGAAAGCGCCTGTGCATAATGATTTATGTGATTTTGCAGGGATTTTAGGCGAATGATATTTGTGACTTACATAGTCGCTGAGCCGTTCGCAATGTATCATTGTGGCCTGGGGGTGTGGGGTGGCGGTTTTGGTTCGCGCCCACGGGAACACCCAGCATTTCATGGGCATCCTCATTAAAATGCTGGGCGTTCCCATGGGAATTCGGGCAGGACACAGAGTGCCGGGGACGGATGGCTGACGTAACATGATGTCAGCCACACGCCCTGTCTATGGCTGGATGCCTGTAAATATCTCCACTGACTTATATTGCTAGCCCTGAAGAAATCATTCGATGGTCATCGACCATCGAATGTTTTCTCCAACTGCGGGCACATGCGAGGGTATGTTTCTTTGTGACATATCTCCTCGCATGATATGAAGGCAGGGGTTGGCGATTCGATGGGGCAGGCACTCTAGGACTTGGTGAGCTGTGGGCTTTGGAATAAGCTTGTTTGTTATCGATAAGTACATCTAGATCTTTCTCCAGTTATGAATCATCTAGCTCTACCCCATGGTAGGTTGCCTGCCAGTTGTATTTCCCCAGGTGCATGACCTTACATTTGTCTGTGTTGATTCATATATTCCATTCATTCACCCACATTCAATTTGAAAATTAACCATTTACTACCACTCTATTCCCTGTCCTGCAGCCAGTTCCCGACCCAGGTTCAATTTTTTTCACCTAGGCCCTCTAATTTATGAATTAACCTTTTATGTGGTACAGCATAAAAGGCTTTGGCAAAATCTAGGTATATCACATTGATGGCCTTGCTTTTATCCAGGTTCACGCTGAATTCTTTGTAAAAACGAATAAGGTTGGTTTGGCATTACCTGTCCCTTACAAACCCATGCTGGATCCCACTAATAATTTTAGTGTGCTCTAAATAATTCTATATGCAATCCCTTAATATTCCCTCAAATAATTTTACTATAGCCGATGTTAGGCTCACTGGTCTATAGTCATCTTTCATTCTCTTTTTAAATATTGGCACTACATCAGCTATTCTCCAGTCCCTAGAAACCACTCCTGACATAAATAACTTATTAAAAATTGAGTGTAGAGGATATGATAACTGCACCCGCAATTCCATCACCTAGAGACATCCCCCACAGTGATTTCCATATTTAGTAATGCCACTGTCATGACTTTATTGGTGACTGTTAATTCCCCTGCTTGCTTCTCCCTTGCAAAAACGTAATAATGTATTAAACGCTTCTGCTGTATCCTCAGTAATGTTAGCACCATTGCCATTTGTTATGGGGCCTATGAAAAGTTTTATTGTTCCTCAGTGAGAAAAACAAAATAGCAATCTAGCAAATATGATACCTTTTAATGGCTAACAAAAATAAATGTTGTTAAAATGCAAGCTTTCGAGACTACTAGGTCTTTTTCTCAGGCATGGTATAACAAGGTGTGTGAAGAAACACATATATATACACAGCAGAGTAGGAACAAGATGTGATAGATGGACATTCTTAAGATCAAAACAAAACAAAATAACAGAATGAGCTTGTAAATTGAGTCCTTAATTAGTTTGTAGATAAGTAGTGTGAAAGTTTTATTGTCTCTAAGTTGATGACAGACCAGAGTTAGAGCTCCGATGCCCTCACTCTCTCTAGGCCAGGTTCCTCAGATGTTGTAGTGGGCCATAAATCCCTCGGATAGATTCAGTCCTGTGTTAAGGGTGTCAAACGTTGTCATTAATTTGTATTCCCAGACCCTCCTGACCCTTTGTGATTTGAAATTTCCTTTTAGTATAATCACTTTCATATGATCCTGATTGTGTCCTGGGCTGCAGAAATGTTTGGCCACAGGAAAGTGTGTCTTTTTTTCCTTTATAGTGTGGCGATGGGACCTCATCCTTGCCTTAAGTTTTTGTCCTGTTTCTCCAACATACAGACCCCCAATAGGACATTTGGTGCACAGAAACAGGTACACTACATTGGTAGTAGAACATGTGAATGTCCCTGGGATCTTATAGTCCTGTTGTGTGTTGGGGATCCGTACACTGTCTGTAGTGAGGATATGGGCACAGGTTTTGCAGCTCCTTACATTGCAGGGATAGGTTCCTCTTTGTGTAATGGATGGCAGTGAACTTCGGATTATAATATTTTTCAGGTTTGCAGGTTGTCGGTAACATAGTAGTGGAGGGTCTGGGAATATTGTTTTCAGGCGGTCATCTTTGTGTATGATGTGATGTAGTTTTTTTGCAGTTTTTCTTAGCACCTCAAGCTGTGGGTTGTAGGTGACTACCAGAGGTACACGGTTGTTTCTTTCTCTTTCTTTATATTGGAGAAGTTGATCTCTGGGTATCCTGATGGCTCTGATAATCTGATCGTTGATTGATGTGGGATGATATCCCTGATTTAAAAAAGTCCCTTTAAGTTGTTTTAAGTGGACATCTCTATCTGCTGGGCTGGAGCAGATGCGATGATATCTGATGGCCTGGCTGTAGACAATGGATTTTTTTATGTGTTTCGGGTGGAAGCTGTCCCATCTGAGGTATGAAGGCCGATCCACGGGTTTTCGGTATAGGGTTGTCTGTATTGCGTTGTTTTGAATTGTTATAGTGGTGTCAAGGAAGTTTATCTCGGTATATGAGTAATTCATTGTCAGGTTTATTGTTAGATGAAATCTGTTAAATTTTTCATGGAAATGTATGAGTTCTTGTTCAGAATCAGTCCAGATGATCAGGATATCATCGATGTAACGGAAGTAAGCCAAGGGTTTGATTGGGCAGGATGCCAGGAAGTCACTCTCGAGTTTTGCCATGAACAGATTGGCGTATTGCGGTGCCATTTTACTGCCCATGGCGGTCCCGGTGCGCTGTAGAAATATTTCTTTGCCAAAGGAAAAATAATTGTGTGTAAGGATGAATTTTGTAAGCTGTATTGCAGGACCAGGAGCAATCCCATTGGACTCAAGATATATCTGGCATGCTGTCAGTCCATCTTCATGGGGGGATATTGGAATATAGGGATTCCACATCCATGGTGGCCAGGATCGAATATCCCCCATGAAGATGGACTGACAGATATATCATGAAAAATTTAACAGATTTCATCCAACAATAAACCTGACAATGAATTACTCATATACCGAGATAAACTTCCTTGACACCACTATAACAATTCAAAACAACGCAATACAGACAACCCTATACCGAAAACCCGTGGATCGGCCTTCATACCTCAGATGGGACAGCTTCCACCCGAAACACATAAAAAAATCCATTGTCTACAGCCAGGCCATCAGATATCATCGCATCTGCTCCAGCCCAGCAGATAGAGATGTCCACTTAAAACAACTTAAAGGGACTTTTTTAAATCAGGGATATCATCCCACATCAATCAACGATCAGATTATCAGAGCCATCAGGATACCCAGAGATCAACTTCTCCAATATAAAGAAAGAGAAAGAAACAACCGTGTACCTCTGGTAGTCACCTACAACCCACAGCTTGAGGTGCTAAGAAAAACTGCAAAAAAACTACATCACATCATACACAAAGATGACCGCCTGAAAACAATATTCCCAGACCCTCCACTACTATGTTACCGACAACCTGCAAACCTGAAAAATATTATAATCCGAAGTTCACTGCCATCCATTACACAAAGAGGAACCTATCCCTGCAATGTAAGGAGCTGCAAAACCTGTGCCCATATCCTTACTACAGACAGTGTACGGATCCCCAACACACAACAGGACTATAAGATCCCAGGGACATTCACATGTTCTACTACCAATGTAGTGTACCTGATTCTGTGCACCAAATGTCCTATTGGGGGTCTGTATGTTGGAGAAACAGGACAAAAACTTAAGGCAAGGATGAGGTCCCATCGCCACACTATAAAGGAAAAAAAGACACACTTTCCTGTGGCCAAACATTTCTGCAGCCCAGGACACAATCAGGATCATATGAAAGTGATTATACTAAAAGGAAATTTCAAATCACAAAGGGACAGGAGGGTCTGGGAATACAAATTAATGACAACGTTTGACACCCTTAACACAGGACTGAATCTATCCGAGGGATTTATGGCCCACTACAACATCTGAGGAATCTGGCCCAGAGAGAGTGAGGGCATCGGAGCTCTAACTCTGGTCTGTCATCAACTTAGAGACAATAAAACTTTCACACTACTTATCTACAAACTAATTAAGGACTCAATTTACAAGCTCATTCTGTTATTTTGTTTTGTTTTGATCTTAAGAATGTCCATCTATCACATCTTGTTCCTACTCTGCTGTGTATATATATGTGTTTCTTCACACACCTTGTTATACCATGCCTGAGGAAGAGACCTAAGTAGTCTCGAAAGCTTGCATTTTAACAACATTTATTTTTGTTAGCCATTAAAAGGTATCATATTTGCTAGATTGCTATTTTGTTTTTCTCACTGAGGAACAATAAAACTTTTCTTATCAACTGGCTAACACGGTACCAAACTTTTTTCTTTTGACCTTATGGGGCCTATGTTATGCTTTTATAACTGTTTGCTGTTGATGTACTTGATGTAAAAAAAAAGGGGATTGGTTGGCATTCTGCAGCTTTTTTCAGTTTGTTTTCCCTTTTGGCTGTTCTGATAAATCTTTTGCATGGTTTTATTAGACTATTTATATAGTCGAAGTACCCCTTCATCCGCGATGGCCTTGTATAATTGAAATGCTTGGTTCTACTTATTGCTTTCCTTACTTTTTTATTTAACCACAATGGATTTGATCTACTGAGTTACTGTACAAGGTAATTCCCATTCTTATTTTGATTCTGCTTGAGATCATGCCCCCTCTCTACACTTATACTCAGTTTATGCCTTTCTTGCATTCTCTATAATTTGCCCTATGTTTGCATATATCTTAAAAAGCCTCATGGCTTGCCCTCTAGTACTGCCCAATTCTAGTTATTTGGGCTATTTTTACTAATACTCCATCAAAATGGCTGAGCGAAGATCTTGTTCACAGAAACCATATGGATTTATCAGGTTTTTTTTTCCTAAAAAGGGAAAATTAAATACAATAGTGTAATATTTTATAATGCATCTCATTACATCTGAACAGGGCCATCTTAACATATAGACATAATGGCCAGCTGCCCAATGGCCTGCAATTCTATAGGCGTTCAAGCTATGGCAGATTGTGCTGTGAACATCTGCCTCCTGATTATTTTGGGAGGCAGTAGAGAAACTGTATGGTCGCTATGATTGTAAATTACACATAATTAGAGCAGCTGGTCAGCATTCTCTTCCTGCTTCCCTGCCCGAAGCCAGTCAGTGAATGGCTTTCAGCATGCTGATTGGTGGATGGCTGGAGCTATCCACCAATCAGAGTACTGACAGCATTTCACTGTATGGAAGCATATGGAGAGATGGCACAGGAATAAATGTGAAGGGGCCCCCAATATATTGCTTTGCCCAGGGCATACAATGCTGTTGAGATGGATCTGCTATTGCACACATGAATTACGAATGAACCAGTACCGCAATAGATAGTCAACTATAAGGAGTAAGTAATGTTCGCATAAGGGGAGACAGTAATGTCTGTTTGTTTCCTGGAACCGCTACTTCATCACTCCAAATCTTCAACTTCCACTAGCATGGTCATGGGAAATGGGGGAAACTAAATAGTGTAACACAGCTATAATGCATAAACATAAAACACTCATGAGAGGAATAAGAATGGCCTCTCACCATGTGGATTGGTCTAAATTAAATAGCATACAGACATAGCACAGATATTAAATAACCAGGTGTCCCCAGAACCTCTGCAGCAGCCCTCTAGGTTAATTCATTCCCAGAAAACACCCTCTTGGCTAGACAATTAGACCTGATCCACACATGATCCTTTTGAGGGGGAAGGGGGGGGAGGGGGAGGGGGGGGGTTTGACAGAGCCATATGACTTCTACTTAAAAGCCCCAATTTAAGCGCCTGGGGACACATTGGTGTATTTGATACTGTGTAAGAATTGATGGCACAATTTTTTCAGTGGTGTCCCCTAGTTCTGACAGCTTTTAGCACATACGTGTACTCCTACATTTTAATTTTTGCTAATTGATTTAAAGTTCAATTAATAAATAACTTTTTAAAGATACGAGTTATGTGATCTCCAAACAACAGCATTAGGCTATGAACGTTTTTTTTTTTTCATATTGTTTCTTTTATTGAAGCATCATAAGCCAAGACAATAATGCTATGAACATTTGTCAAAGAAGAAAAGCATACTTAATAATGTAATTTTCAAAAGAACTCAAAGAATATTTGCATGCATGAGCAATTTGGTGTAATTGTTATCAATGTTGAAAATAAAGGTTATAAAACATGCGCAATCAATGCTCTATGCCTTTTGGCAGCTACATTGAGACTCCTACTGAGTCCTAGTCCCCTATGCTGAGTTGCTGGCACTGTAATTGTGGTGGACTAGTTTGGTTTCTCTAGATGAAAGTAGGTGAGACTGTCTGCAACCATTTAATGCAGTTACTTCTTGGACTTGTCAATGCTTACGAAATAATTAGAAATTCTGTGTTGTTTGAGCTGTATGAATGATCAGTATCTACTGGCTGATGGACTGGTTTTTGTTCATTCATATAGTTCTTTTATATTGTACAAAACTCCTCTATTTCTGCAATCATATCAGGGCAGAATGCAGCTTGACTTGGCATTGAAAATGATATAGCAAGCTGCGTATGATGCAACCTTTGTTGTACAGGTGGCACATATTATCAGCAGCTGTCTATTCAGCTGACTGCTTTTCTCAGACCCAGCACGTGCAATTAAATGCTGCTGGGGCAGCTCTGGTTAAGACAGGCCTGGCAACTCCACACAGGCATCTGAGTTTCTGGCTATTGATAGGCAACAGGTGGAGGTTCAGGTGCCTGTACAAAAGAGCCATTGCAGACCTGTCATGATTCGGTGGCTCAAACGCTTACCCGTCCAAATGATCCGGTGGGTGTTGCATTTGGGGTCCATTTGTTGAGGTAAGGATTGCCCACAGTTTAAGCCAATGAAGGTCATTGACGGTTTGCTTGCCTTGCCCACTGTTCTCTGTCCCTACCCTGGAAATGTAATTAAGGTGTGGCAAATAAACTGTGGCCAATGATTCAATCCCACATACTGTCTGAGCATTATTTTGGTTGGGGGTGGGAGTGAGGTTACAGGAGGGGCACAGCACACTGCCCTCTCCTCATTATGACTCCTGTGGCTGGTCTCCTCAGTGGTGGCTGGCGTAGCTGGTCTGTGGCATTCAGCTGGGTGCTGCCATCTTCCTGGATCACATGTTACCACTTCCTGCAGCCACTGTCAGCTAATCGGCAAGATATTTAAGTCGCCGGGGTGATCGCATAGTGATTGGCAGCCAGGGGGCGTTCCCACAGAAATGGTGGGCATGTCCATAGGAAAGCTGGGCTGGCACCATGAAATGTAAAAGTTCCCCTACTTGGGATGATGCCTTCATTTTGTATAACAAAGAGCAACCAAAAAGTACGTCCTGGGCTACTTTTCAGCTGCAAAGAGAAGATAATCAATAACTATTTAATGATTTTTCCTCTGTGTGGTCACTTGCGAGCAGATGTGACGTGCGTTCGCCGGGGAGAAGGTGTGTCGTTAAACTGCTCGCTAGGCTGCAAATATACACAGCGTAGCAGGCAGGTCTGAATCAGGCCCAGGATGCGTATGATATTGCATGTGAGGATTTGTATTCTATACATGCGCATACAAAAAGCAGAAGAAACATGTTGGCATAGTACCCACCCTGTATTAGTGCTTCTAGGTTTTAATCTGCTGGTTGAACAAAAATGCTAACACTGCATGTGGACATTTATCAAACCTTATATGTGGAAATGTTGCCCATAGCAACCAATCAGAGTGCAGATATCATTTATCTAGTTCTAGTACATGCTATAAACTAATAGCGAGAATATTATTGCTTTAGGCAAAACCTCCATGTTTGATAAATCTCCCCTAATAAAGGCACAATTTCTCCTGGAGTAATCTGTGAAATTCCAAACCCATGTGAAGAATGGGAATGACAGTCTGTGGAAGGGTCCCTGCCCCAGTTCAGAATTCATGTCCTGGTCTTTTTAAGTAAGCACATTCTATCTTTATTTTATTTTGTGTATGTTTCTTTTTTATTTTTTGCCTGTTATTATTTACAATCTTGATGGAAAGTTTCTAAAACCTTTTCAGACTTACCTGTTTTATTACATTAACTTGACCAAAATCTGATCTGATCTTCTTTTAAGTCCGAAAAATAGGTTAAATAAAATGTCTCACGTGACTGTATACTCTACACATTTATATTCTTTATGATGGTGTGGAAATGGTTACAAGTAGAATAAATGAAAAAGAATGAATAACTTGGGTAATATAACATTTTTATTATTATCATTTTTTATATGAGTAATGTTGAATTGCACGCCGGTGACAGCCCCGGGCTTCAGCCCTGGACGGGTGAAGACTGGGGGGGACCCCTTTATTGGGGGGGGTCCCCACTCCTCCAGGTACGGCGTCCAAGGCTGACAAGCCACGGTGCTCATGTTTCGGCTGGGGGACCTTATGTAAAAATTGTCCCCCGGCTGTGGCATGACACCGCGGGCTGTTGGAACCCGGTTCTGGTTTCAAAATACGGGTGACCCCCAGATTTTTTTTCCCCCAGATTTTTGAAACCAGGACCGGTCCAAGAGTCCGAGGCTGGTTTCAGAAATATGGGGGACCCTTACACTTTTTGTCCCCCGTATTTTTGGAACCAGGTCCGGCTAAATGAGCCCGGGGCTGGTTATGTACAGGAGGGGGGACCTCACGCCATTTTTTTTTCACAAAATCGCACATTTTACAAAAATCGCACCTTTTCATGACTAAAAAAATCGCACTTTTCATCCCGAAAATCGCCCTACATCGCACTTTCTCGCACTTTTCATGCCGGAATACACACCTCATTAAATATGCGATTTCGCAGCAAAAATGCTATTTCAAAAAACGGCGATACGGGGCGATTTTGTCACAGATCTGCTTAGTCAAGCTTACCTGTTTGGTGATTCTGCTCTGTGTCTCAGTCTGACTCAGTCCTGTCTCCATTCATGCTGCCAGACAGTCTGTGCATTGCTGGTTCATTGATTGATTGCACCTGATTGAAATCCAGGCAGAAGCTGGAATCACCTGTAACCCTTTGCTCTCCTGTTCCATGTGGCTCACCTGTTTAGTTCAGACTGAAGTATTCTGGATTCCTCCCTCAGATTGCAGATTGCCCTCTGTCATTTCCTCCAATCAATACAAGGCAGGGGGGATAAATATCTTGCTCACAGAGGCAGAACTGACTTCAGCAACTTGTCTTCCTGCTGCATGTGCTGGATGTTCTGTGCAGTTCAAACCTGCTTCCTGGAATCCCTGCGTGAGTCTTCAGTGTTCAGCTCCCAGAGGCTCTGCTTGTCCGGCTGGTCCAGCGCTCACGGTCTGGTCCACAAATGGTCCAATTCCTGCTCCAGTTCCTGCTCATCTAGTTCCTGTGTTTATACTCGGTTTTCTTCAGTTATTTGTTATATGCCAAGTCAGCCATTTCAGTTCTGTTATCTCTGTCACCTGTTCCTGTGTCAACGCCAAGTCGCTACCCTGTCCTGATACCAGTTTCCTGACCTGCCTGCTACAAGCTGCATCCAGCTATTGTGTGCTACGTCTCTGCTGTAAGCTTCCAGTAATCCTGTCATTCAGCTGTATCCTGATCCCAGCCATCCAATCTTCAATCATTCAGCCATCCAATCTTCAGTCATCCAGCCGTCCAATCTTTAGTCATCCAGCCGTCCAATCTTCAGTCATCCAGCCGTCCAATCTTCAGTCATCCAATCGTCCAATCTTCAGTCATCCAATCGTCCAATCTTCAGTCATCCAATCGTCCAATCTTCAGGTATCCTTTTCTCTAAACTCATTGCACATTGCCTTATCCTCCCAGAACTACCGGCACATATCTTGTTTATTTTGAACGGACTGCCATCTTGTTTATTTTTGCAAAGGACTGCTATCTTTTGTTACTTGTTATTTATCAGAGACTTGCATCTAGTTATTATTTGTCCAATCAAGAAGTATTGATCCTGGTTACATTATCTGTTATATGAGTTCCTTCAATAAACCTGTTTGTGTTAACCCATCTCCGGCTGGTCACGCCTCTCTTCCTGAGATCCGCACCACTCCATCAATCCACCATCTGACCACTCCAGTCACGACTGATTCCACACACCCATTTCGTGACAGTTTGCTGAAGTCCCATGGACTTGGTCAGTGATCCGAGTGTGAGAAGTGTGGGTTGTCTAGATCACAGTACCAGCATGGAGAGACAGATTGATCTTCAGTTCTTACTCACAAAGTTCTGGCAAGACTTATCTGGTTGTTCTTGCAAGCTACAGCAATCCTTGCCGGCTAATGAATCCTCACGTGTCACATCTGCAGCCGCATGTCATTTGGCCTCTTCACCTCTACCCCCTGACTACCTGGCTACTCCAAAGGAGGACGATGAGGCTTCTGCGGACAGTGGGTCTGTCATAAGTCCGTTACTTTGCCATCTGGAATCTGGTTCTGCTTGGACCTTTAAAGAGCCAGAATCAGAGACATTAAAGGTTTTACACCAGTTACTGAATCAACTACAGGAATTACCATCTAAAAATTTTTCTGTAGTCTCCGCCATATTGGACAGTTCTTTGGTACCCCTTTCCAGTGGAACTGTGCTCAAAGGAACTTCCACTACACTTCCAAGTACTCCTGAGAAGTCCTCTCATAAGCCTTGTAAGGACATACCACAAAGCAGACCACGAGCCCAGCTGTCTGAGGAGGAACGTCAGCGGCGCAGGCAGCTAGACCTGTGCTTCTATTGTGGTGGTTCAGACCATTTCATAGAAGATTGTTCTCTCCGTCAGCCCAGAAATGGGGAGATTCCTCCCGTTACAGCTCAGAAAGAAACCCGAGTTAATACTTGGGGCCCTAGAACAAAGATCATCTTGGCCAAACACGGTTTTACTGCTGTCCACAGAGCTCCTGGGAAGGTTCCTGTATCCATTACTGGAGGTGGTATCTCCGGATTTTCTGCCCAAAAGCATGTGTCCGTCTCATCAATCTCAGGAGGGTTGTCCAATACCGCAGCCCCAGCAGAGGTATCTTGTGCTAAAGATTCAGAACGAGTATCCGGTCCCCAGCCCCAAGAGGGGGTTCAGCCTTTTCAGCCCCAGAGGGGAGTTCAGCCTCTCCAGTCTCAAGAAGGGGTCTGCTGTATCCAGCCCCAGAAGGGGGTCCAGAATCTTCAGCCCCAGGAGGGGGCTCTCAGTCTCCAGCCCCAGGAGGGGGCTCTCAGTCTCCAGCCCCAGGAGGGGGCTCTCAGTCTCCAGCCCCAGGAGGGGGCTCTCAGTCTCCAGCCCCAGGAGGGGGCTCTCAGTCTCCAGCCCCAGGAGGGGGCTCTCAGTCTCCAGCCCCAGGAGGGGGCTCTCAGTCTCCAGCCCCAGGAGGGGGCTCTCAGTCTCCAGCCCCAGGAGGGGGCTCAAAGTCTCCTGCCCCAAGAGGGGGTTCAAAGTCTCCTGCCCCAAGAGGGGGTTCAAAGTCTCCTGCCCCAAGAGGGGGTTCAAAGTCTCCTGCCCCAAGAGGGGGTTCAAAGTCTCCTGCCCCAAGAGGGGGTTCAAAGTCTCCTGCCCCAAGAGGGGGTTCAAAGTCTCCTGCCCCAAGAGGGGGTTCAAAGTCTCCTGCCCCAAGAGGGGGTTCAAAGTCTCCTGCCCCAAGAGGGGGTTCAAAGTCTCCTGCCCCAGAAGAGGGTTTTCTGTGTCCAGCCCCAAAATGGGATTTCAAGTGTCCAGTCCCAAGTAGGGGTGAATCCAGGTGTCCAGTCCCAGAAGGGGGATATTCCAGGTGTCGATCTCCAAGAGGGGGAAATTCCAAGTGTCCAGTCCCAGGAGGGGGTCCTGTATACCAGAGACCCTGGAGGAGAGGAGGACACTTCTGCCCTGGCCTCCGGGCCTGAGGACACTTCTGCCCTGGCCTCCGGGCCTGAGGGCACTTCTGCCCTGGCCTCCGGGCCTGAGGACACTTCTGCCCTGGCCTCCGGGCCTGAGGACACTTCTGCCCTGGCCTCCGGGTCTGAGGACACTTCTGCCCTGGCCTCCGGGCCTGAGGACACTTCTGCCCTGGCCTCCGGGCCTGAGGACACACCTGCCCTGGCCTCCGGGCCTGAGGACACACCTGCCCTGGCCTCTGGGCCTGAGGTTGTTCCAGTTATTCCAGTGCAGACTGCCTTGCCCAAGGCATCCGAGGGGTCTGCCATGCACAAAACACTCAATGTGCCCGCCGTGTCTGAGGCTTCCGTGGTTCCAGTTTTTCCTAAAAAGTCCAAGATTCTTGATCAGCTGAAGCCTTCCAAAGCCCCAATTCCATCAAAACCATTTCAAGATTCAAGCAGAGAATATTCGCCCATCTATTTTGATGGGGATCTTGTCCATTATGAAGCCCTGGTGAACCAATATTTGTCTATATTGGAAACCGAACCTTCATCTGGTCTCACGCTAGCCAACATCGTCAGTTACCTGTTTTTGTCATTTAAAGGAGAAGCTTTGGAGTGGGCTTGTCCGCTTTATGAATCTAACGACTCCAGACTTCGAGATCTGACATCCTTCTCCAAGGCCGTAGTGGAAAGGTTCGGTTCAAAGACTCCCTGTAAGAATTCCTCCACCACTACAGTTAAAAGTCATCCGGTGGCCAAAACCAACCATTCTTTGCCATCCATCCAAGATTGTGCGCCATCTCAACAATGCCTTAGAACCTCCAAGGTTTCAAAAAATTGTCTATTGATGCCCAAATCTATGGACGTTAGAATTGGGTACACATCCATGTCCACCCATTGTGTTGGTTCCTCTGGACTGTCCAATTCTCCAGGATCATCTTCTGAAAAGCAATCTGCCCCGTCAATACCCACCATATGTATTGGATCTTCCGCTTCATGCTACCTCAGTGGTCCTTCAGGGAGTTTCAATTCAACTGAGAGGTCTTCAATCCTGACCTTAGACCAAGACTCAAATTCAGAGTATGATTCTGATTATGATGCCACTCCCTTCCTGGGAGGTCCTGTGCTCTCTGGTGCCTGTTTTGCAGAACCTAAAGCTTCACCTTCCTCAAAAAAATCAAAGCATTCATCTAAGAAAAAGAAGAAGTATCGTCGTTAAACCTTGAGCTCCCTTCCAAAGAAGGTTCTGGCAAAGGTGTCCGGAGTCCACCCTGAAGGAGGGGGTAATGTCACAGATCTGCTTAGTCAAGCTTACCTGTTTGGTGATTCTGCTCTGTGTCTCAGTCTGACTCAGTCCTGTCTCCATTCATGCTGCCAGACAGTCTGTGCATTGCTGGTTCATTGATTGATTGCACCTGATTGAAATCCAGGCAGAAGCTGGAATCACCTGTAACCCTTTGCTCTCCTGTTCCATGTGGCTCACCTGTTTAGTTCAGACTGAAGTATTCTGGATTCCTCCCTCAGATTGCAGATTGCCCTCTGTCATTTCCTCCAATCAATACAAGGCAGGGGGGATAAATATCTTGCTCACAGAGGCAGAACTGACTTCAGCAACTTGTCTTCCTGCTGCATGTGCTGGATGTTCTGTGCAGTTCAAACCTGCTTCCTGGAATCCCTGCGTGAGTCTTCAGTGTTCAGCTCCCAGAGGCTCTGCTTGTCCGGCTGGTCCAGCGCTCACGGTCTGGTCCACAAATGGTCCAATTCCTGCTCATCTAGTTCCTGTGTTTATACTCGGTTTTCTTCAGTTATTTGTTATATGCCAAGTCAGCCATTTCAGTTCTGTTATCTCCGTCACCTGTTCCTGTGTCAACGCCAAGTCGCTACCCTGTCCTGATACCAGTTTCCTGACCTGCCTGCTACAAGCTGCATCCAGCTATTGTGTGCTACGTCTCTGCTGTAAGCTTCCAGTAATCCTGTCATTCAGCTGTATCCTGATCCCAGCCATCCAATCTTCAATCATTCAGCCATCCAATCTTCAGTCATCCAGCCGTCCAATCTTCAGTCATCCAGCCGTCCAATCTTCAGTCATCCAGCCGTCCAATCTTCCGTCATCCAGCCATCCAATCTTCAGTCATCCAATCGTCCAATCTTCAGTCATCCAATCGTCCAATCTTCAGGTATCCTTTTCTCTAAACTCAAATCCTGAACATTGCCTTATCCTCCCAGAACTACCGGCACATATCTTGTTTATTTTGAACGGACTGCCATCTTGTTTATTTTTGCAAAGGACTGCTATCCTTTGTTACTTGTTATTTATCAGAGACTTGCATCTAGTTATTATTTGTCCAATCAAGAAGTATTGATCCTGGTTACATTATCTGTTATATGAGTTCCTTCAATAAACCTGTTTGTGTTAACCCATCTCCGGCTGGTCACGCCTCTCTTCCTGAGATCCGCACCACTCCATCAATCCACCATCTGACCACTCCAGTCACGACTGATTCCACACACCCATTTCGTGACAGATTTGAGCAAAAATCGCATTTTCTCAAAAACGGTCAACCCAATAAATCTCTCCCTTGGAGTCAACCCAACAGTAAAGTGAGAGCATTTACTTATTACAGTAGATCCAGGGTGTTAGAACACTACAGTACTGTACCTTTACCGACATTGGCCCTTATTCTGATTGACGCGTACTTTACCGCATACTTTCGGATCGCGTCTTTACGGCGTCTGCGCATGCGTGGAGAACGCAACGCGCATGTGCCACGCCTTGACTCCGTACCTGTTCGGCCAAATCCCGTCCAAAACTGTTCCCCGCAATCAGTCGGGAAATATGGGCGTATTATGGGCGTCATGCGGAATGACACATGGGCGTAGTTTCAAAGTGGGCAAAACGGGGCGGAAACATGGGCGGACACGGGGGAGTACACTTATGTTGGGGGGCGTACATTCGGATACCACTCCGAATGCACGCGATCAAAAAGGGCAGAAATGTGCGGTGTCCACAAGTGTACTATTGCTTTGCGGACACCACTCGTTCATGCGGTAGGCGAACGTACCGCCTAATGACTACAAGCATTAACACCTGAACCCAATAGAATCTACTCCTTTACTCATTACTCACTAATAGGCCGCTTGTCAGTGCTTTAATTGAAACCATTGCTGCTTCAAGGAAACCTTACTAATCCCCCACATATGCTGTACTTGTCAGACACTTAAAAACTGCTAACAATGGACATGACTGAATATTAATACTATCAATACACATGTGTATTCGATATGTACTCATGAAACCACACATTTTTGGTAAAGTAAACAAATTTATTTCTATACATGTCACAGTCAATGCCACTGTGATGCAATGACCAAAAAATACAAAATCCCAAAAATAAACAACATGGCAGGAATGTCCCAAAATAAATAATAAAACAAAACAAATATAATTGCACACAGATGGACTCCAGCACCTCCTATGTGCCACTGCACATGCAGCCAGTGGGAAATGAGGAGGCTGCTGGCCCTTCTACAGCAGGCCAACCTGCACCTGACCATTCTACAGCAGGGCAACCTACACCTGGCCCTTCTGCAGCAGGCCAACCTGCAGCTGGCTCATATGCACCATCAGCAGAATCATTTGGAACACAACCGGGGACTTCACAAGATAGTACCATGGCCATCACTTCAAGTACAGCTGACAGTAATGGCAGGCAAAAGAGGGCAACAGGGGCACCAAAAAGGACATATGAAGCAAGGGCTCATCTGGTTACCCTCAGCACGTGATTGGACACAAGAAGCTGACACACACAGCACAATGGAAGATTTGGGACCACATAACGGTGGAGATTAATGCAGCCACAAGTTCATTTGCGACCACGTTTGGCCTTGGTAGGCTCCTTGGCCTGTGCAGCAGCTCTTCTGGCACGGGCAGATGCTGGGGCAGGTGGAGCAGATGATGTTGAGGGGTTGGCTGGTCTACCCCTCCTGCCAGCAGGGAGTGTTGCCGGTGGTAATGCACCAGAAACGGATGACATTAGGACCCTGTTGCTGGTAACCAGCTCCACCATAAGCTCATTATGGTGGAGGAGGAGATCATTTTGGCGGGTGGCTTGCTCGGCCAGCACCTGAGCACTTGCAGCCATGGCCTGATGTGACTCAGCCATGGCCTGCATGCTCGCAGCGATGGCCTGCTGGGTGCTGACCAAGCTCGCCAGGATCTCCTCGGTCCTATGCATCCGTTCTGATGCCAACTCTCCAGTGTCGGAACTTACGAGTCGTTGGCCCAGGTGCAAAACTACATTTTTGGGCCCTCCTATTCCATTCCAACCCAAGTTCACAATATGCCACACAGCAGTGGGTGGCAGAAGTAGGCCCCTTAGTCTTCAGGGGCCCCGGTGCAATGCACCTGCTGCACCAATGGTAGTTCCGCCTCTGCAACTCTCCCTGCTGGTTGATGTCCCCAAGCATGTTGGCCAAGGCGGCCAAATCGGCTTGGTCCGATGGCTGCTGCTGCACAGGCCTACCCCTGGGGCCAGGTGGCACGGACTCCTCCACCTCCTGAGCAGAGTCGGCACCAAGCGGTGGGGTGTCTGTGGAAAAAGATAAACAAAATTAGGACACATTCTAAGATAATTACTTGCACAAGTTTATGGCATGAGCAATATTTACCTTCAATAAAAGACGCAAACACTTCAGCTGGGGCCTCGCTATCCATCGTGCTCACCCCCCTGATCTCCTCAACTGATATACAGCTCTCGGCCATCAACTCCAGGGGGGTGAGCTCTAGCCCTGATGGCATGGGCCCGGCCCCAGATGTCTGGCTGTGTTCCCACCGCTTGGTCATCTTCCTCTTCAGGTTGGTTTTGAAGTCCTGCCACCTGCAATGTAAGTTGACATATTAATACATGTCACTCCAGATGTTAGCTGTTGCAGCCATTGCTCTGTGCTACATATTACGACATGTGATTAATGTCCAATAGATAATATTACATGCAACTATGATATCAACCGTTACAATACACATTCACAATCACCCTACTCTAACTCTCAACGAAATAACATGTCAATAATGTCTGTGTATCGTAACAACCTCACGGGCCATTTGCAAAATCCATCTAAGCATCAATTAAATCATTACTTGGCTATTACTGGGCACATGTATCACAAAACAACTTGCCTCTTCTTCACATGGTCCGTCTCACGAACTTGTGGCGCTACTTCATTAATCTCTGCCGTTATCTGTTCCCAAATCTTCCATCTGCGTGTGTGTGTCAGCTTCTCCGATGGACACTCAATCCAATCACGTGCTCGGGGAACCAGGATGGCAAGCTCCTGTGCTTCATATGCCTTATTTTTTTTTGGTGGTTCCTCTGTTGCCCTGGCTCTCCCCTTGCCACGTCCATGGCCACGCCCCCTGTCACGTGTCGCTGCACTTGAAGTGCTGGCCATGGTACTACCTTGTGAAGTCCCCGGTTGTGTTCCAAACAATTCTGCTGATGGTGCATATGAGCCAGCTGCAGGTTGGCCTGCTGCAGAAGGGCCAGGTGCAGGTTGCCCTGCTGTAGAATGGTCAGGTGCAGGTTGCCCTGCTGTAGAAGGGCCAGCAGCCTCCTCATTACCCACTGCCTGCATGTGCAGTGGCACATAGGTGGTGCTGGAGTCCAGATGGTCAAAAAGGTGCTGCAGCTCTGGGTCCACCTCTGGTTGTGATCCAGACATGTTAGCAACAACATTGTCACCTGCTAATACACCTTTATATACTGTTTGTGTATCCTGTTTGGCGGACATCAGCGGCAGCTGCGTTCCGTGCGTGAGCGTACGTCGCTGTTTTTTCGCGCCGCATACGGTGGCGGAAATTCCATTGTGTAAAACCTGGCGAAAGTTCGACATGAAATACTGGTCACCAATGCTAACATTGCATAGAATCTTCTGATACACCTGTGACTATTGCACAATACACATGCTATTTGCTAGCATGACATGACATTTGATTCATGACTACTGTGGTATTGTGGAGTTTGTTTGCAAGCTAAAAGTAGCCCAATCCCTTAGATAATCCAGGCCACAAGTCATGCAATACTCATCTCTACTGTTATAGACCACACATGTGAGAGGCCTATAAATAGTGACTGGCTGCTAGAATCATTTGTCTCCAGATCTGGACTTGTCAGGGTCTAAGGTAAGCTCTTCCATGCTCCTTGTAGATATGATATCCATTAACAATGTAAGTGTATGAATGTATGCACCATTGCCTCACTGCCTACAGATTGTTGGGCCAGCAAAGTGCGTGTCGCATTATTGCAACATGTCACATGTTCACTATTTCACTCACAGGTCTTAAACCTGTGTGTGTTCATCTATTGCAGGACAACATGTCCCAGCAATAGATGAAATGTCTCATAGTACATGATGTCGGCAAAAAATGCTGACACCTTTATCTGTGTGTTTAGGACGGTGTGTATTGAGTTCATATTATTGTTACATCATTATAGAGTCAAATGGATCTGCGGGATTTCACGGGGCGGCCATCTATTGTACGTATTGAAGCCTACAAATCTATTTGTAGTCGGATATGGCCATTATGTGCATAGGTGCATCAGTATTTATGTTCATTTCTTTATAGGTTGCTGAAGCAATGATGCGCTACATGGAGAGGAGGCTAAGGGCACTTGCGGCTCTCCCCACTCGTCGCCCAAGGAGGCCAGGACGTGCTTGTCATTGGTTAGTCATGGGTGGGTTGTGACTGAGAAGAAACACTATGACTGTTATGTCTTCTGCAGAGTAAAGGCTAGAGGGCAAAAAACACAGTATGTAGCAAATAAGTTTGCATGTATGTATATATGTATGTGTCATATCTATTTATCTATGTGTGTCTCTATCTCTCTACATAGATATATATATATATATATATATATATACACAGACATGTCACCTAGCATTTCTGCAATGTATGTAGCAGTATGTGAAATGTATGCATGAATATCATGACTAATTTTTGCCCCTTTGACATGCCCACAGATGCCACAACGCCGGCAGATGAGGGAATTCGTGGGGCCCTGCTGCGGATGGGCCACCATTTGCGCTTGCTCATCGCAGACCTGCAGGACCTGCGCGATCTCCTACTTTAAAATGTTTGATTATTTTTTTGTATTTATTTGTTCAGCATAATAAACTATTTATGCAAGTTGAAAGTTGTTGGTTTTCTTTGCCCATTAAACAGTATATGTGTAGATTGTTTATAATCTTTTACACAGGGTC
Organism: Crinia signifera; assembly: GCF_055691185.1. Taxonomy (NCBI): domain Eukaryota; kingdom Metazoa; phylum Chordata; class Amphibia; order Anura; family Myobatrachidae; genus Crinia; species Crinia signifera. Next base: position 239,279,106 of record NC_139218.1, read on the forward strand.
TAATACAAACCATTGCACTTGATTTGCTGTAAGGGTTAATGTGTGCAATGCATGTGTTAGGCATGCTTGTAAGTATATATTGGCATCTAATTGATTCCAATTCCAAAGAAGCATTTTTTTATGAGGATAGGTAATTGAATAAGTGGGTCATGTGATGTATTGCAGAATATACATCATAGTGGGTTGTTTGGCGTAAATACTCCGCTTACGGGCGGTAGCACCGCTTGGCTCCCGTTCTGATGCGGTATTCCCGAGCATACTCTGTAATACTCTGTAATACCGTGCAGAATCGGAGTGTTTCTCCCGCACCCGCATGGTTTGTATGTCGTCCGTAAACACGCCCTGTTCTTAAAGAGTGAGTCCGTCCGAATGCGGAGGACACGTGGGCGTTTCTATGGACGATGGCCGCACGCGGCAAAACACCGTGGCGTACGGACCGCTCCGAAAGAATGCGGGAATATCCGCACCGATCAGAATAAGGGCCATTGTGACAAACAATATAAGTGTCCTTTAAAATATTATATGGTACACTTGGAGTCAACCCAGGAATTATACGCACACTTGGAGTCAATTCAGGAATTATACAATACACATGGCGGGACCCCAAGAAATACACGGTACACTTGGAGTCAACCCAGGAATTACATGGTACACCTGGAGTTAACCCAGGAATTACACGGTACACTTGGAGTCACCCTTGGAATTATATGGTACACTTGGAGTCAACCCAGGTGTTACAGAGTACACTTGAAGTTAACCCAGGTATTATACAGTACACTTGGAGTCAACCCAGGAATTGCACGGTACACTTGGAGTCACCCAACAAATTATACAGTAAACTTGGAGTCAATCCAGGAATTATAGGACCTTGATGGCTAACCTTGACACTCCAGCTGTTGTTGAACTACACATCCCAGCATTCCCTGCTACAGTTTTACTATTTGGCCATGCTAAAACTGATGCAGGGCATGCTGAAATGTGTAGTTCAACAACAGCTGGAGTGTCAAGGTTAGCCATCACTGTTATAGGGTAACCTTGGAGTCAACCCAGGAATTATAGGGTACACTAGGAGTTACACTTTATTATGGTACTGTATACTCAAAGTATAGAACTTACAGCACCTGATGGCCTCCAGTTGTGTAGGATCTCTCCTGACTAGGTCGCTCCAACTCCGTTGGAGCGACCTCACTGACCTCTTTCGGCCAGAGTCCTCTCTAATGGCCATTCTGGCTATTTGGTAGGCCAGAATTTTCTCCTTGTTGCTGGTGAGTGACACATCCTGCCAGCGAACAAGGAGCCATAACTTCCAGGTGGAGTAGGAGTTCTGCGCTATGCCATTGCTACTGTACAGCACAGTACGCAGCACACAGTCACAAAATGGTGGAACTGGCATCCTACATCACATGCTGTACATTACATTGTGCATCACATGCCATTCATCTTGTGTACAAAATTAATTTCCATTGGTATTTACCGTCACTTTATTGGAAAGCGTTTTAGCGTACTGAATTGCTCGGACAGATAGTTATGGAAACAGCTGTTTGTTTGTATGTACAATTCTATTAAATGCAACTTGTTAAAATGTACTGTATGAATGGTGATAGCAGATAGTGCTCATGAGTGCACAGTATGTAAAAGAGTACTCCCATTCAGAGGCAGCCGTAGTGCCATTCGCGAAACATGAGTCACTACAGTGTCTCAGACACTACAGGGTCTAAGACACTCCCATTGTGGATTACCAGAGGCAGAACTCTGGGAGGCAATGGAGACATCTGCGGCCGGGCTCCTGTTCCCAAGGGGGCACTCCCCCCCCCCCCCCTTCAAGTTTGAATCACTCAAATGAAAGCAGTTGATATTGCTAATGTGGCTGACTCCCCCTTCTAACATAATTTTTGCAAGTGTCACACTCACACCCTGTGTTAAATCCCATGACCCTACTAGAGACCTTACTGAATGAGCTATTTGGGGGGGGGGGGGGGCGTTGGCAATTGAGTTTTACCCACGCAGTCAGGATCACCTTCAGTATCAAGCTTCATTCAGTAGGCACACACTGGAAAGGTCTTTGTGGTATGATTGGTTTTATATAAACTGGAACTGGTCATAACATGAACTTGTAATGAGAACAAGGTAACTGTACATGAATAACTTTCACTGCATGCTGCATCTGTCTTTCTCCTTCATGTAACCTTCAGGCACAGGAAACAACAACAAAAAAGTATAAACATACATCACAGACTGTAAGACACACAAACACAAATGTGACAGCACCGCCTGCTGTCCCTCCAGTGTAATTGCAACTTAAGTCTCATCTGATGTAATTTTCTCAACAGGGGTCACCAATACTTATTTTGCCTCTGGGCAACTGGGATGAACTTACGCCACTGTGGATTACTGTACTGTATTCAGCCCACCCCAACCCCAGCCTCCCTTCCTCCTTCCCTGGGAGACTTTTCACAGACAATGCAATAGAAGAGGCTGATTCAGTCGTTCTATACAGACACCGTGCATAATACATAGTACTAAACCAGTTATGGCTAACCTTGACACTCCAGCTGTTGTTGAACTGCACATCCCAGCGTGCCCTACATCATTTTTAGCATAGCCAAATAGCAAAACTGTAGCAGGGATGTGTAGTTCAACAACAGCTGGAGTGTCAAGGTTAGCCATCACTGTACTAAACCTTATGCTCTATGGTTCTTGCACATTGAGTCACACAAAAAGGGCTTTATGAAAACAGGTTTTTTTTTTTTGTGCATGCCTAGTTTTATTAAATATAACTTTCATAGTGGCATAGCTTGGCTGTACGGGTGAGCGTCTGCTTGGGGACTAAGCTCCGCTAAACAATCCTGCTAAGACTCTATCCCCGGGCAGAGCAGCGCTATTTGTGCAGGCTTACCCTCCTCTGTCAGCCGGCTGGACTGTCCTGATCAGCAGGAGCTGGTGATCGGTGGGTGTAGAGGTGGCGGTGGGGTACGCAGCCTGCTTCTTCTCCCTGCTATGACCTCTGCTCCTGGCGGCGCCATCTTGGTGGGCTCTGACAGCGCTGGATCTGTGCTGCTTGTGCCGCGGCCTCCTTCTCTCCTGTGCCCCTGCAAGTGGATTAATATATCTCCTGTAGTGGGAGTCTGGAGACTCATAGGGGGCTGGTGTGGACTGAGCTCCTCAGCAGGTCTGCTGTTTGCCAACTCTCTATGGCTGGGGCGCCATCTTAAACCATCCTGTGACAAATTTTATTGGAGCTTTTTCTCTCCTCAGAAGGGTGAGTGTGGCAACACAGCCTGTGCGCTGACTCCTGAGACTCCTGCTTATCTGACTCCTTTCCCTATCTGGCTAACCCTTCTACCTCCTGGATCGGTGCAATACCATATTTCTTAAATCAGTCATAACCCTGGGACTCATTACCCCCTGCAATATTACACTCTGTTGACCTAATTACTATCTACTTACCCCTTGCTTACTACTTGGAGGGCTTGAGTGGTGTGCTAGCCACCACCTTGCTCATGCTGAACTTTGCTGGAGTGTTATTTAAAAACCACTATTGACATGGCCGATCATATACAGATACTGCTCAGGGTGATTGATGCTTCGACACAGAAGATTATGGCTAAACTTGAAAATGTGGTCACTATGATTCCACATCCTGTGAAAATGCCCTGTACACTTTATGAGTCCACGAATCTCCTGGATATATCCTGCTGGTCTGTGATGTCCTCTGTAGCTCCGGATGCTGGTGTCATTACTCCTTTGACTTCATCCTACCATATTGAGATGTCCCCTTCTGTACCTGATAAAAGTTTGCCTCCTACTGAGTGGTGCCGTCCAGATTTTTGCTATATGACTTTTGTGGACTGTTCTGCTCTCCAGGACTCCTTTATTCCATGCGTTCAGATCCTATTTACATCTCCTCGGCTTCATGACATGTTTTGGCTCTCTTTGTCGCAATATTCTCACTTTCTATATGTATAGCCTTGGATGTGTGCTAAGGAAACTATTATTTGTCTGGTTCAGCTGTACCTGAGGGCCTGGCCATACTAATTCATATCTATTACACCTGTACTTTATTATTATTACCTTTATATTGTTTTTGTATATTTTGGTTTATTAGGCAACTCTTTTAATATGCTGTGTATACATAAATATGCATTTTCCTATATCCTGCCTATGGAAGTCTTACTATTATGTGTAGGCCTATACAGCACTATTTACGTGTAATGTCTGCCATTTCATTTCTGGTGGTAGTGAAGAGGCGGTAGCATTATTTGACCTTTGTGTATTCTATCTTAAATACATTGCCCCAGTCAGTACATACGGTAGATATCCTCCAGCTTTTGGAAGGGTGGATGGGGTAATTCTTGATATAATATAGTGTAGTATAGATTGTTAGTGGGTTAGTAGGTTGGGTGGTTGGGTAAAATGGGAGAGGTGGGTTAGCTTTTTGTTTTGGCATAGAATAGCTTCCATAGCTAAAGTCCACTAACTTGCCTTCCCCTATAATCCATAGTAGTTAGAGGGGTAGGGGTAGGTATTTTTCAGGGATCCAGGTATGCCTAAAGTTGGGGGTGGGTTGTACAGGGTGGGGAGTTTTGTTGTAGGGTCGCTTTGGGGCTTACGGAGAGGTATTTTGTTTTGTGTTTGACACATCGATACTATTAGCCTATTTTGTGATTTCATTCTACTCGTTATATGGCTATTGGGAATTTATGCTAAGTGCTTCTAAATATCCTATTACGATAAGACATCGAGCCAAATGTAATAGGGTGAGAGTTTCAGAAAGTGAGAGATTTTGGGAGAGTTTTCCCATGTTTTTTATAGCAGCAATCAATTATACTGCAAAGCCAGGTTGATTTTGCCATGTAATTGATTGCTGCTTTAAAAAACATGGGAAAACTCTCCCAAAATCTCTCACTTTCTGAAACTCTCACCCTATCACATTTGGCCCATCATGTGCATTCCTGTCTCAATATGTTGGACACCTACCTGAATGGTGCCTTTGGGTATATTTGCTATATAACTCCTGCAGGAAATGTGGTCCTTGCTTTGTACCTACTCTTTGTTACTCTTGCTGTATTATATTTTCTACTTGATGTTTATGTATCAATGTTTTTGCCTGTTTGGGCAGTATGTGCAATAAAAATTACTGAATTAAAAAATATATAAACTTTCATAAATGTTTCAATTAAAAAACAAAACAATATTGACAGTGTAATCGAACACGGGTTTCCAGCATGTCAAGCGGCGCAGTTATTCACTAGCCTACGCCACCTGGTGATAACAGCCACTGCTTATGAGTCTATGCAAAGACAGAGCAGTAATGCCATTGGCCGAGAATGAGTGCAGGGTTTTGTGTTCACAATATTCAGCATTGGCTACGTGAAGTGCAGACCACAGTTATTATTTTCCAAGGGGACCAGTACAATACATGTCCCATTTTCTTGTATTGTACAGTACATTTAGAGCCGCAGCAATGTTCGTGGGAATGAGGCGCATTCCCACAAACATACTTCTCATACATAATGTACTGTATAGTAAATGCGCCCCACTCTTGGCAAATGGAGCAGTTCCATCGGTGTATCAATCCGGATATTGTATGTCGTGCATCCAGGCACCTTGGTGCACCTGAGAGCACAAGAAAAGTGGATCACCAAAACCTTCACCATGGCAAGCTGGCGGAAACATTGATAGTTGCTCCATCTGTAGGGGTAACCAATCCTTGACAATATCCTTGACGAAACCACATTTTTTAGAAGCTAATTCGTCAATTTAGTGTCCATTTCCGACAATGCAGATTCTGCTTTTCAAAGAGCCAATTCTGCAGTGGGGAGTCCCGGACAGAATCTTGAATAGGTCCGGGCCAGGATTGAATACAGTGCTTGCCTAATCTCCTGGAATGGCCAAGGGGGGGGGGGGGTTGGGCACCCAGAAAGTAGATAAGTATGGATTAACCCTGTATGTATGCTGCATTGCATGCATAAACTAAGGGGCTGATTCAGGATCACTCAGTGTGATAGGCCCGAGCCCCAATGGTTGGGATTTGCGCATGCACATTTCTGCAAACAGCTTCGGCAACTTACACACTCACTAGGCCATGCCTTGCAGGGAGGGAGGGGCGGACAAGGGCAAAAACTTGGCTGGGCCGTGGGAACGCCCAGCGTTTTATGGACATCCCCATGAAAATGCTAGGTTTTCTCATGGGGATGCAGGCAGGCCGATGCCTGCCGAGGGCGGGCAGCTGACATCAAAGGATGTCAGTGCCCGCCCCATCTTTGGCGATTTGCTGAGGAAAATAAAGTCAGTTCAGACTTACTTTTGTTTAATAAAGGCAGGAGAAATCATTAGATTTGGCCGGGCGGTGGGCGGCGATGTCTCAGTGCTCAGTAAGCAATGATTTTTGCTGCTTACTGAGCCAACATGAATATACATAAGTGTATACTGCATACTGTGATTGCACACATTTCTGCAACCAGTCCTCTTGGTGTAAGAGCCAACATCAGTGCACATTTACATAAACCCTCTCTGGACTTACAAAAAAGCCTCCTTACAAAAGCTCAGTTACAGTCAACTGGAGTTTAGAATAGCCTGTTCTAATTCCTTGTGGGACTGATCCGCTATTTGGCTGCTATTTCAACACACATATACACTGTGTAGTATTAGTACTAGAGGACAGGGAATCCCCCATCGAATGCCCATGGTATTTCACTGTGAGTGGCTTTCTTTCTGCAAGATCCGAGCCTATTCTAAACGCCATATCACTAGGCTGTAACTGAGATTATATACAAATGTATATGTGAGTTCATACAGCAGCTGAATAGCGGAACAATTCCACAAGGAATTGGAAAACAATACCAGTACTGGAAAGCATATCTGTCAGGGAAATACGCAGATATCTGTCAGGAAATTAATACAGGTACGGTAGTCAGAATAAGAAAATTCTGTTGCATAGATTACTGCCAAACAACTAGACTAGCTGATGTTATTGGTGGATCCTGTTAACCAGGGAGCAATTCACAATTAATTTTCAGTAACTGCATCAATATGGTCATATGCAATCACAGCGGCAAATTGGTATGCAACCACTGTTTTAATATATGCTAATGTCACTGTCACCTGAGACACCCAATGGCAGCTGGTAATAGCCCAATGGATGCTTCCAAATATGCAGCAATTGTTGCAGATAAATGGATTATTACAGCATGGCCACAGGAAGTAAGGCGCTGGAGACACAGCCCTGAAACACACAACCCCCATTTTTTACGGCACTTCCCATTATCCCCCCAAATGATCACTGCCCCAAATGATCTTGAGTGATACTTTCCCACACCCTCACAAGACAATCATGGCACATGTGTTCGACTTACAGTAGATGCATGCGCAGACTGATGATATTCGCTCAACCGCCACTCCTATACATCCCTGTTCTAGGACCTATCATCCCGAGATTTGTAAAAATATAAATCAGAAAACTGCAGTCTAACAGCATCCAATGTAAACACAATGTACCAGTACACAACTAGTACTCTGACACCCTAAGACACTGTGCTGGATTTTCTAATGGTATTATTTTTCCAGTATTATCACAGCACCCCTTCCCCCCCCCCCTCCCCCCCACACACACACATACAGCCCGGCTACCTCCCACACGCAGTGCGTTTCACCGATGCAGCATGACTTCTCCAGCCGCTCATCTCCCCCACCACAACATAACTCCACCCCCCCTGCTGCTTCACTAAACCCTCCAAATGGCCAACTAAACCCACCCACAGCCTACATACCATTGAATCCTAAATCCCCGCTCCCGACATCAAGATTTTATATCATTGTCACCTTTTATGATGTATTTATATTAAAGGATAATTGAAATAATTTTTACTTTCTGGCAATACTGTATATACTCCCAAATATTTAATACCACATCCATTTTTATTTGTTACAAAGCATCCAGATTTTTAATTTCATGTAAAATTTGATAAACCATTATAAGTACTTCAGCCTATCTCCAGAATGTAGCTTGTCTCATCTGGTGTTAACTGTGCTCCAGAGAAAATCTATGTGGTATATTGTATTCAAGTGTTATATAGCCACAATCCTATACTGCATGTCGTTCACTGACTATTCACATAACATTTATCCTACAGTATTTACATTGGCTACAGGAGCCATGCAGGGTCAATTCTGTCTCACTGAATAATGTGACATGTTGGTTCCTAATGTACATATGCAGCCCCTTACCATGACAAGCACTGCCATTCCCCACGGCTACAAGCCTAAAAGCATTAAAAAGGGGTCGAGCCCAGAGGGACACACTTGTCGTCCAATCTAGTTCTACCTCATAGTCTACAACAGCACCGATAGCGTCTATTTACAACTCCTCACTGCTTAGTATACATTTATTTGATCCCTGTCATTTCTCTCAACTTTATTATTATTTTGTTGACAGCATGTCTTTCCTAATCTAGAAAGGTCTATTTAGTGGTTGCCCTTATAACTTAGGTGAGAGAATAGGAAGTATTTATGTCTCACATTAGAGCAGCAAGAGAAATAATTTACATCTTGGCACCAGAACACAGACAGTGGATAATTGGCAGAGAGTCAAAAAGAAGTATATTTCTTGCTGTAACAACACTCAGTAAATATTTCATTCTACAGGAAGATGCACAGTTCAGCTTGATGGCCTGTAATATTGCTTTTTACAGACTTATTGATTGCTACCTGTAAGTGGAGATCTTCTTTTGTCAAACCAATTTTGCAATAAAAATAAATGATACCCTTTTTTTTTTGCTTCAAGTGGTAACGGTAAACTATTAACCCTTTCAGGTCCAACATCTAGTCTAAGAAGAATAAAAATGATAATCAACTATCTCAGATAAACATGAAAATGTAATTATTAAAATTTTATTGCAGTGGATTAAGTATATATTTCTCTATTTTGTTTACAATATGTAAAGGTTAACTATAATATACTATTTTAATGAGCCCAGTTGTTTTGTCTGCAACAGTGGTTACAATCTAATATCTCTGGATGACTTATAGCACAAGATTTATAGATTACCTATCAAAGCTGAAACAGGAACAGCTATAAATTTTGCCTTGTTACAGACAAGATCTATTAAAACTAAAGTGAAAAGGTAGCCCTAATAAATGTTTACATTTCAACAAGGCGGCCAAGACTGTGGCCATGTCCCAATATGAGGAGCATAGAGCAGCATTGCACTGAAGGTTGTCATAGTTTTATCTTCCCCCCACATTCCCAGGCATCTACGGAGACATGACTGCTGCTTTTCAATGCACATATACCTCACACATGGGCAGGGCCGGATTAAGGTATGTGGGGCCCTGGACAACAAAAGGTCCAGCCCCCCCCCGCCCCCTGGATGGAGGCAGGTTCCCCCCCTCACCACACCCCTGTAGGGAGGCAGGTCCCCCCCCCAGATGGAGGCAGGTTCCCCCCTGGTACCTGGGCAGTGCAGGGATCTGGGCAGCTTCGTCCATGCAGCGCTGGGGAGGCAGCGTGGTACCTACGGCGGATGGGCAGTCAGCATCGGGGTTCATGCCCCTGCCCACCATGCACTGCCTGACCCCGCTACCTGCCACCCACCTGTGGGGTGGCAGGTGTGGGGGCCCTGAATGTGAAGGGGCCCCAGGGCGAATGGGTAATCCACCAATGCACATGGGTGTATTCACCAGTGGTAACTGCATATGTAGCACTTGATGCTGGTTATCTGGGGGGTTTAACATTTTTTAAAATGTATGAAGAGTGCACTTAATGTGCACTAGGGACAGCCCACTTGGCGGAGCTGTCCTGTTCAATTGCCCTGCCGTTTAGGGCTCAGATGATGTACAGTATGACTGGCTGTCAGGCATACATTGCCCATTAAGCTGCCCTGGCCACTTTGCCATCCCAGGGATAGTGTTGTCCTATACCCAGTGCAGGGACAATGCTAGCCCTGCTGCTGGCTCTGGGTTGCACACGAGATCTTGCGATAATAGCTAGATCTTGAGCACGCCCAGGAAGCCAGCCAGGGGAGAGAGGTTTTTTTCTCAAATGCACTTGTGCAGCCCTGAAGGGGGCGCCAATAAGGAGAGCTGTGGATGCAGGACATAACGCCTCTCCTTATCAGTCGCACAGGGGATAATACATTAAGAGGAAAATAGTGCCTGCTTCTCCAAGTTATTAGCAGGATTCTATAATTACAAAATGTTAAATGTATTTTAATACATGCGCCCACAGTTACATATTATGGCGTTTTATTTTTGTTATTGTTATGATCCTGTCTGCAGCAATCTGGTTCTTGAGTTTGTTATCGGATTTGTCTTGTCACTTGGGTTGCAATTCAGGTTTTCTTTTTGTCTTCTGAACTGTTGTTGTTGTAGCATGCCAGTTTCCCTCTAGTCAGAATGCTCCTTGCCTCAGCTGACAGCCGCAACCAATCAGAGACTTGCATTCCCTTTGTATTCCTTGTCTGACTTTTGTTTTATGCCAATGCCTAAGTCATTCTGATTCCTAGCAAGTCAAAGCCCGAAACCCTGGTTTCTGATTGTGTTCCAATGATCCTCGTGATTCATTCCTGTCTTGACGAATTAATTGTCTGCATTGCCAGCTGTAAATGGTTCTTCACACTGCTTAGGCCACAAAAATAATATACAGACTTTGGGCGAGATGTACTAAGCCTTAAAAAGTGATATAATGGAGAGTGATAAACCTCCATCCAATCAGCTCCTACAGTTGGAGCCACTGTCATTTATCCCTATAATAGGATTAAGGGGCAGATTTATTCAACTTGGAAAATAGATAAACTGGAGATAAAGCGTAGAAAAGGTAAAAGGAGATAAAGCACCAGCCAATCAACTCTCAACTGTCTTTTTCAAACACAGCTGATTGGCTGGTGCTTTATCTCCTTTTACCATTTCTCCGCTTTATCTCCAGTTTATCTCTTCTCCAAGCTTAATAAATCTGCCCCTAAGTGAGAAATTGGATTACTCTGCTAATCCCCTACTATATTGTTGTATGTATTGTATTGCAGCTGAGAACAATAGGATAGCCATGGTGAGCCATGGCCTAAGGAAGATAGATTAGATGGGCTCCTACTGTACCTGTCATTTTCCAAACCCAGATTGTGACATTGCAGTCAGGAGCCGATTGGCTGGTGGTATATCACTCTCCATTTTATCACTTTTCAAGCTTAGTACATCTGGCCCTGTAGCAAATAATCAGGACCTTCAGGAAACCTGTAACTACAGATGTGTTTCTACTGCTAAACTTCCTTACTGACTAATGTGTTGAATGGGATGTCACTGGTGTCGGCAGCCTGTTCCTGATTGCAGAGTTTACCATTGCCCACTCAAGCAAGTGCTGGTGCAGTGCATTTCTCTATCTGCTCCAGAAATCCTAAACGCTGCTCTGCTGTTAACCCATGTATCACATGCAAGTTTATACTGTATACTATTCTAAGAGTACTGTACTTTCCTCAGATCCAGTCTCTGCACCAGCACCAAACAGCTCAGTCCCAATCTACCATACCCTCCAGCATGACCCATTCCATTCGGTACACAATGCTCTGTTCCTGGACAGGCACAACCTTATTTAAGTATGTACATTGTTGCACTCTGTCCTATTGAGGTCATGCACTCCTGACTCTACAGAGCTACATATAGGGGGTTAGTCTGATTCACTCGGAAAGGCACAACCACTCTCTAATGGACAAAACCATGTGCACTGCAGGCAGGGCTGATGTAACATGTGTAACATGTGAGAGAGTTAGATTTGGTTGTTTTATTGTTTCTGTGCAGGGTACATACTGGCTGCTTTATTTTTACACTGCAATATAGATATCAGTTTGAAGTACAAACCGCACCCAAATCTAACTCTCTCTGCACAAGTTACATCAGCCCCACCTGCAGTGCATATGGTTTTGTCCGTTAGAGATTGATTGTGTCTTTCCGAGTGAATCAGAATAACCCCTATAGTGTGAAGTACATGCCACTGGAGTATCATTCAAGTATCTGACCCCTGTCCAATCCAATCTAAGTTCATTTCCAGTCTGATCCAGCATTTAGTTGATGCACAACAATTTCCAGTACAAATATGATTGAACCTTGTCCTATTTAGCCTTGCTCTCCTGTTCTACACAGAGCTACTGTACATTCAGTAACTACTGCATTCCAGTGCTGTAGCATCCAAGTCCAACTCCTGTCTGGTCCAAGCCCAGTTTCTGACTATTCAAGTATGTAGTTGTAGTCAAGTGTCTGGATAATTTTCAGGTACATAAAAATAGTCATAAGTAAATGGTAAGATTTGGCGATTCGATAAAGGTGACCACCGGCATAGGGGAAAAGGGGCACAGTCTATTTCTACATTTGATTCCGATGCCCTAGGGCAGCGCATTGTGATCATTAAATCATTGAGGTGCTGCATAGCCCGATGCAATTTGAACAATGTGCTAAATCACATTGTGTGTACACAGCATAAATGTTTTGTGCCAGATGAAAAGGCTCAAAACACCTAACCTATCCCTTCAACACACCCGCATACCGCCCCCACATCATTTAAGTCAATAGTCTGCATTTATTCTGCATTTGTCATTACTAGAGAAATTAAGTCAATTAAAAACATTTAAATGTCTAATTAATCAAGAGAGAATTGTCACAAGAGTTCTGAAACAAATCAAGATGTTTTTACCCTAAAGTAGGGATATTCACAGACTTTCACTTGCTCAAGGGCTGTGAAAAGCTATCTGCATTAAATCATATTGAGGGTTAATGTGACTTAATTAAGATGGTTAATTAAACAGCAAAAAATATGCACACAGCTGTATTAAATTATATTCAGGCACAATAACACCTGTAATTGATAATGGCAGCTTATTAAGTCCCCCCCTATGTTGGGGTGTTGTTGTTTTAACTGTGTATATCAGGCTTGTCCAACCTGCGGCCCTCCAGATGTGCTAAAACTACACATCCTAGCATGCATTGCCATCATTCTAGCATTCCCTAATACCCAAATTGTGACAAGGCATGCTGGGATGTGTAGTTTTAGCACATCTGGAGGGCCACAGGTTGGACAAGCCTGGTGTATATGGAGGGAACTTTCCAGGGAAACAAGCACTTATACAGTTGGAATACTGTTTGTATGCAAAACAATTATTTGAGGACTCCCATGGTAATTTATTTATTTTCTTTTAAGCATATGACCATTTGGGGGAATTCTTCCTCTAATACCTTTTCTTTTATAGTTAGATAAATATATAGGGCCAGATGCACTAAGCTTCAAAAGTGATACAATGGAGAGTGATAAACAACCAACCAATCAGCTCCTACCTGACATTTTTTCAAACAAAGTCTATGACATGGCAGGAGCTGATTGGCTGGTGGTTTATTACTCTCTATTTTATCACTTTTGAAGCTTAGTGCATCTGGCCCATAGAGAGCACCAGATGCATCTTAAGGGAATTGCTGGGGTTGGAGTCTGCAAATGGGTGTCACTCATGGGTGACATCAAAATGCCAGCTCCTCCTTAATAACCAGGATCCGAGTTCTGCACTGTTATATTTATTGTGCAGCATCCAACTCATTTCCCTGAGTCTATGTGAGCTGTCCAGTATCTCCGGAAATGCTGGGCACGCCTATGGAGGGATGAAAAACGAGGGTATGGAAAGAGGCTCCTGTTCCTTCCCATAAGGCCACAACTCTTTTTGGTAGCATACCACATCACTTTTAGGGAAGCCTGTTTAAGGCAATGCATTTCCCCAACCCCAGTGATGTCTCTGGAAAGCACCCAACTCATCTTCTAACTAAACATACCTTGACACTCTGCCTCTGTGTGCTGTGTATGATCCAGTTTGCTTATAACTATCAATTCTACTTTGCTCCCATGACTTAAACAGTATGTGATCTTCTGATGTTGCCTAATACCTGTTGATTTTTGGAGTCATTCCGTGGTACTGATTCCAGCTTAGGGGGTTATTCAGACCTGATCGCATGGCTGCAAATTTGCAGGCCGGACGATAATCAAATGACTGGAAATGCGTATGGCTCGTAGAACACAATCGTGGGGTCATCCTCGTAAAAAATCCTGCTACTTTTTATCCCTAGCACTAAGCAAGTTGACTGACAGGAAGCCGGTGTTTGTGGGTGATAACCATCCATTTTCTGAGAGTGACACAAAAAATGTCCCTGTGACGCCAACACCAGCCGTGTGGAGAAAATATTGAGTAAGTGATTTGTGAATGGATTTGCCGATAATCACAAGCCTGTGATTTCACTCTGGCTGGGTGGTGATTTTCTGATTGCAGGGTTCCGCAAATTAGTAGCCCAGTGATCAGGTTTGAATAATCCCCTTAGTTCTTCACTCTCCTCGCTTAAACCCTGTGAACCAGATCACGGCTTGCTGATACCACTTAGTAATTGCTATAAAAGATCTATCACACTAGGATCCAGACTAGGTCTTCAAACTGTGCATGACAGGTGTAGCCAATACAAAACCTTATTGTGGAAGTCACGGGCAAAAAACATAGAACCACTACACGCCGCAGCTTTGATACTGGTAGTGCAAATACTGTGGATAGCCCCAAATCCATTAACAGTCATAGATCTATACAACTCCACTGTGTTCTCACCCGCTGCACCCATTATTTGAAACACTGCCACGCCAATCCCCTTTCGTATATAAAATGTACACCAATCTTCCTGTATCCTGCCATTCATGTTTTATCAATCAATGTTACCTTCAACCATTTCTTGCTAGAAGAATTAGGGGAGAATGATCAAGTTTTGGAGATCTTTCATAAACATACCTATTTGATAAAAGCTGGAAAATGTGATATATATGTTTCGTTTGGATGGAGAGGTTTGTGTAAAAAAAGCTAAATATTTATTCTCCAGTGGCAGCTGCAGCACAGTCCAAAACACAAATATGGGAGCCTCACAATCTGCCAACCCTGACGCTGCCAAACATCACTTACTGGGACATGCTGAGGGTGAGATGTACTAAGCCTTGAAAAGTGATCAAATGGATAGTGAAAAGTCCTAAATATCCTAGCTCAAGAGCTCACAGTCCAACTTTGGCAAATTACTCCTGTACTGTATCTAGGCAGCTGAAAGAGTTTTCTGGGAAAACAAGTAATGGAGAAGTTAAGGAGAACAAATATATAGGCTGCTAGCCAACTTTTCCAGATACTGAACTCTGTTAAAGGGCAGAAAATTTCTTACCCAAATCTCTATGGGTTGGGATCATTTGGTCTACAGCATGATGGTCAACAGCCATTAGGTCGACAACATTAGGTCAATATGGGAATAGGTCAACATGGGTCTAGGTCGACATGGTTCTAGGTCGAAAGGTCATTAGTGTGACAGGTCATTAGTTCGACAGTGTCTAGATCGACAGTCACAAGGTCGATATGGGGTTTTTCACTGTTTTTTGACCAGAATGTCAACACAGTCGACATGGACACAGTTTAAAGTATGACGCACACTATTTTATTCTACCACCAAGCCCTAGTGGATGATAGGGCATGAAATACTGCCTGTTAGCACACGTTGGCTCAAAAAACAGGTAAAAACCCCATGTCGACCTTTTGACTGTCAAACTAATGACCTGTCGAACTAATGACCTTTCAAAGTAGACCCATGTCGACCTTTTCTTATGTTGACCTAATGATGTCGACCTAATGACTGTCGACCATCATGCTGTAGACCAAATGACCACATCCTATCTCTATTTTCCAGGTTATACTACACTGCGATCATCTGTTACCATTTATTTCCATTATGGTTGCAAAAGCAGCATTTAAACTTATCTGCTTACCTATTAACTTATTGCTAAGGGCTAAGCTAGAGAAGCAATTATAAGATGGGTGATTGTGATTTATCGCTTAGCAGTTATCATTCATTTTGCAGTATCGTGTTTCCTATGCAATTATATATATAGACAATTTTTAGTTGTTGATCAGCATCATCATTGCCAGGACCTGCAGAGGAACAATGTAAATCAGATAGTGTGAACTTCAAGTAATTGATCATGTCCTTTAACTATACTGGCATTAGTGATTAATCACTCTGTCGTACAATTTATTTGGGTGATTCAGTGCAGGAAATGCTGCTTTGTCCTATATAAAGAGATTTTAAAGGAATTCATTTCAGATGATTGGTCGCTCAAAGAAGCATTAACTAGCACAGTATTCACTAAGTGATTAATCTAGTAAGATCTCATGAGATACCCTATGGTGCTCTAGGCAAGAAATTGATTTGCCACCTTCCTTCCAGTCTTCCTGCTTTGAAGCGAGTTGCTGTTCTGTATTATGTACAGTGGCGTAGCTACATATGCGGCAGACCAAGCGGTGGCTCGGGTGAGCTGCGCCACCAGGGTCCGTGGTGGGCGTCGCTGGCTGACTTGACAGACAACCGAGGCAGCATATCCAATGAGTGGGGACCAAGCGCAGTGTATATTTAATGAGTGGGTCCCTGTCCCGTGCATATGCTCTGCGCCCACTGCTGCCTGGGTCGCCTCTCAGCTCAGAAAGCGGCGCCCATAGTCAATCGTCTCCCCCTTCTTGGGGGGGGGGGGGGGGGGGGGGGGGCTGTAATTTTTTTGGCTGGGGGAACAAAAATTTCTAGCTACGCCACTGATTATGTATGTATGTACATATATATTGTTTTGTACAATATATATTGTTTTATTATTATTATTATTTTTTTAAATCAGCAGTAATTGTTGTATGCAGGGAATAGGGAAGGGAGGGAGATGCAAGTGTGACTTTGTGTTCAGCCTTAAGTGATAAAACATCTGAATTTTCCAGCTCATAAATAGGTTGGAAATAACTTTAATATCATCTTTTTATTAGAAGTAGACTCATTAATAATGATAAACAAATTTGGCAATAAGCTTATGATAAGTTGGCGGATACAAATGTGAAAGAAAATGAGTTTGGACTTGTTTTTAATTTGGCATATGTATATGAGTTACAGTACCTACTTAGCATTAGATAATTAGTTTCAGGAATAGAAGTCATAATAGCAGGATCATATACTATTTTTCAAATACAGTAACTTCCTGTTTCAGACAGTTACATCATTTTTAGACTAATGATAACGTATAATGGCTTGGCAATAGCATAGCTGTACAATGCAATAATAAGATGTATGTTCAACACAGCACTTCATAATAAGCAGTTAATAATCAGAGGCTTTGTCTAGCTTTAGTTTGCAGCCTATCAGCAGCTTCTTTTGTGCTACTATGTATTACTAACAATGTGTTGTTGGAAAATATATGAATTAAAATAAAGGAAATCGGCTGTAAAACCTTAAAAATATTTAGGTCAACTTCAATCACACTTGTTACCTATATTAATATAATAATATTGTTAACATTAGGATTTGTTTTTGAGGGATTTTGGATCATTATATACAATTATACAGAATAGGGATTTGCCATGTTTTACTTGTAACCCCATAATACATCTATGGGAACTGGTATAAATACCAGCCAGGGGCACTAAGCCTCCACACCTTGAAAAAGGGCTACTTGAAAGCCCGAAACGTGTTGGGGGAGGAGAGGATGCTTGGGGCACTTGTGGTAACTGGCTAAATATCCCTTTTCTACTCTTTTTATTTTTTTTTATTTTAAATCTGGTTTTAACACCTGTTATCTGCCGCTTTGGAAATAAAAATATTTTGTACCATGATCTGGATTCCATCATTTGAGGGACCTGGTGGAGAAGCTCCCAGTCAAAGAAACCTTTTGAGGAACATAGGGCACTGGCCCTCGGTAAGTTAACATTCATATGGTCGCTCGCCGAGGAGACCAGGTTAATCTTGCAGTGTTCATCTATCCATCAGAAAATAGAAGACCTAAAGATACCTTGATGTGCATATAGGGCACTGGTTGAGGGTCAGTTAGTAGGGTCCCATTACAAACTACTAGACAAAGGGATACCAAACAGAAAAGTCGGTATGTCTGACCCGTGATTGAAAATTTTCTGACTAAAAGGGGATACAGCGCCTATGATTGTCCATTTTGTATTGCATTTGTTACCTATATGCCTAACAGGTGTACTAGTCTGTTGCGATTTATTACTACCATGTGTTTTATAACAGGCAGTAATAAATTATATAGAATCAACCTTGTTATTAGCGTACAGGAAATAAATACCTTCAATGCAGATACCATTCACAGTCCACATAATTAGACAATAATAGTGATCGCTGCAGTCATAAAGTACAGCAGCTTGGAAGAGTCTTCAAAGATTTGTGTAGTTTGGATCAGGAGGTTATTTGGGTAATTGGACAGTTTGTTCTTGCAACAGTTTATTTGTGTGCCATATAAATGGTAGGTGTAAATGGGTATCCAATAAATAGCAGGTGTAAATTTGGAATCAAATATACAGGTGAGTATTAGAATCCATATTTATCTATCCCAAAGCACAGATCCAAAATTGAGCTTTTTGGAAGGCTGTCCGCCCTTCGATGATTAAGATCTGTGCAACTCCATGCTGGAAAATCAGGCCAATCAACAGGCTTTCCATGTGTGCCTACATCTATCATCATTAAAATCAAGATACACCCGATTGATCTGCAACAGGCATCCAATCTCCATCCACGCACTAAAAACAGACACAAAGTTACCTTATGTGCTCATGATACTTCCACAAGACCAGTTCTGTACAATTGCATGGTCATCACCCTATTGCCGTGATGGACAGTGTGATCTGTCAGCAGAAAGATGGGATTGTCCACTCTTTATATGACAATTCATGTGCATTTACATAGTGCAACATAATGTATGCACAGTTCACAATTGATTTCCGTGGCACATATGCAGTTTTGTAGATATCCATAGGAGCCATTTGCATTTGAATCAGAATTGCCCTCTAATTAGCTGCAGGTGGGTGTTTCAAATACCCCCAAAGTCAGCTAGCAGCACTGCACTTCTCAGGGATTTTATATCAATATCTAAACAGATGCAAAAAAGTTTCCCGGCTAACTAGTGCCACAGGGCTAGATGCACTAAGCTTCAAAAGTGATCAAATGGAGAGTGATAAACAAGAAACAAGAAACCAATCAGTTCCTAACTTCTATGTCTCAGACTGTGTTTGAAAAATCTCAGACAGGAGCTGATTGGCTGGTTGTTTATCACTCTCCATTTGATCACATTTGAAGCTTAATGCATCTGGCCTACAAACTGTTGTGGTCATGTACAAAATAAAGTGAATTCCCTTTAACTCTGTTCTCATAAGTTATGTGTATCATGTATTCAAAGTTATACACACATCAGTTATTCATTTGCTTCATAGGATTCACAAAATTAACCTCAAATAGATCACCCCTAATATTCTAATTTTTACTTTGATCATTAAAATTTAATGGAACAGATTTTAACACGGCAATCTTTCATGCATGATTTTGCCTTTGCAGAGCTCATTGCGATGACAGTGGTAATGATATCAAATGTTTAACTTTGTTCACTGATTTGGAAACTCATTTGGAGACACTGACAAATCTGAAAGCTAAATAATTACGTAAAAAAGGTAAAATGCTAAAAATGACACATAAATGTCCCTATAAATACAATGAATTCTGATCATTTAAGATACAGTACTAAGATACTTGACACTGCCCAAGTTAAAGAATGAGTCTAGGTGCATACACATTGGCCTTCAGTCTGGTTGACTCACAAAGTTGTGGATTTCGCAGTTTTGCAGGTCAATTAAACACCACTTACATAAACGCCCGCCGTACACATGCCGATCTCTCACACACACATGTGAATGGATTTTTTGCATAAACATCCATTCACAGCTTGCATGCGGGGCAGAAATCATTCGATGGTCGCCGATGGTGCTGACTTAGATCTGCGGCACCTTGTGTGGGAAGATGTCAGCTGCCCGCCTCCGCCACCCTCATCACTGGCAAATTACCATGGGAATGCCCAGTGTTCTGATGGGAACACTCATGGAACGCTGGGTGTTCCCATGGGTGCAACCCATGTCCACCACTCCACGCCACCTGTCTGCACTGCTGCATGCGAAAGGGCAAATAATCAATTCACCATGCCTGCTCGCACAAAGAGACAGCCCTACAAGGTCAGTATCACAAGTAAAACTAGACTGTGCAGGCAGGTAAATTTTGACTATAATGTATAGAATGTAGTGGTCTTGTATAGTCAAAATTGTCCATAGCCAAAATCACACAGAAATATAGTCAAAATTGGTGGTTCTGGGCTCCAGGGGGTTCAAGGGAAATTGCATAGCCAAAATCTCACCATGTGTATGCACCTTTAAAGTACATATTCTTTTGTCCTCCCCTAAAACCCCATTCCATTGATCTTGATAAAGACCCCACTGTTTGTTAACAGTTTCAGACATGAAAATACCTATCCAGACATTTATTTGGAGTATTTAAACACTGTTACCTCAACAGTTAGGTAGAAACAATGTTGTTTGTCTTTCCATTCTGAGTCAGAATGAAAAGGCTGTTGGAAACCCTCACTCTTGAACATGCCACATACAGCTGCCCATGGGAAAAGCAAGGAGCTTACAGGCCAAAATGCTACCTTCAAAGATTGACCTTGGGCCTTGTTGATTGTAATTGCAAAAGAGAGCTGTATTGAAAAGCAATGGATATTGCAGTGTATCATATGCTCTGTTAAATACAAATATAGAAGGTCAGCACTATACTGGGCTCAGAACATGTTATTTTTAAGGAAAGGTCTCACATATGTTGATCCTTTGTTTGCTTTAAACCTTCATTCCATACTTTCCGGACTCCCCTGAAAAATAAAAAAAATCAAGGCATATTTAGTGAATTATGTCCAATAAATGATATCCAAATAAAAAAAGGCTGCAATTTAAATTGCACAATAGAAACATTTAGATCCTTTTTTGACATCCACATCCCCCATATTTCTTTTGGAATACGAAGTCCCTGGTTTGACGCTCTTGGCCAACACTAATAGTTGCCATCTTATTGGTAAGTAGGGCATTGTATCGCCCTTTCTTACATTGGTCATTGGGAGATTGAATTAACCTAGATTACACTGAGTAATTTAACGTGAGACATTTGTATAACTATGCTGAAATTACTAATCTGTATACTATATATAGTTCCAGTAAGCTTTATTTGCAACTTTGTATGTGGTTAAAAATTTATTTTGGTGTGAGTAAAGATGCTGGCCAGAGTCTTTAGTATACTGTGAGGTTTTTCTGTCTCTTCAATGCAAATATTATGCAAAAATATTGCAGACTCCAACTATTAGAGCAGCTAAGTTGTGTCTGGTGTCATAAAGTACAGCAGCTTGAAAGAGTCTTCAATGAGTTGTGTAGTTCGAATCAGGATTTCATTTGGGTATTCGGGTGTCTTACTTTTTTAGAACATTTCAGATGTTGTGCATCTACCCTGCACATCAATTGTGATCAGGGAATCAGGACTTCTAAAAAATGGTATGATCCCCCTATGGCCATCTAGGTTGGGGGAGTCATAATATTGCAGCATATATGCTGTATGGGACCCATAAAGCTCTATAATTTGCATCAGGTCAGGAAGCCTCAATAATAAAAAATCCAAAATGACTATGATATGTAACAGCTTTGTCATTGCCATATGAACTACAGGATATATGACTATTGAGGCTAAAACACAAATAAACCATGCGATCATTGTTCATACACAGGGGCGTTGAGGAGATATCAGGAAGGGAGGAAACAGGTACACAAATAGATCACATGACTGATTGTTTCACTGCAATTGGTATATATATCTGTACACTGAGATGAAATTGGAAACTGTTTAAAAAGCTTATCTATTTATAAAGAGTAGCTGTGCACAAACACAGAAGATTGGTTAGTTGGGATATTTATAGGCCTTGAAAAAGACTGCAAGTGGGTCAAAGCATGTCAGTGGGAGGTGAATTTTCAGGCAGAGGGGCAGTTTAATGCATATGCTATGCTGGGTAAGTAGCTGAGTAGGATGCTGCAAATCGGAGGATGCCCTGACTTAGCTGCACCAGTGAAATGCAGAAAACCACCTGCGGTTACAGATAGACCACATCAACGTCAATAGTCACTGGGCATGTGATGATGTGATGCAAAGGGGGCAAGTTAGGTAAGGGGCACTAGCCACACTATAACAGTGGACATAATATGTAAGGGGAACTACAACAAAGAGCATAATATGTAAGGAACACTACAACAAAGGAAATATTGTAATATTTTCTGTGGATTTCAGTATTTTTAAATTGTTTTACACTATACACTTTGTTATATTTTGAAATGGCTATATGACAATTGAGTTACTCACTTCACCAACCAAAGAGGAGGAAACAGTTCTCATCCACATATAATATGGATTGTCTGGGGGTAATAATAAGATGGGAGTTCTATTTCATATGGGATGTTGCTATGGGCAACCAATCAGCATCTATTTCTAATTCATTTTGCACCTTCTAGAAGATAATAGATTGTATCTGATTGGTTACCTGTAGCAACAACCCATCTGAAATAGAACTCACATCTTAGTAAATTTACCCCTCTATGTCTGTGTAAGATTTTTATACAGAAAGGAGAAGGTGGATAAGTACCAGTGCTCCTAAAAGGAACATTTCTTTCTTTCTTTATTTATTTATTAACAGTTTCTTATATAGCGCATACAAATTCCGCAGCACTTTACAGAGCATAGTTATGAGCAAACACATAACAAATTACATTACAAGACAGTTTAGGACAAGTACATGGTAAATAAGAAAGGCACATGAGGAGAGAGGGCCCTGCCCATGAGAGCTTACATTCTAAAGGGGAGGGTTAGACAGACAGGGGTAACACAGAAGGGGGAGAAGTGAGCATAAACAGGTTAGGATGAGAGATGGTCAGGTTTTATGCAGGAGGGTCGGAAGAGGTCAGCTTAGTGTTTGATATTTTAAGTCTAAAAAAGCGCTGGGTCATCCAAGAGTAGACAGCAGAGAGACAGTTGGAGATATGAGTTGGATGGAGGGAGAGCGATCAGGAAATGAGGGGTAGATTTTAGTATTTTCGGCATAGTGGAAGTCGAGTGAACAAATAAGTTCACCCAGAGAGGACATGTAGAGATAGAGAAGAGGGCCAAGAATAAAATAAGGTACTCTTTACCTAGAACGGCGCCCATCGCGGTCGTCGCGGGTACATCGCGGGTACATTATTGGCCACCCGCGATGCTAGCGACGCGATCAATCATCGCGTCGGTCGCGATGTCGTGGTCGTCGCGGGTGGCCAACAATGTACCCGCGATGTACCCGCGACGACCGCGATTACCGCGATTGATCAATCATCGCGGTCATCGCGATGTCGCTCGCATCGCGGGCGCACAATAATGTACCCGCGATGACCGCGATGACCGCGATTTCTGGCTGTGGAAAAAAGACAAGTGAAAAAAAGGAAAAACACAGCAAACGACATGGCATCCCTCAATTGAAAAAGTGTGAAAAATACAAAAATGACAGGAACAGCAGAAGGCCGAATTAGCAGCAGGGCCTCAGTCACCAATAGAAACAGCAGCACAGTCTCTGGAATCACGGTGACTCAGCAGCAGACTGAACAGCAGCAGCAACACTGGAATCAGCAGCAGGCTCTCAGGAATCAGTAATAATCAATCAAAACGCAAATCTCTCTCTCTCAAACCACAGCTCCTCTCAACCAACAAAATTCCCCACAAAATGAAGCTCTTTTAAACTGTCACAGGGGGGCGGTCTGAGGCAGTGGGATGTACCCTTTGTTGTTATTGTCCTATAAACATCTGTCACTATGCAGACACAGGGGGTTGGTCTCAGACAGGAGGATGGTGTCAACATGAGTAACTAGGCAGACGGACCTAGGGCAGATGTAGCTAGGCAGACTAAGGGCCATTCCACCTATTACAGATGTTACCATGCAGAATTAGGGTCATTAAAGGGTCATTTGAACCCATTACAGATGTGAGTGTGGCGGGAAATCGCGGGCATCGCGGGCATCTTGTGCACCAAAATAACACCCGCGATGCCTCAATCACCGCGATTTTAAATGCTGCCGATTACAAAGTTGAGGCATCGCGGTCATCGCGGTGATCTTGGCCCGCAAATAGTACCCGCAATGCCTCAATCACCGCGATGAGCCGACGAAAAAGTTGAGGAATCACTGCCATCGCGGTGATCGCGGGCATCGCGGGCATCTTGTCCACCAAAATAACACCCGCGATGCCTCAATCACCGCGATTTTAAATGCTGCCGATTACAAAGTTGAGGCAACGCGGTCATCGCGGTGATCTTGGCCCGCAAATAGTACCCGCGATGCCTCAATCACCGCGATGAGCGCAATTTTCCACCCGACAATCGCGATGAGCATCGTGGGCGCCCTTCTAGGTAAAGAGTACCTAAAATAATCAGGGACACCTACTCTCAATGGAACAGCAAGAGAGGTAAAGTCATTAGAGGTACAGCTGGGCATTTTCAAAACTGACAGTGCAAGTACAAGCATAAAGAGTGATATTCAAAATGTTTTAGCAGATGGAGAAATGGTGATATCACAGCTGAATAGGCAGATTAAGCAGCCAGGAGTAGTATGATGTGAGAATGAAGTGAGCTCACTCAAAGCAGTCTCTTGGTTTTCTGGGTTGCTGGTGTCTTTCTGAGTCACTTTGATACGAAGATGTTAAGTTGGTTGGCAGTTTCTGTCCAGGAGAATTATTTGGTTTCCGCGCTTGATATGCTAAGCAGCTCCTATGGGTTTGCAATACTTGGGTTTCTGTTAAGAGCGCTAAAAATGGTGATTTTTGTTTACTGGAGGTATAATGAAAAAGGGAGGAGAGTAGGGCTGTACATAAAAATATAAAAATATATATAAATGTTGGGGATGAAATTATTGATAAGTGGTACCTGTAAGGAAGGAAAAAAATTAGTAGAAATGTTTAAGTCCTTCTGGGGAAAACTTGAATTTTTTGTAAGATTGCCGTTTGTGTGTTTCCGTTGAAGCGCTGTCCCTATCTAACCCTGCAATGAAGATGTTACCTTTTCGCCGCTTCTTCCGGCTTTCCTGCGGTGTCAGCTGGAGGGCTTCTAAGCGCAAAGACTATCTGAGTGATAGCCGTTTGCGCTGATGCTCCGTCCATGGTGTGTAGACCGGAAGTTGGCGGAAGGCTTGTATTGCGGCTGCGGGTGTAGGAGACGGCTTCTCCGGTGGTAGTCTCTGTAAGGCTCCAACGCGTTTCGTACGCCAAGCGTACTTTTTCAAGGATAAAAGATTCTGCCAACTCTGTGGCTATTTATAGGGAAAAAACTTTAATGATAAAACGGAAGTAACATTCCGGAAGGAGGGTGAAAGTGGTGGGAATCGCGTGCTTTTCTAAACTGCTGACTCCATCTTGGGTTTTGATGTTGGTTACTTGATCCAACTTGGTTTTAATTTCGTTTGTATTTCGATATTCTGAAAGCAAAAAGTTTTAGAACGAAGTGAATATAAAAAGAAGGGAAGTATAAAAGATTAAATGAAACAGGTACCACTCATAAAAATGCATTTAGTTCTATTTCGATGTTTAGACCCAAAGGCTCCAGCGTTTTCATATTGAAGATCCATTTGGTTTCAGCTCTCCTTAACTCTTTCACAAAATCCCCACCTCGCCAGTTCTCATTTATCTTTTGTATAGCTATACACTTTAGACCAGATGGGTTTTTATTGTGTTTTTCGAGAAAATGATTAGAAACGCTGTGGGTTTAAGTCCAGAATAAGACCAAGCTTTAATCTATGTAACTGTTTTCGCCCTACTTAAAAACCTTCCTACTTTAAAATATGACAAACTAAAAATAGTCAGCTTGCAATAGTCAGCCAGGCGGAGGTCAGCCTTGTGTCCACAATATATACTAAAAGCTGTTTCTAAGTTAATTGATTGAGACCCCACCCAGCCAGAGCCCCTCTTCCACTAGCAATAAAACTAAGATAACAAATGGTAAGAGGTTACATACCATCCCAGCCACTAATAAATTTCTTCCTTTATATTTGACAGTGCCAGCGGGAAGGTTTCTTGTCTGATTCTACTTGTGTTACATTATTAGAGGTATGGGGATAACCTTGTGAGTTTCCAATCTACATACTGTGGTCTTCGATGCACAAAAAGAACCTACACAATTTTTTTTACCAGAAAGGATTTTTAGTACTTTCCATAATCTGGACAAGTCTTTATTAACTACTGAAATTATTTTACTGACTTCTTCCTGTTTTCATAGATAGCTCTAAGAATTATTTGGGAATTGAACTCAAAATCTCATGGCTACAATGCAATAATGATAACCAACCACAATGCCACCATGCTGATATGTATGACCAGGGCCAAAACAAGGGTTTCATTTGGTGCCCCCCCCCTTCCCCTGACAAGGGGGGGGCAAATAACCGCCTTGCCCCTGGCGCCGGAGATCCACCCATCCCCGCACATTCCTATCACTACCACGGCTCCTGCACAGTCCTCTCACTGCCCCAGGTGCTGCCCTTCTCCACCTCATCCCATACTCCTGCTGTCACCAGTGACCCGCCATCCGACTCAGCCATGTGCGTCCTGCTGTGAATGGCTAGGCTGGGTCACGTGGGGCGGCGGCGGATAGCTGGCTGTGGCTGTTCGCGGTCTGTGCAGCTGCCTGCTTCCAGCTTCGCTCTCCGGGCTTCCTCGCTCAGCCTATTCTCCTCCTTTCACGCTGCAGCATGTGAGGCAAGAATGGTGTAGCCGCAGTAGCGGCAGCTTGACTCTGTCCGTCTCCTACTAGCGCGGGGCGGGAAGCGCTGATGACTTTGAAAAGACTTGCCAGACGCTGATTGGCTGAATTCAGCCAATCAGCGTCCGGCAAGTCTTTTCAAAGTCATCAGCGCTTCCTGCCGCCACGCTAGTAGGAGACGGACGGAGTCAAAGTAAGCTGCCGGTACAGCGGCTACACCAGTCCCCGGAACCCCGCTGCCTGTCACCGGACCTCCACTGGCTGTCCCCAGACCTCACAGCGCCACCTCCCTCCAGCGCCCGGTGTGCGTGACCCCCCAGCCCCCCCCTTAGTTACAACCCTGGTATGACACATTTGCTTGGCTCCGTTGAATGAGCAGTAGGAAAATACACTTGATGAGACTCAGAAATGCATATGTAATTGAAATTAGCTTCAATTCCATTCAAGCAGGTAAATTGGAATTTGTGTGTTTGTTGTTTTCAACCTTGCAGTGCCAATAGGACATCCACAGAGATGTGCCACATTTCATTGCAGTTAAAGGATTTACATATTTGAAATAATCTCAATTGATAAATGATTTATCTGGGCAAATAGAGGTGCATTTATTTATGAAATCCATCTCTTTTATTTCTTCAGCATTCGAACATGCTAATATAGGATGGCGTTATTGTTTGCTCAAGTAGCATGAAACCTATTGAGTATAAAATCAAATAAATATGAGGCAGGTAGAAAATCCCTTGGGATTAGAGTAAAAAGAACATGTCCAAGCATCCACTAAATCCTAATTAATACTGAAAAGATCATGGTATAATACATGGTATAGGTATACAAGATTGGATTTTTCATTTGAACACATTTCCCCTCGACGGAATAAGTTAAAAGTATCAATGTTTGTTTTTCAAGGGGAAAAAAAACAGTACTTGTTTCCTAGAATGGCGCCCACTAAGCAATTAGTGGGCTATTTTGCTTAGTGGGCTATTTTGCGTAGGAAAATAGCATTGCATCGCATGAGCCATTTTAGGGCCATGCGATGTGCGATGCGATGCAATTTTCCTATGTGATTTATTCACTGCTCTCTCTGCCCTGGGCCATCGCATCGCATGTGCCGCAAAATCGCATGCAATCGCATGCGATTTTATAGGGTGTGCGATGCCATGACATTAGGTGTACAATAATATTATTGTATGTCCCCAAAATAGGTTTAACGCACCCCCCACTATCCACGCCACCCGAAGCGTTGCGTGCGCAGCGAGCACCGCGAGGGTGACGGAACGCATTCTCCGACTTTTTCATTCCCCCACTATCCACGTGGATTTTATATAGTGTGGCGAGCCCGAAGCGTGGAATACATGTAATGTAATCCGTGTCCCCTTGCGGGGCTCGCTATGCTCGCTGCGCTTCGGGCTCGCCCACACTATATAAATTAAAATCCACGCTGACGTGGATAGTGTGGGAATGAAAAAGTCGGAGGACTCGTTCCGTCTGGGCTCGCCACGTTTCGGGGTGGTGTGGATAGTGCGGGGGGCGTTAAAACTATTTTGGGGACATACGATTATATTATTGTGTACCTAATGTGGGTACAATGAGCATAGAAAAAATTAAATTAAAAAATCGCATCGCATGCTGTTATAATGGCCCATGCGATGCGATGCGATGCGATTTCCCTACGGTGCCGTACGTAGGAAATCTGGGCGCCTTGCTAGGAAACAAGTACCAAAAAACTAATAAAAGAGTAAAATCAGAAAACATATACAACATCATACACATCTTAGAAGCATTCTTACTTTACTTGTGCTATTTGTATATATTTTTATTGATCATAGATTGGACACACAATAACCAAATAAAAATAGACAGACACATACATCTACCAATATACATGTTTACAATACACAATTCACCAAGTACATATCAAAATAATAACTGTATCTAAATAACACAAAACATCTAGGAGTACAATAAATTTACAAGAAAAATGAGATACAATGGCATTTAAAGAGTCAGTCAGATTCTAGCTGCAGATGAAGAGCCTCTTAGCCAGCACCGGGGCTCACCAGAATGCAACCGCTGGTAAGCGCAAGCGGAGAGGCACTTCATCTGACGGACGCACGAGCAACTCACACGCACGCGCGTACCAGTTTTCGGGTGGCAGGGGGTGCGAACCCTACCTGTCTCCGCTTCAGGGAGACAGGCAGGGTTAGGTGGGTACAGGGAGGCGGCGGGGACGGCGCACAATGACGGGGAGCTCCGTCAGAAGGGCATCTCGGTTGACGACCCGACCGCTAGACCCCTGCTAATCTGGTTGGTTACTAGGGGCAATGCCACCACTTGGCTCTATTAGGTGTTTTAGTAAAAATCTACCCCATTATCATTAAATGCCTCAATTTCACTCATCATTACATTAAAAAGGGCTATGTTCTGGCGACCTTATCATCCATTAAATAAATCAGTTAATAAAATAGCAACAATATTAAAATATCATTTCTATAGACTAAATCTTGTAGAGTTTCAGGCCATTTATATAGCACAGAAGTATTATTGCCAACAAGTAGTGTTACAGCCATGTGATTTGGAAAAACAAATAGAGATCCATATCCTGTAATGGGCACAGAATTTAAACTAATGGAGCTAAAGTAATTGGATAACACAAAATATTTAATTTTGAAATGTTTTAGCACTTTTTTTAATGGCTGATCTTTAATAACCTTTCAATGGCATGTCACATTCAATCAAACTAAATTACACATCCTTCCTTTAAAATGTTTTATTTCAGCATTTTATTATTAAATTTTGCAAAAGGCCATTCAAGTTGCACACATATTAAGATGGGTTTTCTGATTGAATTAACCTCCTCACACTCAAGAGCTCTGCAGTAGATAAAGGATAGCTAAATAAAGATTTCAGCATTACAGAAGCTTAGATCTAGTACATACAATCCCAAAATCTGAGAGTAATAACCGTAAAATGGCTTGGTTTAAAAGAAAAAAAAAGATTTATTTTAACCTCAAAGGTTCACATACAGTACTCTATGTGATGTTCTTCTGCACACAATAAAATAAGTGTGGCAAGTACATTTAGGTAATTTACTGCCCAAGATATGCTCTGATCCACACAAATCCATACTCCACCAATGTTGTGACACAATGATATGTGGCTCAGACATACCGTGGGGGTTATTCTGGTTGACACGCAGCGATGCGAAGTTTGCAGCTCTGTGTGTCATTTTTAGCCCACCTACCATTTGCAGAAGCTGCCGCCCCCCATTTGCAGGGCTGAATTCGGCCGCACAGCTGTGTTGGGTGCGTGCGCCCGGCGAACACTCTGTTCATCGTGGCCGCACGCCCCCAGTGCATCCATATGTACGGAGGACCGAATCAATCAGAATAATCCCCACTATGTGTAATTAATGATAATTTGTTAGAATAGAATTGCTCTACTACACAGTTCTCAATTGGCTTCTCCAGGAATGATGCTTCATTCCATTGCTAAGATGACCACCACTACTATACTGCACATGCACAGTGCCATGTTATTATTACATAACATATTGTATGATTGCTATAGGGTGGGATGTACTAAAGGAGTGGTGTGGCCAAAAGCTTGTTTTCAGGCTTTGGCTGCATTTCCCATATGCACTGAGCCTCAAACATCAGAGCTTCGATGTGGATGGTAACACTAGCAGAAGCTGGCATTAACCTATAGAAGCCATGGACTTTTTCCACATCTGTGCTGAAGAGAAATCCGATTAAACCACTTCTAGTTTCTAGTACTCCCATGGCTGAACATGCACATGCACAAAGGGACTCCCATGGCTGGAATCCAAAAGTGCTGCCATCGCAAAGGACAGCTCTTCTGTGTAACAATCATAAAAATAAAATAAATAATTGGAAAAAAAAATACTTCCATATGAATAGTGGATGATGAGGGTAATCACTATTACATCTAAACCAACAATGTTGTCTGACCACTGATGACACTGCTGTGCTGCCAGCTGTGGAAAGTGTGTGTGGCTATGTGATATAGGCATGGCCTGACAGCCCTAGCCCTCAATGTTGGCTCTCCAAGGGTCTGGGAGATGCAGTCTTCCTTTGGGGAGGGATTGTTTGGTACACACTGTGCTGTTAACCAGGCGTAGGGTTAATATCAAAACAATTTTGAAGGAAACCTCTGCGCTTGTCGCAGCCTATGAGATTGTACAGTGGTATGAAAACACCAATCATACAAGGACAATATACACAGAAGAGATACTGACAATTTCTGGGCGCGGACAGGATTCGCTCTTTTCCTTATGATCTTGGTTTTACCCAAAAAGGAGAAAGAGAGAAAATACACAATAGTGCAAAACAGTATAGAACACTGGAGTAGTTGATTAATTCTATCCAGGATATAATTAAAGCTGGACTTGTACCCGTTAAGATGGTCTACTTTTTTAGGGTAGACATATCACACATTCTTAAGGGGCGGTGACGTCACCGTGGGGGTTCCAGTGCTTGTCCAGATGATATATGAAAAGAAGATACACAGAATAGTACAGCACAGTATTGAACACCAAATAAAAGCTTGTTTCGAACGAAAAGAGAGACAGCAGCATTCTGGGAGCAGGAGAGGTGACTGGAAGATTGGACCAACATTGAGTCTTCAGGGTGATTTTACCGCCCACTAAGGATGCTTGATATGTCTACCCTGAGAAAGTAGACCACCTTAAAGGGTACGAGTCCAGTCCAAATATTATCCTGGAAAAACAAGCTTTTATTATGGTGTTAATAAAAGCTGTTAGGCTTGTGAAGAGTAGCAGGATGCATCACAATCAGAACATAATGCATCATGCACCCTGCCCATAGTTTTCTACCACTGCTACTAAGTATTTAGTATTGGCAATAAATCAATCATAATTGGGGAAATGTCAATAAGAGATAGGACAGCAGATTGTCATGAGTGGTTTAAGTTGACATCCCCATGCTCTTACTTTGAGGAGGCAGCTGAAGAAAGGATTGGCATTAACCTCAACTATTTTGGGTAAGCTAACCACTAGTGCAGTAGTTATTGAGGTTCCCATAGGCTGAAATTTACAAATTAAAAATGTTGAAGCACCCCTGCAAAAGGAGCAGACTAGATTGGCCAAGTGGTTCTTATCTGCCGTCAAATTCTGTATTTACCAATTTAACAAGATATTTATTCAAAAAGTAAAATATTTGCATTTCCCAGAAGTAAAGTGTCAACAATAGACATCTTGAAATGTACTTCTGATTTCTTCAATATATGTCTAAACATTTTTATTTTTATTATTTTTTTTGAAGCGTTGGACTTTCACAATGAATAATCAAGAAATCCAAAGCATTATGCATGTAAAAATTAACAATAAAAACATTAATGTTCGATACCAATGTTTCAGTGACCATTATTTTACATAGTATAACTTAAGGAAAGTCAGTCTAAAATATTTGAACATAAAAAAAATATAAAGATAATCAATTGTCCGCATCTGACTCTCCTCCTTTCTCTACCAAGTCTAGGAGGTAAGATTTTATAGGACTAGTGGGTCTCCTGCTAATGTTTGCATCATGTACCATATACTGTATTACCGGTAAAGAAATTATTGTTTCGCAATCTTACTGGAGCTGAAACAGTAGAGATGTAGATTTCCCAAACTTCTAGGAATTGCTGCACTTTTTTTATTCCTCTCTAATACAACCCATTCCATATGAAAGAGTTAAATCAATTTAGCCTTAAATAATTGTAGCAATGGTGATTCTGGTTTTACCCATACTTGTAAAATCACCTTAGTGGCGTAGCTACGAAAATTGCGCCCCAACCCCCCCCCCCCCCCCCCCCCCCCATCGGGAATTTTTTTCCTCGCTTGGCTCCTGCTGTTAAAAAAAAATCTCCTACACAAAATGTCTGCCATCTTACAGCAGATCATTTTTTCTGCTATAAGGGGGCAGACATTTTGTGTAGGAGATTTTTTTATAACAGCAGGAGCCGAGCGAGGAGGAGTGCCGGGACCGCAGAGTAGATATGCGTGTCCCGGTTACATAGGCAGCGTCGGCAAGTGGGTAAAGCAGGGAGGTTGACTTTTCTCTGGGTGGGGGCAGCAGTGGAACAGGCAGGCAGCAGTGGAATGATAGCCCCGCAGACCCCCGGTGCCCACACTTTGCTCAGCGCCTCCCCGCCGCTGTTGGGTCCGCGGGGCTATTGTTACACCACTGGCTGCACTAATTGGGAGTAATAATTTCCTAGTACCTTTAGTCACAGTTCAATTATTCAAAAAACCCATTCCGGGGTTCAAGCCAGATCATTTTTAAAATATTCAGTAGCGTAATTCCTTATCTGGATCCAAAAGTGCCTAATCATGGGGCATTGCCATAAACAATGGTAAAGATCAGCTAGTTGATGTTCACATTTCCAACAATTGTCACTATGGGCCTTATTCTAGTTCACTCTTTCTGACAAAATCCTTCTTAGATGGACAAAACCATGTGCACTGCAGGGGGGGGGGCATATGTTACTTGTGCAGAGAGAGCTAAATTTGGGTGGGGTTTTACTTCAAAGTGAGATCTATATTGCAGTGTAAAAATAAAGCAGCCAGTATTTACCCTGCACAGAAACAAAATAAATCACCCAAATCTAATTCTCTCTGCACATTTTACATCTGCCCCCCTGCAGTGCACATGCTTTTGTCCATCTGAAGGTGCCCATACACGTACCGATTACCCAGTACTTTTTGTGCTAAAATAGCATCGCATCGCATGCACAAACGCGGGGGCCTGCTGTATTATAGTTACGCCACTGCTGTTGGTGTGCCTTGAGGACCGTGGTTGGGAAAACATGGTCTAGGGCAGTGGTTCCCAAACTGTTTGCCTAGGCTCCCTGGGGTGCCTCAGGACACTTGCAGGGGTGCCTTGGGTTGGTGGACCAGGATCAGTTTATATTATGAATGGTCAATGTAACAGGCAAAACCAGTGCTTGTGGCTGCCAATCATAACATATGTGGACAAACAGAAGCAAATCCTGTCCCCCACCAGATAACTGTGACATATAAATACAATGCACTTAATTTAATATTTTTTTCTGAATTTATCGATAAGAAGCATTTGGCCTAGGGGTGCCTTGAAAATGTTTTGATGCTCTAGGGTGCTGTGATTCAAAAAAGTTTGGGAACCACTGGTCTAGGGAGTAATCCAAAGGCACTTGAAAAAATGGGATAGCTTTGAAGAGTGAGGGCTCTTTCTTAAATAATGTATCAATGGGATTGTAACAAAGAAAAAAACAGAGGTGCAGTGCTAATCGATTTTGAAAAAAAAATTCTATGTAAATTGTATGATCTTTACATATTGATTTTAATAACCAATAATGAAAATCACACAATTGGGTATAAAACCATGGTGAGAAAGAAAAAAAAAACAATACAATGAAAAATGCCTACTTCCACATTTTAGTAGAAATGTAGGAGTGTTTGTTCCTATTAATAACCAAACAGTAGATAATTATGAGAGGAATAATTACCGCCCCTGGTTGTACAGGCTGTGGGATAGGTCCATACATAGGCCTTTATTCAGATCTGATCGCATTACAAGTTTGTTTGGAAAATGGGCAAAACCATTTATTTTGTTTCTGTGAAGGGTAAATATTGGCTGCATTATTTTTACACTGCAATTTAGATTTCAGTTTCAACACACCCCATCCAAATTTAATTCTCTCAGCACATGTTACATCTGCTCCACCTGCAGTGCACATGGTTTTGCCCATTTTCCAAACAAATTTGTACTGCAATCAGATCTGAATATGGGCCATAGTTCAAGTGGTCAGCCCAAATGTGGGAAAAAATCACCGGTGGATGGATGTTTGAAGAATGTTTTATAGGATGGTAGATTGGTACAGTATATCCTTGATCTCCCAATTTGAGTATTGCTTGGGGAGTGGTAGCCTCTAATTAACCAAATGCCCCAAAAGGATGTAATGGGGACCAATGTGGGGATCTTGATGGGCTGGTCCAGACTGCAATCCAAAGAATAGGTTATGGGAAGCAGGTAGAAGCAGTTGCTGACGCGTTTCGCTGCACTTGGCAGCTTTATCAAAGGGATTGTGTCAAATCTTTTTGAGAAAAGTGTAATGTAATGCTGGACCAATAGAAATGCTATCAGGTAAGAACCCACAACCGGAAATCTCTCCGACTCACATGCCTCCTGGAATGTGAGTTGTATATTGCCAACATTTAGTACACCCCCTGATCTCCAAATATTAAATGGGTGATGCGCTCAACCCTCCTGGAATTCAGGGTTATTTATTGATGGGAGAAATAATGATTTATGTGCATTTACATTTTGACCATGTCTCATCCCAGCCCATAGTTTCTTAACAAACCACAACAAAGAATTGTCTTTGATACAAGAGGGGACATCTTGTTCATGTAAATGTAGGAAGGTAATTAAATATCCCCCTCAAGAAATTGTCTTTTTAGGTCTGTATTAGCGTAATTCTCCTGATTATGGGGGACATTTACCAAAATGGATTCGTAGAAAAAAGGTGTATTCGTAGGGAGAAATACACCTTTTTTTTACGAATTTGTATTTTCGGGATTTACAATCCCAAAAATACAACAATTCGTATTCCTAAAGATGGAACATTCGTATTTGTATTTACAAATACGAATGTCTACACCATCGATAGAATACAACAGAAATCACCATTCAAAAGAATGGTGATTCCTGATGTACTAAGCAGCCGTACTGATAATACGGCTGCTAAGTGGTGTAAAACACCTACGCAAATACGACAGGAAAATACACCTTGCTTTCACTGTCGTATTTGCTTTAAGCCTGCACGGGCAGGCTTCAGTGTAAAAAAATAGAAAAAAAAATAAATATTAAAAAAAAAAAACCGGCGTGGGGTCCCCCCCACAGCCGTAACCAGCACCAGGCTGAAGGAGCCGGGGCCGGTAATTAAAAATCAGGGAACCCGACAAATAGGGGTTCCCCGATTTTTAACAACCAGCCCCAGGCTCCAGGTCCGGGGCTGGTTCCCAAAATACGGGGGACAAAATGACTAGGGGTCCCCCGTATTTTAAGAACCAGCCCCAGGCACAACCAGCCAGCAGGGTAATGCCACAGCCGGGGGGAGACTTTTTATACAAGTCCCCCCGGCCAAAGCATTAACCCTACCGACCAGTCAGCCTGGCCAGGGGCCCTGGGGGAGTGGGGACCCCCCCAATAAAGGGGTCCCCCCCTCCAGGACTTACCTGACCAGGCTGAAGCCTGGTGCTCAGTGCAATTTTATAAGTGGAAACCCTCTAGCGCTAAAACATGAAAGATGATACTTCCCTTTATTTGGCGTGGAAACTTCTTGACAGACAGGTGTGTGGGATTGATCGTCCTTGTGATTCAACTCTCATAGATTTTTATAGTACATGTAAAAAATGGAGAGTACAGACATCAATATTCCACACTATATAATGGATTCTACACCCGTGCGAATGGATGGAGGCTGTGAAGTATTCTTTCTTCCACCCGACAAAGAAGGGGACAGACAGATGTAATCTGTAGGAATGGTGCGTACCAAAACTCACATAAAAATGTGGCTGGTTCCACACATCAAGGTATCTTTAAATCTTTGGTGCGTACCCAACTCACAATTAGGAAGAATGATATCCTCACATAAAGGTATCTTTTAACCAAACGAAATAAAGAATTCTGTCAAGGGGGTGCGTACCCCAACTCACTGGTGCAAATGTAGTAGTACTCGCATCAAGGTATCTTTTAGGCCACTCAGTTGATAGATCAGAAAGGTGCTTTAATAACTTCCACATCCAGAAGTGACAATATAAAATAAAATCAAACAGAGTGATCACTGTGACTGCCGTATACAATAGAACAGTGATGAAAACTTGGAGTCTACAACCTGGGAGGTCTTCCGGACGATCCAGCCAGGGAGTAGGTCAGTCAGAGTTTCAAGGTCCAGCAGTCATCCAGGGATCACCTTCCTCTCAATACACACAACGCGTTTCGATCCACTCTGGGATCTTTTTCAAGTGAAAAAGATCCCAGAGTGGATCGAAACGATGTCGGCGATGGCGTCCGGATCCGACGAAATCCATGGAGGAAGCTGTAGAAGGAAACCATACTCACCTGTCCCAGCGCGACGTAGTCCAGGTAAGGGTCTTGGCAGAAAAACAAACCGACACCCGAAACCAGCCCGGGCAGCAGGGAGCCGCACGGTGTTTGTGTACATCGTGCGGCTCCGCCTCCCGAATGCCGCCAATAGCGGCATTCGGGAGGCGGAGCCGCACGATGTACACAAACACCGTGCGGCTCCCTCTGTCCGGCTGGTTTCAGGTGTCGGTTTGTTTTTTTGCCAAGACCCTTACCTGGACTACGTCGCGCTGGGACAGGTGAGTATGGTTTCCTTCTACAGCTTCCTCCATGGATTTCGTCGGATCCGGACGCCATCGCCGACAGCGACGTCGACTTGAAGAAGGACGTCGACATGGATCCAGAAGACGACACAGGACCAGAAGACGACACAGGACCAGGGCTACCTACGGAAAGAAGATAGGTAAGTATTAGTATGTGTGGGCTTTGTATGTATTAAAGTTTTATTTTAAGCATGTGTCAGTGTGTTTTATTTTACTATTTTTAATACTGTGGCACTACAAGACCCAGCGGGCCCTTTAATGCCCCGCAGGCTGGGACTTGTGGT
Source organism: Crinia signifera (assembly GCF_055691185.1). Taxonomy (NCBI): domain Eukaryota; kingdom Metazoa; phylum Chordata; class Amphibia; order Anura; family Myobatrachidae; genus Crinia; species Crinia signifera. The sequence goes on from NC_139218.1 coordinate 239,316,484, forward strand.
TCTCCAAGTCCCAGCTTGGGGGGTAGGCTTGCTGGGACTCATAGTGCCCCAGTATTAGACAATAGTTTAATCTTTTTTTTACACCATTTATCAGCTCGATGCCCACCGCCCAGGGGCATCGAGGACAGCACCAGGCTTCAGCCTGGTCAGGTAAGTCCTGGAGGGGGGGGACCCCTTTATTGGGGGGGGTCCCCACTCCCCCAGGGCCCCTGGCCAGGCTGACTGGTCGGTAGGGTTAATGCTTTGGCCGGGGGGACTTGTATAAAAAGTCTTCCCCCGGCTGTGGCATTACCCTGCTGGCTGGTTGTGCCTGGGGCTGGTTCTTAAAATACGAGGGACCCCTAGTCATTTTGTCCCCCGTATTTTGGGAACCAGCCCCGGACCTGGAGCCTGGGGCTGGTTGTTAAAAATCGGGGAACCCCTATTTGTCGGGTTCCCTGATTTTTAATTACCAGCCCCGGTGCTGGTTACAGCTGTGGGGGGGACCCCACGCTGTTTTTTTTTTAATTTATTTAATTTTTCTATTTTTTTACACAATGCAGCCTGCACGGATCTGACTGATCCGTGCAGACTGCCAGAAACATTCGTATTAGCGGCCGTATATATGTGCCGCTAATACGAATTGTTACACCATCGGAGGGTTACAAAGCAGTCGTATCTGACTGCTTTGTAATTTCCCCTCCGGAACACGACTTTGCATACGACTAAAACAGTCGTATGCAGCCGTAGGGGAAATACCAATACGAAAAACTAGGTTTTTCATATTGGTAAATTTCCCCCTATGTATCCAGTCTTGGAGAAATCTCAGTTGTGATGATATCTAAACATTTTATAATTTACCAACCTAGCAGTAACAAAGCTACCCACCATATACACAAAAATATCATCATTTGTAATTTGAGATTCTGACTTTTAAAAATCTTTGTGCCCTATTGAGCTAAGTTTAAGTCATTCTGTTTTCCATTACAACAGATGCCATTTTGTACCATTTATAAATGTTCACTCTCACATTGTACTCCACAATCAAATCTGGGCAACATGACATTTCCAATAACAATGTGAACGGATTATGAAGCATATACTGTATAAGCAAACACAAAAATATATATGAATACTGGGATATTTTAAAGGAGAGTCTCAGATATGACAGATCATTCAGATCATATTTTAACATTTAAAAAAAAAACATTTGTCTGTGGATAGGCAGAATAATACTATGAGAAGATGCCAGTGCTCTATATAAATCAATAATAATAAACCCTGCTATAATAGAGCTGCAGAAGTAATAAAGGAATTAATGGCAATCCAAACTATGCAACTGTATAGAGAAGCTATTAACCTAGAGAAGGGTTACATTTTTTTAACTATATTGTCAGACATTCTTTTTTAGTGTATTAATGCACTATTTATTTAATGCCGTTTATGTCCAAAATATAATAAAATAGCTAAAATGGAATAATATGGTCCAGATAAAAAGCTGTAAAGATTAGAAAGAAGTGCAAATTATTTACATAATAATAATATTCAGGTTTGAAATAGTATTGCTGCCAAGAGGTGTAGTAAGTATCACTCTCTCATCAGGGTTTATTTAGTAAATTCTGTTTAAGATGGGATGTTGCTATGGGCAACCAATAAGGATTCTATATTATCTCCTAGAAGGTGCTAAATAAATAAGTAGATGCTGCTAGGTTGCTATGGGTAACATCCCATTTCAATAGAACTCCACTCTTAGTAAATAAACCCCATTAATGGGCATATTTTTCAAAAAATAATTGCGTAATATACTAGAAAACACCCTTTTTCGTGGGACCTCTGCAAATACAGATGCGTTCACTTGCATTGTTGCTGCAATGCTAAAGCACATGCATACGCATCACGGGACTGATATTGAACGCCAGATTGCATACAATCATTCCTGCAGGTTTCTCATTCATTGCAAATAGATTTTGGGAGCATGGTTATACATGCCTTGGTAATCCCATTAATCACACATTGGACCTTATTCTGGTTGAATCAGATGGATGCGTATTTCGGACGGGCACCGAGTGTTCTTAGCCCCCCCTACCATACGGATCGCTCACGCCATCCGAATGCGGTAAGACGCCAAGTGAATGGACCCCGAGTGGATGTTTCATGTGAACACCTGCCCCATCTGTGGGAACCTCCCCCATTCTCCTATGGTCGCTGACCATCGAATGTTGGACCGAGTGGTCAGGCAGCCCCGAGTGTTTCAGACCACTAGGACATTTTTCGGTGTGAAAGCAGGGATATGGGCAAGCAGCTGGCATCCAGCTATGTCAGCTGTCCGCCCCCCACACGTGCATCATTGCCGGATTACCATACGTACGCCCAGCGTTTTCATGGGAACTCCCATGAAACGCGGGGCATACGCATATGGTAATGAGCCCAAACAGCCCTTCACGCCCCTCTCCACTTCCTGCTCAGATGGTTCCGTATAATCTTTTTCTGCACGGAATTCATGCCATGTTCGGACATGTGAGGCATTCGCACATGCGCAGAAACGCCTCTTCACATGCGCAAACACAAAACATTGGCCGGCCATCCACACACGCAGCCGTCCAACTCAATCAGAATAAGGGCCATTGTGGCAAGAAAGCAAGTGGACACATCTGTAGTAAGTATCCCAAATGTACCATGGAGGGACCAGAATAGATATCTACCTATCTGCAGTGGCCCCTCCTCCATTTACTACAGCAGCCACAGCCCCCATAGGTTTCTATGGCAGCTTTGAAGATGTCAAATTTATCTATAGTGTTAGCTGGTATATCCTATAGCAGTGGTTTCCAAACTTTTTGAATCATGGTGCTTTAGAGTATCAGTTTTTTTTCACAACACCCCTAGGCCATCAGAAACCTGGAAAAAATTACATTGTGTTTAAATGTCACCCTTGCGTTCAGTAATGTGGTAGGGACTGGATTCACGTATGTTTGCCCACATATTTTAAGACTGGCAGTAACCAGAGGATGCTCTGTTCTGAGTAGGGTGGCCAATCCCGGAATCGGTAGGATTCTGGATTTGACCCCAAAACTACTGGGATTTGAATCCTGGGATTGGAGCAGGATAAGCCTGGGCATGCGCAAATCTAAAGACTAACAGTGCTGAGCAGCCGCTCAGATGCTGCCCGGTTGCTCCTGACACCTCCTCGCTCCAGCCCACAGCCCACAATAAAAATTGTGGTGCCCTCCGATCTGGACAGCAGGACACTGCCAGTGATGTAGGCTGACGAGGGGGCGGCGGCACTCCAACAAAGAAAGAGACAGCAGACAGATGTACTGACGTTTCGGGACACAGCAGTCCCTTTATCAAAGATCGGTATGTATGTCTCTTTATAAATTTCTAATATCAATATGAGTGATTGAGGGAAAATTTGTTCCCCAAACAAACATCTGAACATATGTGCAATAGAGGGAGACTATGTTCCCCCAACGAGCATTCAAACTTATGTCACCAAACTTCATTCAATGGGAGTAATCCCAACATTAGGCACCACTCGTGATTGTGGTTGTATGATCAATATGTTATTCACTGTAAAATCTGAACCCCTTAAAATAAATAGACTTTACATATATTGACCATAATACTCTGGTCACAGGCCTTGTACAGTGGGCTCATGGGATATCTATGTCATGTAACAGGTCGGCCCTAAAAGGAGTACACCGTGCAGAAAGGACCCAACCATGAAGGGCCAATGGTGGTATGCAGAAGGTACCCATAATTGACCACTCAGTGGTAGGTATACCTGTATGACAAATAGTAACACAGGTAAACTTGACCTTAAGCTTAAATTGAGTATTTGCCATTATGAACCATCATATTATAAGAGATTTCCCATTATGGAGGATATGTACACCCACTTAGGGGAATGATCTGTAGTAATTCAAATGTATTTATACATCCACAGCTGTCCGTGTGAATCTATACGGCTAAAAATCTGTGACAGGAAAGAAAAGACCCCAAACACTAGTGTAACCCCTAACAGTGGAGTTTCATAACTAAAGTGTAAGTGCTGTCAGTTTGAAAAACCTGAATCATTGAAAAGTATAACATCTTGATTAGGCTCATAACGAGCAACTCTCCCTTCTAGAGACTCAGACCAATAAGCTGGGTCGATTATGTGACTTTGTCCTGAAAACAATACATTATCTCCACCAGGCGCCTCAAAGTTTATAGAGGATCTGGTGTGTCGACGTCCTGTTGGGATATACCCTATGAGAAATAATTGCGAGAAATTTGTCAATAACATCTGGTATGTTACCTGTATAGTCAGAATGACCTATTTTGGAAGCTTGTTCTCACCTTCACCTGTTCATTCTTTTCCGTGTAACTTTCCCTTATTTCCAACATTGTTTAAATTGTAGAGCTGATACACTAAGCTGTTTTAGCCAACTAAGTTGTTGTCATAGTTATTCAATAGTGAAGTCCTTTGAATGTTTTATCATTGTTATGAAGATAAATAGATGACTATACAAATTACTATTATGTACTTTTAAAGTCCACATTTTTATGTTTGTAGCGAACCCCTGATGAAGTCGCTTGCAGGGACACAATGCGTTGGGAACGTTTTTTTGCTAGGCTGAAAATTTCTGAAACACAACATTCAAGTTTTTATGGTCTGAAAAAAACACCTTTATTGAATGAGAAGATTAAAAGAGACTTTTTAATAAATGTTTATTAAGTATTGGACTTTACTTTGATTTACTACCAATATAACTAAAGGCTACTATAGAACCAATTATTGAGGGTTCAAACAGGGGCGCCAACTTACAACTGCTATCCACATTCCCTTTCCCCCGTCCAACAGGGGTTCTTGTAAGTTCGGCAGCCGAGATTTAAACACCAATTAGAAATTGGCGCGAAACAAGAGTCTGCTCCCTATATATATATATATATATATATATATATATATATATATAGACTTGAAAGGACAGCGGCGGCACTCGGAGACTGGTACAAAGTGATTTTAATCAACGCATCAAACTGTGCAAAAAGACCGACGTTTCGGGGAAGAACCCCGTTTTCAAGGTGCAGAAGTGACTTCTGCACCTTGAAAACGGGGTTCTTCCCCGAAACGTCGGTCTTTTTGCACAGTTTGATGCGTTGATTAAAATCACTTTGTACCAGTCTCCGAGTGCCGCCGCTGTCCTTTCAAGTCTACATTCCTCGTATTGGAAGGCACCGGAGCAGGCTGCACAGCCGGGAGAGAGTGCCGGTCCGCCCACCCATACTACTATATATATATATATATATATCAAGAGCGATGGAGGCACTCCTGGGACTTGCAATGAAGAAATACACAGATACGGCGGTCTGGGGCAACGTTTTGGTCACTTTAATGACCCTTTTCAAACTCCATATATATATACAGTATGTGTGTGTGTGTGTGTGTAGATATATATAATGCATTTTGCATAGATGACGTGGAGAAGCAGGACCGACACTTGAAGTTGTAGGTGACCAGCTGTTGACATCTGCACCAAGCTCAACCAGGTCACCCATTCCTCCTCAGCCCATGTTTGACTTTCTTCCCCTACATCCTGGCTGTCTAACCAACTGTCCATGGGCCCGATTCCGACCTGCATGTCCCCCCGCCGCATGCATGTCCGATTGCATGTCCCTCCACCCCACGAAACCCTGTACAGGGATGCCAATGGATGTGTACGCATACACATCTTTTTGCATGCGGCTGCACAGAGGAGAAATCATTTGATGGTTACTTGCCATCTAATGATTTCTCCTACTGTGCCCAGTTCTCACAGCCACCGCATGACCCAGGAGTCACAAGCCGGCTGCACGGATCGAGGTTCAGCATGGACAGTGACATCATCTGCCTGCTACGAGCAGGCAGGGGAACCCCTGTGTTTGCTGGGGCTCTCCCAGCATTTCTATGGGCACGCCCACTGTTTTTGTGCGTATGCCCATGAAATGCTGGGGGGCTATCCACAAACACCCTCTGCCTGTCACTCAGGCTACGAGTGCCTCCACAAAGAAAATTGTTGCCGAAGGCAATCGCAGCTGGCTCCTGCACATGCCTGTTGTCGACAATGCGCATGTGCAGACCCAAAATATTGGTGGAGGTTCCAGATTCTGACCTTTGCTAACAGGTCTGCTCCCCCAACACCATCCCGGGTGTGTGTAGCTGTCACTCTCGCTCCCCCACCCCCATCTCTCTCTTCCCCTTTTGTTTTCCCACTGTATATCCACTTTATGGGGGGGGGGCATATGTGTATCCATGCAGTTAATAATGTGGGGCATGTGTAAGGAGTGTTATGTGTGTCATCATGTGTATAAGGGCATTTAATAATGTGGAACATGTGGTGTAAAGAGAATATGGGTCACTACATGTGGTGTAATGTGAATAAGGGTCACTACATTTTATGTACTGTAGCATGAATATTTCACTGTGTGTTGTGTAATGTTAAAATGGGTCACTACATGTTGTGTAACATGAATATGGGTCATTACTTGTTGTATAATGTTAAAATGGGTAACTACGTGTTGTGTAACGTGAATATTGGTCACTACATGTTGTGTAAAGTGAATGTGTCACTATGTGGGTTGTAACGTGAATATGGGTCACTATGTGAGGTTAACGGGAATGGTTGTGTAATGTGAATAGGATTGTTCTACTCTATGGCATAATTTGAACTGGTGGTACTATTGTGTGGCCATGCTAATATTTGTTATACCTCACCCCCTCGATTTTGACGCGTGCCTCCGGCGCACATTATTTCTTTGTCCTGTTTGGGCAGTAGGGAACAAATTTGGAATTTGGAAGGTGCACCACACACTAGTACCACCTCTAGCTCTGCCTGCGGAAGGTGTATTGTAAATTAGATTGCGCTATTGTGTGGTGTAATATGAAACATGGGTACTATTTTTTTTTTTTGCTGCAAGGGCAAAAATTTATAGTTTGCAGGCCAGCGGATAGAGAGCAGACGGTTGCTCTGCGGCAGGGAGCAGCAAGGAAAGGCAGTGGTGGGGAGCGGCTGTGCTGATAGTGTGTGCCCACAATGCAAATACTCTGTAGGTAATCCACGTTGGCACACACCTAGTTACAGCTCTGTCTTGTAATATACTTTAATCTTTAGTATCTGGCATATAGATAATAGAAAATTCACACAAAATTTCAGGTAAATTGACTTCTAAAGGGATGCAAAGTTACAAAGATAATATAATATATAATATAATATATAATATAATCTAAATTTATATTCTAGAATAATGCAGGATAAGCAATGGTCACTTAATTTTGTGGTGTGATAAGCAAAGGCCTGGGAATGCATAGTGCCCATTCCATTAGAAAATTTTAAAAACTCTATTGACAAAGGCAGAATTGGGAAAAAGTTCACAGAATAGTTTTGAAAATTGTGCTCACCACTAAAGATGCACATCCACTAGTGTCATTTGGGCCCTCTCATCTGATTCCAGTGGCGGATTCAGGGGGGGGGCACCCGGGCACGTGCCCCCCCTGTCATTAATTTTGTAGATGAGGACCAGAGCTTTCCAACGAGCCCAGCCCCGTGTCTCTAGCCCCCCGGGAACCGGAGATATCGCCTCGTAAAGCTGTAACAATTTTTCCCCATAGGATAATATGGGACCCGTCAATTCCGACCCCCACCCGGTTCCGACGGCTGCCAGTTCCCCCCCTGGCATCACAGGAGCTTGTGGTTGATGTCATTCAATTCCAAATCGCTGGGCCTTCAATATGATATCAGGCTGGTCCATATTGGTCAATCGGTTCCAGAGATATAGCGTGTAAATCTTTTTTTTTTATGTTTGAAATATTGGTACTCTTTACCTAGAACGGCGCCCATCGCGGTGATCGCGACATCGCGGGCAGCACATAAACGGCCGCGACGCGATGCCCGCGATCACCGCGATTTTCCCATAGGGAACAATGTTAAAAAGCCTAATTGACCGCGATTTTGCATTCAATGCCTCAATGCCCGCGATTTTCCCATAGGAATCAATGTTAAATGGGCTAGAGAGCCCAAATAGCCCCAATTAACCCTTAAATGTCCCCCCAATTTTTGTACGCCACCCCACGATCCACGCCAACCCGAAGCGTGGCGAGCGCAGCGAGCCCGCGAGGGGCGGCGGTACGCGTCCTCCGACCTTTTCATGCCCTACTATCCACGTCGGCGTGGAGTTGAGAATAGAATAGTGTGGCGAGCGCAGCGAGCCACCGAGCCCGAAGCGTGGCGAGCGCAGCGAGCCCCGCGAGGGGACGCGGATACCTTCACAGTTATACGCGTCCCCTCGCGGACTTCACAGGTGTCCGTGGCGACGCGGACACCTGTGAAGCCCGCGAAGGGACGCGTTTACCTGTGAAGGTATCCGCGTCCCCTCGCGGGGCTCGCTGCGCTCGCCACGCTTCGGGCTCGGTGGCTCGCTGCGCTCGCCACACTATTCTATTCTCAACTCCACGCCGACGTGGATAGTAGGGCATGAAAAGGTCGGAGGACGCGTACCGCCGCCCCTCGCGGGCTCGCTGCGCTCGCCACGCTTCGGGTTGGCGTGGATCGTGGGGTGGCGTACAAAAATTGGGGGGACATTTAAGGGTTAATTGGGGCTATTTGGGCTCTCTAGCCCATTTAACATTGATTCCTATGGGAAAATCGCGGGCATTGAGGCATTTTACAGTAAAATCGCGGTCAATCAGGCTTTTTAACATTGTTCCCTATGGGAAAATCGCGGTAATCGCGGGTACCCGATTTTGATGTACCCGCGATTTACCCGCGATGCCCGCGATTACCGCGATTTTTTACCCCCGACGCCCGCGATTCTGATCGCGGGCGCCGTTCTAGGTAAAGAGTACCGAAATATTAATTTCATGGCTGTTCATGTTCTTTGAGGGCAGATTACTCTGGAACCAAACGTTCCAGTTTCACTGGACCAAAATCATTTAAAGCCCACTCAAAAGTTCTTCAATATGATACTTGTCTCATGTAAATGGGTCAGTTAGTTCCGAAGATATAGCCGGTTAAATGAGATAACTGGTTAAAGGGGGGGAGGGGTGGTTTTCTCTCCCCCTCACACCAGAAAATGCAGGGACTAGGCTGGTGTAAAAGGGGCCAACCTGGGAATGCATTTTCTAGTGTGAAAGGGGTATTATTTCAAATAGCTGGGACCTGCAGTGCTCGGAATACAGCCAGGCTCTGCCACTGTCAGTGGCTATCACTTCTGCCTGGCGGCGACTGTCCCCCATTTAACACGAGCATGTATTCCCCGTTGGCAATGAGCATGTAATCCCACATGGCAACGAGCATGGAACCTCTGGCAATGAGCATGGAACCCTTGGCAATGAGCATGTAGATAAGCAGCACTTACTGTATGTAGCATAATTTTTTATAGGCATTATGGTGTTTGGCATAATACATAATGGACATCATGCCGTGTAACTTAACGTGCAATGGACATTATGGTGTAAATGTTTAATGCGCGCCTTTGGTGGACAATGTCCCTGTTTATGAAGCGTATTGTGAATTTTGTCTTAATCTGTGTCGCATTATGTGAATTCTGGCTCAATCCGTGTGGCATTATGTGAATTTTGGCTCAATCCATATGGCATGTTATGAATTTGGCTCAATCCGTGTGGCATTATGTGAATTTTGTCTCAATCCATGTGGCATTATGTGAATTTTGGCTCAATCCATGTGGCATTTTATGAATTTGGCTCAATCCATGTGGCATTATGTGAATTTTGGCTCAATCCATTTGGCATTATGTGAATTTTGGCTCAATCCATTTGGCATTATGTGAATTTTGGCTCAATCCATATGGCATGTTATGAATTTGGCTCAATCCGTGTGGCATTATGTGAATTTTGTCTCAATCCATGTGGCATTATGTGAATTTTGGCTCAATCCATGTGGCATTTTATGAATTTGGCTCAATCCATGTGGCATTATGTGAATTTTGGCTCAATCCATTTGGCATTATGTGAATTTTGGCTCAATCCATTTGGCATTATGTGAATTTTGACACAATCCATGTGGCATTGTTTGAATTTTGGCTCATTCCATTTGGCATCATGTGTAAGGGGCAAGTATAATGGGGTCTAGTATTTTGTTGCATAATGTGTAAAAGTTGTATATGGTGTTGTACACTACACTCAAGGACACGCCCCCTGTTGAGTGGTCACACCCCCTTTTCCAGAGCGCGCCTTCGGCGCGCGCACAACTACATCCTTCACTTTTGTTGCCATGGTGGGCCTGTGCACTTTAAATGCCAGGGCCTATTTTTAATCCCATTCCCACCCTCTCTCTGCCGCTCTCTTAGCATGTACACTGGCACCACTAACACCGCCCCTCCCCCACCCAAACCCTCTTTTATCATGGTGCCCCCCCTGTCATTTTATCCTGGATCCGCCCCTGTCTGATTCTGATGCATCGGGCCGAGAAATCAGATGAACAGTCAAATTGCATGTGGGTTACCTCTGATTACGATCACAAGTGTGCTCCCATAAACATCGGATCAGAGCCGATGTCATGGCTGCCACAAGGACCTATCAAGTCCTGCAGTCATGACTGGGATCGCATACGCTACGTTGTACACAAAGAAGACCACGTGCAATGTTTCATATGCTGTCCAGCCATCCGGGAGCTCCGGGTGAGTTGGCGGGTATCACATGGGAAGTATCGCATGTGGATAGGCACCTTTAGCGCAATACATTATGCCCAATGTAATAGGTACAAAAACATTTGATCATATTGAGGAAAAATATCAAAACGTGAGGACTGACAAAGTCAGCAGTTAAACAATGCTGACATCTGCTGTTTAGTCTATAGCTGTGCATAAAGTTTCTTTTCATAAATTTACATTTGTAACATGCATGCATGACAGCTTGCCAGATAAACAGACAGGCAAACAGTAAATAAATAGTTTTTCTGACACAATATATTTCTGGAAACATAATCTAAGTCATGCTGACAGTGATGCTACCCGTATAATGAGACAATATAACTAAAGAGATAATAGAATGTAATAGAGAAGAATAAAAGACAGGTTTAGAATTTGAATAATATGTGACTGAAAACCACAAACTCATGTTTTAGGAAGAATTTTTGGTACTTGTGTAGTTTCACGGCGCCAGCATGGTGCCGTGCTACTTCCGGTTTGTACGCTCGTCAAACTATCTAAAATAAACTAACTTAACTCCATGCCAACATGGATAGTTCATACCCCCACTATCCATGTTGGCATGGAGTTGATTTTAGATAGCGTGGCGAGCTTAGCGAGTCACCGAGCCCGCAGCGTGGGCGAGCGAAGCGAGCCCCGCTGGCGCCGTGAAACTACACAAGTACCGAATTTTTTTTTTAAATCTTTTTAGCCAAGTGCCTTCCAGTATATTTGTAAAGATACGTTATTTAATCAACTAATAATTAACTTATGAAAGTTAACCAAGAATTAAACATGATTAGTAAATTAAATATTGCAGAACCTGAAGTGTTTTCAAATATACTAAGATGTACTAAGCCTTGGAGAGTGAGAAAGTGGAGAAAGATAAACTACCAACCAAACCGCTCATAACTGCCATGTTACAGGCTTTGTTTGCAAAATGACAGGAGCTCATTACTTGGCAGTTTCAGACCTGATCGCAGGGCTGCCCTGCAATCAGTTAGCACCCTCCCTGCCTGAGAGAAGTCTCCGTGCATGCCTACAAATGGCTTCAAAGCCACACGGGGGAAATCCACTCACCATCGATTGAATTTCCACCCTACTCCCCACCTCATGTGCAGCACCGTGTAAGTCAATACTTACCTGGCACTGTGAGGACCATAGGAGTTAGATGACGTCAGCGGCACTCCCTCCCAACAGCCGGGCCAGTTTGCGATATTTCGCATACTGTATATTGAAGCATATGTCCATCAAAAAATCAGCATTGATCTATACTGTATGTACATATCCTTTTTCAGAAACTCTTAAGGATTATAAAAGCCTAATGCCCCACTTCTGCTGGAACTCCTCTCTGCGATTACTCTCGGTGTACTTCCACACAATGTAGCGGTGGCCGGGGGAGCCGAATGCCACACTTGTGCTGGGATTCCTGTTCCGGAGACTGCTGGAAAGACCATTAATCTTACTCCTTCCTGGAGCTGTAACGAGCGTCTGTTTGTCATGGTTTCCGCAGATGTTGGTTGCCCAACTTCTGCCGGGCAGACATCACATAGAAAATAAGGCAGCAATTCTCAGATGTCCTGTGACGTCCATCATTAGAATGGGTGGAAGTGTCCATAATTGTCCATATATTACCACATATATTCTAAAACTTTAATATCTGGTAATATATGGACAATTATGGACAATTCCACCCATTTTAATGATGGACGTCACAGGACATCTGAGGATTGCTGCCTTATTTTCTATGTGATGTCTGCCCGGCGGAAGTGGGGCAACCAACATCTGTGGGAACCAAAACAAACAGATGCTCATTGCAGCTCCAGGAAGGAGTAAGATTAATTGACTTTCCGGCAGTCGCCGAAAGAGGAGTCCTGGCAGAAGTGTGGTATCCAGCTCACCCGGCCACTGCTACATGAGCGGAAGTGCACCGGGAGTAACCACGGAGAGGAGTTCAGGCGGAAGTGGGGCATTATGCTCTTCCGGCGACCGATACACATGCGGGAAGTAGCCGCGGCTCATCGTGACTTCCGCTGACATCCAACGTGGGATGTCCTGCTACCACTACATGTGAGGTATGCAGCCAGAGGGACAATGCACAACTCCGCCCAGTGACCCTTTTTTACCATTTTCCTGTGATTACTGTCCCAATTAAGGAGGTATAAGAGGCCCTATTTTATTGTACCACACCACACTTCTGAGGAAGGACTTTGAGTCTGAAATGCATTAAGGGGGAAATTTACTAAAGGAAATTTGTAAAAAAATATGTGTATTTGTATCCAGTAATACACTTATTTTTGACATTTACTTTCCCGAAAATACGGCAATTCGTATTCGTATTGATGTGCTATCAATACGAAGTGCCGTATTTTTGTGATAGTAAATGTCAAAAATAAGTGTATTTCTGGATACAAATACACCTATTTTTTTACAAATTTCCTTTAGTAAATTTCCCCCTAAGTGTCTGGTGTGCATTTCTCTTGGACCCCTGTGCGGGCCTATCCTGAACGTCTATCTTCAGTGCCCTGTGAATGGCCAATTACCGGTGTTGGACCGTTCACTTTTAGGAGGAAGCGGTGGAACATCTTGGTAGCAGCATGTGCCTGGGGACTTTGTTTTTTGCTTTCACATCGTCTACTTTTGTGAGTTTTATATACACATTAAAATATCAATCTGTTTTTATAACTACACATGATGGTTTTTTGTTTTGTACCCTCACTGTGAATCCCACTATTGGGGGACAAGGGTATCCTTTCTTTTTCCATTACAGATAAAAGCACTTCTGATATTGGAAACCCTACATCATTTAAAGTTATGTATTACTAATTTACCACCTCACTGGTCTGTTAGTGTATGGGAACAACCAAGGTAGCGCTGTGTGGTAATCATCTATTCTCCTATAAGGCACTTTTTTTACCAACTGCTGCATGCTTTGTTGTGTGCTATATTTCAAACACCCTTTTTCAAATATAAAATATTGCAGAGTATCATAGCAGTGTTGGAATCATGGGGCACCAGAGCACGCATCACCATGCAATTTTTCTGAGTTTGTTTCCCACTGGCCTTTAGTGTTCCAAAGTAAAATGAACCAACCATATTGAACTGTTCATCATCTCTCTCTCTGGCCCATAGGTATCAAGCTTCAAAAAGTGATAAAATGGAGACTGATAAACAGAGAGCAAATCAGCTCCTAACTGTCATGTTACAGGCTGAATTTGAAAAATTACAGGTAGGAGCTGATTGGCTGGTTGTTTAAAACACTCAACTATATCACTTTTTTGAAACTTGATATATCTGTAATTTACACAACACATATGGAGCCTTAGCATTTTCTCTTCCATGTGCCAGGACCAAGATTAAAGATTCTTCAGGCTTACTGCTTTCTCTCCATTGCAGCACACATATGATGATGTTGCGTTGTTGACTATGATAAGGAGCACACTGGAGCAACAAGAATACAAAGATTAATAGAAGAAAATAAGAAGACTGCTAGTAAACTTGAGCATGCAGGAGGCAGATGTCTAAGGATTGGAGGGAAGGTGATCAATAATCCATGACGTTTTTCATGGACTACCATAAACCTGTAATAAAATACTATATAATAATTAATTATTTTAGAGCACAATAATATAAAGCAAATAAAAACATTTGGGTATTCAGCGTGTTGGAAACAAGGTCGAAAAAGTATGTAAGAAATCAGTAAAACTCACTGGTGCACAAATGGGGGTTTCTGAATACCCAGAAATAATGCCACTTATAACTTACATTTTTTGCAGCACAATGGCCACTGGCCTTTTCTATTGGGTCCCATACATGGGTGAAAAGGTGTGTTTCTGATGTTAGCAATGTTATATTACATGGTTAACATGACATGGAATGCTGGTGCTCAGGATGTCATCAGACAGTACTCCGAAATCCTTAAAGTAGGTATGATCAGAAGCAGAGCCGGCCCTAGGCATAGGCAGAATAGGCAATTGCCTAGGGCATCATCTCTTCAGAGGGGCGCCTCCAAGACTGCAGAAAATCATCTAATTATCAATTTCAGGCAGGCAGCGGTGATGCCAGTGGCGGATCCACCAAGGGGCAACTAGGGGCAGTCGCCCCGGGGCCCCCCACACATCAGGGGCCCACACACTCCAGGTGGGTGGCAGGCAGCAGGGTCTGGGCAGTGCTTCCTTGGGGGCCGGGCAGCGTGGGGCATTCAGGGGTCCCTGCAGCGGCTGGACACTCAGCAGCAGGGTCCCTGCGGCAGACAGGAACTAGTCCGCCGCAACGTGGGAAGCATTGCAGCAGTACTGGAGGTTAGATGCTGTGTTCTCACCTGCCAGCCCCGAATCTCCCCACTGCCCTGCTCGCTTGTCACACTGTCTCCGGGGGAACCTACCCTGCTCTCCCCGTCTGATCACCCTGTGTCCCAGGTGCCATGAAGAGGCTGTGCCTGCACAGCAGCTCCGACTCTGATGGGCAGTGAGAATAACTACTCTGGTGAGTGCTTGGGGGGGGGGGGCGGGGTGAGAGGAGAGGAGGGGGGGCTCCCACAATTTAATTGTCAGGGCCCCCACAGACCTTAATCCAGCCCTGGGTGATGGGTCCGATCCGGTAGTTCAGGTTCTTGGACATTTCCCCCTCCCCTGCAGCGTCTGATCATTTCACTCTGTGATAGAAGCTGCAGGGTAGACGAAAGACTAGACCCTGAGCTTCCGGGATGTTGCTGCTACCCTTCCCGACTCTCTCTACACACTGTAGGTCAAGGTTGAGTGTGTCAGAGGCATCTGTGTTGTGTCATCACGTTTGATCGTCAGATCTCTTAGTCAGCCTGCAAGCTGCAGCCTCGAGGAGCAGCTAGCAGCCTACCCTGGAGAAAAAGCTTAGGAGGAAGAGAGAAAAGTACAGCAGAGAGGTTGACTACCAGATCTTGTATGTACATTTTAAGGTGTCAGTTGCCTGAGTACATGTTTTAATTACTTTCTAGTGTTAGAGCTACAAAGGGTGTATTTGCATACATTCCAATCTGAGGAATGGATTTGACAGTGCCCAGTGACAGGGGGACTCCTGCTTATTTTATAGTGTTCCCCTTTGCATTTATCTCTGCTTGTGTCTGCAGCTGGCATATAATCCAGGAGCATCAATGAAGCTGAACCAAAGTTATAAATTAATATATCATGTCAAAAAATAAATAAAAAAAATACAAATGTTTGTGGCTTTAAGTAATCAGTGCAGTTCTAAGTCTACATATGGGTCCAGTATATATGCAAACGCACAAATATAATATACTCCCCAAATGGTGGTATAGCGCCTATATTTCTAATACATTAGTCCATAAGTCCCATAAGTGTTCTTAAAATAAATGAAGATGGGTTTCCAAGCAAATTCTTTATTTGTTTCCTCAACGGTAAAGTAAACAATGTCGCAACGCGTTTCGTCTTACAAAGACTTCATCAGGGGAAATAGTTTATACTCTACAAATACAAACAATATTTGGAACCTATATTGGGCGCCCACTATAGTAAATACGCTTGTGCCCCCTCTATCCATATCGGCATGGAGTTGATTTTATATAGTGTGGCGAGCACAGCGAGCCACCGAGCCTGAATCGTGGTGAGCGTAGAGAGCCCCATGAGGGGAGGCGTAAAACCAATCAAATAGCTTAGTGGGCGTCCAACTAACATATAAGTTCACAATATTTCAATGCAAAACAATAGAACATGGATTTCATCAATGCAGGGTCATTTCATTAATAATTAATTTATTCATTTTCAAAGTAAGAAAACACCGGAAAAAGAGATATATAGATAAATATACTACTGCATGTATTATATGATGTAGAAAATATACGTAGCGACCTACAAATGGATATATAGGCAGCACTGTAATCACCCATACATGGAAACGTGGTCACTGGGACACCCTCCGTTTCATTGAGAATACCCATAATCAGGAAAGAGGCAAACAGATTTTCCATTTATTCATTAGGACTTTCATTGAACAATTCATGGGGCATGGTATAGATGGGGTACGGTCACTAGGTCCACTCTATTAAGATCGACATACATTAGGTCGACCACTGAAGGTCAACATAGCTTAGGTCAACACCTGAAATAAGTCAACATGGCTAAGGCCGAAAAGGCGACACAAGCATTAGGTCGACAATGGGAAGGTTGATATTCAAAAGGTCCTAGGGAATTATTATTTTTATTAGTTGACTTGTGCCGACAGGCGGTATTTCATACCCTACCATCCACTAGGGGGTAGAGGGAGAATATTATAGTGTGCCGGGGGAAGCTTAAATGCTGTAAAAGTCACCTGCAAATCGTATATTTTGTGTTATAATCATTAGCTTGGTCAAGTTTACCAATGAGAGCAATATGTGTGGAAAAAAACCCAGATCAATAGAATATCACCCCAAGATCTCCTGTCACTTTAGATGGGTGATCAGGCAGATAAATAATTGAATACCTCCCATAGGTCTAGATGTACGAAGCTTAAAAAGTGATAAAATCGAGATTGATAAACCACCAGCCAACCAGTGCTTAACTGCCATGTCACCGGCTGGGTTTGAAAAATAACAGGTAGGATCTAAATGGCTGGTGGTTTATCACTCTCTATTTTATCACTTTCAAGGCTTAGTAAATCTCGCGCATAGAGTACCACAATAGATACTCACAAACCTCTCCTTTTTACTTACATTCGAAATTGATCTGTTCATCTATACATCTATCTAAAAAATTAGGGGGGCATCAGTCAAAATCTTGCCAAGGGCACCAAATTGGTTAGGGCCGGCTCTGATCAGAAGGGTAGGGTTAATCTGTGAGAGAAGATTGTTTGGCTGTGCAAAGCGAGTGTTAGCCTGCACAGAGGCACAATTAGGCTTACCAATGTAATCCCCCCACACACATTTTTTTTAAGAGACCCACCAGGCAGTGCTATTTTTCAGCAGGAACCAGCAGGAACTCAGTTCCTGAACCTCTAATTAAATATGACATCATCAGGAACTGGGTTCCTTCGCCTGTTCTGGGCCAAATTGTACTTTCTATAAGATAAGTTTTATTTTAAAGTCACCTGTGGATGCCTTTATTTTTAATACAATATATACATCTTGCTTGCTCTCTCTCTAGCTATTTATTTTTATTTAATTGATTCAACCCCAGACCCGGAGTTCCAGGACCTATTTTTCCAGAAAAATAGAGTATCCCCCATTTGCCTTTTATAGCTGCAGCCCATTGTAGAATATGGGGATGAAATTTGTTGACCCTGTCAGCTCTAGCAGGAGATCAAAGATGTCACCATGTCAGGTTGAAACAACCTCTTCCCGGCTTCAGCTGGACCCGGGCAATTGGCCCTCTAGCTGATTGGGTACCCCTTGTAGTAAGGGAGAATTCACTGTGGGAATGGGGTTGCTGGGGCCCTGGGTTCCAGTAGTGATATAGCCGCCCTAGAAGAGAGGAGGTGTGAGTGTGATCCAAGAGGGTATAAAAGAGGCTGTAAAGAAGCCGTGGGGAGTTCTGTCTGGAGGAGAGTGTATTCCCTGAAGGACCTGAAGACTACTCAACAGTGAAGGAGGCCTATTCCCCAGCTGCGGTCCAAGGACTGAAGAACCATACTGCGTTTGAAGGGAATCGGTACATCTGTCAGAATGAACTTAGGTCTACAGTCATTAGGTCGACCCCATTAGGTCGACTGGCAGGAAGGTCGACCTGATTTAAGGTCGACAAGGGCCAAGGTTGACATGACTTTAGGTCGAATTTGCATAAAGGTCGACATGAGGAAGGTCGACTGGTCATAAGGTCGACATGGGGTTTTCACTGTTTTTTGATCCGAATGTCGACACAGTCGACATGGACACAGTTGGCAATGAGAATTGGACCCTCGCATCGCTCGCTATGCATCGGGCACGGTGGCTCGCTTCGCTCGCCACAGCTTTAATAACCATCTCCACGCCCTAGTGGATGGTAGGGCATGAAATACCGACGGTCGGCACATGTCGGCTCAAAAAACAGTGAAAAACCCCATGTCGACCTTATGACCAGTCGACCTTCCTCATGTCGACCTTTATGCAAATTCGACCTTAAGTCATGTCGACCTTCCTGCCAGTCGACCTAGTGGGGTCGACCTAATGACTGTAGACCTAAGTTCATTCTAATAGATGACCGCTTCCCGTTTGAAGGATCAAGAGAACCTGGGAGAAGCTTCCCTTTTCTGTGCCTGTCCACCAGAACATTGAACATTGGTGCTGCACAGAACATGACACTCAACCCAGGACCAACGGAGACCCAGACCAGATGCAGCAGTCACATCGTCGAAGAGGGGAGGATGACAGGATGCAGTTGCTCAGACATGAGGACAACCCCAGCGAAATGACCATGTGCTGTGGAAGAAGACATCTCCGTTTGATCCCGGGACCTGAGCGGAGGAGTGAACTGGACAGCAAACCACCAGGACTTGTGCATCCCGGTGCAGTGCTATTTTGTTATTAAATATAGAAGTTTATTGTGGGGAAAGGTTCCCTTGTATTCCCTCTCTTCTCCTTTTTTATTACCTTGCATTCTCCGGTGTGATATTGAAATATGTTTATGCAATGTTATTGTAAAGCACAAAGTGACTCTGCGATAATGTGCGCACAACAAAACAAACAGCAGCTTAATAAACAATTTAAAGGTGACACTCAACATACACCTTGAAGGTAAATAGCAAAGACAGAAAATAAATAGTTATATACTGTAGCGCTAGTGGTGTTCCCAATCACTTCTGTGGTGAATATCCTACGTTTGATATAGTCACCAATGATGTTCACCACTGGGGTGAAATCTCCAGGGTTACCATGCAATGACAAAGGAAATAGAATAAGTGCATAAAAACAGTGGATTTTAATAAAGATGTACACTTACAATAGATGAGATGATATACCCCGGGCCATTGTTTTTACATGCTTATAGCATCAGGCAGACGGGTTGTCCCAGAGAGATGGCAATCCAGTTCCGGATACTGGTGGAGCTTTTGGGGTATTCACCACAGAACTGATTGGGAACACCACTAGCGTTATTTAACTATTTATTTTCTGTCTTTGCAATGTTATTGTAGTCATTCTCAAAATGGATCATATGCTGATGGAAATGTAATATTGAAATGTATGCTTATGCAATGTTATTGTGGTCATTCTCAAAGCCGAACTTATGCTGATGGAAATGTGATATTGAAATGCATGTTTATGCAATGTTAATGAGTTTTGCTAAAAGTTAATCTGGTGTTGATAAAAGTGCAGTGTTGAATGGTATGTTTATGCACTGGATTGTGTATGTTCATGAAATATTAGTGAGTTATGATAAGCTAAATTTAAGGGCTGGCTTATTGTTTGTGAAAGGGGTGAAACCTGCTTGCTAACTGTGTAATACTGCTGGTTTATAG